>NC_059159.1:144364423-144989423 GCF_019923935.1 Bubalus bubalis
GTGATACAAGACTAGCTCAACCAGTGGCACTTCACTGTGGCCTGATTGAGGTCTGGGGGCCCCTAACTTTAGGAGCCCACCCGAAGAAGAGCCTGCCAGGACTTCCCATTCTACAGAGGGACATTTTGTGTAACAGGTAAGATGATGTACAGGAGCAGTCTCCCCAGAGCCCAGCTTGTGAAGCCATTCAAGAGCAGGTAAAACCCAGGCCCCACCTACATATTGTTTCTGTGGTCACAGCCTCAAGTGAGGGACACAGAGCCCCAAGAGCAAGTCATGGAGTTCCCTGTGGAACCCGAATTTGGGTTAAAGTCCCAGATCCTCCGTGTGCCATTAGTCAGGATAAGTAGAAGTGATTGCAATAACAAACAATCCCCCAACATCAGTGATTTAACACAAGAAAAGTTTGTTGTTGTTTTTTTTGTTGTTGTTACATCTCGGTCCAGTGTAGAAGGCAATGGCAACCCACTCCAGTATTCTTGCCTGGAAAATCCCATGGACGGAGGGGCCTGGTAGGCTGCAGTCCATGGGGTCGTGAAGAGTCAGACACGACTGAGCAACTTTACTTTCACTTTTCACTTTCATGCATTGGAGAAGGAAATGGCCACCCACTCCAGTGTTGTTGCCTGGAGAATCCCAGGGACGGGGGAGCCTGGTGGGCTGCGTCTATGGGGTCGCACAGAGTCGGACACGACTAAAGCAACTTAGCAGCAGCAGCATCAGCAGCAGTCCAGTTTGGGAGGTTGAGGGAACAACGTTACTGTACGTGGCCATTCAGGGACACTTTTGGGGCTTGATCCTCTATATTCATCCATCCAGTGAATGTGGGAAAGATAGCAAAGATCATATATCTTAAGGATATTTGGGAGGCAGGAATCAAACTTGTTATTTTAAGACAATTGTAAATTTACATAAAGTTGTAAGAAGTAAAACAGAAAGAGTCCATGGACACTTCATCCAGTTTTCTCCAATGGTAACATTACAAATCTCTAGTTCAGTATATCACAGCCCATGCTGACATCAGTACTGTCAAGTTAGAGAACAGTTCCATCACACAAGGATCCTTCATGCTACCCTTTTACAACCACACCTGCTTCCCTCCTACCTCCATTCCCTCCTTGATCCCTGGCAAGCCAACCTGCTCTCCAGTTCTATAATTTTATTTCAATCATATTGTACATGTGAAATCACACAGTATATATGTAACCTTTGAGACTGGATTTTTTTCACTCACCATAATGCCTGAGAGAGTCTTCCAGGTTGTTATACATAAGCAATAGTCCATTCTTTTTATTGCTGGACTAGTGTGCCATGGTATGGATATGTCACAATTTGCTAACTCTTCACCCACTGGAAGAGATATGGGTTGTTTCCAGTTTTGGGCTACTATGAATAAAGCTGTTGTAAACATTTGCATAGTGGTTTGTATGTGAACATAAGTACAAAAGGCTTCATTTTTTTGCTATAAAATGCTCATGGGTCTAATCACTGGAGTAGACAATATTTGGAACTGCCAAACTGTTTTCCAGTATGGTTATTTCATTGTCATTTGAATTTGTATTTCCATAATGGCTAGTGATACTGAGCATCTTTCATGTGCTTATCTGTTTCTATATGTCCTTTTCAGTGAAATATCTCTTCATGTTCTCTGCCTATTTTCTTTGTTTACATTTATTTTTCTGCCATTTTATAATTAGATTGTTTGCTTTTAAACTACTGAGTTTTGAGAGCTTTGTCTGTATCCTAGATATACGTGTATATGATTTACAGATATTTTCTCCCAGTCTGTAGCTTGTCTTCTTAGAGTCTTTCTCTGAACAAAGGTGTTCATTTTGATGAAGCCCAACTTAGGAAGTTTAAAGAATTTTTTCCCTTTTATGGACTGTAATTTTAGTCAAGCTTAAGAACTCTTTGCTTAGCCCTGGATTCCAAAGATTTTCTGTTTTGTTTTGTTTTATTTTTTATTCTAAAGTTTTTATCATTCAATTCAGTTCAGTTGCTCAGTCATGTCCGACTCTTTGTGACCCCATGAATTGCAGCACGCCAGGCCTCCCTGTCCATCACCAACTCCTGGAGTTCACTCAAACTCACGTCCATCGAGTTGGGGATGCCATCCAGCCATCTCAACCTCTGTCGTCCCCTTCTCCTCCTGCCCCCAATCCCTCCCAGCATCAGAGTCTTTGCTAATGAGTCAACTCTTCACATGAGGTGGCCAAAGTACTGGAGCTTCAGCTTTAGCATTATTCCTTCCAAAGAAATCCCGGGGCTGATCTCCTTCAGAATGGACTGGTTGGATCTCCTTGCAGTCCAAGGGACTCTCAAGAGTCTTCTCCAACACCGCATTTCAAAAGCATCAATTCTTCGGCACTCAGCTTTCTTCACAGTCCAACTTTCATATCCATACATGACCACTAGAAAAACCATAACCTCGACTAGACGGACCTTTGTTGTCTCTGCTTTTGAATATGCTATCTAGGTTGGTCATAACTTTCCTTCCAAGGAGTAAGCGCCTTTAAATTTCATGGCTGCAGTCACCATCTGCAGTGATTTTGGAGCCCAAAATAATAAAGTCTGACACTGTTTCCACTGTTTCCCCATCTATTTCCTATGAAGTGATGGAACCAGATGCCATGATCTTCGTTTTCTGAATGTTGAGCTTTAAGCCAACTTTTTCACTCTCCACTTTCACTTTCATCCAGAAGCTTTTATAGTTTTATGTTTAAGTCTATGACGCATTTTGTGTTCATTTTTGTAAAGTGTGGGAGGTTCTTAGGGCTGGACCTGGGCGTGGCACACATTTCATTGGCTAGGACCCAGTCACATGGCTGCAAGGTGGGAGCCTTGCTGGCTGCAAGGGCGGCTGGGACAGGATTCCAGGAGCAAGGGCAGCGGGGAGAGAGGTATGAGGTACTGGCGAGCTGTTGGCAATTGGCAATTAACTGTTATACCTAGTTATAATGTCTGAAAAAGTTACTTCTTGTTTTGTTAATGTGCTCCAAAATATTTATGAAATAACTGGAAACTGGCAATGTTTCTGGACCTGGAGTGTAATAGGTACTTGATAAATATTTGTTGACTTTAAAAAAGGGGGAATCTTACTTTATCTTCACATCATCCTGGAAGATTCAGGTCATGATCTCTATTTTACTGCTTGAGGAAGCCGTGTTTTTCTGCCCCTCCTAGGAGACCTGTGGAGGAGGGTTGACCTAGGTGTGACCCCCCCCCCCCCAGGCCACACATGAGACACTGGGACATGTGAAGGAGGAGGATATGTGGATGCTACCTCCCCACCTCTCCATTTACCTGGTGTCCCAGGGGCAGGAGCAGCAGGATTGAGAGAGGTAAATGTGCAGGAATAGAGATGCCAGGGAGCAGAAGGTTGGCCATCTATTTAGCAAGGCAGCAAGTTCATGGATTCCCAAGGGTACAGGGCAGAAGGATTAAAGATCAGCTCTTGAGTTAGAATATGAGTTATTATGGGAGGTGCCACCATCATCTGAAGTGGTAACTAGCTCCATCAACCCAGGATGGAGGGAGGAAACCTTCCTGGATGAGAAGTGACCACTCAGCCAGGAACCTTTGGCCCTTGTTCCATCTCTGCAGTTCATGCTCTGGGCTAGGGAAGCTGAGGTCAATGATTTCACCAGCATGGTCACAGACTAAGAGGAAGCTTCAGGAAAACCCCAAGAAAACTCAAAAGAGAGAACTCATCCTCCTGACCATCTGCACTACTTGAGGTTAAGAATTTGTGTGCCCCATTGAGACATCCTGGAACTGTGTGGTTCGCGTTCCAAACCAAACCAGAATCCCTTGGCTTCTAACTTTGTATTTATTCTTGGCAAAATCATCTTCTCATTTCAAAAAATGTGAGTGTAAAAAGAAAGAAGGCACACAAGTTTTCTCTCCAGGTTGCTCTCCTTCAAGCATCCTAGTGGAAGGCAAGTGGAGACATCCTTAGAAGGTGCTGGCAATCTGCCTCCCCCAAACCTCTCCAGGGTCAACCATTCCACTGTGCCAGGGATGAGGGGGAAGGGGAGGAGAGGTTGTGAATGGGGAAGGAAAAACGAAAACCATGAAAAATTGTTGCAGTCTTTGCCAAGTTAGATGTGACAGTGATGTCTGCCTGCTCCTAAGCTTTGGGAGATACACCCCTTTGATAAGGACTAGGAGGGAAGAGGGGCTGTGGGGGCTGGGGCTGCCTCCCTTACCCTGCCCGCCTGTGCCCCCAACCCACATATTTATCCCAGTTCACTGAAGCGCCATAAATATTTCTTGAGTGTAACTGCTCAATCTCCCTGGATACACTGGAACCTACATTTAAATAAAAGTTCAAAAGGGAAAAAAAAAAGCCTAAATCTTCTAAATTTCAAACAGGGCATCAGTCAGATTCAGTTCACACTGCATGAAATTTGCAGTCAATGACAGGAAAACAGCAAGGAGACAATATATAATTTTGCCCCAAAGTCTCCTAGAAGAAACATATTCCTAGAGTCCTGATAATCTCATCTGGGGGCACCCACATTTCAGGGAGTGGGACCAGGGTAGGGGTAGGTGCATCCTCTGGACTTGCTGAACTCAGGGCAAGTCTCCAAAAATGGGCCTCATTCCAAGGGAAAACTTGGATGTTTCATGCGTCCCCAATCAAAAGTGATTTCAACAATTTTTGTTCAGCTCCGTTGTTTTTGCTAACAGCTCTGGCTCTGGCTTTTGTGTGAGCTCTCTTTAGGATGGGGTGCACACACTGCAGTAATCCATTTTTTCATCAGCTTGTTGCTCACAAAGGGCTGCCCGAGCCCAGGACACCCCCACAGCCTTCATGTGGACACCAGTGAGCTTTCTTGCTGTTAGTCAGGGCCGTCTGTCAGGGTGAGGAGAGGGAGTGAGTCTGTGTGTGTGTGTGTGTGTGTGTGTGTGTGTGATGCGAAGGGGCAGGCAGGCAGCCCCAGTTCAGAACCGGCTCTGTGTGTGGTCCAAGGCTACTCCTCATTTCGTGAAATCCATGCTTCATTCTTGGCTCCGCTCAAACTTGCACGTCACTGAATGAGTCCCTTGTCCACTTTCCCAAACGCTGCTGAGGCTTGAAATGGCTCTGTGGGTAGACCGTTACTATCAGCGAAAGAAAACAAGCTGACGGCACATTTAGGCAAGCATTTTCGAATATTTAAACATAATAACCTTCAGCTCGTCGTGCACAGTTTTGGCCAACAAGAAGGCAGGAGGGGGAAAGCTGCAAATGTTCCTTCCTCCCGGTGACCCTGTTGTTCCTCGGAAGGGCCAGCCTGGGCAGCCCAGCTTCTTCCTCGCTGGGGGCTGGGCTGCTGGTGCCAGGAACAGGAAATGAGGGCCTGTCTGGCCTCCAAGGCGGAGAGAGCCCACGGGCAGTTTGGGTGGCAGCTTGTGTGGAATTCACTCTCAGCCCCTTCATGATCAGATGTGGTTAGAGCCCAAGGTAAGGTTCTGTTTCCACCCTTGGGAAAATAAAAGGTTCTGGGAAGCCCCTCCTTGTGTAAAAACAAAACAAAACAAGACTATCAGCTAGCAGCATAAATGAAATACTAGGATGGGGTCCCAAGCAGGTACAGCAAATATTGTCCCTAGAGATGTGGCCAGGCCCCCTCTGGGGTGCTTTTGGCCCTAGAATCTCTTTCCCTGTGGCCAACAGAGACCACAGTCCCACCAGCCTGCTACCCTCCCACAGCAGGCTAGCCTCAGACACCCTCCCACCAGGGCCCTTTCCACCAGCTGGAAGTGGCTTTCTGATTTATGGGCAGGATGGAACCATAAAGCCAGTCTTTCTCATCAGCCAGAATAAAGTCAGCACCCTCCCACCTCAAGCCAAAAGAGGCTTCCAGAGGCCCCTGCCATTCCTTGCCCCCCGCCCCTGAGAACTAGACGTGGGGTCCAGGCTCCCAAGCCAGACTCGGTCGGTGCCACCCCAGGGCTCTGAATGGGCTCCCTGTCTGCCAGAACAAACACAGTCCCTGTGGTTGGGGCAGAGGTTACGAGGGACATGGAGGAGGACAGGGGACTTTTTCTCTCTGGATGTTCCATTAAGGAAAGCCTGCCAAGGGGTTTGCCAAGAGATTTGCCAAAGAGGCCAATCTGCTCCAGTGTTATGGATTCACCAATAAATAGCCCCATTCAAGGAAGACAAGGCCCAAAGGGCTCTTTAATGCCATTGCTTCCCGCACCCTAGCCAGGGCCACCTCCCATCCACCCCAGGCTGCCACCCAGGTTTCCCCACGTCAGGCTCACAGTTTGTCTGCCTGGCTTATATGCGCTTCATGTTCTGGGAGACACAGTTGACTAACTTGAACTTCTGTTTTGCTATTTTAAAAATGTGACTATTGTTACATGACTTACAGGGCTATTGTGGGTTTAGAAAAGGGCCCAGCTTAGATAGTGCCTGGCCTCAGCAACTGCCCAGTGAATGGCTGCCTCATTCAGACTTTGAAGCAATTGGGGGGGGTCCCATAGACTTGCTGACAGGCCAGATTTTGATGGCAGCAAGGGGCCTAGGGCTGTGCTACTTGCTGTTGATTCACTCCTCAGAGCCCGTTTCCCACAGAGACTGGTGGGGTGGGTGGTGGGGACAGGGCTTGGGTGTCTGGCTTCTCACTGCATACACCTCCTCCTTCAGTCTCCAGCCCTGCAGATCCTAGCATGCTGTCTTCACCCTGCCCCAGGGACCTTTCAGGTCCCTCCCCTCTAAGCCTTCTGTGGCCTGAGCCCTGGTGCAGCCTCCAGCCTCCCAGCCTGGGACACACTTGGCATTGAAGCTCAGAGTGCAGCCTGGAGAAGCCTGGGCTCACTGCACTGGCTGGAGACACATGAAGGCAGGGAGGACCCACTTCACCGCCAGCCCCCCTCTTCAAACCCCTTTTACTATATTATATGCCAGGAGGGCATCCTGTGACTTCTCCCCAAGGAGACCTTGAGAAGGTAGACATTTTGCTGTTGTTGTTAATTGAAATACAGTTTATTTACAATGTTGTGTTAATTTTAGGTGTACAACAAAGTGATTCAGGTATATGTATATATATACTATACGTACAACTTTTTCATATTCTTTTCAATTATGATTTCTTATAGGATATAGAATATAATTCCCTGTGCTATACAGTAGGTCTTTGTTGTTTATCTATTTTCCGTATAGTAGTTTGTATCTGCTAATCTCAATCTCCTACTTTATCCCTCACCCACCCCCTTTCTCCTTTGGTAACCATAAATTTGTCTTCTATGTCTGTGAGTCTTTTTCTTTCTTATTTTACTTAGTATGGTAATCTCTAGTCCATCCATGTTGCTTTATGGCTGAGTAATAATCTATTATATATATTATGTGTGTGTATATACATATATATACATATATATATATATATATATATATATATATATATGCTGCTGCTAAGTCACTTCAGTCGTGTCCGACTCTGTGCGACCCTATAGACGGCAGTCCACCAGGCTCCCCCGTTTCTGGGATTCTCCAGGCAATAACACTGGAATGGGTTGCCATTTCCTTCTCCAATGCATGAAAGTGAAAACTGAAAGTGAAGTCGCTCAGTCATGTCGGACCCTCAGCGACCCCATGGACTACAGCCTGCCAGGCTCCTCCATCCATGGGATTTTCCAGGCAAGAGTACTGGAGTGGAGTGCCATTGCCTTCTCCAATATATATATATATATATATATATATATATATATATATATATAGCTTCTGTCTTGGCTGTTTTATTACAGTGCCGCAGTGAACACTGGGGTGCATGTATGTTTTGGAATTTGAGTTTTCTCCAGACATAAAGGAATCTCTATACTGCTTTTCATTGTGGCTGCACCAATTTATATTCCCGCCAACAGTGTAAGAGGGTTCCCTTTTCTCCACACCCTCTCCTGCATTTCTTATTTGTAGACATTTTAATTATGGCCATTCTGACCAGTGTGGAGTGGTACCTCATAGTTTTGATTTGCATTTCTCTGATAATTAGCAATGTTGAGTACCAAGAAGGCAGACTTCTTGAGTCTGTGGTCCAAGGGGCATGATTTGAGACCATATAATCATTTAGACAACTTTGCTTCCTATTTGGAAACATATAGAATAAAGAGAAAAAGAAATATTCTGTAAAGAACAGGTGCTCAGTAAAAACTTATTGGTCTTGTTCAGTTTATCCTGAAAGGAGAGGGCAGGAAAAATGGGGAAAGAGTGGCAAAAAGGAGAGCAAGTGAGGGTGGGAAGGAAAAAGTTCAAACTCAGAATTATTAGAGACGTGGCCCTGGCATTTGCCACTAGGACAAGAATAGTGTTGACCTAGGGCAGGAGACTTAGCACTGATGCTTCAGTCCCCTCACCCACATACCTACCCCTGTAATGAGCAGGAGGGGCCATGGCCTGTGCGCAGTGACTGGCTCTGAGTCAGAGCACAGTGAACTGTTGGTCCATGCCCCCTAAACTTCTTACTCTTGTGTAGAGGGAGGACCAGAGCCCATGGCATGGGCTCCCAGAGAATGTTCTCCCTGCTCACTCTGGAGATGTTGTGTAATGGTGCCCCAATTTAGGACCCTGGAGCCCAGGGTCCTACATCTTTTATTTCGTAGTATAAGTATACTACATATTTCTTTTTCCTACATCTCTTTAGCATGCAGTGCCTGGGTCCCTCCTGTGATGGGGCCTTGCTGCAGGAGGGGGCATCTCTGAGAGTCCATGGGCTCAGCCCCTGGATGGTAGACTCCTTAATCAGGAGCAATGTGCCAGTGACCACCAGGGCTCACATTCCTGTCAGAGACTTCAGCCATTGAAGCTGCCACGTGAAAAACTGCAAACCACCAAAACAATGATCAACAAAAAACTGATTAAATAAATTAGAAATGACCATATGATGGAATACAATCCAGCCATTATAAGGAATGACCCTGAGCACAGCCCTGGCCACCAGATCAAGACTGTTTTTCCCACAGCCAGTCTCTCCCATCAGGAAGCTTGCACAAGCCTCTTATCCACATCCATCAGAGGGCAGAAAGGATGAAAACCACAATCATAGAAAACTAACCAAAATGATCACATGGATCATAGCTCTGTGTCACTCTTTGAAACTACGAGCCATATTGTGTAGGGCAGCCCAAGAGGGACAGGTCATGGTGGAGAGTTCTAACAAAACGTGGCCCACTGGAGAAGGGAATGATATAGAACTTGTGCAGTCTTCTGCCTTGAGAACCCCATGAACAGTATGAAAAGATGAAAAGATATGACACTGAAAGATGAACCCCACCCCCAGATTGGCAGGTGTCCAGTATGTTACTGGAGAACTGCAGAGAAATAGCTTCAAAAGGAATGGATGTGGTTTAAAAAAAACAAACAAACCAATATTTCATAGGAACCTGGAATGCTAGGTCCAAGAATCAAGGTAAATTGGAAGTGGTCAAACAGGAGGTGGCAAGAGTGAACGTCAACATTCTAGGCATCAGTGAACTAAAATGCAAAGGAGTGGGTGAATTAATTCAGATGACATTATATCTATTACTGTGGGCAAGAATCCCTCAGAAGAAATATAGTAACCCTCATAGTCAACAAAAGAGTCTGAAATGCAGTACTTGAATGCAATCTCAAAAACAACAGAATGATCTCTGTTCATTTCCAAGGCAAACCAGTCAATATCACAATAATCCAAGACTATGCCCCAACCATTAACGCCAAAGAAGCTGAAGTAGGTTCTGTGAAGACCTACAAGACCTCCTAGAACTAACACACAAAAAAAGATGTCCTTTTCATCATAGGGGCCTGGAATGCAAAAGTAGGAAGTCAAGAAATACCTAGAGTAACAGGCAAGTTTGGCCTTGGAGTACAAAATGAAGCAGGTCAAAGGCTAACAGAGTTTTGCCAAGAGAACACACTGGTCATAGCAAACACCCTCTTCCAACAATACAAGAGAAGACTCTACACATGGACATCACCAGATGGTCAATACCGAAATCAGATTGATTATATTCTTTGTAGCCAAAGATGGAGAAGCTCTACACAGTCAGCAAAAACAAGACCAGGAGCTGACTGTGGCTCAGATCATGAACTTATTGCAATATTCAGTCTTAAATTGAAGAAAGTAGGAAAAACCTCTAGACCATTCAGGTATGCCCTAAATCAAATCCCTTAGGATTATACAGTGGAAGTGATAAATAGATTCAAGGGATTAGATCTGATAGACAGAGTGCCTGAAGAACTATGGATGGAGGTTCATAACATTGTACAGGAGGTGGTGAACAAAACCATCCCCAAGAAAAAGAAATGCAAAAAGGCAAAACTGTTGTCTGAGGGGGCCTTACAAATAGCTGATGAAAGAAGAGAAGTGAAAGGCAAAGGAGAAAAGGAAAGAGATACCTGTCTAAATGTAAAGTTCCAAAGAACAGCATGGAGAGATAAGAAAGCCTTTTTAAGTGAAAAATGCAAAGAAATAGAGGAAAACAATGGAATGGGAAAGACTAGAGATCTCTTGAAGAAAATAAGAGATACCAAGGAAACATTTCAAGCAAAGATGGGCACAACAAAGGACAGAAACGGTATGGACCCAACAGAAGCAGAAGATATTAAGAAGAGGTTGCAAGAATACCCATCTTAATGACTCAGATAACTATGATGGTGATCATTTACCTAGAACCAGATATCCTTGAGTAGGCCTTAAGAAGCATTACTTTGAACAAAACTAAAGGAGGTGATGGAGTTCCAGCTGAGCTATTTCAAATCCTAAAAGATGATGCTGTGAAAGTGCTGCACTCAATATGCCTGCAAATCTGGAAAACTCAGCAGTGGCCACATGACTGGAAAAGGTCAGGTTTCATTCCATTCCCAAAGAAAGGCAATGCCAAAGAATGTTCAAATTACTGCACAATTGCATTCATTTCACATGTTAGCAAGGTAATATTAAAACTCCTGCAAGCTAGGCTTCAACATGATGTGACCTTAGAACTTCTAGATGTTCAAGCTGGATTTAGAAAAGGCAGATGAACCAGAGATCAAATTGCGAACATCCTCCGGACCTTGGAAAAAGCAAATAATTCCAGAAAAACATCTAATTCTGCTTCATTGACTATTATGCTAAATCCTTTGACTATTTGGATCACAACATACTGTGAAAATTCTTAAAGAAATTGGAATACCAGACCACCTTACCTGTCTCCTGAGAAACCTGTATGCAGGACAAGAAGCAACAGTCAGAACTGAACATGGAACAACAGACTGGTTCCAAATTGGGAAAAGAGTACCTCAAGGCTGAATATTGTCACTGTTCTTATTTAACTTATTTGCACAGTACATTATGTGAAATGCCTGGATGAAATGCGCTGGATGAAGCTCAAGCTGGAATCAAGATTGCTGGGAGATATATCAATAACCTCAGATATGCAAATGATACCAACCTAATGGCAGAAAGTGAAGAGGAACTAAAGAGTCTTTTGATGAAGCCGAAAAGGAAAGTGAAAAAGCTGGCTTAAAACTCAACATTAAAAACTAAGATCATGGCATCCAGTCCTATCACTTTATGGCTAATCAGTTCAGTTCATTTCAGTCGCTCAGTCATGTCCAACTCTTTATGACCCCATGGACTGCAGCATGCCAGGCTTCCCTGTTCGTCACTAGCTCCTGGAGCTTGCTCAAACTCATGTCCATTGACTTGGTGATGCCATCCAATCATCTCATCCTCCGTCATCACCTTCTCCTCCTGCCTTCAATCTTTCCCAGCATCAGGGTCTCTTCTAAGGAGTCAGCTCTTGCATCAGGTGGCCAAAGTGTTGGAGCTTCAGCATCAGCCCTTCCAATGAATATTCAGGACTGATTTCCTTTAGGATCAACTGGTTGTAACTCCTTGCAGTCCAAGGGACTCTCAAGAGTCTTCTCCAACACTACAGTTCAAAAGCGTCAGTGCTTTGGTTCTCAGCTTTCTTTGTAGTCCAACTCTCACATCCATACATGACTACTAGAAAAACCATAGCTCTGACTAGATGGACCTTTATTGGCAAAGCTATGTCTCTGCTCTTTAATATGCTGTCTAGGTTGGTCATAGCTTTTCTTCCAAGGAGCAAATAGATAGGGAAATAGAGAAAAACTGAAAACAGTGACAGACTTTATTTCCCTGGGCTCCAAAATCACTGTGGACAGTGACTGCTACCATAAAATTAAAAGACTCTTGCTCCTTGGAAGAAAACCTATGACAAGCCTAGACAGTATATTAAAAAGCAGAGATATCCCTTTGCTGACAAAGGTGCATCTAGTCAAGGCTATGGTTTTTCCATAGTCATATATGGATGTGAGAGTTGGACTATAAAGAAGACTGAGCACTGAAGAACTGATGCTTTCAAACTGTGGTGCTGGAGAAGCCTCTTTGAGAGTCTCTCAGACTGCAAGGAGATCAAACCAGTTGATCCTAAAGGAAATCAACCCTGAATACTCATTTGAAGGACTGATGCTGAAGCTCTAATACTTTGGCCACCTGATGTGAAGAGCCAACTCACTGGAAAAGACCCTGATGCTGGCAATGATTGAGGGCAGGAGGAGAAGCAGGCAACAGAGCATTAGATGGTTGGATGGCATCACTGACTCACTGGAAATGAGTCTGAGCAAACTCCAGGTAATGGTGAAGGACAGGGAAGCCTGGTTCACTGCAGTCCATGGAGCTGCAAAGAGTCGGACAGGACAGAGCCACTAAACGACTGAACAATAGCAACTGTTATAAGGAAGGAACTAGAGTGATCACATCTGAAAAGATCTCTAATGTGTAGAAAGTAAAATCCAGTAGAAAGCAAGGAGTAGAGTTGTGAATGTAGAGAAAATCCTTTTATATAAATAAAAAGTACATAAGCTTTCTTGGTGTAGTAGCTGCATTTTTCTGTAAATGGCCAATCTCTAAAAGTTTCTTTTGAGGGGAGCACCTGGAATTTTATTGTACATTTCTCTGTACTGTTTTTGTCTTTTTTTTTTTTTTTTTAGCTCTGTGTACCTACTGCTTTTAGTTTTTTTTTTTTCTTTTTTTTAAATTTTATTTTATTTTTAAACTTTACAATATTGTACTGGTTCTGCCATATATCGAAATGAATCCGCCACAGGCATACACGTGTTCCCCATCCTGAACCCTCCTCCCTCCTCCCTCCCCATACCATCCCTCTGGGTCATATGATGAATTTATATGTGTTGGTTACCTGAGATTAAGGACACTTGGGGGGAGTTTTGTTTAAAATAAAGCAAGAGTTGATTGGTGGGAAGGAGAGAAGAAATCCTGATGGAGTTCAGCAAGTTTGTGACAGCAAAGGCAGTTTCAGCTCGAGTTGTTTCTGATTAATCTCGTGCCCTCCCGATGAATGGGACGTAAACCATAGACCAATCAAACCAATAAGAATGCCAAGGAGGAAACTCTTTCTTCTATCTATCCACTCAGTCATCTGCCCACCTACTCACAGGACTGTCATGTCTACCCACTGCCCTCCTTAAAAAGGGGGAAAGGAAAGGAAGCTGTCCTTCTACTAATAAAATATCCCTGTGAACAAATCCACTCTGTTTCTGGCCTTGCTCTCCTCAGTGCTGCAGCCCACAGTTCAGCAGAGGGAGATTTAAAAGATGCAAGGGAGCTGCTTGCTCACATATTAAAAAACCACAGTTGGCAATGAAAAGAATCATTTTGCCTGGCCCTGAAACAGAACGCATGCAGCAGAGCCCCTGAGAGCTGATGGCGTGCTTAAAGGTAAACAGCTATTGTGAAATGTATGAAATGCACCCCCTGGAAAGGCTCCACTGGAAAGTGTGGGCTGTTTTTCCGGATGAGCTCCAACCTCTTTCCTGCCCTCTGAAAGAAATGACGAGTAAACCCACATTTCCTGAGTACTTCCCATGTCCAGCTCTGCCCCATCTCATGGGGTCAGAAAGTAACCATAACTATCACACAGCTGGCTGCACCCAGCAACAAGGCCAGCTCTGTCATCTGATAGTGTCTACTCTGGGTCAGGACACCTGGATTTAATTCCTGGGGTAATGATCACTAGCTGGAGTAATCCCCTAATTTGGGGAGTCATTTTTTCCTCTTTTGATCTGTTTTTTTTCTACCACAGCATGTGGGGCAGCTTGAAGCAAGTATATTTTGCATATGTACATAGGTATACATGTGTTTATCTGGGAAGAGGTAGTTTTTGGGACAATGGGGAAAACCCATGTCTACCAAATCCAGGTAGGTAAGAACAGGAGGTAAAAGAGAGGGCTGACTGGGTGGAAAGATAAAATGTTAATGACGAAAAAGGAGCATGGTGGGTACAAGGAGAAGGGAAGGAGCTCAGAGACCTACGCCTCATGCTGATAAGAAGATGGATCTGGAAGTTTAAAGTGTATGGGGAGAAGGTATGGAAAAAGAGGATCAATAAGATCCTCAAAATCCAGAATCTCTCAGACCTGAGGAAGAGAGAAGGACCCAAGATCTGGGCAGAACACTGAATTGGCACTGTAAGAGCACTTTGTTTTGGGAGATGCAGAGCTGGAGACCCTCCTCTCCAGCTTCTGAATGCCACGGGTCTCTCATGCTCTTTTGGCCCCTAGACAGATGAATTATAATAAATGTCACCAAACAAACATCCAGATTTATGCTCTGATCCTGAGCTCCACAAGTCAGCCAAGCTGTGTCTCCAGCTGATTTTCGGAATTCAGAGATCACAGTGGGGTAGAATCCATAGAGAGGATGACAGAGTGGATGGCAGAGTCTTGGAAAAAGTTCAGGGCAATGTTTTCATGCTCCAGGGCTCTTCAAGCTTGCAAAATCTTTCTGCTCTGTGAAAATCTGTTATTAAACAGCAAACTTACTGAAGAGACAAATGAGGGAGGAAAACTGGGGTTCAGGATCAATGGAATCTTATTATCAGGGAAGGCAGCATATCCCCGAAGGGGTTATAGAGTCTGGTCTAAAAATATTAGCCAACATTATGTAACCAGCCTGACAACCCACTCCAGTATTCTTGCCTGGAGAATCCCATGAACAAAGAGGAGCCTGGCAGGCTACAGTCCATGGGGTCACAAAGTACTGGACACAACTGAGCAGCTAACACTTGATGTAATCAGCCACCTCTATGACAGATGCTGTATTAGGCATGTTTCAGTTCACCCATTTTATCCTTACTGCAGCCCTACAGAGCAGAAGTGTGTAATTATTATCTTAATTCCAGTTTTAAAGATGAGGAAACTAAGACATAAATTGAGTAACTTCTCTGCAGATACACAGATAGAAAGTTTACCATTATCTTTTGTTGGCTAACAAATTACCACAAAGTTAGTGACTTAAAACAATTCTCATTTATTATCTCACAGCTTCTATGGGTCAGGAACACAGGCATAGTTTAGCTGAATGATCCGGCTCAAGGTCTCTTATGAGGCTGCAATCAAGTTGTCACCCGGCTGGGATTTCATCTGGAGACTTGACTGGGGAAGGATTTCCTTCCACGCTCACAGAGTTGTTGGATGTGGCAGATTCTTGAGTACTGTTATAGTCAAATCTTCAGTTCCCTATTGACTGTTGGCCAAAGACCACCTCATTTCTTTGCCTCATGGGCCTCTTTTTATGATGATTCACAGCACAGTAGCTTGCATCGTCAAAGCTGCTGGGAGAGGGTCTACTAGAAAAGAAGTTACAAACTAAAGCAACAGAATCACAGAAATGATACCTTATCACCTTTATCATATTCTATTGGTTAGAAGCAGTCACATGTTACCACACTAAAAGGGAGGGATCGCACAGGGGCAGAATGCAGGAGCCAGGGTCAGTGGAGGCCACCTTCAAGTGAGCGCTGTGCTGTATTTGAATGCAGGCAGCATGGCACCGGAGCTTTTACACCTGACCGCTATCATCTTCTCCCGCTGATAACTTTGCCATTTTTGTCTAGCACCTAGATCCTTGATGGTCTTCCCTATTTTGTGTCTACATCTTTAATTCACAGAGCCCTTGAAAAAAATAGCAAAGCTTCCACTGGCTTCTAGCCACCAGTGCAATCTATTATCAAAGGATTCCTGAGCCCTCCAGACTTTATCAGGCAGGGCCCCAATAGGAAAGAGAAGGTACACTCAAATTACAATACTTAGAATAGGGATTCTTTAAATTACCAAGGGGCTACTTATAAGGTGTAGGCTAGGGCAGAGGAGTTGTTAGAACCATCAAACCCAATGAGATAAGGAAGGGGAAAAAGTTAAGGGATGAAGAAGGAAAGAGTTGTGAGGAGGATGCCTTCTCAAAAGGTGACTTTGTAGGGAGGAAGCCAGAGCAATGGATACCCTGGCCTCCATCTTCCCCCTCCTTCTGATCTCCTGTTAGGGCCTCCATTGGCCAAGCCCACCCAGAAGCCTGAGGACCTCGAAGCTGTAGAATGCAGTCCATGCATGCCAGACTCTTGGTTCAGGGGCGTGTCAGGAAGGTGATGGTGGATGGCAGGAGGCAGAAGGCAGCACACAGGATGCCTTACACTTGGACCAATCCTTTAGGAGGTTCCCCTGGAAGGTTTAAGTGTTTGCCTAACCTTAGCCTCTTGGAGGAACTTGAAACTAAAATTTTAACAGCAGAGAAAATTGAACACCAATCAGAAAGGAAAATATAACCATTTTCAGAACCATTTTCAAGTTTCAGCATGAATGTATGGTTTAATTTACTAAACATTTATTTTGTCCCAATCTTTTTGGAGCCATTTTTTTTAATGGCTAAAGTGGAACACACTATTGCTTTGTGTAGTTCTAAATCTTCTATAGGTTCTTGCTATGGACCCAAAGTCTAGAACTTAATTTATAATTAAAATGCTATTATTTTTGTGCTATCATTATATTTAAATAGCAATTTGATATCTCACAGATGACTTTAAATGCATTATCTCACTTGAAATTGAAGTCACTCAGTCGTGTCCAACTCTTTGCGGCCCTGTGGATTCTCCATCCATGGGATTCTCCAGGCAAGAATACTAGAATGAGTTGCTATTTCCTTCTCCAGGAGATCTTCCCAACCCAGGGATCAAACCCGGGTCTCCTGCATTGCAGGCAGACTCTTTACCCTCTGAACCACCGATATTATCTATTCTAAAGAAGCCATGAATTTCACTGAAGCTTAAGCGAACCATCAGAAATAAAGAATACTTACACAGGATTCAGTGTTTACTCAGTATGGGATCACTATTTTCCCTGGTCTTCCTTTTTATGAACCCTTATTTCTTTAAGAAAAGTTGGGAGATAGAAGATGAATGTCTAACAGATATCCTTATTCTGGCTGTGCTCAGGAGAGTCAAAAATGTGCTGCTCTGATTATAATTATTAATCTAATATACTACCCACTAGAAGGCTGTGAACCATCCACAGGATAGAATACTAAACAAGCACTAAAAATGATGTATATGATGCAAATAAACTTATTTATAAAACAGAACCAGACTTACAGACACACAAAACAAGCTTAGGCTTGCCGAAGGGGAAAGGGCAGGGGGAGATAATTGGGAGTTTGAGATTAGCATATATAAACTACTTTATATAAAATGGATAAACAACAGAGTTTTATGGTATAGCAGAGAGAACAATATTCTATATCCTATAATAAGCTATAGTGGAAAAGAATATGTAAAAGTATAAATATATATGTTTACATATATATAATATATAATTGAATCGCTTTGTTCTATACCAGAAACTAACACAACATTGTAAATCAATTAATTAATCAATCAACCCATTAATTAATTTTTAACTTCAATTAAAAAATGATGTTGTGAAAGATGCCAGTTGATATGGGAAAATATTCATCATGTGGAGATGAGAAGATATATATTCCTTATATACAGTTGAGTGGAAAAAAAACCTACAGTTAAACTCAATTTTTGAAGAAATTATATGTGCCTCTGTATGTGTGTGTGTGTATAAGTGAGTATGTATTTTTAAGTCATAGAGAGTAGATGTGAAAATATTCTCAAAAGCTATCAGGTGGAATGCCAGTCACTATCACTATTTTTTTTAATTTCTTGCACTGTTTAAATCAGCATATAATTAATGTGAAAGAAAATTGTTAAGGTATAAGAAATATCCTGCTTACAACACCTTGGGGACAGACCAAATTCCTAGGGTCCCCTCAGGGCACAGGTCTAGGAACTCTTGTCGTATTGTGACCTCCACACCCTGTGCTAAGGGGGACCCTTAGAGTCTTCATTCCAGCTCTTGGCTACCTGGTATTAAAAACACGTATTGTTTTAGGCAAGAGAAAAAAGGTTGGCCTCAGTGTCCCAACAGGGAAAGCCAAAGTGAGCCACTCTAGACATGATGGTCCAGTCTAAGCTAAGCCTTATCTCTATGCCTTTTACCTTTTTCCTCCCATGGCCTCTGGAATCAGGGACTAGTGGTTATAGTGCTGATATGGACTCTGGAATTCTGATAGGACAACTTAAAGCTGACATGGGTCCCTACCTTCTTTATGTTTGCAAAATGGTGATGCTGTTTTCTCATCTAGGAAAGAGGTCCTTCTAGATGTCCTTGGACTCCTTCCTGCACCCCCATCCTGTTCCAGCTGGGCTCCAGATGAGAAATATTAAGCAACACTTCCTCTGTCTAAAATCTTTGCCAGTGATGCTTTCATTAAAGATATTCCCAGATGATATAAGGTCTTCTTGGTTCCCAGCAAAGCACCTGAAGTGACCTCATTCTGGAGATGTATTACCTGAGCTCTCCTCACATCCCTCTTCCATGTGAAAACACTCTTTGGGGATGTCTCCTTTCCCCAGTATTTCTCTCCTGAAGGCAATGATCTTCGCTTCTTTTCAGTTGCTTTTCCAGGTCCAGATTCTATTATGTTCCCTAGTGAGTCTGTAAAATATCCCTTTTTGGAAATATTTCAGGTTGACGAAGGTTTGTAAAGCCATGGAACTACTGATTACAAATGGATTCCTTCTCAACATGTTTTTTTACCTCACTTCAAAGGGATGGAAGTCTAGAGAACATATGAAGGCTAAAGGCCCAAGTATTGAGGAATTGAGCCCTTGTCTTTTTCTTCCCAGGGACTATTTCCCTACTTCTGGAATTTTTTTCCTTGCTTCACTAGACTGTTTCACACCTTGGCTTCAACTTTTGTATTTTCAAATCAAAACCCAAAAAGTGAAGCAGAGTCAAAGGCCAGTGTCAATGGGAGGCAGGGAGTGCAAAGGGATGCCCCCATCTCCTATAGACTGAGTTTAATCACTGCCCTTCACCAGGTCTCTTACTGTTTCAAGTTATCATGAGCCACTGCCACCAGCCTAGGGGGAATGTTCCTGAGCGATAGAATGTCCAACAAAAGCAAAAAAGGAGGAGAAACAAAAGACATGGACAGGGATACAGCGCAAGTCTGAGGACCTCAGGCAGCAGCTGCTTTAAAAGGCACCATACTCTTATATGTAGGACACAGGGCCTAGGGTGACGCCTCAACTCACCTCAGTTCATTAGTTAAGGGAATAAGTCACATAAAAGTCTTCAAGCATTAAAATGTTGTGGTCCTGACATAAGTATAAATTTGCAGATCAAAGGAATAGAATTGAAAGTTCAGAAACAAATCAATATATCTATGTTCAATTGATTTTGGACAAAGATGCCAAGACAATTCAATGGGGGAAAGAATTGTCTTTTCAACAAACAGTGCTGAGACAAAAGCTTGATAACTTGAAACAGTAAGAGACTGGTGAAGGGCAGTGATAAAACTCATCGTCTACCGGAGACAGGGGAGTGCGGGTTCCTCTGCACTTCTTGTCTCCCACTGACACTGGTCTTCGGGTGTTGACTCTGTTTCACTTTTTTGGTTCTGATTTGAAAATACCAAAGTTGAGGCCAAGATGTGAAGCAGTCTAAAGAAGCATGAAAAAGATATTCTAGAAGTAGGGAAATAATCACCACATGGAAATGAACCTACACTACAGGCAAAAATTAACTCAAAATGGATCAAAGATCTAAATGTAAGAGCTAAACCTGTAAAACTCTTAGAAGACAACAGAGGGCTAAATCTTTGTGATTCTGGATTGGCAATAGATTCTTAGATATAGCATCAAGAGCTTAAGCAACAAAAGAAAAAAGTATATATACATATATATATATATAATTATATGTAAATGAAACATCAACAAAATTCTACACTTTTGTGCTGATCACCAAGAAATAAAAAGATAATCCATGGACTATAAGAAAATATTTCAAAATCACATATCTGATAAGGAACTTGGATCCAGAATATATGAGTAGTTCTTATAACTGAATAATAAAAATAACTTAATTTTAAAATGAGCAAATAATCTGAATAGACATTTCTCCAAGGAAAATATACAAATGGCCAATAACACATGAAAAGATGCTCAACATCATTACTGATCAGGAAGATGCAAATCAAAACAAGTTACCACTTTATACCCACTAAGATCACTATAATGAAAAAGTCAGATAATAACAGATGTTGGCAAGGATGTGGAATAATTGGAACCCTTGTCCACTGCTGGCAGGAATAGAAGATATTACAGCCACTTTGGAAAGCAGTCTGGCAGTTTATCAAAGGTTTAAGCATACAGTTACTCTATGATCCAGCAATGCTACGCTTAGGTAGCAAGAGAAATAAAAATAAGTGTTCAAATAAAAACTTGGACATAAATATTCATAGCAGCAAAAATAATAGCCCATAGTTGGAAACAACCAAAATGTCCATCAAGGGATTAATGAGTAAAGAAAATGTGGTCTCTCCATACAATTGAATGCTATTACTTCCCTGGTGACTCAGATGGTAAAGCATCTGCCTGCAATGCCGGAGACCTGGGTTCAGTCCCTGGGTTGGGAAGATCTCCTGGAAAAGGAAATGGCAACCCACTCCAGTATTCTTGCCTGGAAAATCCCATGGACAAAGAAAGCTGTTAGGCTACAGTCCATGGGGTTGCAAAGAGTTGGACACGACTGAGCAACTTCACTTCAGAACAATAAAAAGAAATTATAGAGGTTATGTGTGATTTGGGGGAAATGTAGGAAAGAGATGACCAAAAGAGGGAGTAACACACAAGCTTTCTTGGGCAGCATTTGGACAGGGTTCTATAGGAGGGGAAGTTCTTACAACATGAGATGGTGCACAGGCTTAAGATAACCCCAAAGGGGAGGAAGGCAAGGAAATCCCAGAGAAGGGGGGCCAGAATAAGAGCATATGTGTCTAGGTGACCTTGCTTAGAAGCACAGCAATGAGTCTTTGAGTTGGAGAGCTCTGAAGAGCAATAGCACCGTGGGATCTTAAAACCACAAGGCTCTATCTTGTCAATGGCCGGCAAAGGCTGGGTGTCGTTTCCTCAGGATATGCAAAACAGGCAGATCCTATATGGCTAAAAGTCTGCTTGTTTGGGCTACTCTTAAAACAATTAGATGTGTAAAATTTTGAGTGTGGCACCTGCAGACTTTTGAGGTAAGAGGTCTCAGCCTGCGGTGAAGAAATAAACAAGCTAAGGTCATCATGGCTCATTTGTACAATAGGAATGAAGTGCTGATAAACACTGCGACATGGATGAACCTTGAAAACATTACGCTAAGTGAAAGAGGCCAGTCACGAAAGACTACGTATTATATAATTCCATATGAAATGCACCAACTAGGTAAATCAGTAGAGTCAGAAAGCAGATTAGTGGCTGCCCCTGCCGAGTGAAGGTTGAGGAGATGGGGTGATAGACAAGATAGATGTAAGGGGTTTTTCCTGGGGGAGATGACAGTGTTCCAAAACTGACTGTGATGATAGCTGCACAACTGTAAAGATGCTAAAGGCCTTGAATTGTACACTTTAAATTCATGGATTATACATACATGGATTCTATCTCATCATTAAGTGTTCCAAAAAGAAAGAGAAAAGACTCCACCTGCAGGCTGCCTTCTTCACCTCTAATGTTCCGTTATCAAAAGACGGGCCCTTCCAATCAGCATATTACCACTAAAACAATTATTAATAAATCAGCCTCACTATTAGTGAAGATATACTCCTGCTCCCCAACTTAACAAAGTCACGAGGTCTGAACTTTCCAATGACATGAAGTTGTACCAAGGTTGATAATTAAAGCACATATTCTATGTTCTTTTGTAACTCAAACTTACAGAAATCTTAGAGAAGATTCGCAGGAATAGTATAAAGAACTCCCATATAACCTTCACCAGATTCATTTTGCCAAATTTACTTTATCTCTCGATAGCTATATTTGTATCTACTGCCAGCATTTTTTTAGAACTAGTTGAGATATCCTTTTAAACATTGCAGATGGTGACTGCAGCCATGAAATTGAAAGACGCTTACTCCTTGGAAGGAAAGTTATGACCAACCTAGATAGTGTATTCAAAAGCAGAGACATTACTTTGCCAACAAAGGTCTGTCTAGTCAAGGCTATGTTTTTTCCTGTGGTCAGGTATGGATGTGAGAGTTGGACTGTGAAGAAGGCTGAGTGCCAAAGAATTGATGCTTTTGAACTGTGGTGTTGGAGAAGACTCTTGAGAGTCCCTTGGACTGCAAGGAGATCCAACCAGTCCGTTCTGTAGGAGATCAGCCCTGGCATTTCTTTGGAAGGAATGATGCTAGGGCTGAAACTCCAGTACTTTGGCCACCTCATATGAAAAGTTGACTCATTGGAAAAGACTCTGATGCTGGGAGGGATTGGGGGCAGGAGGAGAAGGGGACGACAGAGGATGACATGGCTGGATGGCATCACTGACTCGATGGACATGAGTCTGAGTGAATTCCGGGAGTTGGTGATGGACAGAGAGGCCTGGTCTGCTGAGATTCATGGGGTCGCAAAGAGTCGGACACAGTTGAACGACTGAACTGAACTGAACTATTCAGATTCATCATTGATTGGGTTTTACCCTTGTCTTTTCTTTGCATTCCTGACAGAAAGGGTGGGGATGCCTCTACCTCTAGAATGAAGTTCTTGATGGAATTATGTATGCTTTTCCTCTGTAAGTACTGTTACAACAAATTGGCATAGCTGAGAGCCAGTAGAGGTTTATACACAAGAATAGGCCTTGGAAAAGACAGTGGCTCCCCACTCCAGTACTCTTGCCTGGAAAATCCCATGGACGGAGGAGCCTGGTAGGCTGCAGTCCACGGGGTTGTTAAGAGTCGGACACGACTGAGCGACTTCACTTTCACTTTTCACTTTCATGCATTGGAGAAGGAAATGGCAACCCACTCCAGTATTCTTGCCTAGAGAATCTCAGGGTTGGGGGAGCCGCGTGGGCTGCCATCTATGGGGTCACACAGAGTCAGACACAACTGAAGCGACTTAGCAGCAGCAGTAGAAGCAGACTTGATTTGTGGGCTCTACAGTGTCCTCTTGTTAATACACCAGGGACTGCTGCTCCCCCATCCCTGGGATTCTCCAGGCAAGAACACTGGAGTGGGTTGCCATTTCCTTCTCCAATGCATGAAAGTGAAAAGTGAAAGTGAAGTCACTCAGTCATGTCCGACCCTCAGCGACCCCATGGACTGCAGCCTACCAGGCTCCTCCGTCCATGGGATTTTCCAGGCAGGAGTACTGGAGTGGGGTGCCATCGCCTTCTCCAACACCAGGGACTAGAGGGGGACATTCCTGCCTGGACTCCCATTCCTTCCTCACACTGCACCTGGCATTCTGCCTACAGTGTGCCAGACACCTTCCTCACACTGGGAAACCTTCCACTGGGCAGTTCCTCTGCAATCCTGTTTCCTGGAGGATTCTGAGTCCTTCAGACACCTGTCTCTCATGGAGGCTTAAGTCCTTTTCAGTGGGATCTCAGTAAAACCAACAGAGCTAGCTGGATACTAGTTTATGAGATCTTGAGAATTTGGTCACAATTAAGGTGGCTCCAATACTTTGGCTGCCTGATGCAAACAGCCGACTCATTGGAAAAGACCCTGATGCTGGAAAGATTTAAGACAGAAGGAGAAGAGGGCAACAGAGGATGAGATAGTTGGATGGCATCACTGTTGTGATGGACATGAACTTGGGCAAACTCTGGGGGTGATGGACAGGGAGGCCTGGCATGCTGCAGCCCATGATGTTGTAAAGAGTCAGACACAGTGACTGAACAACAACAACAAAGTCATTTTTTCTGCCCTGAACAAACAGAAGCCCACTGGGAACCAACACCCAATTCCACACTCCACCAAGTCTGTTTCAAATCACCAAGACACCCGAACCTCATGAAAAACAAGGAGCTTTGCTCCATTGTATGCCAAGACTCTGCAGCTCTACATACCCATGGTTTTCTCTCAGTAACTAGGAGAAACAGCTAAAGGATTAGAAAAGATCTTTGCTGAATAACTAATGCAGTGAGAAGAAAGTCATAAAGCCATCCTGGCTGAATCATAAATTCTAAATTTGTAAGCTTAACATATCGCAAGATTGATTTGCTCCCAGTAGTCAGACCTGGACCAGTTGTGCCTGAAGCGAGAGTACTACAGGGCCTGGAAGAAGGACTGTAAAGCCATGTGATTCTGCGACTCCATGGGCAAACGTGTTCACAGCTCACTCAGAACATTCTTTTCCTGTTTCACTGGGCCAGGACTCAGATGACACCCAGGGCTTTCTCCACCCATGATAATGTTGTACAACTAACATATCCACACTCAGGAGCCATCAAATATGGTTTCTTATTACACACATGTTAAAGTGTCTGACATTTAAATACTCAGACTCCATACAGCCTGCTAAGTGGCAAGAACACTTTCTGACCCCTCTCTGTCCCAAAGGATATTGCAGACCAGGAAACACAAGGAAATTATCCCCTATCTGATAACTTTTTTCTCTTGTCACATCTTCTTGTCTCTATTCAGAGGCTTCCTGCTAGCTGCCAGCTGTGTTTGTTTTCGTTAGGAATATTCAATACAAAACTTGAAAAATTTAAACATGGAAACTGACTGTATCACTTCTCTATTGCTGGAAAGGAAACCACCCCAAAACTTAGTGGCTTAGAACAACAATGTATTATTTCTTTAGATTCTGAATGTAGGTTTCTCTTTCTGCTGACTCACTTAGACTCACTCACATGGCTGCATGTAGCTGGAAGGTCGCCTGGGTCAGAAGGTTAAAAAGGGACTCACTTGTGAGTCTGGCAGATGCCACAGGCTCATAGCCAGGTGCTTCAGCTCTCCTCCACCTGGCTTTTCACTCCCCAGGAAGCTGGGCTGGCTTCCTTACTTGGTGGCCTCGGAGCAGTGCTCCAAAAGGCAAAAGCAGAAGCTGCAAGGCCTTTTAAGGCCTAGCCTAGGAGGTCACATAACCCACCTCTGGTGTACTCTGTTCATCTAAGTAAGTCAAGTGTCATGCCCAAATTTAAGGGAAAGGGAAACAGACTTTGCCTGTTGATGGAAGGAGCAGCAGAGTCCCATTGCAAGAGACCACGGTTGCTGCAGCATCTTTGAAAAACATCTGGAGTAGCAATGCAGGTGTGAAGTGCTCCTGAACAGTCCCTGTCTTATGGGAGAGGCCATGTGGGGAAGGCTTACATCCCTCTCTAGACAAAGGCCTTCTTTGTTGATGAAAAGGCAAGAGTGCTCTGAAGTCTTTGGTTTAGGGCTCAGAGTTGAGCTTCTGCCTCTCCCAGTTAGAAGTATCTAAGTTGTAATTGACAGAAACCTCATTCAAAGTAGCTTTGGCCAAAAGGAGAAATGTCACAGAGATGATGGATCCTACATAAGAAGGTGATGGCTCTTGGGAACATTAAGAACCAGAGACTTAGTGTTCTAGGACTGCTGGCCTCTCCGTCCCATTTCTCTGAGGGCCTGGCTTCCTTCCTCCCTCTGGTTGCAGGGAGCTTTCTCCTTGCAGTGGTAGATGGGGTTGCCAATAGCTCATGGATTTTATAGTTATTTGAGAGAAATAGATCTGTTGCTGCTGCTAAGTTGCTTCAGTCGTGTCCGACTCTGTGCGACCCCATAGACGGCAGCCCACCAGGCTCCCCCGTCTCTGGGATTCTCCAGGCAAGAACACTGGAGTGGGTTGCCATTTCCTTCTCCAATGCATGAAAGTGAAAAGCGAAAGTGAAGTCGCTCAGTCGTGTCCGACTCTTAGCAACCCCATGGACTGCAGCTCCCCCAGGCTCCTCCGTCCATGGGATTTTCCAGGCAAGAGTACTGGAGTGGGGTGCCATTGCCTTAAAATAGACCTGACTTCTTACTAATTTCAAGGTCAAAACCACTGGGGGAAAGAAGTCATAAATCGATGAATCAGGGGCACATTCATAGTTCAATGAACTGAGGTTGGGGACAAGACCAGGTTCGATGCACAATGCTGGATGCTTGGGGCTGGTGCACTGGGACGACCCAGAGGGATGGTACGGGGAGGGAGGAGGGTTCAGGATGGGGAACACATGTATTCCTGTGGTGGATTCATGTTGATATATGGCAAAAACAATACAATATTGTAAAGTTAAAAAAAAAAAAGATCATAGGAGAACATAAACCATGTTAATGGAATCAGCCAGGGCATCCAGAAGGAAGGAGTAGGGTGCTGGGCAAGCAAAACCACAACATCAACTCTATGACCCCTAGACACAGGGCAGGGTGGTGGGCAGGGGGGACAAGATCCACAAGCAGACTGCCTGGGCTGGGCTCCTAATTCCACCGCTCATTAGATGAGTTTCTAAGTAAGATATTAAAACCTCTGTGCCTCCATTTCCTCATCTGTGAAATGTGCATAGCTGTTCCTACACCTTTGTGAAAGCAAAAAGGGGGTAATAAATGTAACCCCCTTTAGATACTGCCTGATTCCATATTGTGTGCTTGGTGTTAATTATCATCAATAGGAAGAACAGATTTTATTGAATTGATTGTTTCAAACTGTGGTGTTGGAGAAAACCTTTGAGAGTTCCTTGGACAGCAGGGAGATCAAACCAGTCCATCCTAAGGGAAATCAACCCTGAATATTCATTGGAAGGACTGATGCTGAAGCTCCAATACTTTGGCCACCTGATGCGAAGAGCCAACTCATTGGAAAAGACCCTGATACTGGGAAAGATTGACGATAGGAGGAGAAGGGGACGACAGAGGATGAGATGGTTGGGTGGCATCACTGAATCAGTGGACATGAGTTTGAGCAAACTCCAGGAGTTGGTGATGGACAGGGAAGCCTGGCATGCTGCAGTTCATGGGGTCACAAAGAGTTGGACATGACTGAGTGACTGAACAACAAAAACAATATGATATGAGATGGCAAAGAGAAAGTCAGATAGATAGTTATTTGTTTTCTGAGAACTGAAATGATTAATTTGGGGCAGAATGTGTATTAAGGGTCTTTTGTCTACTTCAGAAACGTTTCCTGGAAGTTTACAGGGGAGACATTTACCCTTTCTCTTGTTCAACAAATATTTGGAGTGCCTGCCTCCTGTGCCAGCCACTCAGGGCATGAAGCCAACCCCATTGGGGAGGGCGGAAAAATGCCTGCCCTCATGGACCTGGCATCCAGCAGTGAAGCATACACCTTGTTTAACACAGAAATGTGGTTTTCTAGAAAAGCAAAGTTCTATCAGGCCAAAGACAGTTGTGTCAAACCATAGATATTTCCAAAATTCCCACAGAGGAGGGCCTACACCGGATTCTGGGCTGCACACCACAAATAACACTCTATTCTGGTCCCTTCAGGAACAGTGATTGTCCCCAATTTCCCCCAATCCCCCCAACCTCCATTCCCAAACAACTCCCCCAAATACCCCAAATTAACCCAGTCCATTGTGCTATGGGTCACAGGGAGGGAGAGCAAGTCCCTGAGTAATCCCTGAGCCAAATATCACAAAGTTCAAGCTGCCCTGGGGTATGCGTTTCACAGGGAATTGGATCCCTTGACTTTTCCCTAATCCATACATAGTTCGCGTCCATTTCTCCCTGCAGTACCAAAATAAATTGTTCTTGAACTATCCTGGGGGGCAATAATCTGCATCTCTGAAAAGGATAGCTCTTTACCTGGCTACCATGTTTCATCATCTTCACTGGGTCAGAGAGGCCTCGGAAGGGGCTGGGGGCAGGTCCAAACATACTAGGACCCACACAGAGCCACTTCAGTCCCTTGAGAGAGACAGCTGAATGAGGTCGGGTGTTCATCCCTTCAGAAAAATATTTGAACACAGCTGTTACCCTCCTTCCTGCCACCCATGTGGTTGTGTTTTTAAATATGGCTTGAACTTGAAGCAGTTTCCATTTATAAAAATTCTTTAGCAAAATGCTCTTTCCAATAACAATATTCCCATGTGTGCCTTTTGCCTCTGATACTTTCCTTATAAACGATTCTGCTAAAACAGAGTCCTCTTGTCCTTTGGTTTCTTCTGTCCACAAACAATATTGCCCCCACCATGTGGTTCTGAGACCTCCTGTTTTGGCACAAGAACCCACAAAGTCAGGCTGCCCTCTTTTCAATTCCAGGAGCTTATCTTACACAATTAAGACAGCCCATATGTGCGGCGTGCGGCAGGCTGGTGCGTGGCAGCAGCCACCCAGGCAGGGCCACTGGCGCCCTGCAGGAGTGCCTAGGCCTGAGGTCTTCTAGCATCAGTGCACTTTCCCTGTGCCGTTTCTTTCCAGGACTTTCCACTCCAAGAGAAGAGACAGGTTGAAGGCAAGTCATCTTGATAGTTTCTGTCCCCAGATACCGACTATCTCTCGGCCAGTGACCTCAGTACAGTGGCTTCCAACCTTGACTGGCCTTCACACACCAGTCAGGGAAGACTGCAGGGAGCACCCTGACAGGAGGAAGTTTGGAAGCTCCTCGGGTGATTCCAGGGTCCAAGGTTCAGAACTGCTGCCCTAGGTGTCACCTCACAGCACCTCACTTGCCACAATGTAGGGTATCAGACTGAGGCACAAAGTGGAATGGGCGTTTGCCAACTACTGTTTCCATAAAACTGATTATGCCTGTGGAGGTTTGGCTGCCAGGGTAGGCTTCTCACCAGGCAGATGTTTTCTGTCTGCTGCATGGGGATTTGGGTCAACTTAACTCCAAATGGTCTTATCATTAGAACTGTCCAATATTGCTCACTTCCAGAGGGTGACTCCCTCCCAGGCTTAGAGATGAGGAGATCATGGGACACTCTTCTTTTGGTCACTACAAACTTCTGCACATTCATTGAGTTGTGAAATCTAGAGCCATAAACCAGTTAATGTTTTTGTTTCTTTGTTAATGCTGCATTTCTTTCTCGTATGAAGAAAAGAGGGACACAAACAGAAATATATATATATATATACACACAAACACACACATATGTATACATGGCTATGTGTTTACATATTTTATGTGTATAATATATACTGTACATACATATATGAGTATATATACATCTATACATATACACAAACATACTATACACACATATGTGTATGTATAAACACACATGCCTAGAAAAGATTCCAGAATTATAGTGGACGGGTTCTAATTTTGGAATGAGAGACTGGGTAGTCAACATTCCCTCCCAGAAGCAAAGAGAATCCTCAGTGGCAATGCTGGGATTTTTAAGCCAAGGCAAACTATAGTAAGATAGGTTAAGCCCAAAGAAAATTACCTGCAGTTAAACAATGATCAAAAAGCCTTTTTTTAAAAAATCTAAAATGTTCTATAGGGGCTTCCCAGGTGGCTCAGTGGAAAGAACCCACCTGCCAATAGAGGAGACGCATGTTCAATCCCTGGGTTAGGAAAATCCCCTGGAGAAGGGAATGGCTACCCACTCCAATATTCTTGTCTGGGGAATCTCTTGGACAGAGGAGCCTGGCAGGCTATAGTCCATGAGTCGCAAAAGTGTTGGACATGATTAGCTACTAAACAACAACAAAAAATGTTTTATAATAGTGGAACTTGATGAAGTGGACAGAAGCTGTCATTTCAGAGATGGAAATTAAATCTGAAAATGTGAGCCCAAGAACAGGGTGCACAGCCTGGTACCCCTCAGCCTTCCTAGCACTGACAGCACCCAGTGGGAGGAAGTTCTCTCTGCTGGGGGGGAGTGGACCCCAAGTGCCCTGCAGATCTGGTCCTCCTCTTCATCTCGTTCTCATCATCCAGCAAGTGCCCACATCAAACCAGATGCACACTCAATATTAGCTGGAAAAATAAATAAATGAACCAAACACTTTCAAATGTTCATAACTAAAATTATGAATGAGGTTTTAGGTTTAGAAGAAGGTTTCAAAACATTAAGTGTTACTTGCCCCCTCACTTTTCCACACTTCCCCTAACCAATTAAACTATTTTCCTTTCTCATTCTTTCCTCCTAAAGAGCTATTATGACAAACACCTTGATTTATAAGGTCAAAAACTAATCTGAAAAAAGAGTAACCGTGAACTACCTTATATTGGGTTCCACCATTAAGGAGTGTGAAGGTATTTTTTTCTAGAGGTCTGAGTCTCTCCATAAAACAGTTGCCCAACTGGCTGCTTCCTACCTATAAGGTGGGCATTGCAGGGAAACGGGAAAGCTATATGCCCATGCATTTATAGAGGAAAGATATTTTAAATGATTTTCGACCAATAATATTGTAAAAGTGCCCAGGAGACTTGTGATGTGGAGCCAGAAGGAGTCTATGAGGTGAGGTTATGTCTGCCCTAGTCCCCTTTGAAGCACTTAGAAATGTTGCAAATATAGAATAAACCAAATAATCTGGAAAGGTGGAAAAGGCAAGGGTCTTTGCTCTCGGTGACTTGGGTTTGCTTTGTCTTTTGAAGGGAAAGCAGAGTATGTATCTAAGAAAGAAACATTTTAGCATTTTAAGGCAGGCAAGATTTTAAGTGCTAGAGAGGTTTTAAGTTGTTTGGAATCCTAACATTTCCTAGTGACATAGGAATACCAAAGATGTTGCATACTAGATTAATTATTCTTTTTTACATTCTACTGAAACCCCTTATCTCTTGAGAAGCCTCGAGTGACCTGCTTGTTAGTCAGGGATGCGTAGGCCTGATGGAGGCATGGCAGTCTCCTCGTTCTGAGCTAGGACTGAAAAACCAACAGACAGAATTGAAGAGACTTTATTTCTTGCACAGAAATGTTCAGGTTTTTTAATGCGCTGCCTACATTTATAGACCTACTTAGGCCACCCGTAACTTGCAAATAAGACATGCTCAGAAGTTTATAAACAGGTTGTTTGGAACTTGGAAAGCATGCTAGGTCTTATATCCTCTGGCCATAACCTACTTTAAGCCTAGCTGACTCTCCCCTTTGTATTTTATACTCCAGTATCATTGAATTTGCCATTCTTCTAACTGGCTTTCTCTTTCATGCCTCTATGCCTTTGCCCATGCTGTTACCTCTGCCTGGAATTCCCTTCCTCCACTTCTCCAATAAGTGAAAACTTAGTCTCTTTAAAAGCCTGGTGTCACCTTTACTATGAAGCCTTCCTCATTTTTCCTGCTCAGACACTGCCTCACACTTTAGCTTTGAGAGTGTGTAAGTGCACTGAAGTATTATTACTCATCTTTCTACGTGTCTGTCTCCATCACTAGGCTGTGAAACACTTTAGGACAGGAATTATATTTCATTCATCTCTGTCTGTCTGGTGCCTAGTTGGGTACCTCTTTGGTTACTAAAGTAGAAGTAATTAGTAGGAAAGTTCTAGCAAAATGTGGAATAAATGAAGAAAGAAGATATGGGACCGTGGAAACAATGCCTCCAACTCACAAGAGTGGGATGGCAAGTCCAAGGATGGCAGTAGAGCAGCAGATCTTGAGATAAAACAGTAGACGATGAGACCAAGGAACAGAAAGTCTAGGGAGAAAGGACTTTGTGATGCAGAAAAAAAGAGAGCATACCAGAAATGATGGAGACTCAAGGGCAGGGTGGGGGTGGAGAAAAAAGATGAGCTTATAATAATGGCAGATGGTACCAAAAATAAAGGCTGCTTAAAACTCTAGGAAAGAACAAATCCTTGATAAGAGATGGTCTTTATAAGAATAGAAATGGTTCGTTTCTTGTAGCTGCAGTAAATCATAAAAATAGAAAGTTTGATTATTATTAATAATAGAAATAGTGATATATCTATATCAGGACAGACGTGGAGAGGAGATGTAGCTAAGTTAGGGCCAATGAAATCTGAGCCTAAGCTGTTGGTAGGACTTATGGAAAAGCTCCTTAAAAGGTCAGAGAACATGTGGGGGCATTCCTGTCTTCCTTTCCCTTGTCTCCTTTCCAGCCAGATATAGTCTGGGATTTCTACAGTGGCTCTGTAATCATTTGGAATCCAAGTTCTTTCTGTCTTTCTGCTCCCTGTGCCTGGTTTCTCCTATGTGAGAGATAAACAAATCTTTATCTTGTTTAAACAGATTTTGCTGGATCTCTGTACTGGCAGCTGAACACAATCCCTATCTGATACAAAAAAAAAAAAAAACCCACAGTGTTTTATTTAGAGATATACAACTAAGCAATCAAAGAAGCCCTTCCCTCTCCAGCTGTGTTAAACAACTTGGGACATGCAGGCGTTGAGGGGAGTGTGTGGGAGGCGTGTGCATACTATTGTCCACTTATGCACCCCCATGTCGAGAGGTGATGAGTGAGCACATGGGGAGCCAAGTCAAGCCCACAGGCCAAGTCAAGGGCTGTGTCCTCACAGCGGCAGCTTTGCTAATTCCTAATAAGATGCATATGTCTGGCTAGTGATTTAAAATGCAAGTTGAATTATGGAATCACTCTTTGGATGAACCTGGGCTGGATGCTGCCTATTAAACTCCAGAGCTGATGTCCTTCCTACCCCTTCAGCCCCACTCCTCTTCCAGTTACGTGTCTCAGCTGCCACAAACTTCTGCATCCCTGCTTTTCAACTCATGCACTAAACTAGTCCCCAACTTAAAATACATATATATATATGTATATATATATATATATATGTATGTATACATATATATATATATGTCTTTATTTATTTGGCTGCACTGGGTCTTAGTTAGCACGCAGATTTTTTGCTGCAGCACACATACTTTTTAGCTGTGGTGAGCAGGCTTAGTTGCTCCACCGCATGTGGGATCTTAGTCCCCTGCATTACAAGGCAGATTCTTAACCATAGGACCACTAGGAAAGTCCAACTTTTTTTTTTTTAACTTGAGAGGGGGTGCCTTTTTTGAAATCATGGAAAATTACTGTATGGACTAGTGGCCCCTATCTCTCATTGCCCTTAAAATCACCTGCCATGGCCAAAGGTGGCCTCCACGGCCTGTCCCCACCATTTCACTGATCTCAAAGGGACTACTCCATGAACTCCATGAACACTCCTGGTGTTCATGTCCCCCAGCCACAGCACACTTCTCTCTTCCACACCTTCCTGAAGCCCATTTCCACCTCAAAACACTTGCACTTGTCCTCCTCTCCCTGGGATATAGCCGCTCACTGATCAGTCACTGGATGAGGGCTGCCTGCCAAAAGGGGATGTGATCTTGAGGGAGGCAGCTCTCTGCCTCTGAGCAACAGCCCCCAGGGGACCTGACAGCTGAGAGCCATCTGCAGGCAACGCTTCCAGCAGCTTCCTTCTGTAAGAGGAACTGGTGGCACCTCCCAGTAGCCACCACATCTATCTTGTTCATCACTGCATACCAAGTGCCCTTAACAGCACGTGGTCCATGGGAAGTACTCAGTAAGTTTTTGACAGATAGATGAATGTTTCATACAGGTGTTAGTGGCTTCAGAGTCAGCTCATCTCCTTCAAGTCACCATTACATATTACTACTTCAAACCACTTTGCTTAATCTTGAATTTCAGTCCCGACAGGACACGCTTTCTTCATTAATTTTGGAGCAGATCAGGGACAAATCTTCACTACCCCAAGTGCCTTACTGCCACACCTGAGAGCCTGACAGAGACGCACATTATCAAATTCTCCATGGCCCCATTCCCCCAGAGGTACACTGTCTGCTCTCACAGCAACTCCATGTAGCAAGCAGGCTCTCCCTGAGCTCTGCTGTGGCATTGGCTTTGGACCTGCTCTTGCATAACGCAAAGCAAAGGTTCTTCTATTCAAGGAATTCCCTTTGGCAAGTCTTGCTCAACCATGTCAGCCTCTCACTCTAACACCTCTGCCTCCCCGAGAATATTCTATTCTAACAAGGTCTTTCATTCAGCATAGAAGATGACTCATCATAGAACACAACGCAGGCCTTCTTCATGTACTATAGCGTCTTTATTCACAGATACGAAAATAAACTCAGGTGAAGAGTAACTTTAAATGTTAAACTTGGGAATTTGAAGGGCATTTTACTAGGAAATTAAAAAAAAGATGGTCAGGAACTTTGATGTTAGATATGATCACGTGACTTGTTCTAGCTATGAGTGGAAGAAATGTGTGTCATTTCTGGACAGAAGCTTTGAGAATCAGTGTAAAATATTCTACAAGTACCCTTTGTCCTGTCTTGATGATGGTAACAAAAGTCAAGATGGAGCTCCCATCAACCTAGGTCCCCAAGTGACTATGATACCAACATGCAACAGAGAAGCAGTTCAGCAAGAAGCAGACCTTTGTTGTTTCAACCACAGGGATGTGGAAACTGTGTTGCTGAAGCAGACCCTCAGCCATCCTGAGCAGTCAGCACTCTCTGTCTTCCTTGGGCTTCTTTTTCACTCCAATCCTTTGTAAATTCAGATTGACTGGGCTTTCAATGTGTCTCCCACGTTTTATTGCTTATTCCACTTTTCCTGGTCTCTCTCCCCGGCCATCCCAGTGATGATCTCTTTTTCTTTAAGAGCTCCCACGTTTCTGCAATTTGTCTGCCTCCACCAGGTATTCAAACACTGGCCCTAGCTTCCCATGCCCGCCTCTTAGTGCTGACCTCTCACAGCAATGCTGCTTCTGGAAACAGCCCAGAAAGAGGAGAGGGCTCATTGGAGCAACTTCCCACCAGTTTCCCCCATCTGATCTCTCACACTCCACCTCCCTTCCTCTCATTAATCTCAGAGGTAATATATTTTCCAGGATAGAGACAGATCCATCTGTCTTGTTTTAAAATTCACATTTGTGACTAGATCATTCCTTTTCCCAGGTTCCTGTCCCCACTCCTAACTTCAGGGCATGGTTCTAACTTCCTTTAAAATATGACTCCAAACTCTCTTTGTTCAGGAATCATTTCAGGACTGATTTCACATGAATTGGGTCATTCCTTTGCTTGTTGCCCCCCATCCCCGGAACTTAGCTAATCCTGAGGGCTGTGTTAACATTCTCTTGTTGGTGAGCTCTTTTGTAAATGTGTTCTTTGGATTTCTATGCTGCCTTTTCAGACTAGATTTTACATGTAGGATTAGCAAAAAGAGTTCAGAGCTGAAATACAAGGAGATAAATTAATCTTTCACTTAGAAATATTAAAACAGCTTACTTTAGAAACAATAAAGAAGTCATTTAATTGGAATCTTCTCAGAGGCCAAATCTTCTGTTTAATCAGGAAGTGTGCCAAATTTACAAATCTGTACATCTTAGGCATTCAACAAACATGTTTAACTGGCTTAGGAGACGAATTTTCTGAAGCAATATTTTCAGTTGTTTTTAGTGAGTTACTTTCACAGAAAAATTTTGACACAAGCATTTCATTTCACAACATGGTTGATGCCTGATGCTGTTACTCATCTGTTTGCTTGTTAATTCAATCATTAAAAAGCACTCAATAAACATTTCCTGGGTACATGGCACTCTGTGGGTAAGGCAAGGTACACAAAAGAAAGTAGAAGCCATGGTGCCTGTTTTTGTGGAGCTTGAAATTTATTCATCCAAACAAGAGGAGGAGGGAAAAGAGAAGCAGCTCCAAGGTGCCAGTTGCCTTGCTTCTGGCTAGCTGGCAGACCAGCCAATTTGGACACTGAATTTTACCCAGCGCAACATGTGGCTTCCCACTCTTGATGCCTTTAGATACAGAATAGGGATCAAAGTTCAAAGCCAAGGCAGAGGCCATGTTGGGTTTCCCAGGTGGTGCTGGTGGTAAAGAATCTGCCTGCCAATGCAGGAGATGAAGGACATGTGGGTTCCATCCCTCGGTGGGGAAGATCCCCTGGAGTAGGAAATGGCAACCCGTTCCAGTATTCTTGCCTGGAAAATTCTATGGGCAGAGGAGCCTGGCAGCCTACAGTCCATGGGACCACAGAGAGTCAGACATGACTAAGTGACTAAGCACAACACACACAGGGGCCATGTTATTAAACCAAGTAAAGAGTGTTCATTGGAAAGACTGATGCTGAAGCTGAAGCTCCAATACTTTGGCCACCTGATGTGAAGAGCTGATTCATAGGAAAAGACCTTTATGCTCAGAAAGATTGAAGGCAGGAAGAGAAGGGGACGACAGAGGATGAGATGGTTGGATGGCATCACCGACTCAATGGACTTGAGTTTGGGCAAGCTCTGGGGGATGGTGAAGGAGAGGGGAGGCTGGTGTGCTGCAGTCCATGGAGTTGCTAAGAGTCAGACATGACTTAGCAACTGAACAATCAACAACAACAACAACAACAAAAATTTAAGCTATGGTTGGTCTCCTTTGCTTTCTTCACTGCATTTGCTAGTACCATTTAATAAGTTCCATTTTTTTGAATATCATAGACACAGTTTGGGATGACTGCCTGGACAACAATGATTTCCTCGGTCCCTCTTTTGAAAGGTGAGCATGTGATCCAGAGGAGGGCACTCCAGGTAAGTCAGGTCCCTGAGCTCAGTGAGGAGCATAGGTGAGGACACAATCTGAATGGAACTCTCCAGAGACCTTCTTGGAATTTGTTGAATTGGGACCAGGAGAGAGAAACCCTGTTTTTCTCTCTACTTGTGCAATGTCAACATATGTATCAGGAGCTACTGGCAGTCACAGTGACAGGTTTGTGAGACAGCTAGAGTGGGACATGAGGAACCCAACGAACCGAGGAATCAGGGGTCCTCACTGCACTCCCACTCCCCTCACCCTCCACCCCCCGCCCCGTCCTCCTCCTGGCTTGGTTACACAAACCAGCCAAGCAACCTCCCCTTCTTTTTTTTCTTTCATAAATAAGTTCAAACTGGGCTTCTATCACTTTCAACCTAACCATCTTGGTTTTTGTTTTGGCCTCACAATTCAGCTTTCAGGATCTTATTTCCCCAATGAGAGATTTGAAACTAGGCTCCCAGCAGTGAAAGCGCAAGAGTCCTAAGCCTTGTACCACCAGAAAATTCCCTCAAACTAACAGTTTTGATTAACTGTACAGACTAAGATGTGGTCAACACTTTACATAGTCTCACTTAATCCTCACAAAAAACCTAGGGGATAGTAATTGTTAATTCCATTTTAAATTAGATGAAGAGACAAAAATTCCAGGAGATTATACCTCACTATAAAAGCACCTTCCCTGCTTTTTAAAAAAAATTTTAATTGATATGATTTTGTTAAATTTGATTTGGTTTTTTAAAATTTAGTTGACTTACAATGTGTTAATTACTGCTGCTGCTGCTGCTGCTGCTAAGTCACTTCAGTCGTGTCCGACTCTGTGCGACCCCATAGACGACAGCCCACCAGGCTTCCCCGTCCCTGGGATTCTCCAGGCAAGAACACTGGAGTGTGTTGCCATTTCCTCTTCCAATGCATGAAAGTGAAAAGTGAAAGTGAAGTCGCTCAGGCGTGTCTGACTCTTAGCGACCCGATGGACTGCAGCCTTCCGGGCTCCTCCATCCATGGGATTTTCCAGGCAAGAGTACTGGAGTGGGGTGCCATTGCCAATTACTGGTGTACAGCAAAGTGATTCAATTGTATGTATCTATATTCCTTTCTAGTATGGTTTATTATGAGATATTGAATATATAGTATGTGCTATACAGTAAGACTTTGTTTAGGTCCTTTAGTAGGATCTGTTTTATATGTAGTACTATTGTATATCTGCTGATCTCAAGCTGTTAATTTATTCCTCCCTGAAATCCTGTTCCCCTTTTGTAACCATACGTTTGTTTTCTGTTTTTGTAAGTAAGTTCATTTGTATCATATTTTAGAATCCACAGATAAGTGATATAAAATGATATTTGTCTTTCTCTTTCTGACTTACTTCACTTAGTATGATAATTTCTAGGTCCATCCATGTTGCTGCAAATGGCATTATTTCATTATTCTTTATGACTGAGTAACATTCCATTGTATATATACCTGTGGGGAGAGAGAGCAAATTAGCCAAGATGGTTTGTTCAGTCTCTCTCACCCCATGTTTCATAAATAATGACCATGTAGCAGCTGAGATCATTTGTAGCACTGTTCATGCACATCACTAGGTACTCGCTTGTCACAAGCTACTTTGTGCTGTAGGGATATATGAGCTCCACCTAGAAAGCAGCAGCATTACTGCTTCATCAGGGCTGTGTCTATTGCATCAGCCAGGAGAGGAGATAATATAGCATGTCTGCTGCCATGACTGCTGCGCCAGCCAGGAGAGAGGCTGTGTTCTGGCTGTTGTGCCAGCCAGGAGAGAATAAACGTGTCTGCAGTTCCTACTGCTCCTCGAGTCTCCTTCCAGCCTCTTAGCTCATGCCTTGCCTACCCTGGGTTCAACAAACAATATGCACAGTGAGATATAGCAAGACAATTGGCGTCAAGAGCAGGATCAGCAATACAATACCACATCTTTTTATTCATTCATCTGTCAATAAACATTTAGGTTGCTTCCATGTCTTGGCTATTGTACATAGTGTTGCTATGAATGTTGAGGAGCATGTATCTTTTCGAATTAGAATTTCTTCTGGATACATGCCCAAGAGTAGAATTGCCATATCATAGGGTAACTCTGTTTTGAGCTTTTGAGGAATCTCCATACTGGTTTCCATACTGGTTTCATACATTCCCACCAACGGTGTAGGAACACCTTCCCCGCTTTTTACTAAACAGCCTCTATTTTATTGAATTTTTCAAGTTACATTCCTTCATTTAAAGGTGCCTAAATGGCCTCTTATGCCCTCTATCATTTCTTTTTTAATTTCCCCTGTTTATTCATGAGATACTTCCTTTAACTTTTGTCTCATTCAAAACAACATATATTGAGCAATTACAATGAACCAACTGCTGTGCTAGATTCTGTGGGCACCATAGTGAGACGAGGGACACACTTGGCATCTGCTCAAAGCCGAACATCCAAAGGAGAAGAGAGATAGCCATGCAGCCATAGTCTAGGTTGCTGTAAAGGGTGATGGAAGCCCACGTGAGGGGCATTTGTTCTAGAAGGTCAGGAAGGGATTTCCAGAGAAGGAAAGCTCCAAAGCAACAACTGAAAGATATCTCTTTCTTTTTGTTCCTTACTGTTTATCTCTAATTACTATTTTTCATCACCTTTATTTCACTTGGCATTTGGTATTTTTTCTTATACATGTTCTTCCATTTGTATCTTTTAGACCTGAATCCAATAAACATTTATGGAGCATCTGCTGTGGGTTAGAGGCTGCCCTAGGGCAAATTAATAGACTAATAGGGGAGATAGTGGTACAGAACATGTCAGTGACTCCCGACCTTCTGATGAAAATTGTTCAGGATGCTGGCAAAGCACAGACAAAGGATCCTTCCTCCCTGTGATGCTCTGCTCTGCACAGCCCTTTCTCTGTGGCTCCTTCATCTCCTTTCTCTCTTTCCCGGTCCATCTCTGCTGCGTTTCCCAGTTTATTCCCACCCTTGTTAACGCTCTTCGTTTTCACATTTATAGAGCTCACCACTCTGCTCATTTCCTAATCCTTTCATTTTTTCAAGTGAGGAATATAAAAATAAAGCAGTCAATTTTATTCTATTTTTCATCAGGTATGAAAAACATACTTAGGCCAAAAGGCATAAAATATGCCACTCTGAGATTTGATTTTGTTGAACTGCAAGAAAGTGTTCGTTCGTCTAACCCCTCTGTCAGTTTCACGCCTTAGTTTGCCTCCTCTGTGTTTCCCCCATTCATTTAATTCATGCTGTTGCTTTTATTCTTTAAAGTTCTGTTTTCTCTTAATCTCTTCTGAAAGTGAACAAATGAATGAATGATTACTGAAAAGGATATTTGGGGTATGCAAGAAGGGATAAAGAGGATATGGGATCGACTTTGCCCTACTTAGTCTATGGTTCGTTTATTTTTCTCTGTCCTTGGTTTCTGTTAGTTTGGCTCCTCCCTGGTCTCTATTGTTTAATTAAGGTTCCTTGCCTCTTCCCACAGGCTCCTGCTTGCACTGCGTTGCTTAAGTTTGTTTCTGAGACAAGAGCTGCTGACTCCAAATCTGCAACATAACTGATGAGGAAGAAAGAACAGCTCGTTTTAATGAAGTTCATGTCATCTATGTAACTTTGGTGTCTCCATAAAATTCTTCCTGGTATTTAAAAGAGTTGATAGCTGAGATAAGATTTTTTAAATATCAGTATTAACAAAACCCAGGCCTCAATGCAGCATAATCCAATGGAAATTATATGCAAAGCAACAGCCCCACCAGGGTTCACAAGCCACAGCTGAAATGTTATTATTGTGCAATGAAAATCTACAGCTTCCTCACTATGGAATCAGGACATGAACTTTAACAAAGTCACACTCTGCTCTTCTACAACCCCAAGGACAGCCTAATCAGACCACAATACATAAGAACTCTCTTTTCTTTCCTTTCTTTTCTTTTACTTTCTTCTCTCTTATGAAAATAAAACTTTAAACTCAAAATTGACAGCAAAAAAATTAAAAAAAAATTTTTTTTTAATTTCGTTTCCTTTAAGAGAAAATCATTGTCTTTACTATGCCACCAACGGCTGAGTGTGAAGTGGTGTTAAATCTCACTTACAGCTTCTAAGTCAGGGCATTTGCTTTGTATCCTACTGGAATTAAATTATACCAGCGTCCAGAAATCTAAGCAGGGAATGTGGAGGAAGAGGGGGTAGAGGAAGGAGGCAGGAAGGAGAAAGAAGGAAGCAGAGAGAGGAGAGAAAGCAAGAGGGAGAAGAATTTCTTAAGAAAAGGAACTTCTTAAGCCATCAGGACTGCAAAGGGGGATTCAGTTGGTTTGAAAACTATTCAGAAATGTTTTACCTCCAGGTCAGATGGAGCAGCTGCTATTTTGGGCAAAGGAAATTGTGGTCACTTAATTGACATGATAGAATCACATGATAAATCACTTAGTTATCGTCTTACAATCTGATAGCTCAGCTGGTAAAGAATCCACCTGCAATGCGGGAGACCTGGTTTCTATCCCTGGATTGGAAAAATCCCCTGGAGAAGGGAAAGGCTACCCACTCCAGTATTCTGGCCTGGAGAATTCCATAGACTGTATATAGTCCATGGGGTCGCAAAGAGTTGGACACAACTGAGTGGCTTTCACTTTCACTTTCACTTACAATCTGAGTTGGAAGGGGTGGGGAAGGTCTTTGAGCCCCACTGGCCATCTCATCTTGAAATCTTTCTCCTCCCATCCTCATCAAGAACTAGAATTTTAATCATTTTGTTCACTTCTTTTTTCAGTTTTTGGAACTCAATTCTTAATCTCTTCTAGGATTTATTCTTTCCTAGATATTCACGACAACTTTGCTCTCCTATTTCTAGGATATTTGGTGTTAGCTATTTTTCCTGACTCCTACTTTTCCTGGAGTTTTTCAAGTGATGTGCTCACCTCTCCAGGTTGTCACCCTCTTCCTTTTTAGGTGACTTGCTCTGAGCCCAGTCACCCACATTTTCCAGAATCCTGGAAAGCACAGTCATTCTTGCTTGTAATCATGGAAATGACTACCCTCTAGAGATGAGCACCCTGGTTCTCACCTTGTATTCAGAAGATAATGCCAAGGTAAATCATTCCTAAATGATAACTAGTCATGGGGATTACCCTGGCCATGATGCTGGAGAGATGCCTGGAAGACTTACCTCAAGCTCACTTGGATAAACAATCATTTACCTTTCTGCACATCTCATATCATTGGGAAGCCAAGAATTTCACTGGCCAACATTTCCAAGATATTAATCAGTGTCATCTAAGTATTTAAGGAAAATGCTCAGGGTAATGCACTGACCGTGTAGGACATAAGGAAATCAAGAGCAGAAGTGAATCTGCCCACCCTTCTGTGGTTATATAGGTCAAGGCATAAGCCTTGAGAGGGTCTCCCTTGACAACAGCATGGCAAGGTGGTTAGTCAGCCTCTGAGCTTAGACTGCTTTGGTTTAGATCCAAGTTCTGCTGCTGACTATCAAGATGACCTAGACAAGTTACTCAAACTCCCAGAGCTTCCATTACATCATATGTAAAATGCTTCAAAGAGTGTCTGATACATCGTAGGTGATTAATTCATGCTTGCTATTTTAATCATTGCCACTTTCATCACCTTTGGATCAGTTTTTGAGCTTTGTTAATGAATAATTAAATAAACTGCACATTCATTTGTACCAAATAGCAGTTATCAAAATAACTAATTCACCTTTGCAGAGTACCAGCTATGTGCCCACCAGCTGAAAACTGTGATAAGGGCCCGGCAGGCACCAGTATTTAATGTTTTCAATGATGTTAAGAAGTAGGGGATAGAATTACCATCTTTCTACATGGAGGGAATGGAGAGTCAGGGATAGTAATCAACTACCCAAGGCCATTCACTAGTGTCAAAAAAGGCTGTTTATTTGTACCCAGCTCTCCAGTGCCATAGCCCATGCTCACACCACTATGAGTTCCTGTCTTCCTATACATCAGCTCACAGGCAAAGCTGAGCTCCATACATTGGGCATTATTGAAATTTAGCAAGGACCAAATTGTTTGTGGATCTGTGTCTGTTGTGTGTGTTTGCTTAAATCAGATTTATCAATTAAGAAAAACACCTTAAGCATTTCTTTTTCAGACAATGGATCAAGCCTATAAGACAGATGCCTAGAGAGCCCTTTACAAAACTCTGCACTAGCAAAATTACGCCCAGAGTGAAAGGGGGCTCCCACCCTGAGTCTCCACCCCCTTGTTCATCCTTGCTGGCTCTTGCACTTGGCTCTCATACTCAAGATTAATTTGTTCTGATTGTTAGCATAGCTACTGCATCTGTTCTCAAATAACAAATTCCACCTCAATTCTTCACTTTTCTCCTGGGTTGTTCAGAACACCATTGGTATCAAATCACGGGGGGACTGAGAGTTTGTGTGAGGAGAAACAATGCTTTTTTCAAAGTGAGGTTAACACATGGAAAGACCATTTCATGAGTGATGAGTGTACTTGTTTCCTGCTGCTGCTGTTATAAGTTACCACAGACTTAGATGCTTAAAACAACACAAATTTATTATCTTATAGTTTTGGACACCAGCAGTCCAAAATGGGTCTCCTGGGCTGAAATCAAGGTGTCGGCAGGGCTGCGTTCCTTCCGGAGGCTCCAGGGGAGAATTCATTTCCTTGTTTTTCCATCTTCTAGAAGCTGTCACGTTCCTTGGCTCTTGGCCTTTTCCTGCCAGAAATTGCATCTCTCCAACCTCTGCTTCCATTGTCAGATCTCCTTCTATGACTTCTCCCTCTTTAACTTATGAGTCCATTGGCCCACGAGGATAAACTCCCCATCTCAAGCTCCTTAACTTTGTCACACCTGCAGAGCCTGCTTTGTCATGTGAGGTAACATATTCACAGTTTCTGGGGAACTTCTCTGGGGGTCATTATTCTACCCACTGCAGTGGGTATTCCATCTGTTCAGGGTCTGGGGACTCTCACTATAACCACTGTGAAGGTGCCTGTACTGTGGGACCTTCCCTCATGCTGGGAAGGAGCTTATAGGACTCTTCCCTCCCTGTAAGGCCCAATGTAAGCATTGGGTCCATATGCCTTTCCTGAAAGGCCTTGCTGAATGCCTTAAAGTTGGGAATGAGGGATCCACATGGAGCCTCCATCAAAGCAGTTGTATCAAGGAGGAACAAAATATTTCTGCCTGTTTGCTCTCTCTGCTTCCGTGGGCTCAGAAGAAGGGAGCGCTGAAGGCAGGGTCTCACCACCATTTTTACAGTGTGACTCAATGGCCTATCTCCCAGGTGTCTCAGAAGGCCCAAAGCCCTGACTGAAGACAGAATACAACAACTCGTGCACCTGTCTGCCAGGGGGCTATGTTAGTCAGGAAGATCGAGCCTATGACCTGACCCCCTTGATGACCACACTGAGGCCTTCCCTGGTGACTGGTCTGGGGAAATGCAGAGCACCAGCCTTTCTGGGAAACATCAGAATGGTCTTTTCCCAGCCAGTCTGTTATTTACCTGCCCTGTACTAGTAAACAGGGCTTCCCTGGTAGCTCAGATGGTAAAGAATCTTCCTGGAATACAGGAGACCTGGGTTTGATCCCTGGGTCAGGAAGATCCCCTGGAGAAGGGAATGGCAACCCATTCCAGTATTCTTGCCTGGAGAATCCCATGGTCAGAGGAGCCCGGAGGGCTACAGTTCATGGGGTCACAAAGAGTCAGACATGACTGAGAGGCTAACACTTTCACTTGACTTTGCTTTTGTACTAGTAAACTATCCTGAGGCTGTTTCAACAATTTTGCTTTTTAAATGAGTGAGACCTCTGTTCATGATGTGTTGTGGTTGTCATATCACTGGCGTACGGATGATCCTAACTGGGAATGAAATTGTCATCTACTTACCCATCTGTCATAGGACTTAGAGCTTAAGAAATGGACATACAGGCTAAATCCCACTGTCATGAATAGAGTTACAGCAAGTCTCAGTGGACCCAAAATATTTCGAAAAACTTGTGTCCCCTTGGAACTTTCTGCATGTGTTTTATCTGTAAGCTTAGCACATCCATGGTCAGAGACCAGCTTCAAGCTCTGCATAAATAAATAAATAGATTCTCACTCCTGCCCTGGAAACTGCTTGGCTGCATCTGGGATTCTATTACTATCTGTCTGGGCTTCTGCAGCCTCTGTTTGGTGTTGGTCACACAGCCCTGCCCTGTGGCGGCTCTGTTCTTGCTAGGAGGTTGCGTTTGTTGGAGGCAGGCTGCTGGACCACACAAGAACTGTGAATAAACTGTTTATTCCACACTGGTATTCAGGCCGGTACACCCACTGTGGTCCAAACTCCACCTTAATGAGCGGATCTCTGCAGCTAACACCCCCTAATCAGGTACCTCAAAACCGGCTGGAGTTTCTTTCTTTTGTCTGGCAAGTGCTTTCCTTTTCATCCTGTACCCTTACATCCTAACTGCTCATCCTTCCTGAATTTTCCGTTCAGTCATTCTGAAAAAGCAAAGAAATTCAAATGCTGGACCCACCAAGTAGCTTTAAGTAGTTTCTTTCATTTCTGTATCAAAGGCACCCAAGACTGTGTTCTAAGCAACCCGCTGAATATGAGACGCTACTCTGAGGGAAAAGCCAATTATTATTTCTCAGGTAGGGCAATGCTAAGGGGCCATGAACCAACAGCAAAGGGAAGCCAGCCACCATTTTCCTTTCTAGAAGGTGTTTGATCACATCTACTTTGTCACTCACAAGTGCCAGGAAACTTCTTCAGAAACAGAGTATGAGGCCAAGCCCCCTGGCCAGTGAGAAAGAAAGACCTCTGTGGCTTGCCCCCTTGGGAGAAGAAAACTGAGATCTAGAGCCATCAGGCCCCCGCTGACACCCCACCCCCGCCTCCCTTAGTGCCTCCCTCAGCCATTTCAGGGATGCTGACAGCCATAAGAAATCAGGCCTGTTAGCAACAGGAAAGATCACAGGCCTCGATTCCTGTTGAGCTCCTCCAATAACAGCTGGCATCTGGCTCACCATCCCAGACGAATGCAGGCCCTGATTTATGGGGCGGCTCGGGTCAGGGAGTGGGCCATGCGCATTGCCCTTTCCCCCACAAACACTCCAGTGGGCCAGGGCCTGGGAGAGGGCTATTGCAGGTCATCAGCAAATCCTGGGGGTAAAACAATGCAGAGGTTATTAAAGGGAGCCGAGAGGGGACCAATGTGAACTATTCCAAGCATGGTTATCTTCTTCTGCACAGTTCAAAGTGTATATACCCTAATGCATTTCAGCAGCTAATAAAAGTACTGGAGGGGCTGTTTTTCTTCTCTTTTTTGGAAACCATAGTGCTTATAAATTATAGGATAGAGTAGTGTGAAAGATACATAGTGGCTTTGAAACAGCGCTGACAACCTTAAACTAATTGATCATAAAAGGAAGTCAACTGCAATAGATGATGAACCATTTATCTAACCAAAAATAGATGGTTCCCCTCTGAGGATAAGAAGAAAGAAAAACCTAAAATCAGGGGTGAGCATGGAGGAATAAATGTAACATTTTTAATGCTTTGGTTGCAGGCTCCCAAACCAGAGGCACTGCAGATGTGGAAGACCAGGATGGCAGGGCCACTCCTATAAACACAGAGTAAGTCCAGACTACCACATCAGCCCACAGGCAAGCTGATCAAAAGCTTTATCTCATCTTTCCCCAGATGAAAATTTCACCAGAACCCTCACTTGCTAGCCATTAAGGCCCTTTAGCTTTTATTGTGCTAAAATGGAATTGGCTGGAGATGGTAATTAAATTGCACTGATATAGGCTAATGGGGTGTGTGTGTGAGAAGAACATAGACAAAGACTTAGGGAACTGATGATGTTGTACAATAAATGTTAAAAGATGCAGCCACGTGGTCATGTAGCTTCCACACTTAGCAGTAAACATATTCATGGAAAACAGTATTGCTGGAGACTCTCTGGAGAATGTGCTTTAATAAACAGGCAAGGTCCTCGGTACATCATATGGGGCTTTCACCCAAGAAATTGATAAAGCATTAGAAAATGGTTTACTCTTTCAAATAAACACTTCTCAAGCCATCTTGTGCTCTGCTGTGCTTAGTTGCTCAGTCGTGTCCGACTCTTTGCGACTCCATGAACTATAGCCCGCCAGACATCTCTGTCCATGGAGATTCTCCATGAAAAGAATATTGCCAAACCCTCCTCCAGGGGATCTTCCCAACCCAAGTCTCCCGCAATGCAGGCAGATTTTTTACCATCTGAGCCACCAGGGAAGCCCAAGGATACTGGAGTGGGTAGCCTATTCCTTCTCCAGGGGATCTTCCCAACCCAGGAATCAAACCAGGGTTTCCTGCATTGCAGGCAGATTCTTTACCAGCTGAGCTACCAGGGAAGCCCAAGCCATCTTGTAAATTTGTTTAAAGGCAATCACTTTTTCAAAAAAGGAATAACAAAAGGGAAGCTCTAGTCTGGTGTTTGAAATCCAGTTACTTCACTTTATCAGAACTTTACTAGATGCAGGTTTGTATGAGGGCAGGTTGGAAAAGCATTCAAAAGGGGTGTGACCCAGGCTTCTCACTATTTCCCTTTCTCCCCACCCCGCCCAACCCCTCCAAACCCTCTGAGCTTCAAACCTGACCATGAGAGTTTATCATCCATTGGTTACTATAGCACTCCTCTGCTATGACGTGCCTCCAGCAGGCTCCTCACTGACAGCTTGATCAAGACCACAGCACAGGATACAGCATCCAAGGCCCTTCTTTGTGCCCTTGGCCTCACTGCATTGCTGGGAGGGGTCGTGTTCTCACTGCTATGCAGCCATATTGCTAGACAGTGGTCATTCATGCCCTGCCATACCTCCCTGACTCCCCACCTGGAGACCGTGTGTCCTGGATGCAGCCCAGCAGTGGCCAGTTCTCACTCTGGGTCCTCAGCAGATTTCACCATCACGTGGGACTATGGTGCTTTGCTCACAGTTTAATGCCCCATCTCGAGTGCATGACCTGGCTGCCCTCATCTTTGGCCCCCCAAAATGAGCCCCCCCCAGGGGTCATCTCATCTAGAGAACAGTAAACAGTGTTTCCTCCGTGTAGGAGAAAGAGGCGGAGTGAATGAATGAAGAGGGAGCTGGGTCCAGGTCACTCAGCTAACGACCTGGAGATTCAGGGCAGTTTTTCTGCCTCAAGCCCAGCCTTGCCTCACAATGTGCAGTCATTTATTTTCACTAGACCTGGTAGACAGCCTGTTCCCCTATACCAAAATACAGTCTGGCTCAAGAGCTCCTCTAAGAGGCAGGTTTTCTGAGTTTGAGTTTAGGTTCTGCCGGATATGAACAGGGAACTGGGAATAGTAAGAATACCCATCCCAGGAGGTTGCTGCAAGAGTTAAATGACATAATATATGCAAAGTTAGTAATCTGGCACAGAGTAAGAGCTCAATAAATGTTAGCTACATATATGTTATTAGCTACTAATTACTTGTACCATTGCTCATATGCAAAATAAGCTGTTTTCCCATTCAGCCACGGTACATAAATCTTACAAATAAGGATCCTGTCCCCAGAATGACAAATCTCGTTCCTTCATATTTCCTTATTTCTAATGTTCTTCCCACATGTATTTTACCCCCACGTAATAAGGAATTTGCTATAGAGTCCTTCTCATCACAGAAACTGCATCTCCCAGACTATTTCTTTCACCGAGAAATGGAGCCCATAAAAAAGTGTTTCAGTTTAGATACTTTTTCACGCCTGAAAACTTTGACCACTGTATACCCTGATGGCCTTCCAGCTCACTGAGGTCACGGTAGGGTGGGAGGAAGTATCCCCATCCCTCATCCACCTCGGTGACCCCTAACCAACAACCCTGTCCTCCTGGGCTGTGAGGTCAGGTCCTGAGAGCAGAGCCTGTGCACATCTCAGGGCCTGTGTGTTCCCCGGAGGCTGGAAAAGCACCCAGTCATGTAGACACTTAATGAACACTTGAATGAATGAGTTGAATGACCAAACATTGTTCAAAGCAGACCCGCCTGCCCCTGGCACATACACACGGAGATACTCTGTGGCAGGGAAGGTGGCAGGTGGGCTGAGAGAAATCCCCATCTCTTTCTCCCCCCAGAATCCCTCAAGCAGACCCTTGAAGAAGTACGTTGTCCCCACGGAGGCTCCCCTCCCCTTGAGGTTCCCGTCAGAAAGCCTGGTCCTGAGGTTTTAATGCTGGGAATTGTTTGGTGTGTGCAGTACTGCCAGAATTCAGATTTCAAAATTCTCCACCATCAACTCCAGCCAATGTCAGATTGGGAGATTTACCAATGGGTGTCTTTTCGCTGTACAGCAAGAAGGACTGTTTACATTGCTGAACTGAATGCTCTTTGGTGTCCATGGTGAAAAAAGACCCAGGGCTTGGGAGTGGGGCTGGGAGGGTAGAAGGATCTCCTGTCAGGTAGAGGGTCCACGTGGCTCTGGGGACTTCTGGAGCCGAGGGGGGCCTCATCTGCCTGCTCCAGACCGAGCACGTCTCCCCTGGGACTGAGGCTTCTCGCCTCTTCCTTCCTCTTTTCCTTTGTCTTCCCTTCTCATCCCTTCCCTTGACTTCTCTGACCTGGAACCCGATAAAAGCTGCAGGAAATATTTGGAAACCAACCCTCCCCAGGTGTTCATCGTATGCAAAAGATTGTTCTGTCTGGCACAGCTGCTGCCAGTGCGGCTTCTCCTGGCCAACTGAAGACTGTGATTTATCATCCTAGGCATACACAGTAGTAAATAAATGACAAAAAAGCCTTTTTCCCCTGGCAACCACTCAGCCTCAAGATAATTGACTTGTTCTTTTCTCCTCCCTCTTCTTACCAACCACAAAGCAGTGACATTCTCTGATAAATGAGCTGCCATGACTGTCTTGCTGACAGGTGTTTCACATAAAAGATGAGCTATCCCATGAAGACGTAAGGCAGATGTTGAAAACTGGAAGCTCAAGGGTCAATTTGCCCGATGCAACATGACTATAAAGGTCAAGCTCACACTGAAAAAGCAGAGACTTCACATGAAAATTCATAGTTTGCTCTTTTGGAAATTGAGAGGTCTTCTGGAGAGGGTGGATCTACCATTTCACCTGGCAGTAGCTGCCTGGGCATGCCTGCCCCAAAAGTTGTGGGTCTCACACTTCCTTTTATGTCTCTGAGACCAAGGGTGAATGTCAGTTGCCATTTATCATTGTGTTTGCTGCTTTTCCAACAGCATAGACAGATTGAAGATGGCTGCAAATTCATTATCATTCTGCCCATGGAAAAGTGAAGTAGATTTCCCCTCCTCTTGAATCAGGCTGTCCTGTGACTTGCTCTGTCCAATAGAATGTGGTAGAAGTGAGGCCATATAACTTCAGAAACTGGACCTTCAGATAACCAGTCTCTGCTTGCACATACTTGGAACACTCCCTCTTAGAACTCAGCTCTCACACTGTGAGAAGCTCACACCACTCATAGAGACTGTCTGGAAAGAACTGGAACATTCCATTCCACAACACCAGCTGAGCTCCCTGCCAAGAGCCAGCCCAACTGTTAGCCATGTAAAAGTGAGCAATCTTGGACACTCCTGCCTACTTAAGCCTCCAGATGACCCCTGCCCTGGCTGACACCATATGGAGCCAAATAAATGCCCAGCAGAGTCCAGTCCACTCACAGAATTGTTAGACAGTAAATGGCTGTGGTTATTTTATGCCTCCAAGTTTTGGGATGTTTGTTCTGCAGCAGTAGTTAAAAAAAATACCTTATCATTATCAAAGTTTGGAGGAAATAAGGTAAGTCAGAAGGCTACACGTCCCAAGAAAAAGAAAGTAATTCTTTTTGAAACTGAAGAGTCTTCCTTGTATGCAAATTCCCAGCTTGCCTCACAGATTCACACTAGCCACTCTCCAAAGCACTTTGGTTGAGGACTTAGGCTCTAAGGGAAATTGTGTTCATAGATACAAGAATACAGAGCCTGCAGATCAGGGCCTAGTCTCTGCTGCTCACCAGTTCTCTAATGGCCTTCAGCCAATTCCCTGGCCTTCAGTTTTCCCATCTATGAAAATGGAATAAAAGTATCTGCTCTCTTAACCTTATTTGTTGTGCTCAGTCTCTCAGTCATGTCTGATTCTTTGGAACCCCATGGTTCCTCTGTCCATGGAGTTTTTCAGGCAAGAATACTGGAGCAGGTTGCCATTTCCTACTCCAAGGGATCTTCATGACCCAGGGATTGAACCCAGATCTCATGTGTCTCCTGCTTTGGCAGGTGGATTCTTTACCACTGTGCCACCTGGGAAGCCCTCTTAACCTTGTATGAATGTTTTATAAATTTTAAAAGACTTTGTAAATGAAAAGTGCTGTTATTTGCATTATGTACCCAATACATTTTTATTGCTACAACACTTTGGAACTCCAAAAGTATAATATATTTTTGTTTGATATGCTGAGAGTTATTTATATTGGAGTTTTTCTATCCAACTAACTTTGAAGTCTATGTATTTGGACCAGAGATGGGGGTGATAAAGAGGTTTCAGGTCATATGGTAAGTCCAGTTGTGTTAACTCCCTGGAGAACTGTGTTGAGAATGATTCTGAGGCCACATCTGGGAAGGGAGAGGAGTATATGCAAGCCATGAATTTACCCTCCCAGCAATCTATTTTTGACAATCTATTTTTTAAGGGCTTTTGTTTTGTTGTAAGAGATTTCCATTGAGATAAACTATGAGTTAGAAGACTCAAGAGTTGGATTTGAGCTGTGTGACTGTGATCCTAGACCACATATAACTTCTCTGATCTCTAGTTATGTCAACTGAAAGAGATGATGATGATGATGGTGCTGCATTTAACACTGGCTCTGTGGTTGATATGTACTATTTCATTCGATCTTCACAGCTTCTTGGAGACAGAAGCACACATAAAGACTCTTGATCAAGTCATCCAGCTAGTAAATCAAGAAACCAGGATTTGAGCCTTCATAGTCTAGATAAGTGTTGCCAGACTTTCCAATAAAGGATCAAATAGTAGATATTTTAGACTTTGTGGGCCACATAGTCCCTCATGCAACAGCTCAACTTTGCTGTTGTTGCTCAAAAGCAGTCAGTATGCTTTTCTGAGCATCTCAGGATGTTCTGAGCATCTCAGGATGTTTGTCTGAGCCATTATACGTATGAGTTTGTTACAGCATCTCTTGTGACCTTGGTCAATACTCTGTACCCCACTAATTCCAATTCTAGGAATAATAGCACAAGTGCACTAATTTTTATCGAAAGCACCCCAGATGTCCATTAGTAAAAAAATGGGTAAATAAATTTGATGTAGTCACATGAAGAAATATTATGCAACAGTCAGAATGAATGATTAGATTTACATGTCCCAACATGAATGGAGCTAGAAAAAAATCTAGAGTGGAGAAAGCTAGCTGCAGAATGTTAATACAATCTGATGCCATTTACGTGGTATGCTTTACAACCTACAAAATAAATCTCTTTATTAGGTACAGATGCATACAAATGTAAATTTTGATTCATGGGCTGGAATGATACCATAGCAATTGCTGTTGGGGAGAAGGACTGGGAGGGGGGACTTCACAGACTTCAAAATATGTACAATATTTTACTTAAAAAAAAAAGGGTCAGAAGTAAATATATCTGAATAACATCTGCTCGTTTAATACAGCTGATTCTTGGATACCTGTTTATTATCATCTCTACTTTTCTGCTTTTCTTTTTCAACAACAAAAATATCCAAGTAGAGAAAATTCCTGCCTGCTTCTCCAGGATCTGGAAGAAGAGAATTCTCCAGAGTAATAAATGCAGTTCCCTGTTGGGTATCACTTCATGGGGTCCTCAGAGGCTTCCTTTCCTCTCACATGGGGACATTTTCTGCTAAATATAGAAAAGAACAACCTTTATTTGGCCCACAATCTCTTCTCTTCCAGTTTTCCCTTTTCCATTTCTTTTGGCTGAAAGTATCATCACCACTGCAGATAAGATTATTCTTCCACTGTTTTCCCACAGTTGAGATTCCAGCTAAAGAAATTCTAAGTTCAAATAGCAAGTTAATTCCCATGAGTGATAAACTTCTGATAAAGGAGCCGGGAGCACAGGATACAAACGTGCACCAACAAATAGAAGAAAAGGCATAATTGCAAACATGTAAAGCGTTTACAAAGTTCAACGTGGGCTTCCCTTTTCACACAAAATAAACATTGGCGATTCCAGTGACATGGAATTTCAGATGTGCTGAGGATCTACTGGGATCATCAGAGTCTGCTATTAGTAGAAAACCCCATTACAAACAGTCATGTCACTTAACTTTACATTTCTAATTGATGAATACTTGCATTGCACTAAAGTCATTAAAAACAAGGACAAAAACCTACACGATATTAGGTACAACCCAGGGCTACCTTTTTTCAGCAAAGACCATATCTTTCTAGAATTCTCAGAGTTAAGCTCACAAGTTTTTTATGAATCGGGTTGGGATTATTATTACTTTAGAAGGCAGAAACAGTTTTAAGAAGATACTCTGGGTTATAGAAGTTACTGGGTCCAGAAAGACACATACGCCTTCCCTAAATCCCATCATTATCTGTCTACTAGTACTATTGTTAGAGAAATTATCACCATAAATTAAACAGACAGAACTACCAGAAGGCCAATCTCAGAATGTAAATTTCTCAAACAGGGCTACTATATGGCTTATTGCCATCTTACCTTCTAACCTCTCTTTCTCCCCAGGAAAGGTGCCAGACTTAGAAATCATGAGTGTGAGAGGCTTGACTTGCAGTCAAACACATCCTAGTTGATAAAGATCCTGCATCTAGAGAGATGGAGACATGCAGAGAGCAACATGAGGTCTGCTTTGCTAAGATCTGTGGATTACATCTGAGTCCAATGGAAAGAAAGCAAAATGCTTTTTAATGACATGTTTGAGATAGAATACTTCAGTTGAATAGTTGATGAGAGTAAACAGAAGCTGGAATGAAGTTATTGTAGCCCTGCTGGGTTGAGCTGTACGTATGTGATGGTACTTAGAGTGCAGTAGTCCAGACTTCAGGGACTGTTCTGTCTGAGAATTATGAAGTTCTTATTGGGACCATGGGTTAATGCCACACCCTGTGGGTGGTTCTGTAGGGAATAGATGTCGTCACATCCCTGGGAAAATGAACAGGGACTCTGGAAGTGGACCTTTGAGATGACATTATATATTTTCTCCTTCGCAATTGTTAGGGTCATTTTGGACAGAGTGTGAAGAACAGAGATACTCAGAGCATTTTTGATGGCATGAGGAGGAAGCAGCCTGATAAAGAATCCTCGAAGGTCCCCAGCCTGTGCATTCACTGGAAGCCCTCCTCCTTGTTGTGTTCCATCTTACTTTTCTCAAACTTCAGTAAATTCTCATAAAAGATACAGTCTATTCTCTTCTGTGTATGGGGAATTAAGGGGAAGGGCTGGTTGGTGGTTCAGAGGAGAACCTTGGCCCTCCCTTCGGCCACCACTGGGAACAGCTATGCCTATAGGTCAGTATTCCGAGGGCCACCGGCAGCAGCAGTGGTGGGAGAACACGGGCCTCGGCTGCTAAAGGACCGGCACTCAGCCCTGTGTGGACGAATTTCTCCGGCCTCTATAGGAATCCACCCAAGTTCCTGCTGCTCAGGGAAGACCGAGGACCCAGAGCTGAAACATCTTTGAGGACATCAACAAATCAAGGAAGCCGTTACAGGAGGTTCTGGATTTCTGGTGAATTCCGTCAACTGGGCTTGGAGTTGATCTAGATGAAGTATTGTGTTTCTCAGTATCCATTCTCCCCTTCTGTTTTTAATGATGGAATCTCTGAAATTTAGCTTGGTGGGGGCCTCCCTTGTGGCCAAAAGCTTGAGCCTGAGCATTATTCGTGTATAGACACACAGTTAGCACGGTAGGCCTAGTAAAAAATGGGCCCCCAAAATATGACAACTTAAACCAACTCAAGTTTGTAGCTCCCTCATGGAATAAGTAGGAAAATTACTAGTGTGAATTGATATAGTGGCTCCATCCATTAAGATGAGGAACACGGTATATATGGAAAGGCATAAGCCAAAATGAGTTCAGAGTGAGAGATAAACAGATGCATGACGTGTGCTGGGTAAAGTAACCCACACTGCAGACCTGAGTGGACTTCCCTCTCCAAGTCTCCCACAGCACATGGGGGTGAAAGTGGGGGATCTTGCTTAGAGCATAGGAAATGCTCCAAACAGAATCAGCCCACGAATAAATCAGTGGAATATCCAAACCCCAAATCTAGGTTTTGCATGCATGGTCTCCATCAGGAACGGCAATGAGACACGCTAATACTCCAAATTCAAACTTATTCATATTTAAAATAGTGAGGCACAGACTCATTGTCCAAAAGCAGGGTGATTTGTTCTCAAGCTCCTTAGTGAGGTTAGGGGAGGGGGTATGCTGGTGGCCTCTGCAGGGAGAACAAGAAGTATGTTTGAGTCCAAATGTGTTTGAGGTTTGTCAATTATTTAGTGCAATAACAGCTGGGTATTTGTTTATTACATTGAAGTGGATCTTTTTATATTTGAATCAAAAGCACACATAAAAGCCTATTGTAGAAACTCAGACTCTATTACAACATAAATGTGCATTATATAAAACAAAAGAAAAGGGAAAAAGGATTTTAAAATTACAAACAAACCATGGAGCTTATAAACTGTGGGAGATTTGAAGGTAATGGGAAGGATCCAAGATGACTCTTCTGTTCTTTGCCTGACCAGATTCTCCATTACCACAACCAGCTCTTGCTAAGAACACAGCGCAGTCAGAAAAATGGGAAATGAAATGGTTCTTCCTTCCCCAGTCCTCAGAAAGATGACTATCCCAGTTCCATTGATTGTCTGCTTCAGCTTTTATGGAGCTTAATGGAGGAAGAATAATAGAATAGGAGGAAAACAATAAGAAGGTAGGTGGAGCACCCCAATGCATTTTGCACATATTCAGTAATACAAAGTGTAACAAAACAGCCCCCTCTTCTATCTTCAGCAGTGTGTGCTAAGTCACTTCAGTTGTATCTGACTCTTGGCAACCCTATGGACTGTAGCCCATCAGGTTTCTCTGTCTATGGGATTCTCCAGGCAAGAGTACTTGAGTGAGTTGTCATGCCCTCCACCAGGGATCTTCCTGACTCAGGGATCGAACCTGCTTCTCTTACGTCTCCTGTATTGGTAGGTGGGTTCTTTACAACTAGCACCATCTGCAAAGCCCAGCATCAGCAGTAGTCTAGTTTATAGGGATTTCCTAGGTGGTTGCCCTGCATTGGTCTGCCTTTATTGTAATGTTAATTGCTCAGTTGTGTCCAGCTCTTTGAGACCCCATGGACTGTAGCTCATCTATCCATAGAATTCTCCAGGCAAGAATACTGGAGTGGGTTGCCATTTCCTTCTCCAGGGGATCTTCCTAACCCAAGGATCAAATCTGGGTCTCCTGCATTGCAGGCAGATTCTTTACCATCTGAGCCACCAGGGAAGCCCAGGGGGTGGATTAAATTGATGGAGTTCTGGTGCTGGGCTAATCTTTCACTCTGGGTAATTAAGAATTAGCTCACATACAATCCCATTTAAAGTATAAAATTCAAAAGTATTTTCACAGGTAAGTGCAACCATCACCGCAATCAATTTTAGAACATTTCCATCAACTCAAAAAGAAGCCTAGTACCTCCTACCTGCCAGCCCCACTTCCCCACCTCTGTTGATGTGCCGTTTAATCCCTAAGTCGTGCCTGACTCTTTGCAACTCCATGTACTGCAGCATGCCAGGCTTCCCTGTCCTTCACTAGGTCCCTGGGTTTCCTCAAACTCATGTCCATTGAGTCAATGATGCCATCTAACCATCTCATCCTCTGCTGCTCCCTCTTCCTCCTGCTCTCGATCTTTCCCAGCATCAAGGTATTTTCCAGTGAGTCAGCTCTTTGCATCAGGTGGCTAAAGTACTGGAGCTTCAGCTTCAGCATCAGTCTTTCCAATGAACATTCAGGGTTGATTTCCTTTAGAATTGACTGGTTTAAACTTACTGTCCAAGGGACTCTCCAGGGTCCTTGTCCAGGAGTCTTCTCCATCACCACAGTTCAAAGCATCAATTCTTCAGCACTTAGCCTTCTTTATGATCAGATTCTCACATTTGTACATGACTACCGGAAAGACCCCATAGCTTTGACTACATGGACCTTTGTTGGTCCATGCTCTTTATACGCTCTCTAGTTTGTCATAGCCTTCTTTCCAAGAAGCAAGCATCGTCTAATTTCATGTCTGCAGTCACCATCCACAGTGATTTTGGAGCCCAAGAAAATAAAATCTGTCACTGTTTCATTGTTTCCTCATCTATTTGCCATGAAGTGATGGGATCGGATGCCATGATCTTCAATTTTTGAATGTGAGTTTTAGGCCAGCTTTTTCACTCTCCTCTTTCACCTTCATCAGGAGGCTCCTTAGTTCCTCTTCGCTTTCTACCACGTGGTATCATCTGAATATCTGAGGTTGTTGATATTGCTCCTGGTAATCTTGATTCCAACTTATAACTCATCCAGCCCAGCATTTTGCATGATGTACTCTGCATATAAGTTAAATAAACAGGGTAACAATATACAGCTTTGTCATACTCCTTTCCCAATTTTGAACCAGTCAGTTGTTAACCCCTAGGCAATCATTAATCTACTTTCTGTCTCTATAAATTTTCTTCTGGACATTTCATAAAAATAAAATAATATAATATGAGATCTTTTGTGACTTCCTTCACTTAGCATAATGTTTTCGAGATTTGTCCATGTTGTAGCAGGTGTCTGTACTTCATTTCTTTTTATGGCTGAATAATATTCTGTTGCATTGTTATATCACATTCTGTTTATTCATTTGTCATTGACAGACATTTGGGTTGTTGTCTCCATTTGGCTATTATGAATAATACTGCTATGAACATTCATGTACAAATGTCTTTGTGATTATATGACTTTGTTTCTCTTGGGTATATATTAATACCTAAGAGTGGGATTACTGGGATATATGGTAACTCTGTGTTTAATCATTTGAGGAATTACCAGATTGTTTTCAAAAGTGGCGGCACCAGGACTTCCCTGGTGGTCCAGTTTTTAAGACTTCGCCTTTCAATGCAAGGGGTGCCAGTTTGATCCTTGGTCAGGGAGCTGAGACCTCACATAACTTGCAACCAAAAAACCAAAAGATAAAACAGATGTAATATGCTAACAAATTCAATAAAGACTTTAAAAATGGGACTTCCCTAGTGGTCCAGTGGCTAAAACTCTGTGCTCCTAATTCAGGGGGCCTGGGTTCTATCCCTGGTCAGGGAACTAAATTCCACATGCTGCAACTAAGAGTTCACATGCCGTAACCAAGACTTGGCCCAGCCAGATAAATAAATAAAAAGAAACTTAGAAAAAAAAACTTTAAAAAATGATCCACATTAAAAAAAACAAAACTTTAAAAAAGTGGTTGCCTTTCTTTTCTCTGCCTTTTGTCTGGTAGGATGGGTGAGTATGGGTGTGTTCTTAGCAGGATTAAACTTGCTTGTCAGTGGGTGTAGAGGCTGGTCTGTTAAATACCTGATAAATCTTAGGGAAAATTATTTGGAATGTAGTTGAATTTGTGTGTTTTAGTATTTGAGCACTTAAATAGACAATGTACAAGTTATTTAAAGCCTGCTTATTCTCAGAAGAGATAGTCTAGAATACAAAGTAGGGTTTCACTGAAAATAAACATACAGATGAATTTTTTAAAAATATTAAACCTTCTGATCCACAAACATAAAATGCTTTTCCAATTATTGAGATGACATGTAATTTCTTCCACAATGTTTTGCAGTTTGCAGAGGACAGGTTATACACTTCTTTTGTTAGGTTTATTTCTAAGTTATTTTTTTAACTGGTGTAAATGGAATTTTTTTTAAATTTTCAGATTGTTCACTGCAAGTGTTGTATTGTTGCTATTTAGTCACCAAGTCATGTCTGACTCTTTTGTGACTCCATGGACTGTAGCCCACCAGGCTCCTCTGTCCTTAGAATTTCCCAGACAAGAATACAGGAATGGATTGCCATTTCCTTCTCCACGAGATCATCTCGACTCAGGGATTGAACCCACATCTCCTGAATTGGCAGGTGGGTTCTTTACCACTGGGCCATCAGGAAAGCCCTAACTGCAAGTGTATAGAAATATGATTCTTTGCAGCATATTAACCTTGCATCCTGAAAACTTACTAAACTTGTTTATTTTTTCTAAATGCTTTTTAGTGGATTCCTAGGTTTTTCTACGTACAAAATCATATCATCTGAAAATAGACATAGTTTTATTTCTTCCTTTCCAATCCATATGCCTTTTATTACTTTCTCTTGCTTAATTGCCCCAGCTAGAACTTCAAGTATAATGCTGAACAGAAGTGGCAAGAGCTAACATCTTTGCTTTGTTCCTGATAGCGGTAGAAAAGCATCCAGTCTTGCATCATTAAGTATGACGATAGCTATGAGTTTTTCACAGCCTTTCAAACCCTTTATTGGTTTGAAGAACTTTTCTATTCCGCATTTGTTCAGTCTTTTTATGAAGTGTTGTGCTGTATGCTTAATTGCTCAGTTGTGTCTGACTCTTTGCAGCCCCATGGATTACAGTCTGCCAGGCTCCTCTGTCCTTGGGGATTCTCCAGGCAAGAATACTGGAGTGGGTTGCCATGTCCTCCTCCAGGGGATCTTCCCAACCCAGGGACTGAACCAGGTCTCCTGCATTGCAGGTGGATTCTTAACCATCTGAGCCACCAGGGGAGCCCACGAAGAGTGTTGGATTTTGTCAAATGCTTGTTTCTGCGTCTATGGGATAATCATATGATATTTGTTTTTTATTCTATTGATATGACGGTTTACAGTAATTGATTACTGGATGTTAAACCAAACTTCACATTCCTTCTTTACTGTTATTTTACATTAAGTAAATATTTTGTTATGTAGCATTTTAACTTCTATACTTTTTTTCCCACTATATCTTGAAAGATTTTAGTGATTTAGATAAGATGTATATGACTTACCATATATATCTTACCTTGTCAGAATTGGCTCCTGGTTTATACTAGTTCCATTTCATTGATTTATAGAAACATTAATATAGTTATATTCCTCATTCTCTCTTTTTGTCATATGATTTTTGTACACAGTAGAGCTATTAATCGGAGAAGGCAATGGCACCCCACTCCAGTACTCTTACCTGGAAAATCCCATGAATGGAGGAGCCTGGTAGGCTGCAGTCCATGGGGTTGCTAAGAGTCGGACAAGACTCAGCGACTTCACTTTCACTTTTCACTTTCATGCACTGGAGAAGGAAATGGCAACCCACTCCAGTGCTCTTGCCTGGAGAATCCCACGGACGGGGGAGCCTCATGGGCTGCTGTCCATGGGGTCACACAGAGTCGGACACGACTGAAGCGACTTAGTAGCAGCAGCAGCAGCAGAGCTATTAATGTTACAAACCCAACAATGCATTGTTATAATTCTTACTTTACAATCTGTAGACATTTCCTTAGCCCAGTAAGGCTTTCCTCTCACCCACCTTCCTTCTTTTACTATCATTGGCAAACATATCACACATATCCTATTATTTATGTGTTCAGTTCAGTTCAGTTCAGTTGCTCAGTCGTGTCCAACTCTCTGCGACCCCATAGGCCCCCAAATATATTATATACACATTACTTTATGCTAGTGTTTTAAAATCAGTTATGAAGGAATAAAATCTGTATTTAAACTGTATCTTATAATTACACGGATACCTTTTCCTGTGGTCTTTGTTCTTCATGTTAATTTGAATTACCATTTGGAGACACTTGCTTTCAGCCTGAAAAAGTTCCTTTAGTATTTCTTATAGGATATTTGAATTTTTTATTTCTCATAAAACTATTTGTTCTATCAACAAATTCTCTCAGATTTTGTTTATCTGGGAAAGTCTTTATTTCACCTTCATTTTTAAAAGATGGTTTTGATTATAGAGACTTTTATTAATTTACAGTTTTTTCTGTTTTTTTTCATTGACTATTTTATGTCCTTCCAATACGTTCCAGCCTCCATTATCTTGGCTGGAAAGTCAGCTCCAATCTTATTGGAGTTTCTTTGTAAGTAATAAGTCAGTTTTCTTTTGCTGCTGTCAAGATTTTCTCCTTGGCTTTAACTTTCAACATTTTAACTATGATGTGTCTGTTTGTGGCTTTCTTTGCATTTATCCTACTTAAAGTTTGTTGAACTTCCTGGATGTGTAAGTTCACTGTTTTTCAATAAAACCAGGGATACTATGAACAGCTATATGGTGGTCATTTTTTTCTCCAGGGGATTTTCCCGACTCAGGGATTGAACCCACATCTCCTGCACTGCAGGTGAATCCTTTACCACTGAACCACCAGGGAAGCCCATAAATTTGACAACCTAAGTGAATCTTTCAATCCTTGAAAGACACAGTCTGCCTAAATTCACACAAGAAGAAGCAGACAATCTGAATGGGCCTGAAACAATTAAATTGATGAGTAATAACCTTCTAAAATGAGGCTTTCTAGGTGGTGCCAGTGCTAAAGTACTTGTCTGTCAATGAAGGAGATATAAAGAGACACAGGTTCAATCCCTGGGTCAGGAAGATCCTCTGGAGGAGGGCATAGCAAACCACTGCAGCATTCTTACATGGAGAATCCCTTGGACAGAGGAGCCTGGTGGGTTACAGTCTATAGGGTCGCACTACTGAAGTGATTTAGCATGCATCAGTTCAGTTCAGTTCAGTCGCTCAGTCGTGTCCGATCTTTGCGACCCCATGAGTCGCAGCACGCCAGGCCTCCCTGTCCATCACCAACTCCCAGAGTTCACTCAGACTCACGTACATCAAGTCAGTGATGCCATCCAGCCATCTCATTCTCTGTCGTCCCCTTCTCCTCCTGCCCCCAATCCCTCCCAGCATCAGAGTCTTTTCCAATGAGTCAACTCTTCGCATGAGGTGGCCAAAGTACTGGAGTTTCACCTTCAGCATCATTTCTTCCAAAGAAATCCCAGGGCTGATCTCCTTCAGAATGGACTGGTTGGATCTCCTTGCAGTCCAAGGGACTCTCAAGAGTCTTCTCCAACACCACAGTTCAAAGGCATCAATTCTTCGGTGCTCAGCCTTCTTCACAGTCCAACTCTCACATCCATACATGACCACAGGAAAAACCATAGCCTTGACTAGACGGACCTTTGTTGGCAAAGTAATGTCTCTGCTTTTGAATATGCTATCTAGGTTGGTCATAACTTTCCTTTCAAGGAGTAAGCGTCTTTTAATTTCATGGCTGCAGTCACCATCTGCAGTGATTTTGGAGCCCCAAAAATAAAGTCTGACACTGTTTCCACTGTTTCCCCATCTATTTCCCATGAAGTGATGGGACCAGATGCCATGATCTTCGTTTTCTGAGTGTTGAGCTTTAAGCCAACTTTTTCACTCTCCACTTTCACTTTCATCGAGAGGCTTTTGAGTTCCTCTTCACTTTCTGCCATAAGGGTGGTGTCCTCTGCATATCTGAGGTTATTGATATTTCTCCCAGCAATCTTGATTCCAACTTGTGTTTCTTCCAGTCCAGCGTTTCTCATGATGTACTCTGCATAGAAGTTAAATAAGCCAGGTGACAACATACAGCCTTGACGTACTCCTTTTCCTATTTGGAACCAGTCTGTTGTTCCATGTCCAGTTCTAACTGTTGCTTCCTGACCTGCATACAAATTTCTCAAGATGCATGCAACCTTCTAAAAAAGAGAGCATCAGCCCAGAGTGAGTTCACTGGTGAATTCTAACACATATTTAAAGAAGAAATTGTATCAACTTTCTAGAAGCTCTTTCAGAAGATAGAAGCAGAAGGAATGCTTCCTAACTCATTTTATGAGGCTAGCATTACCCTAGTAACAAAACTAGAAAAGACATTGCAAGAAAACCACAGACCAGTATCTCTCAACAAATTTGTGAAGTTTTCAGCCATTATTTCTTCAAATGGCCTTTCTGCTCCCTTCTCTCATTTTTTTCTGGTACTTCCACTATAAGTGTTTTGGTATACTTTTTCCCTCTCTGTTCTTCAGCTTGCATGGTTTCTACTGATTTATCTTCAAGTTTATTTATTCTCTCTTCTGCCAGTTCAAACCCACTGTTGAGTCCCTCTAATGAATTTTTTATTTCTGTTATTCCACTCTTCAACTCCAGAATTTCCATTTGGTTCTTTTTTTAATAACTTTTATCTCCTTATTGATATTCTTTATTTGATGCAACATGGTCATCATATTTTCTTTTAGCCTTATGAGCATGTTTACAATGAATCTTTTGAAGTTTTCTGATAATACAGCAGTGGTCACTCTCACAGGCAGTTTCTTTTCTGGCTTTTTCTAGCTGTATGAATCATATTTTTATATTTGTTTGCATGCCTTAAAATTTTTGTTGGAAATATTGTAGCAATTCTAGATATTGGTCTTCCTCCCATCCTCCAGGGCTTGTTGCTGTTATTTAATTGTTTATTTGTTTAGTGAATGGCTGGATTATTTTCTTGAAATCTATTTCCCCTTCCATAGTGTTCAGCCTCTGATATTCCTTCTGAAAGATGCACAGCTTTGGGTATAACCACAGTCATGCTTGGATGACAGTGATCTTGCTGGGGTTATCAGCTACTTTTTCTCTGACCACATCCAGTTGTAAAACTCTGTAAAAATAAAAAAACTGTAAAAATAAAAAAAATTAATTGTTGGCTGATTGCTATATTGATTCCAGCAATGCCCTAAAGCATAAATTGCTCTACAAACTAATCCAATGAAGTTGTGACTCCTTTGAAGGAATAGTTCCTGAGGTCAGTGTTTGATATTTGTTCTGAACCCAAGAAGACTCCTTCCTAGTGACTCATTCTGAGTTTTCTCCCACAAACGAACAGGCTTACAGTTTAGCATATATTTATTTTGAATCTCCTCCCAATTCTCTTTTACCATAACCTCCACAGTTTTTGAGAGCATCCTTAGGCTTGACTTTCAGTTCCTTTGGGAAAATATTAGAAACTATCTTTTTAAATGGCCTCCTTCTTACCCTTTTCCCAATCCCATTCTCCAGCAAAATATCTGATTCAGGACTCTGGATTTGGGGATGGGAACAATGGCAGGCTCCTCTCTGAATGATACCCCCACTGTAGGAGCTGAGTAGTTGGTGGAGAAGTAGGGCAGCCAGAGGTCCTCTGAGCTTGCATCTTCTGACTTGGAACCACCCCCTCACAAGTCAAGGAAAGAATGACTAGTTCTTTCAGCATTCTGTGCCCCAAGTAGACCCTCCAATCCACCAGAAAGGTGACCTCTTAATTGCACTCATCTGGAACTTAGTCTCAGCAATGGGGATCTGTGGACAGGATAAGAAACATTGCCAACCTGCTCCTCTGGAGAAGAAAGACTTCCATGTGCTGGGAGGGCTGGGAAAAGGAGCCCTTGTCCCTAGTTGCAGAATTCTGGAATGGAGTTTCCACCCTTGCTTAACTAAGAGTGAGTAGGAAGGAAGCAGTCTCAGTTTAAATACCATAAACTCTCACCATTCTTACCAAATTTTCATAAGTTTTCTTAAATAGCAGACTTTCCCTTTGCTATTTTTCCCCCTTAGGATCATTTCCAGAAGCCTTAAATTGTTGAGTTTTTTAACAGTTTTTCACCAGTTTCACTGAGTAAGTGGGTCAGTAGAGCTCCTCATGCTGTCATGCCAGAAGTTGATCTTACTCTGGGTAGTTTTGAGTATGTAAGTATTATTAATACTATTTTTGTGTTAATAACAAAGAACTTCTGGCATGCTCTCTTCATTGTGATATCATTGACTTAGAATGAGGTATTAAAATCCTAACCCCCAATACCTGTGAATGTGACCTCATTTGGAAAAAGGGTCTTTGCAGATATAACCAAGTTAAGACGAAAGTATACTGGATTAGTGTGTGGCTCAGACGGTAAAGCGTCTGTCTACAATGCGGGAGACCCAGGTTAGATCCCTGGGTCAGGAAGATCCCCTGGAGAAGGAAATGGCAACCCATTCCAGTATTCTTGCCTGGAGAATCCCATGGATAGAGGAGCCTGGTGGGCTGCAGTTCATGGGGTCGCAAAGAGTCAGACACAACTGAGAGACTTCACTTTCACTTTCAATCCAATGACTAAAGTCCTTATAAAAAGAGGGAAGTGTAGACACAGATGGACACAGAGTAAGAGTACATGTGATCCCATAGGACACCCAAGCCAAGGAGCACCAATGATGCTGGCACCCACAAGAAGCTGGAAGATCGAGGAAGAAGCCTCCTTAGGGCTTTCAGGGATAGCATGACCCTGTTGACACCTTGATTTCAGACTTCTAGCCTCTAGAAATGTGAAACAATACACACACAGGCCACTTGGTAGCATTGTCTAGTAGATGGCTTCTTTGAAAGGAGTTTCAAAATAACCGTCTGGAAGGGTCACTTCTATTTTGCTTCCATTTAGCATCATTCCCTTCCCTTTTTTTTTTTTTTTTTTTGTTTCATAATCTGGTTCCATGGGGAGACTGCATTTCTTTAAATTATTCTTTCAGTTACTTCTTAAATTTGGAAAATTCTTGGTTTCTAGAAAGTTGTTTTAAAAAGTACATTTTAACCAGCATACTCCCCCAAATCTACAATAACCCCATATTACTGCTTAACAAGGCAATAATTGATCCTCAAATTGGCTTTTCCCCCAAGGCCTCTATTCAGATTTTCTTCTCTTTGCTGACTGGTTATTGCCCATAAAGCAGCACAGCAGCACTAACAGTTTAAAGGAAGGGCCATCCAGAAATCTGACTAACCAACTCCTTTACCCACAGATTTGGCATATTTTTATTCTTGGAAACAGCATATAAAACACACTGCAACATTTATATTTTTCTAACACCTAATAATTTACTCTTTTATGGTGTAAAATCTGTTTCTACGGATCTTTTCTCAATTTATTTCTTATATCTTTCTGTCTCTCTACAATGCAGTTAATCCCAAAACACAGTGAAATTTAAGAGTGCCCACAGTGAGCACATAATAGTGAAGGAAAGTAATGGAGTATCTTAAATAACTCAATTTGAGTAAGAACTTGACTCTCAGTCTTAATATTTTGTATATAATGTGGCAGCTTTGATAGTTTTTTAATAACCTGGAAAGTGTGGATAAGATGGGTTGAGCTGAGGGAAACAATCTAGAAGCTGAAGGATCCCTGAGAAGCCTATTGACAGAACTGGAGACAGAAATGGTAAGAGTAGAAGCAAAGTAGGGTCAGTGGGGATGGATACTAAGGGAGATTCTGCAAAGAGGTATCCATGGGGTCTGTTGACTGATAGACTTGGGGAGCCACAGAAAGAGGGGAGCACTTATGACTTGGAGAAGTGATCCTGATTGGTCAGATGGTAAGTTCGAAAACATTCCTGGAAGCAACATGGATTGACATTTAAAAAGCACCTCAAAAGCTACCTAACCTGAGTGGGAGAATCTGAATGAGTAAGTCACACTGCCTGCCCCGCTTCCAGATTCGTCTTCACACAGTGGGAGACAGGACCCTAACTCTCATAGATTATCTGCTTTTCCTCCAAAGAGGCAGACTACCTCTGTTGTTGGGCTGCAAAACATGGCAAATGTCCTCTAATGTAGATAAAATTGAAGAAGGTGCTAGAGTGATTGCGCCTCAGCTTAATTTAATCCTTTTGTTACCAAACCAAACTTGGGTCTGCTTGCCCACAAGCAGTAAAGCCAAGCTACTGACAGCGGGTTGACGTGAAGGAAAGTGCAGTGGTTATTGCAGGGTGCCAAGCATGAAGTCCAGGAAGTTAGTGCTTAAAAGGCCCAAACTCCCCAAAGGCTTTCAGGCAATACTTTTAAAGATAGAGTGAGGGATGGGATTGTCAAAAGTATGATCAGCTCAGGGACATTCTTCTGATAAGTTGGTGGTGAGGCAATCAGGAGTCAACATCATCAGCCTTCTGCTTCAACCAGTCTGGGGTCTACATGCTTGTGGGCAGCATACAGTTAACTTCTTCCACCTGATGGGGGTTTGAGTATCTGAAGAATAGCTCAAAGGATATGGCTCAGATTATTATCTATGCCTTTGAGGAGGAATTAAGGTCCTTGACTTTGTTTAGTGGCTTAACTATTATTTTGCCTGGTTTGACGTTTTCCTTTCTGTATCTTCTCACTTCTCTGATTAAATTTACTCTTTGAAACTCCGGGAAGGCCTAGGAGGCTAAATTTTTCTACATAAAAGAGGCAGGAGGAGGACATGGAAGGTGGTGGGGCCTGTTCTGGGAAGGCCACATAGGGTCTTGCTTGGTTACACTTTTGTGTATGTGAATTCATTTAATTTGCACAACCAGGGAGGCTTGATTATCTTCAGTTTTCTGGATGAAGAAAAGATTCCAAGAGATTGAATAACTTGCTAAAACTCTCGTGCTTAGGTGCGAATGAATGAACAGGAGTTCCAACATGTTCCTGGAGGCTTTAACAGGCCAAGGGGATGCGGATGCTGGAATGAACATGGTCTGGAGTCAGGAGCCTGTTTATAGAGCAAGGAAGGTTCTACTTGAAGCACTAGGCTTGGAGAGTCATTAGTTACCTCAGACAGCCATACAAAGCACCATAGACTAGGTGGCTTAACCAACAGAAGTTTATTTTCTCATAGTTCTGGAGGCTGGAAGTTCAAAATCAGGTATCAAACAGAGTTTGTCTCCTTCTGAGGTCTCTCTCTTTAGTTTGCTTGTAAATGGTCATAATCTTCCTTTGTCTTCATAGGGTCTTTCTTCTGTGCATGTCTGTGTCCTAACCTCTTCTTACAAGGAAAGCAGTCAGATTATATTAGGCTACCTAATGACCTCATTTTAACTTATTTACCCCTTTAAAGACCGCATCTCCAAATACATTTATATTCTGATGTCTGAGGACTTCAACATATGCGTTCTGGGGATGACACAATTCAGCTCATAATAGGAGAATACCTGTCAAGGAATCCCTCCTGGAAGGAAAATGCTAGAAGAGGAAGTTAATGGAACCCTAAAAGATAATAATCACGGAGGTGTGATCACTCACCTAGAGCCAGACATCCTGGAATGTGAAATCAAGTGAGCCTTAGAAAGCATCACTATGAACAAAGCTAGTGGAGGTGATGGAATTCCAGTTGAGCTATTTCAAATTCTAAAAGGTGTTGCTGTGAAAGTGCTGCACTCAATATGCCAGCAAATTTGGAAAACTCAGCAGTGGCCACAGGACTGGAAAAAGTCAGTTTTCATTCCAATCCCAAAGAAAGGCAATGCCAAAGAATGCTCAAACTATTGCACAATTGCACTCATCTCACACACTAGTAAAGTAATGCTCAAAATTCTCCAAGCCAGGCTTCAGCAGTATGTGAACCGTGAACCTCCAGATATTCGAGCTGGTTTTAGAAAAGGCAGAGGAACCAGAGATCAAATTGCCAACATGCGCTGGATCATCGAAAAAGCAAGAGAGTTCCAGAAAAACATCTATTTCTGCTTTATTGACTATACCAAAGCCTTTGACTGTGTGGATCACAACAAACTATTGAAAATTCTTCAAGAGATGGGAATACTAGACCACCTGACCTGCCTCCTAAGAAATCTGTATGCAGGTCAACAAGCAACAGTTAGAACTGGACATGGAAAAACAGACTGGTTCCAAATAGGAAATGGAATATGTCAAGACTGTATATTGTCACCCTGCTTATTTAACTTCTATGCAGAGTACATCATGAGAAACGCTGGGCTGGAAGAAGCACAAGCTGGAATCAAGATTGCCAGGAGAAATATCAATCACCTCAGATATGCAGATGACACCACCCTTATGGCAGAAAGTGAAGAGGAACTCAAAAGCCTCTTCATGAAAGGGAAAGAGGAGAGTGAAAAAGTTGGATTAAAGCTCAACATTCAGAAAACGAAGATCATGGCATCTGGTCCCATCACTTCATGGGAAATAGATGGGGAAACAGTGGAAACAGTGGCTGAGTTTATTTGGGGGGGGGGCTCCAAAATCACTGCAAATGGTGATTGCAGCCATGAAATTAAAAGACGCTTACGCCGAAGAATTGATGCTTTTGAACTGTGGTGTTGGAGAAGACTCTTGAGAGTTCCTTGGACTGCAAGGAGATCCAACCAGTCCATTCTGAAGGAGATCAGCCCTGGGATTTCTTTGGGAGGAATGATGCTAAAGCTGAAACTCCAGTACTTTGGCCACCTCATGCGAAGAGTTGACTCATTGGAAAAGACTCTGATGCTGGGAGGGATTGGGGGCAGGAGGAGAAGGGGACGACAGAGGATGAGATGGCTGGATGGCATCACTGACTCGATGGGCTTGAGTTTGGGTGAACTCCGGGAGTTGGTGATGGACAGGGAGGCCTGGCGTGCTGCAATTCATGGGGTTGCAAAGAGTGACTGATCTGATCTGATCTGACTCCTTGGAAGAAAAGTTATGACCAACCTAGACAGTATATTGAAAAGCAAAGATATTACTTTGCCAACAAAGGTCCATCTAGTCAAGGCTATGGTTTTTCCCATAGTCATGTATGGATGTGAGAGTTGGACAGTGAAGAAAGCTGAGCGCCGAAGAATTGATGCTTTTGAACTGTGGTGTTAGAGAAGACTCTTGAGAGTCCCTTGGACTGCAAGGAGATCCAACCAGTCCATCCTAGAGGAGATCAGTCCTGGGTGTTCATTGGTAGGACTGATGTTGAAGCTGAAACTCCAATACTTTGGCCACCTGATGCGAAGAGCTGACTTATTTGAAAAGACCCTGATGCTGGGAAAGATTGAGGGCAGGAGGAGAAGGGGACAACAGAGGATGAGATAGTTGGATGGCATCATCGACTCAATGGACATGGGTTTGGGTGGACTCCGGGAGTTGGTGATGGACAAGGAGGCCTGGCGTGCTGGGGTTCACGGGGTCGCAAAGAGTCGGACATGACTGAGCGACTGAACTGAACTGAACTGAAAAGATAATTCCCAGCCTGCACTTCACAGAGCTGCTGAATGATGCCCTGGCTGCCTTCACTATCATCCAAACTGTTGGAATAATTGTTATTTAGAACCTGAGACAAGTGTGTTCCTCTTCGATTCTTAACATAACTTCTCTTCAAGTTAATTTATCCTTCAATCAAGAGTGGTTTTCCCTGTTTCATACAGCAGAGTTCTGTTCAATCTCAGCTACTAAGTTGCCAGACCTATGATGGGAAATCCATGCAGTGGGAGAGTGCTATGGATTGAATTGCATCTCCTCAAAAATCAAATGCAGATGAGATGTTATTTAGAGATTCACATCAGGTCATGAGAGTGGGACCCTTGTGATGGGATTAGTGTCTTTAAGAAAATACACCAGAGAACTTGCTGTCTCTGCCTTATGAGGACACAGTGAGGAACTGGCCATCTACAAGCTGGGAAGAGAGTCTTCACTGAAAACTGACCATGCTGGTACTTTGACCTTTAACATCCAGACTCCAGAACTGTGAGAAAATTTATTTTTGTCACTTAAGACAGCCAGTCAATGTTCTTTTGTGTGGTCACCAGAGCAGACTAAGACAGGGAGGGAGGAGGAGTTATTACACAGCCCCTGTCTCTCCCTGCCTCAGTCTCCATGGCTGTCCTTGCCCTTGCCTACACATTTCTACTACCTGTCTCTTTCTTTCCAGATCTCCCCCACTGAATTTGTTTTCAAGGGTTGTTGTGATGAATGACCACAAACCTGGTGGGATAAAACAAAGTTATTTTCTCAGAGTTCTGAGAAAGTGTAAAATCAAGGTGTCAGCAGGACCACACTCTCCCTGAAGGTTCTAGAAGAGGATTCTTCCGGCCTCTTCAGGCTTCTGGTAGTTCCTTGGCTGTGGCAGTATCCCTCCAATTTCTGCCTGCATCTCCACATGACTATATGTGTTTCAAATCTCCCTCTCCTTTCTCTTACAAGGATTCCTATCAGTCATGGGGATTTAGACTCCCTATATCCAGGATAATCTCAGCTTGAGATTTTTTAACATAGTTACACCTGTAAAGGCTCTATTTTCTAAATAAGGTCATATCCACAGGTTCTATAGGTTAAGACTTGGATATATCTTTTGAGGACCACTTTTCTGTCCACCATCCCCACATGCCTCCTCCCTACCATCGCTCACCTTCACATTCCTACTGTCCTCCTCCTCTTCTCAGGTCTTGGCCACAGTACCCTGGGCTGGATTAAAAACGAATGTTGCTAAATCAGACATTTCATCTTGTTCCTATATCAGGACCCTAAGTGCTTAGGGAGGACAACTTTTTCAGCCTCCAAGTAGAAACACAAGAGCCGTCTTATAAAGAGCCTGCTAACTGGGAAGAAAATTGCCTACCCATTACTGAGTGTGTTTATACAAAGGATATTTACCCAACTGGCAACGTCACAATTCTTCAGACAAGCCCCAACAGCCAGTTTTGGCTTGTTAAGGATTCGTTGATTTGGGGTGGCCCAGATTTCATTGTCACCTATATTATGATCAGTGTGGGCCAAATTCCAAGTGCCTTAGGCTGTGTTTAGAGCCCAAGGAAGAGGGACAGAGTTAAACAGTCCCCTACCCAAAATCTGAAGTCTTTATTCATATGGCCCAACACTACTTTTCCCCACTGAATAAAACATTCTGTACCCAGGAGCAAGCCCAGTCCCAGCTGGTACCTTTCCCAACATCCCCACAGGTCTCCTGGCAACCTCTCAGCAAAGAACCCTCAGGGTCCGCCAAGAATCCAGCTCCAGGATTCTTACTGCACCCACTCGTGGGAGTGGGGGGAGGGGGGCCATGGTTATTCTTGTGGTGCATTGTCCATGAGTCCTTGACCACTGCGCCCACCACTGGAATTCAGCAGACGGCCTGTGAAGAAACAGACACGACTCATCCAAACAGTTCATCTATGAACTTTGCATAAAGTAGAAGGGTCATTTTTGGCTCAGTAACCACCATTTCAGGCAGTTCTTATGCCAAAGGGGGACTTTCAAGTCTCTCCATCTCCCAACCCTACTTTTTCATTATAGTCAGAAACATTTTTTTTTACGCAAAGTACTAAAAAGAGCAATAGCTGTTCTTTTAGATGGGCACTGAAATGTTTCATCGTGGGAGTTTTTTCCTCATACAGCTTCATTTTAAATTTGGCAGCTTTAAGGATTAGCTTGCTGTTTTACTCCTTGATTAAATTCTAACATAGTCTTAGAGTTACTTAGACCCAGGAGTACTGTCTGATACTCTGAAAACCAGCAGGGGTTGCTTCATGCCCACCACCCCCCCCCCATTTCAATTCTGCATTGAAAGTAAGGGTCCTAGTCCTGCAGATCCTACCCACCCCTCTCCCCTGTCCCACTTAACTCCAAATAAGAGGGGAGGCCATTTCACTGGAAATGTGATGGGTAGCTAGGAGACAGTGGAATTGTCCCAAATGTGGACAAGAGACACACAGGTGGGTTGGTGTTATGGCTTTATGGAAATATATATAAGCACAAACACATTTCCTCTACTCCCTCACAATACCCCATTAAAGTAACAGAAAAGAAATTAAAAAGACATCAAAAGGCAAAGAGAACATGAAAGGAGTTAGAGCAGAAAGAGGTCAATTAAACTTCTGAAAACAGCGATCAGAGCTAGTGGTGATTAACTGAGCAGACCAGAGGAGGCAGAGAGCCAGGGCTGCAGGGGCTGGGCCAGGGGCTGAGGGCAGGTTCATACCTTAGAACCCAGGAAGTCTCAGGGAGTAGAAGCATCTGGTGATTCTCATGCAGAGGTCCCAGTGAGCTGAGAACAAGAGGATTCAATGAAAATGGACAAAAGTGTCATGAGTCCCTTTGCCCACTCCTCACAGCATGGGACCACCCCTCCCTCAACCATGAGGAGAATCACTCTTTAGAGATGATATAGCAAAGAGAGTCTAGGCCCAAGAATAAACAGAGCATGAGGCAAAAGTCAAGTCCTTATCCTTACTTGGCTTCCAACTCTAAAATTCAGGCATAGGCCCTCCCCTCCACCACATCCCACAGCAGGAAATCAGAGTGCCTCTCTGGGGAAAACACTGATGAACTGGAGCCTTGATGGAAGGTACTGACATTCGAGGGTTTCTCTCCAGAATAGCCAGCTACTCTCTGGGCAACCAGACCAAAAGCAAACCTTTCCATGCAATTTCCCTTGATGTTGTAATATTTTATCACTCTTAAATACGTAAGAACTCAAGGATTAGCAGATACTGGAGGAAAGTCTTTGTGAAGAATAATAGAAAAAAAAAAAGAAAGGAAAGGAAAGAGATAATGTAGAAATCAAGATACTTTTTAAAATCTGTAATTCATTTTTTAAATGAAGAAAAAGGAGATATTGCATCCATAAAGCATGATCAAGGTGTCATATAAAGAGGAATATATATAAATATAAATAGCCTGAATTTATAAAACTATTATAAAAGTTGAAGAAATTTATTTTTTTAATGAGGGACATATAAACAAGGGATTGAAAAATGAGAGAAAATACGAGAAACTAGTCCACCTAATTTGAGAGCTAGACTTTCTTCACTCTGAATGAAAAAAATTACCAGAGAAATAGAATTTTCCAGAACTGAAGGAACTAAGTTTCCTGAAAAGGCCCACCAACAGCTTGCCACAATAATTGAAATAACAGTAAACACGTCAAAGCAAGCCACCTTAAAATTTCAGAAAACTGGGAAAAGTGAGAAGACTCTAGTATGTTCTAGAGAGAAAACCAGGCACACACAGTGGACCAATCAGAATGACATTGGACTTTTCAGCAGCCAGAAGAGTAATGCCTTCAAAATGATTTTCAGCATAGAATCTTTAAGTTGAAAACATCGTCCCCAAACATCAATCAAAATATGAAAGTAAAATAAATACTTTTTCAGACACGCCAGTCTCAAAAAAAGAAAAAGAAAGAGAGAAAGGAACTATTAGAGGTTGTAATTAACCAAAGCAAAGAAATACACCAAGAATACGAAAGATATGGGATCCAGGTAACAGGATATCTAACACAGATGAGAATTCTTAGAGTAGTGGATGAGATCTCCAGACTGATCACAGAGACTCTACAACTGGCCTAAGAAAGTACCGATCCAGTATTGGAAGTAGAAAAAAAAAGCTCTGGGGGGAAAAAATCTATGGGAAAATAAGGACAAAGTAAAATGCTTAATAGACTGGAATAGAAATCTCTAGAAGGATGTTAACCAAGAAAAATATGAATCACATAGATTACTTGATATGTTGAAATGTTTTAGGAAGTTTATACTCCGGCAAAGAATTTGAGGATATACAATAAAGGATAGGTACATTACAAAATTGGGAAATTTGAGGGAACTATTAATTCCCAGGGAAACAAAACAGTGGCAGTAAAAGAAAATAGTTACAGTATACTACACAACACAGTTGTTTATACAATCATGATGCTGGAAAATAGAGTTTTGGTTTAATCAAAAATTAATCTATAGGATTAACTATTTTGGGAGAATGTGAGGAGGGTTACGAAAGGAATTAAACTTATGAAAGGAGTTAAACTTCACATTCTATATGTGCTGTGCTTAGTCGCTCCATCGTGTCCAACTCTTCGTGACCCCATGGACTGCAGCCCACCATTCTCCTCTGTCCATGGGGATTCTCCAGGCAAGAATACTGGAGCGGATTGCCACGTCCTCCTCCAGGGGATTCTATGGTTATAAGTTAATAAGATGGTGTCTATTATGACTGAATGTTTGTTTTCCCCCGAAACTCCTATTTTGAAACACTAACCACCATGTGATTATGTCAGGAGGTGTGGCCTTTGGGAAGTAATTAGATGAGGTCATGAAGGAAGAGCCCTCATAAATGTGATTAGTGCCCCTGAAGAGTCAGGCTTTAGCTTGCTTCTTCTCTCTGCTCTCCTCCACTCATGGACACAATGAGAAGGTGGCATTCTACAGCCCACAAAAGGATCCTTCCAGAACCCAACCATGCTGGTGACCTGGTCTCAGACTTCCAGCCTCCAGAAGTATGAGAAATAAATTTGTGTTGTTCATAAACTACCCAAACTATGATACTTTGTTATAGTAACCTGAATGGGCTGAGACAATGTCTAAAACTGTACAATAAAAAAATAGCAAGTAACCTTATTATTTTATAATGTGAAGATAAGAACCACACACACACACAAAAAAAGAACTAAAAGAGTTTAAATATTTGCCACAGGAGTAGGAATTGGGATAGGTGAGGTGGGGTGGGCAAAGACTGCTTTGATTTTTTGTTGTTGTTGTAAAACTGTTTCACTTTCAAAACTATGCACATGTATTGACAAAAATGAAAATTAAATGAAAAATGTTTGTTTACGGTCTGTGGCTCTTACAGTAAAAAAATTAAATTAGTGTAAAAAAATCCTTACTAAGTACATGCTCGTATGTAGCAAGTTTTAGCTTTCATAAAAATTATTTACACTACACTGCTCTTTAGAAAATATGCTTTTGTATACATTATCAATTTTCTTCAAAAAACCGTAACAGAGCTTCCACTGTGCTCTGTCACTGCAGTGGAGGCTGAAGGTGCAAAGACGATAAAGCTCTGTCTTCACACCTACAGGAAGACCGCACAGTCTGGCAGCATGGCCCAACCCTGCGGCACATGCCATGCTGGGAAGAAGCCCATGGCACTGTGGGAGAAGCACACATCCTGGGGCAGCCATTTAGACTTTAATGCTGCTTGTGTTTCTGAAGCCAGGGCACATTATGAACAGTCCCCTAATGAGACAGACTACTGTCCGCTTTAGTTCAATTTGTCACATTTTTTCACACCTAATACTTGTATGATCAAAGAAGTAGCAAGAAAGTTTTTTTGTGCATTAAAGCAGAGTTAGCTCCTAAAGGTGCTATTTGTCCTTCCAAATTTTCATTATGAAGAGTTCAGCAACATAAAGACCATCAAATACTGAAAGAATTGTAAGATGTGAGATTGCAATCTGGAGCTGCAGATCATTCAAAACCCAGCGTGAGAAAAGGGAGTGAGCACCAGTGAGGCTCTCTCACTGCCTCCTGGCTCTAGGCGTGGCCACGTCTGCACAGGATGCAGCCAACTTGCAACAGTGAGGATGGAAGCCAAGGCTAACTCGTGAAGGATGACAAGCAGGAAGAAAGAACCTGGGTTCTTGCTGGTATCATCTGAGCTATGAAATTAAGCAGTCCTAGAACTGTCTCACTTCTGGACTTACAGTTACATTAGAAAATACATTTCCTTATGAGTCATTCTGTTAGCTATAGCTAAAAACATCCTATATGATACTCCTAGTGCCTTGCCTCTGCCCATACTGGGTATATGATATATGTAATTTGTATATATAGCTTCACTCCAACTTCTGGAGGCTCAGTTTTAAAATTTTTAAACAGTTATTAGATACTTTATAAGAGGAAGGGTATAAATAGCACCTGAAACAAGGCAGACACAATACACAGGAGGTCATGTTATATGTACTAATATAAATACATAGGAGGTCACGTTCTATGTACTAATATTCCATCCTTCCAGGTTAGTATAAAACACACAGACATTCAATGCACTGAGCCTGAGGAAAAACAGTACTAGTACAATCTTAGACTTTGTGACCAGAAGACTGAGACATGAGGACTAAGTGCAAAAGGACACCTGCTCAGTTCATTGCACCACAGATTGTTTCACCTCTGAGTGAAATGATGATTCCTACCAAGGAATGGGGCTTCCCAGGTGGCTCAGTGGTTTAATAAAAAAAAAAAAATCTGCCTGCAATGTAGTAGACCTGGGTTCAATCCCTGGGTTAGGAAGATCCCCTGGAGAAGGAAATGGCAATCCACTCCACTATTTTTGCCTGGGAAATCCCATGAAGAGAGGAGGCTGGTGGACTATAGTCCCTGGGGTCGCAGAGTGAGACATAACTTAGAGTGTCTCCTGTGGAGGTACGGGTCAGCAGTGGACTGCTGCAGGGGCAGGGGCTCTGGGTGCAGTAGACCTGGGTATGGCATAAGCCCGCTTGGAGGAGGTCACCATTAACCCCACCATAGAGCTGCCAGAACTTAACACAGGTCTCTTGGAGGGCACAAACCAAAGCTTGTGCACACCAGGACCCAGGAGAAAGGAGCAGTGGTCCCACAAGAGACTGACCCAGACTTGCCCAAGAGTGTCCAGGAGTCTCTGGCAGAGGTGTGGGTCAGTAGTGGCCTGCTGCAGGGCTGGGGACACTGACTGACCTCCTTTTGAAGGAGGTTGCCATTATCTTCATTACCTCCACCATAGTTTGGCCTCAGGTCAAACAACAGGGAGGGAACACACCCCCACCCATCAACAGAAAATTGGATTAAACATTTACTGAGCATGGTCTCTCCCATCAGGTAACTTCCATAAGTCTCTATCCTTTTCCATTAGAGGGCAGATAGACCGAAAACCACAATCACAGAAAACTAACCAATCTGATCACATGGACCACAGCCTTGTCTACCTCAATGAAACTATGAGCCATGCCGTGTAGGGCCACCCAAGATGGACGGGTCATGGTGGAGAGTTCTGGGAAAACTTGGTCCACTGGAGGAGGGAATGGCAAACCCCTTTAGTATTCTTGCCTTGAGAACCCCATGAACAGTATGAAAAGGCAAAAAGATAAGACACTGAAAGATGAACTTCCCAGGTGGGTAGGTGCCCAATATGCTACTGGAGATCAGTGGAGAAATAACTCTAGAAAGAATGAAAAGACAGAGCCAAAGCAAAAACAACACCCAGTAGTGGATGTGACTGGTGATGGAAGCAAGGTCCGATGCTGTAAAGAGCAATATTGCATAGGAACCTGGAATGTTAGGTCCATGAATCAAGGCAAATCGGAAGTGGTCAAACAGGAGATGGCAAGAGTAAACATTGACATTTTAGGAATCAGTGAACTAAAATGGACTGGAATGGGTGAATTTAACTCAGATGACCATTTACTACTGTGGGCAAAAATCCCTTAGGAGAAATGGAGTAGCCATCATGGTCAACAAAAGAGTCCAAAATGCAGTACTTGGGTGCAATCTCAAAAAAGACAGAATGATCTCTGTTCATTTCCAAGGCAAACCATTCAGTTTCACAGAAATCCAAGTCTATGACCCGACCAATAATGCTGAAGAAGATGAAATTGAACAGTTCTATGAAGACCTACAAGACCTTTTAGAACTAATACCCAAAAAAGATGTCCTTTTCATTGTAGAGGACTGGAATGCAACAGTAGGAAGTCAAGAGATACCTAGAGTAACAGGCAAATTTGGCCTTGGAGTACAAAACGAAGCAGGTCAAAGGCTAACAGAGTTTTGCCAAGAGAACGCACTGGTCAGAGCAAACACCGTTTTCCAACAACACAAGAGACGACTCTACACATGGACATCACCAGATGGTCAACACCGAAATCAGATTGATTATATTCTTTGCAGCCAAAGATGGAGAAGATCTATACAGTCAGCAAAAACAAGACCAGGAACTGACTGTGGCTCAGATCATGAACTCCTTATTTCCAAATTCAGGCTTAACTTGAAGAAAGTAGGGAAAACCACTAGACCATTCAGGTATGACCTAAATCAAATCCCTTACAATTATACAATGGAAGTGACAAATATATTCAAGGGATTAGATCTGATAGAGTGCCTGAACAACTATGGACAGAGGTTCATGACATGGTACAGGAAGCAAGGATCAAGACCATCCTCAAGAAAAAGAAATGCAAAAAGGCAAAATGGTTGTTCCAGGAGGCCTTACAAAGAGCTGAGAAAAGACAAGACACGAAAGGCAAAGGAGAAAAGGAAAGATATGCTCATTTGAATGCAGTTCCAAAGAATAGCAAGGAGAGATAAGAAAGCCTTCCTCAGTGATCAATGCAAAGAAACAGAGGAAAACAACAGATGGCTAACAAACACATGAAAAGATGCTCAACATCACTCATTATCAGAGAAATGCAAATCAAAACCACTATGAGGTACCATTTCACACCAGTCAGAATGGCTGCGATCCAAAAGTCTACAAGTAATAAATGCTGGAGAGGGTGTGGAGAAAAGGGAACCCTCTTGCACTGTTGGTGGGAATGCAAACTAGTACAGCCACTATGGAGAACAGTGTGGAGATTCCTTAAAAAACTGGAAATAGAACTGCCTTATGATCCAGCAATCCCACTGCTGGGCATACACAGAGGAAACCAGAAGGGAAAGAGACACGTGTACCCCAATGTTCATCGCAGCACTGTTTATAATAGCCAGGACATGGAAGCAACCTAGATGTCCATCAGCAGATGAATGGATAAGAAAGCAGTGGTACATATACACAATGGAGTATTACTCAGCCATTAAAAAGAATACATTTGAATCCATTCTAATGAGGTGGATGAAACTGGAGCCTATTATACAGAGTGAAGTAAGCCAGAAAGAAAAACACCAATACAGTATACTAACGCATATATATGGAATTTAGAAAGATGGTAACAATAACCCTGTGTATGAGACAGCAAAAGAGACACTGATGTATAGAACAGTCTTATGGACTCTGTGGGAGAGGGAGAGGGTGGGAAGATTTGGGAGAATGGCACTGAAACATGTAAAATATCATGTATGAAACGAGTTGCCAGTCCAGGTTTGATGCACGATACTGGATGCTTGGGGCTGGTGCACTGGGACGACCCAGAAGTATGGAATGGGGAGGGAGGAGGGAGGAGGGTTCAGGATGGGGAACACATGTATACCTGTGGCGGATTCATTTTGATATTTGGCAAAACTAATACAATTATGTAAAGTTTAAAAAAAAAAAAAAAACAATAGAATGGGAAAGACTGGAGGTCTCTTCAAGAAAATAAGAGATACCAAGGGAACATTTCATGCAAAGATGAGCACAGTAAAGGACAGAAATGGTATGGACCTAACAGAAGCAGAAGATATTAAGAAGAGGTGGCAAGAATACACAGAAGAACTGCATAAAAAAGATCTTCACGACCCAGATAACCACAAAGGTGTGATCACTCACCTAGGGCCAGACATTCAGGAGTGTGAAGTCAAGTGGGCCTTAGAAAGCATCACTATGAACAAAGCTAGTGGAGGTGAGTTATGGAATTCCAGTTGAGTTATTTCAAATCCTAAAAGATGATGCTGTGAAAGTGCTGCACTCAATACTCCAATAAATCTGGAAAACTCAGCAGTGGCCACAGGACTGGAAAAGGTCCGTTTTCATTCCAATCCCAAAGACAATACCTAAGAATGTTCAACTGCTGCACAATTGCACTCATCTCACACGCTTGCAAAGTAATGCTCAAAATTCTCCAAGCCAGGCTTCAACAGTATGTGAACCATGAGCTTCCAGATATTCAAGCTGTTTTTAGAAAAGGTAGAGGAACCAGAGATCAAATTGCCAACATCTGTTGGCTCATCAAAAAAGCAAAAGAGTTCCAGAAAAACATCTACTTCTGCTTTATTGACTACATCAAAGCCTTTGACTGTGTGGATCACAACGAACTGTGGAAAATTCTGAAAGAGATGGGAATACCAGACCACCTGACCTGCCTCCTGAGAAATCTGTATGCAGGTCAAGAAGCAACAGTTAGAACTGGACATGGAACAACAGACTGGTTCCAAATCAGAAAAGGAGTACATCAAGGCTATATATTGGCACTCTGTTTATTTAAATTATATGCAGAGCACACCATGAGAAATGTTGGTGTGGATGAAGCACAAGCTGGAATCAAGATTATCAATAATCTTGAAATATCAGGAGAAATATCAATAACCTCAGATTTGCAGATGACACCACCCTTATGGCAGAAAATGAAGAAGAACTAAAGAGTCTCTTGATGAAAGTGAAAGAGGAGAGTGAAAAAGTTGGCTTAAAGCTTAACTTTCAGAAAACTAAGATCAGGGCATCTGGTCCCATCACTTCATGGCAAATAGATGGGGAAACAGTGGAAACAATGACATACTTTATTTTGGGGGGCTCCAATATCACTACAGATGATGACTGCAACCATGAAATTGAAAGACGCTTGCTCCTTGGAAGAAAGTCATGACCAACCTAGACTTTATATTAAAAAGCAGAGCCATTACTTTGCCAAAGGTCCATCTAGTCAAGGCTATGCTTTTCCCAGTAGTCATGTATGAATGTAAGAGTTGGACCATAAAGCTGAGTGCTGAAGAATTGATGCTTTTGAACTGTAGTGTTGGAGAAGACTCTTGAGAGTCTCTTGGACAGCAATAAGATCCAATCAGTCCACCCTAAAGGAGATGAGTCCTCAATATTCTTTGGAAGGACTGATGTTGAAGTTGAAAGTCCAATACTTTGGCCATCTGATGCAAAGAACTCACTCATTTGAAAAGACCCTGATGCTGGGAAAGATTGAAGGCTGGAGCAAAAGGGGATGACAGAGGATGAGATGCCATTGACTCTATGGACATGAGTTTAAGTAAGCTCCAGGAGTTGGTGATGGACAGGGAAGCCTGGCGTGCTGCAGTCCATGGGGTCGCGAAGAGTCGGACACAACTGAGTGAGTGAACTGAAATGAGCACACACTTACACATCAAGGAATATTCAGATTCATGCCTGCAGAATTATTCAATAATGTATTTGAAGTCTGCCATGTGTAAACACACTATTTTTTTCTTCTAGATGGCCTAGGCAGTTTTAACCCAAGTTAGAAAGGTCCCCAAAGTTGCTAATGATAATCCAGACTCTGCCCCAGGTGGAACAACCTTGCAGGCAAATCCTCTGATATAATCAGCAAATGTTACAAAGGGACCACATCTGGTTCCTTTGTATTTATTTCATCAGACAGACCAAAATTTGAATAGGAAATAGAAACCAAGCCTCCAACTCAATCTCAGAGGGTCCCCTAATTTCTGACCAAAGGATATTCATTAGAAGTTGCAGAAATATCACTACTGCTTACATCAGCCTTCTCTTAGACTGGTATATTCATCTCTGCTTTGAAGCTATTCCAAAAAAAATATAACCAACTTTAACTTTTTTTTTTTTTTACAATTTGTTTTGTGGGACTATGGACTCTTACAAGCCGTTCTACGAAAGTTCTAAAGTTTATTCGATCACTTCTCCTTTGGAACTCCATCTTCCTGCAGGCTGGTCAGAAGGGAGGGAAGCAGTCTGTCCATCATGGCCCCTCCTCCACCAAGCAGTGAACACAGGTCCCAGAAGGCTGGAGAGCCCCAGGCCCTGGACTGATCAAAGTAACTGCTTCAAGAATGAGTGAGCAGCAAAGGCTGGTTCTCCAGGACTATTCTTAGAGAGCAGAGGTTGAACACTGAAGACTCCAAGATATATTTCAATAGGCCTACATGGCATTTTAAAAAGCAGAAAATTTTATATGAAAAATCCAGATATCAGGCTTTTCTTGAAAATTGGCAGATCTGGCGACCCTGGGCTATATCCTTGAAGTAGCCATGGCTGTTGTTGGAATCTGAGTTTGTCACTGTGCCTGGCACCCTTGTCACTCAGTTATATTTCCTGTCTAGACCAGTTCCTTCTCTATAGAGCTACTGGGAGAAACTGCCCTGTCCTGGAAACCCTAGGTAAGGAAGCTGTCCAGTGAGGGCTTCTCCAAGCAGGGAGGCGAAGCCTGTGCCCGGGAGGGGAGAATGAGACAAATTCAGAGGGTAACAGATCCAAGAAGGGGAAAGAATGGACCTGGGACACTGGAGGCAAGACTGAGTAGTGCTTAGGGACTCAGCTGTTTACACCCTCATGGTCCCATCTGTGCCATGGGCCTGCCGCTTTCCAGCTGTGGATCTTGCTTCTCAACCTGTCTCTCAGAAAATGAGATGAGGAGAGAGCCTGGGCCATTGCGTGGGTGGAGGTTAGATGCCTGGGCGTGTGCATCCTCTCTTCAGGGCTCAATGCATGTTCACTTTCATTCATCTCACTGGAGTGCCTGAGCTAATCTGGAGTTCCAGCTGCAGAAGCCCAGAAATTTCCTTTGCTGCTTTGGCCAGTGTGGGGCCTTCTTTCACTCACAAGTTAGTAGCCATTACCACAACCAGAACTCTTTATTCCCAAAGAATGTTGTTTTCAGGCTTCCCAGGTAGAGGGGAAACTTGTAATCATTCCTTTGCAAAGACCCCAAAAGTCTCTGGCTTCACAGATGTGAGTAGAATCTGGGGTTCATAAAATAAGCATGAAAACCCCAAAGTCTCTGTCCCACCTTTTCTCAAGAGGGCCTGACAGATTATCAATGTGACTTAAATTTGGAGTAAATTACAAAGGCAACATGCAAATACCCTATGTTGTTTGCTTACAAGTAACCTGTGAAATGGAGTTGCTGGGACAACACCCCTTCAAAGAATGCCACCAGGCCAGTCACCAAGACTGCGTGCATCACCCGGAGGCAAACCCATGTTTTGTTTCAGGCACCACTGGTTCTGTGAATCAGGGGATCCACTCTCAGGGCACAGGCTGCTGAGAACCCTGGTGGCCTTCGGGCTTTTCTTCTATTTGGGAGGTTGTATCGGTTTGCGAGTGAGTGTGTGTGTCTGTGTGTGCGTCCCTCCTCTCCGTTGGAGAGCTGAGAGCTAAAGCACTAGGTGGGTACATTTGCAGCTTCTCAAAGGAAGTAAAGAGCCAGTAAAAGGAACCGGTGCTTTTTCTGGAGCTGTTTACAGAGAAGTAACCCCTGTGTCATTTTCTCTCGCAGGGAGGTCCTTCCCTTGATTGCTAATCGTCTGTGTACTTTAGCCATGTGTGGTGTAAGCCGTGGTCAAGGCCCTGAGAAGCAAGGTCCCTCCACCCTGCAGTTTTCTTTCAACTCCACAGAGCACAACAGGCTGGGCCACCCAGGGAGCAGCCACGGCAGAGCTCTGTGCATGCAGGAGGCCTCCCTGCATTCCCACCTCCCCTTGCCCACCCGCCCATGGCTCCCCACCAGGATGGCCAGCAGCCCTCCTGACCGCCTGCTCAGGACACCTTCTCGAGCCTTCTATCCCTCGTCAGCAGCATAGCCTCTCTACGAGCCGTTGAGCAAGCAGCCCTCTCCTAAAGGGCTCAGCAGTAGTCCAGAAAGGAAGTGGGCAGAGGAGTGTCCACCTGAAGGCATGACTGCCAGCCTTGCTGCCTCCACAGGGCACAGCCGGAGGGCAGCGCTGGCACCTCCAGGAAGGTCTCTTTTGGAGCTTCATTTGTGACCCTCGATGGCTCAGACTACCTGGGGTAACTCAAAGATATCACTTGGGGTGACTGGGAGCCAGTGTGTCTGGCTGAAGTCAAGGGAACGAGGGAGGAAGGAAGGGGAGGTCAGGGCCAAAGCACAGCTTGTCTTGTTCTAAGGACTAAGAGCGAAGGATTGACGGGAGTCTCACAGAGATCACACAGGCTCAGGATGGAGCCTGGCCAGGGGAGGGTGAATGGAAGGAAGGAGGGGGACCAGCCCAGGGCTCTCATGGTCCAGAGTAAGAGGAGAGCATGGAAGACAGGGTCAGTCTTAGCACGTTTCGGGAGCCAGCTGGGCCCTACCCTCTTAGGATTTATGTTCTAGAGGGGCTTCTGGACAACCAATCAATACATAATACAATAAAATTCCAAGTTGTGATTAATTCAGTGACTAGCACTAAGCAGAGTGAAAGTAAAGGAGAAGGCAAATGAGAAATACTGCTAAGAGGAGAGCAAAATGACTGACCCAGGACCCATTAGAAAGTGACCATGCTGACCTCCTGCCCCTGCCTTCTGCTTCCTAATCAGCGTGGGTCAGTGGCACCCAGAGTGGCCTGGTGACAGACCTTTGAACATGCAGATCCTGGGCCCCAGACTCACTCACTCAGCCATCCAGGGGTGGAGCCCAGCAACACATTCATTCAACAAATATCCCAGGTGAGTCTTATCAGATAGGTTCAGGAAATAGAGACATGAAGACTAGTTTGTGGAATCAGATAAAAACTAGAGCTTTAGTGCTGTTTATGGCACCCCACTCCAGTACTCTTGCCTGGAAAATCCCATGGATGGAGGAGCCTGGAAGGCTGCAGTCCGTGGGGTCGCTAAGAGTCGGACACGACTGAGTGACTTCACTTTCATTTTTCACTTTCATGCATTGGAGAAGGAAATGGCAACCCACTCCAGTGTTCTTGCCTGTAGAATCTCAGGGACGGGGGAGCCTGGTAGGCTGCCATCTATGGGGTCGCACAGAGTCGGACACGACTGAAGCGACATAGCAGCAGCAGCAGTTACCACTTTTCTTATAACCCTGGGCCCTCTGCTTAATCCTCCTAAGCCTCACCGACCTCATCTGTAAAATGGGAATCACAGCAGTGCTAGCGTCACAGGGTTGCTATGAAGATTCATGATAAAATGCATATCAACCTCTTTGCAGGCTGCCAGGTTCATAGTGTGGGTGATAAAATCTGAAGGAGGGACTCTACAGTATGATTTGTATACCTGATTATACTTTATCAAATCAATGAGTCTGTATTTAACTCTACTGTTTGTGTTTTATACCTTAGAACCCAAACTCCTTTCTCTTGCTCCTCAAGTTAAATCAAGTTCCAGTGATCACATCTCATGACCACGTCTCCCATCCCCATGGCCAACACCCTGGCCCAGCCATCACCACCCTTACTGCAACGGTCTCCCGCTGAGGCCTCCCTTACCACCTCCAAACCACCCAGCTCCAAGCCCCAGCCCTGCTATTGTTTTAGTTGGATTGGGTCATCCTCTCCCTGAGTTTAACAGCCTTTCTTTACTTTTCAAACAAAATTCAACATCATCACCATAGCTCACCCAGGCTTCCCCTAATCAGGTGGCTCCAGTTTCATGCTCTGGCCTCACTATGGAAACTCTAACCCTGGAGTCCTCAACTGCAACTTAAATTTATGACTTCTTCAGGAAATCTTCAGTCCCCTACTGAAATGCTTCCATAGCAACCTTTTGTAAAACTCATCAGACTTGCAATTACTGGTTTAATATCTATCTTCCCTGTGAAGATAGTAAGTATCATGAGAGCAAGGGTAGGGCTAGTCTTCCTGGAGACATGGGTTGTATTAGGATTATGAGTACCAACACATGCAATAACTCCCTAGGTCTGACTCTCAGTTCCACCAATTAATAGATACGTGACCTCACACAAATTATTTGGATTTTATGGGTGTCAGCCTCCAAGTCTACAAAATCTTTCTCATGGGTTTATTTTACAGTTAAATTAGATAACAAGCGAGAACTGCACAGAGCATTGCCTGAAAGAAGACATTTACAGAATTCTAACTGCTATTATATTTATTCATTGATCAGTATCTAGACATTATGTACTAAATAAACAATTGTTGAATGAAGAATACTCTTTACCCTGTTTAGTATTGTGGCTTACATATGCCCAACAGCTAGCACTTAGTGATACTTCCCTTCCATACCCAGGCAGAGAGTCCTGAGTAGATCAGTTCAGTTCAGTTGCTCAGTTGTGTCCAACTTTTGTGACCCCATAGACTGCAGCATGCCAGGCTTCCCTGTCCATTACCAACTCCTGGAGTTCACTCAAAATCATGTCCATCGAGTCGGTGATGCCATCCAGCCATCTCATCCTCTGTCGTCCCCTTCTCCTCCTGCCCCCAATCCCTCCCAGCATCAGAGTCTTTTCCAATGAGTCAACTCTTCGCATGAGGTGGCCAAAGTATTGGAGTTTCAGCCTCAGCATCAGTCCTTCCAATGAACACCCAGGACTGATCTCCTTTAGGATGGACTGGTTGGATCTCCTTGCAGTCCAAGGGACTCTCAAGAGTCTTCTCCAACACCACAGTTCAAAAGCATCAATTCTTCGGCTCTCAGCTTTCTTTATAGTCCAACTCCCACATCCATACATGACTACTGGAAAAACCATAGCTTTGACTGGATGGACCTTTGTTGGCAAAGTAATATCTCTGCTTTTCAATATGCTATAGGTTATATATTTGTCACAGCTTTTTTCCCAAGGAGTAAGTGTCTTTTAATTTCATGGCTGTAGTCACCAACTGCAGTGATTTTGGAGCCCAAGAAAATAAAGCCTGTCACTGTTTCTACTGTTTCTCCATCTATTTGCCTGAATAGATAATGCTTGTGTATTCTATGCAGAATTAAGAATAGATTCTCCTGAGGATAGCTTGGAGAAGAGCTCTGATTTCAGGAATAGGATGTGTGTCATCAGCTAGAATTTTCTTGATAAAGGGTGATTTTGGAGTAACATTTTCAGAAGGCTTTAGAAACATTTTGACTTTCAAGTTCTAAAATACAATTAAAATAATGGAAATACTATTGTGTGTTGGAGAAGACTCTTGAGAGTCCCTTGGACTGCAAGGAGATCAAACCAGCCAATCCTAAAGGAAATCAGACCTGAATATTCATTGGAAAGACTGATGCTGAAGCTGAAACTCCAATACTTTGGCCACCTGATGTGAAGAACTGACATTCGAAAAGATGCTGATGCTGGGAAAGATTGAAGGTGGGAGGAGAAGGGGACAATCAGAGGATGAGATGGTTGGATGGTATCACCAATTTGATGGACATGAGTTTGAGCAAGCTCCGGGGGTTGGTGATGGACATGTTGCAGTCCATGAGGTCGCAAAGAGCTGGGCACGACTGAGTGACTGAACTGAACTGAATTTAATTCCTTCCTTTTCCATAGGGATTGCTGACTGCTGGTTGAGGTCTTGGTTTTAGTGTGTAGATGCAAGCTACACAATACTGTGAGTTGGGCTCAATCAATGTCTTTAAATGGTTGAAAACATCCATGCTCTATGTCATAAGGGGTTGCCTACCTTTGCTGACACTGTCTTAAGGCAGTCTTTAAAACTCTCACACATATAATAGAAAAATACGAGAGGAATCCAGTAGGTAAGCTCTGCAGAGCTCCAAGCCACAATTTGGTGCATTTGATGTGGGATTTGGAAACGGTCTGAACTGCACCTCCTTCTGACCGCATCTGAGCAGGCAATTCTTTCTAATCATTGAGGTTTGTGGTGATATAGAGAGAGTTACCTACGTTGTTAATTACCAGGATTCAGTATGAATGACCCTTCCTCCAAAGACATGTGGAGAGAAGTGATAACAGACGTGCCCCAGCCACACGTTCAAAAAGTGGTTGACCTATAGTGCCAAGTTGCACCAATAGATTTGGGGATGGAGTGAGCCTATATCCTTTGGTGTCATGTTGCCTAGGGAGAACAGGGAGGGATATGAGTAGGTGGTGGCTGGAATTCCCATGTGCAACTGAGGTTTTTTTAATTTAAAAAGTAGGTTATAGTCATGTACAAATCACTTGTCTTCTGAAGAGACCAAAATGTTGTAGGTCACCACCCTGGTACCTACCTATTCATGTCTGTCCCCACACTGAGGCTGTTTCAATGTCTTTGCTCAAAATGAGCCACTCCTATTATCCCAGGGTAATTTAAGCCAGTCAATCTTGACTAACTGTAGGAACCCTTGGGGATCATATTAAACTATGGATTATGCACTTTGCTGTACACCTGAAACGAACCCAGTATTTACTGTAAATCAACTATAGTTCAATTTACACAAATGTAGATTGTGACTCAGGAGGGCTCCAGTGGGGCCTGAGACTCTGCATTTCAAGCAAACTCCCCAGTGATATTGATACTGTCCGTCTATGAGCAACACATGGGTTTTGGGTTACCAATTAGGGTTAGCCAGCTGGCTGCCGATGGGGTGGGGTGGGGGGACCCCAGGAAGCAACACAATCCTCGAAATGGCACACATTTTATTTATAAGACATATCCCCATTTCCTATTTCTGGGTCTCCACACCAGTTTATTCACACTCTGGGGTCAGTCACCTTCACCTCAACTGGGACTGGTAAAAATATGTTTCTGTTGTGCTCAGAATTAACTCGGTCTGCCTGCCTCTATTGTCCACCTCTGGAGATGGAAACAACGTTTCCTACTTTATTAACTTTCCACAGTCTTCCCAGACTGTTGGTTGTTGATTTTAACAGAGAAAATAAGCAAATAACTAGGAGAAAGGGAGCTGGTTTACATGGATGGCTCCGCTTCTCTGCTAACTTTAAAACTGTGATGGAATTTCTGCTTTAGCTCAAAATACCTGCCAACCTTATTCTCCTACGTCAGCATTTTAAGTGGACCCTTGGCCACAAAACCCCCACATTTGGTTCTGACAGAGTCTGATAGTCTTTTAATGTATAGAATTGTAGGCCAAGATGTTTGTGTTTATGTCCCTAGCCCAGAATAAATAAATAGCTTCATGGTATTGAAATCACCTGTCAAAATATCCACTGCAGTTCTGGGGCACAAAGAGAAGTCTCTCAGTGTGATTGGCTTCCTTGCTGGAAGAATTCAAAAGCTGTTTATCTCATTTAGTAAAAGAAAAAAAAAAAAAAAAAGACCTGTAATTACTGCATTTTGACCCCAAGGCAGGCAATTACTTCACAAAAGCTCTCCCCAGGAAACCAGACATTAGCCTGGCTAATTAGGCTGACCTCACTCACAAACCCTCTCCTTGAGATCGGTACTTGGACACCGGAGGCTGCTGCTGGGCGAGGGTCCTGCCAGTCACCCGGGACATGGTGGCACTACACTGGGCTGGGTTGTGGTTTTTACTTTCTTTTATGTGTTCCTTGAAGCTCAATCCCTTTCCCAGAGACAGGCTCTCATCAAGAAGAAGGCGCGCCCGGACAGACTGATCTCCTTTATTGCACGAGGAGGAAGCTGGAAAAAAGAAAACAGAAAAGAAAGCAACCAAGGTTGTAAATTCTTTCCCACATAGGAAATCATTCTTTGCCCTTTAGGAAAATGGTTTGTTGTTTCAGCCGTTTAGGCACATTTCCTACCCCCTTTTGTTCTCGCACATTTTGGGGGTCGACTGAGTTCTATGAGAGTGTTTTAAATGTTCCCCTTCTAAAGAATCAGCTATCTCCCAAAGGGAGCCCTGCACCTGCAAGGTGGGCTACAAAATCATCAGGGCCCTTCTAAACCCATGAAGAAAGGTGACCTGTGAACCTCTGGCTGCCCAGTCCTCAGCCATGTCTAGCAGTCAACACACTCTCACTGGGCCTTTAACTCCAGGCTGTCCCAGTGACTGAAACATTAGCAGATTCTCAGGAGCAAAAGAGGAACAGATGATTCTCTTCCAGGGATGCCAATGCACAACAGGATGACTTGAAAGAAGAGGAGATGGTGATTTGGTGTGAATGGGTCTCCAAAAGCAGCCCAAGTCAGCTTGTGTTGGCTTTGCTTAGGGTATCAGCCCTTTGAGCTCATACCCTAGTGATGGTACACAAAAAAATTTTTCTTACCCTTGTTAATAGTATTCAGGACTGAAGCAAGAGGCATCATGACTACGGCAATAAGGAAGAGACATGGGGCTCAACTCTGAATACAGCTAAGACAGCTAGGGATTTATAGCAATGGATCAGAGTGAGGAGGTCAGTGGATAGAAAAGTACTCAGCAGAGACAGCAAGGGTAGGGGGATTCTTCCTAAACCAACTTAAGGTTCTTGCTGAAGGCAGGCCAGGGTGATCAGATACCAAGGGTACTGGGATTCTCTCTAAACTGATCAGCAGGATTCTTGCTATTAATAAAACAGCCTGGGGTGGGCTGAAGACAGGCCCAAGGATGAGGCCTCATCAAGAAGAGAGTTCAGATGAATATTACCAAAGTGTGGTCAAGGAGAGTCTTCATCCATGAAAAGCTGAAAGGTAAAAGGTGCAGGCAGCACCTGGGCCTTTTGCCTAATGCTCTTAAAACAAGGACCGGAAGCGGAACAAAGCAGTGCAGGGCCAGGAGAGGCGGGTGGGTGTCCTCTGGTGTGCTCATGCTGCTGGCTTCCGGATGGCAAAGCAGCCAGTCGCCTGGCCAAATGAGATCCAGGAGGAGGAGGAAGGCATTCCAGGAGGGATGCTGAGACGGAATCTCCCTGGCCTCCTACAGATTAAAGAGTCAAGCTATTTTGTGACTACACTCTGAGAGAGAGCAGTGAGAACATCTGATGCTTCCTCTTGTGTGGCACTTTAAGATTTTCAGAGGCAAGCTCCCAGAGATGTACGGAAAAGCTAAGAGGAACACTACCTACTCATTCTTAGTCAAAGGCATCTGAGACGGGTGAATAATTATGAAATGATGAGGCCAGCATTTTGAATAACCATTTTAAAAGCAAATTATCCAGTAAAGCCCCAGTTGCATGTTTTGGCCTTTCAGTAGTTCCCAATCTGTCTTTCCCATGAAACTAAACCATTTAACCCAGGGTGAGACGGCTGAGCCAAATAGGGCCTTTGTATGTATACGCAGGGGCTTCCTAGGTGGCCCAAGTGGTGAAGAACCCACCTGCCAACGCAGGAGACACAAGAGACGCAGGTTTGATCCCTGGGAGACGCGGGTTTGATCTCTGGGTTGAGAAGATCCCCAGAGGAGAGCATGGCAACCCATTCTTGCCTGGAGAATTCCATGGACAGAGGAGCCTGGTGGGCTACAGTCCATTTGGTCACAAAGAATCAGACATGACTGAAGCAACTTGGCATGCACGCATGTATATGTAGACTACAGGGTAGGGAAGATCCCCTGGAAAAGAAAATGGCAACCCACTCCAATATTCTTGCCTGGGAAATCTCATGGACAGAGGAGCCTGGCAGCCTATAGTCTATGAGGTCACAAAAGAGTTGCACACATCTTAGCAACTAAGCAGTAACAATGTATGTGTATGTGCACACGTATGTGTGAGAGAGAACTTTTTACAGGGGGAAACCAAGACTCAAAGAACTGCAGGTGTCCCCCACTTTTCAAAAGTTCACTTTAGGTCACTCTTTTTATTAAAGACCTACTTGAGTACCTGTTTTTGCTAACTCAAAGAAATCCAAAGAGGATTTTGGCTCTTATGGGAAAAGGTGAAAAGCAAAATAGTGCTCAGTGTTTATTCCACAACAAATAGTTATAGAGGCAGTGCCAACCCCCAGGCAGCAAGAGTGGTGCCCCCAAGCTCCCTTCCCAGGAACTACACTCAGCATCTCAGCATCAAGCCCTCATAGCTCTCAGTTGTGTCAATGAGCCTCTGTGCTTTATCTAGATTTATTTCACGCATCCATTAGCAGGATCCTTCTTTTTTTTTTGCCATTTCAGCTTATGAAAGTTTTCATGAAGAATGCTCCACTTCAGATAGCAGGGGAATCCTATATATTAATAAAATGAACATGTGCCAAGGACTTTATTTAACTTATTAATTAATGAGAGACTCGGTGAGATGTTAGAACTGGTTTAAAGGAGAACCCAAAGAACCAGCATACATATAGGCCATCAAGAATACAGAAATGAATTTGCTCAAAGGATGAAAAAGTTACGTCCTCTACAGTTGGGAGGGAAACCAATGGGATCTCCACCCAAGTGCAAAATTTGTTTGCACTGCTATCAGTTATCTACAATTTTCAGAGTTCTGAAAAGTTCAAAGACAATGAGAGGAGCAGAGACCCTATGGAACCCAATAATCTAGAAGAGTGTGCCAGACAATGCCTGGTTTTCCATTTGAAGACAGTTATGTTTTTGGTCCATTTCTAAGTCTGTCAGTTTTTCCCCAATATGTAACATGTGCACATACACACAGGCTTCCCAGGTGGTGCTAGTGATAAACAACTCGCCTGCCAATGCAAGAGACATAAGAGATGCAGGTTCGATCCCTGAGAAGATCTCCTAGAGTAGGAAATGGCAACCCACTCCAGTATTCTTGCCTGGAGAGCCCCATGGACAGAGGAGTGTGGCAGGCTATAGTCCATAGGATTGCTGAGAGTCAGACACGACTGAAGCAACTTAGCACACATGCACACATAAACACACCGATTGTGTTTTCCTACCCATAAGCCGTTTATTCAAAGTATTCTTCCCTCTTGTTCCTTCCAGCTCATATATGACTTTCCCCTCCTACCTAGACCTAACAAATCAGAATCTCTGAGGGAAGACCCATAACTGCATTTTAACCAGCTTTCCCAGGCAAGACTCTGATGTGAAGCCACTGGTAGCCCCTCAGTGAGGAATGCAAGTCCAGCCTTTCAGGATTCGGAAAATATGCTGATATCACCAGAGCATGAGGAGATGGTTCATACAAGTGGTGGGTTTGGAGAAGCAAGCAGAAAGCATTCCAGGAAGGGGGAAGCCATGGAGGAAAGGGCAAGGAAGTAAGATAAGCACAGGGGTAGTGGGGGGAGGCAAGGATTCCCACCTGAGTGAAGCAGTGGGGAGGAGGGAAGCAAAGATTGGCTGAGCGTGGCAGACACAGCACGGTTAACTCAATCCAGCATTAGTGCACATTTTTAAAGCAGGGAATTAACATAAGAAAAGTAGTGTTTAAGAAAGTCTTGTGGGGACAGAGTATACAGCATAGGATCTGCTCTTCCGGAGATGGAGGCATGGTTCTTGAATGTGCCTCTTCATTTCAGTCTTGGAAAGGATTGTGTTGTTTATTCAGAGACCAAGATGTGGTCAGTTTCCCTAAGTATAACCACTGAGAGACAGAATACACAAGCAGGCAATGGCCAGACCATCTATAAAAATAGAACTCTGATCCACAATCTGCATCACCCACCTAGGATACCGACCCACAGGCAGCCTGCTATCTATAATGCTTACAGGAAGTCATACCACTATCTCTAGCCACTGGTCCAGGAAGCCAAAAAATAAACTGCAAAAGTCAGTTCAGAACAGCCAGGACTTTATTAAGAACTGACAGCTTCCCTAACTTTTGTCTCTACTTCCAGCTTAAGACCAAAGAGGTCTTAGAAGCAAAAGCCAAATTAACACCCCAACCAACTACAAAGGAAGCCCCTCTTCTAGTCACTCTTCTGGCTTCCCCAGGCCCAGGGTCTCCAGACAGGAACACCTGAAGCCTTTCCTTTTTTCTACAACTATAAAGCTTTGCAACTCTTCTGCCTGTCTTTGAATCTCTGCCAAATGTGAGTGATAGTGGCTGACCCTCTTGCTGGAGCCAGTCCTGAATAAGTAGTCTTTGTTTATTCTCTGTGGGTGGTCTTTGTTTATTTCCACATCACAAACAGTCATCTACATCTCAGCTCATTCAGCAGGAAGATGTTCTCAACCCAAAGACCTGCCAATTTGAACCATGCAAGGTTATTTCTACCATTAATTTGTTTCATCTGCATGTGGAATATCATGATTGACATTTATTATTTCTACACACATCAATAGACATACCATTAGGCAGCTCTGGTAAGTAAAAGAAAAAGTGGGAACTTAAAAGACATGGATTCTAGTCCCAACTAAGTACCCACTCTGTGAAAATTACAACACTGAATGACTTGGTGGTGAAAAAAGATGAATGATTTGGTTTGTGCCTTGAGGATCTTACATACTGATTGAAGGAATTTGAAATTTTTCCTTGTAAATCTATCTTAAAAATACAGATGCCAAAAATGGGTCCGGACAAGAAGTGTTCCAGGTGAGCAGAAGAGAGGGAGAAGTCACTGAATGAACTTGTCACAGTGAAGTTGGAATGTGAGCGAGATCTGGAGAAAGGCTATCTTTGAACAGATGGAGAAGAGAACAGAGGTCATTCTAGGAAGGATTCAGAGCCCTGTCAGACTGAACTGTTTGAGGAGGCAGGAATAGTGATTTTAAGTTGAAATGCACAGGACTGCAAATGCTATGCTGAAAACCACAGCATAATTTTTGTTTTTTCTTAATAAAAACCTTAATGAGTGTGAAGTGGTATCACAATGTGGTTTTCTAGTTGTTGCTTGGCATCATTTCAGTTTGTCATAAATCCTGTTATTTTTCTTGAGCCTGTGACAAAACACTTTTCTTGAGGACTGAAAGAAACAGAGAATGAAGGGAAAAATCTGACAAAGTTTGACTTATGCATGTGTGAGACTCTGTCTCTAGTAATACTCCTTAAAAATATTGTGTGTGCTCAGCTGTGTCCAACTCTTTATGACCCCATGGACTGTAGCCCATCAGGCTCCTCTGTCCATGGAATTTTCCGTGAAAGAAGAATGGAGAAGGTTGCCATTTCTGACTCCAAGGGATCTTCCTGACCCAAGGATTAAACCAGTGTCTCCTGCATTGGCAGACGGATTCTTTACCACTGCTGCTGCTGCTGCGTCGCTTCAGTCGTGTCCGACTCTGTGCGACCCCACATATGGCAGCCCACCAGGCTCCCCCGTCCCCGGGATTCTCCAGGCAAGAACACTGGAGTGGGTTGCCATTTCCTTCTCCAATGCATGGAAGTGAAAAGTGAAAATGAAGTCGCTCAGTCGTGTCCGACTCTTAGCGACCCCATGGACTGCAGCCTACCAGGGTCCTCCGTCCATGGGATTTTCCAGGCAAGAGTACTGGAGTGGGGTGCCATTTACCACTAGCAACACAAATTTACCATTTTAAAGTTAAGTAGTATGAAGTACATTCACATTATTGAACAACCATCCCCAACATCCGGAACTTCTCATCTTGCCAAATTGAAACTTGATACCCATTAAACAGTAATTCCCACTTCTCCTGCCCCAGCTTCTAGTAACCACTGTCCTCCTTGATGACTTTGCCTCCTCTAGGTACCTCACACAAATGGAATCATACAGTATTTGTCCTCTGTGTCCAGTTTTTTAGCATAATGTCTTCAAGATTCATCCATGTTGTAGCATATGTCAAAATTTCATTTCTTTTTAAGGCTGAATTCATTGTATGTATATACCACATTTTATTTATCTATTTACCTGTCAACAGATATTTGAATTGTTTTCATTTTTTGGCTATTGGGAATAATGCCTCTATGACCGTGGGTATACAAATACCTGTTCAGGCCCTTGCTTTTAATTCTTCGGGGTACATACCCAGAAGTGAATTTGCTGAATCATATGATAATTCTGTTTAATTTTGGCGTTTTCTTTGAACTAACCATACCATTTTTCACAGAGCCTGCACTATTTTATATTATACCAGCAAAGCACAAGTTTCCAATTTTATCTTTTGTTTTGTTTTTTCTTAATAAAAACCTTAATGAGTGTGAAGTGGTATCACAATGTGGTTTTGATTTGCATTTGATTAATGATTAGTGATGTTGAGCATCTTTTCATGTGCTTTTTGGTCATTTGCATATTTTCTTTGGTGAAATGTCTATTCAAGTTCTTTGTGCTTTTTTTTTTTTTAAAGAACTTGGTTATTAGGGGGGTTTTGCTGTTAAGTTGTAGGAGTTATTTATAGACTATGGATATTCATTCATTATCAGGTATCTAATAAACATTTTCTCCCATTCTGTGGGTTACCTTTTCACTCTGTTTTCCTTTGACACACAAAACTTTTTAACTTTGATGAAGTCCAATTTATCTATTCTTTTACTGCCTCTGGTTTTGGTGTCATAGTCAAGAAATCATTGCCAAATGAAGCTTTTCTATATGTTTTCTACTAAGAGTTTGATAATTTTAACTCTTAAACACTTAAATCTTGGATCCATTTTGAGCTAATTTTTTACATATGACATAAGGGAAGGCTCTAACTTCACCCTTTTCCATGTAGATTTCCTGAGCACCATTTGTTGAAAAGAATATACTTTCCCCATTGAGTGGTCTTGACACCCTTGTCAAAAATCATTTGACTATATGTGAGAGAGTTTATTTCTGGGCTATCTCTTCTATATAATGTTAGCCTTTTAAGGTGACTAACAATTATACTGAAGACCCAAAGATGGTGCATGCTACTCCAAAAGAGAAAAATTAAATTGCTTTCTGAGTAATTATAATGAATTTCCAATGAGAGAAAGTGCATTCCTTATATATTTATTTTTCTATTCAAGAATTTTTTTAAACTAAGTATAGGTTCATGGGAGATTGCAAAAATTGTACTGAAGTCCCCCGTGTATCCTCTACCCAACTTCACCCAATACATCTTACCTATGTGTAGTACAGTATCAAAACCAAGAAATTTACGTTTGTACAATCCCAGATCTTAGTCTGATTTCATCAGTGTTACATGCATTAATCTGCATGTATATGTAGCTCTTTACACTTGTATTATTACATGTGTAGATTTGTGTAATCACCATTACAATCATGGGCTTCCCAGGTGGCTCACTGGTAAAGAATCTGCCTGACAATGTAGGAGCCTCAGGAGATGCGGGTTTGATTCCTGAGTCAGGAAGATCCCCTGCAGAAGGAAACAGCAACCTACTCTAGTATTCTTGCCTGGAAAACCAGATGGACAGAGGAGTCTGACAGACTACAGTCCATAGGGTTGCAAGTTGTCAGACACGACTGATTGACTAAGCACACACACTATAACCACTAATCTCCTCTCCATCTCTATGATTTTTGTCATTTCAAAAATATTATATAAGTGGAATCATATAGTATGAAACACTTTGAGATTGCTTTTTTTTTTTTAACTATTAATAATGGATCTCATTATTACCTTTATATCCATCCTACTTGTTGCATGTATTAATAGTTGACTAACATTTTCACTTTGTATTCTGTGGCATCAACGACAAACTGGCACTTGCCAAGGGTGCTCGCCATGTATCCTTACAAGGATTAAATCAAACCTGCTGTCATGGCTGCTGATCTTCAACAACCCCTGCTGGGAGTTCAGGGTGGAGATCAGGAATGAGGCACTCTGTGTTCCAGAAAACTGGCAGAACAGGTCTTCAGATAGTTACATATTTTCAGGAGATACTTTTATAAGCCCAGTTCTTGCATCTCTTCATATCGAGAAAAGCACCACATTCCTTCATGGCTGCAAAAATTTGTGCTTGATTGCATGTACTCCCCCTCTCCCAAAATCACATATATACTGACCTTCCCCCTACCTCTTTGGAGCAATTTCTCAGAGCTCTCAGAAATGCTGTCTCCCGGGCTATCATCCTCATTTTGCCCCAAATAAATCTTAACTCAGAACTCTTACATTGTACATTTTTTAAGTCGGCAATGGTTTGAATATTCTAGTATGTTTACACATTTATCCATTGATGATATTTGGGTTGTTTACAATTTTTGGTTACAACAAATAAAGCTAGTATAAAGGTTCCTGTATATGTTTTTGTGTGGACATAAATTTTATTTTCTCTGAGAGAAATGCCCAGGAGTGCAATGGCTGGATTATATGGTATGTTTAGTTTTGTAAGAATTGCTAAACTATTTTTCAGAATGGCTATGCCATTTTACATTCCCATAAGTAACGTCTGAAAGACATCCAGTTTTTCTGAATTATCAACAGCATTTAATATTGTCACAGTTTTTTATACTCACTCTTCTAACAGATATGTAATTCTATTTCATTGTGATTTTTCACACATATGACTTATAATTTGCTACGTAGCAGACAACTACTCTGCATTGCTATCTTCTTCCTCTTACTCTCACATTCCCTTCCCTTTCCTTGCTTCATTAGTCCTCACGGGATTAAAAAATGTAAAAAAAAAAACAAAAACAAAAAAAACTTCTCATTTTCTCTTGGGTCATATTGTCCTAATGAAGTCTCAGTTTTATCATCCTTTATTTGCTTTAACCATTGGCTTTGTAGTCAGGAGGGAATAAAAGAAAGAAGCAGCTGGCCAGAGGGCTAAGAGGAGGAGGTTTGTTCTTTGTGCCCGTGTATATTCATTTTCTAGTCACAGCTCAAGCTGTTTTGCTTTCCACTGCTCAGGGAAAGGGAAATGGAAATGTACTCTCTGTTGTTTAAACCTCCTGGACAGTAAAACAAAGGCAGCTGTACTGCCTTTTTCCTAGATAATGTCACATAACCCCTTTGAGAGATCTTCAAAAATGATCTACACATTTCAAAAACTTTTAAAATTAGAAAGGGTGCTGGACAAGGCCCTCAATAAACATTGATTATGTGCCTACTGTATGCCCTGCTCTAAGAAAAGTCCTAGGTTAGAGATGTGAATCCTAATAAGTCAGGCTCTCCATCCAGTGTCAGCAGCTATGAGTGAGATGGGTGAAGTGCTTATGCAGAGAGGTGAGCAAGCAGCTGCTGGATTCCTAAGGGCCCAAAGTTCATTGCCTGGGAGTCAGGAAACTCAGTGAGCAACTTACCCAGAGCTTCTCAAGCCTGAGTGAGCCTGAGAATCATGTAGTGTGGCTGCTAAAAAAAAAAATTTCTGTATACTGTCCCAAACAGATCAAATTAGAACCTCTGGAGGAAAGACCCAGGAAGCTGTACTTTATAGAAACTATTCATATATGTGATGGACTGAAATGTGTCCCCCCGTCTCAAATTCATATGTTGAAGCCCTAAACCCAATGTGATGATGCATGTGTGCGTGCATGCTAAGCCACTTCATTCGTGTCCAACTCTTTGTGACCCTATGGACTGTAGCCCACCAGGCTCCTCTGTCCATGGGTATTCTCCAGGCAAAAATACTGGATTGGGTTGCCGTACCCTCCTCCAGGGGATCTTCCTGACCAAGGAATCAAACCCGCATCTCTTATGTCTTCCTGCATTGGCAGGCAGGTTCTTTATCCCTGGCACCACCTGGAAAGCCTGTGATGATGCACTGAGGTGGGCTTTTTGAAGGTAATTGGGTTTAGGTGAGGCCATGAGGGTGGGACCCACATGGTGGGATTTGTGCCCATTTAAAAAGAGACACAAGACATGCATATACACAGATAAACAACCATGTGAGGACAGAGAGAAGGTGGCTGTCTGCCAGCCAGCCAAACAGAGAGGCCTCAGAATAAACCAAACCTGCTGACATCTTGATCTCAGACTTCTTGCCCCCAGAACTGACATAGCAAGAAGTCACTGTCTGCCAGGCAGGGAGAAAGTTGCCACCGGGAACCGAATCAGCCAACACCTTGATCTTGGAATTCCAGCCTCCAGAATGATGAGAAATTAATTTCTGTTGTTTGTCACCCAGCCTATGGCATTTTTTCATGGCAACCTGAGCAAACTAATACAATAATACAATGTGATTCTTAGAGTCATCCCAATTGAGACCCATTGACCCAGTTCAGCCCTCTCATTTGACAGGTGAGGAAACTCGTTTTTTTAATTTTAAAATGAATTTATCGAAGAATGCTTTTAGGAAGGCAACAACATTTGATTCATCATTTTTAAAATGTTCTGTTTCTTTGTGTTGTATAATAAAGGTAATGTAAGAGGGTTTGGAGTTATAAACTTCTTTCTACTGAAATTCTCTGATATTATAGCACAGGGCAAAACAAATTTTTTAAAAAGTCTCTTCTATGCTTCTCTTTTAAGAGAGATGAATAACAACGATGCTATAAAAAGCTATTTTTTCCTAGTCATTCTGTAGTATTGGAGCCAGTATTTTTACCATCACAGGCTACAATTTTCACTTTATCCACTTTAATAAGTTCTGTCACCTCTCTGAATTCAACATCATACAATACAAAAGGCCTCATATTATTGCAGAATTTGTACATATTTAGGCAGGTTAAAGAATCTCATCTGGTGCCCCCACATCTAGTCAATAGCCTAAAAGTGAAAGTCGCTCAGTTATGTCCAGCTCTTTGTAATCCTATGGACCGTAGCCTGCCAGGCTCCTCTGTCCATGGAATTCTCCAGGCAAGAATACTGGAATGGGTTGCCATTCCCTTCTCTGAGGGATCTTCCCGATCCGGGGATCAAGCCCAGGTCTCCCACATTGCAGGCAGATTCTTTACCAACTGAACCATCAGGGAAGCCAGTTAATGGCCTGGTCATTAAGTCCAGGTTCTCTGGATTTTAGACCAGTGCCCATTCCACCAACTCAAAGATGACAGATAACATTATATGTATATATTGTGCATGTGTGTGAGCATGCTGAGTCACTTTACAACCCTATGGACTGTAGCCCTCCAGGCTTCTCTCTCTGTGGAATTCTCCAGGCAAGAATACTGGAGTGGACTGCCATGCCATCCTCCAGGGGATCTTCCTGACCCAGGGATTGAACCTGTGTCTCTTATGTCTCCTACATTGGTGGGTAAGTTCTTTACCACCAGCACCACCAACTCTGGTCAGTTGTTTGTGGCTGCTAAGAAGGCTGTGCCAGGATGGATTCTGAGTACAAGTCGAGGCTCAACTGATGTGGGCACCATGACTGGCAGGGGGAGCATGTGAGGAGTAAGAAGCATCATGATATTGGTGGGAAACCTGGACTTAGAGTCCAGCTACCCTGGTTGAATAAAGACTCTTGTTACTGACGCTCACTGAGAACAGAAGGCTTCAAAGTGTGGTCCACAATCAGCAGCATCAGCATCACCTGAGAGCTTGTTAGAGATGTACATTCTTGGGTCCTATCCAGACCAACTAGATCAGGAACTCTGGAAGTAGGCCCCCTGAACCTGTCCTGCTTTTGCACACTACAGTTTAAGAAGCACTGCATTAGAATATAAAGACGATAATGTCAGTGTCTCTGGATGGTGACCATGAGATGTCATAAACTACAAAGCAGTTTACAGGCGTAAACTAGCATCCCTCTTCCTAGCTGGAGTCTTGTTTCCATGGGCTTACTCTGTATGTTGTATAGATCATAGTATTTAGCATAGCACCTCTCACATCTACTCCTCTGGTTGTGGGTGGAACAAATGGAAGCCCTCAGGGACCTCCTGAGAATGTCAGGAAGCTTGATCCAGCTCTCATCCCTTATAACCAATGAAAAAATGCCAGGGTTATGCATTTTTAGTTGAGGACATCTACATTTGCCAGCCCCAAGCCCGCCTTCTAACCATGTGGCCAGCATTGTGCAACTACTACACTCCTTTATGACAAAACCTTCCATTTTCTGTTAAGTAATGTGTTTGGAAGCTTGAGTGAATCAGAGACAGTAAGCATTTGATTGCTTACATTATTTTGGTTCAAACATGGCTCACAGCCCAGGAGTAATTTATTTATTTTTATATGGTACATTTCTATTTCACTTGGGAAATTGCCACCCCCCATTCCCTCTTCCAGCTGCTCTCCATTCGCCCACCCACCCCCTCTTGCCACCCTTCTTCCCAGGCCTGCCTCTCCGGTCAGGTGGAAAGTTTGTGAAAGATGCCCCCATCAGCAGCCTCCATGCCACAGACTCTGTTCTCTGCCACTGCGGTTCGCTCGCACGTTCCTCCGCCCACCCACAGCCTCAGACCTGACAGGCAGAGACCACCTACTGCTGGCCCAACAAAGGCCCACATTTTCCACAAGCAAGTCAGCCTTCTCCGTCTGAGTGCACCGCTAACCATGTGGGTGTGGGTCTGGGCTCATTTTTCCAGGAGCCACCAAGCCCAGACACAAAGATTGTAGAAGGTTTTTGCTCAGAGTCACCCTGGGGAGGAAAGCCAGCAACCTGGACATGACAGAATCGATATCCTATGACAGGTCCCTTGAATCGAGCTGTCCCCTGCCTACCCCACCCCCATCTGCTAAAGCAGCCTGTTCTGCATATGTGATGGAAATTGTGTCCTGGCAAAACACAAAAAGTAAATATTTAAAGGGAAAAAAGCACACACAAGGAAACAAAATGCCTTGCGTTTATGTTTCCATGGTCTGCCGCCAAGTACCTCCCAGCCTCTCCCGGCTCGAGTTCAGCATGCCATATGGTTTGAGACCAGTGGATTAAACCCTCCACGGTTGTGAAAAACATCAGTCCATTTGGTCTGGCCTTTCTCTCCCTGCATTTGTTGTTCATTTGCAAGTTTCTCACATCCCTCAGCTGACTGCTGTCAGTGTGTTTACAGGTTTTAGATTTCTGATGGAATCTAAAACACCACACCACCCAGAGCCTGCTGCAGACCATCTCCAGGAGGAAGGGAGGTGGCCCTGGGGTGTTCAAATGGACATTTGCAAACAGGGCTCTGGGACATGTGTGACCCAACAAAACACACATTTTAATGTATCAATGATACTTCCCCCCTGAAACTCAGGCCAAATAAAGAGTAATATTGTGCTTTAGTCCCCACTTGGCATCCTCCTGAGACATTGCTGAACCAGGGCTGGAAGGGTAAGTCCTTGCCAGGAGTAGAAAACTGGCTGGCACTGGAGGGAAAGGTGGCTGCACCAGGATCAGCTGGAACAAAGCCTTGTCCACTTTTCACTTAGGTAAGGAACTAGACCTCTAACTCTTCACATGGAGGGTATAGCATTAAATAGTCATGAGAAATATTCTATACAACGTCTAACACTTCCCTACTACAACTGTGGGAGTGAAAGCACAGCACTGATGTGATGATTGGGAAGGACAAGCAGATATAAGGGAATGTCTTTCCTATTAAAGAAGTTCAGATAAGTGGCTAGAGCATGATATGCAAGTCTGGATCAGACTGCCCAGCCTTGTGCCCACAGCCTTTTCCTACCACCCGTCATTTTTTGCCTTCATTTCTAGAGACAGAACCATATGGAGTAAATTCCAATCTTATTTCTCACTCAATTCTATCCAATTCACATTGCGATTCTGTTTGATTCAGGCCCTGCAACACATTTAGTTGGTTGTGGGAGATTATTTAGCAAGATTCATAGGCGACTTTCAGCTGTGGATATACGGGTGGGCTAAGGGGCCAACAGATGTGTGCTCATCTTTGAAGACAGAGGAAGACATAATATAAACTCACTGCCTTTATTTTTTTGCAGCTTCTAGCCTGGGTTCACAGAGAGGCTATCACTATCCTGATTTGGAAGAATATGAACTACACTTTTTCATTGTAATAAATCATGCCCTGAAGTTGCATAATTATTGGAGCAAAAGGCTTTAGGGACCTTAAGAAGTCATTTTGCCCACCCCTGACTCCATCCTCACCTCTGTTCCTTTGAGTACTAACTTTCAGCTTGGAGTTTTATAGGACCCTTTTTTGATAAAATGCCCTAGAGTTGCTCAGATAATGAGTGCTGTTTGTGAGACCAGAGTGATTGGACATTAACACTTGGATATGCCCTGGTAGAGAGGCACAAACTCTTAGCAGGTAACTTCGTGAGCCAATACCACCAACGTTGCTACAAAAGGGTAGAACCACATGGCACAAGACAAAGTAAACCCCAGAATAGGCATAAGAGACAAGTAAAGGAAAGCACTTCAAGGAAGTGCCCTGGAAAGGCCCCCCTTCAATCAAAGCCAGAAAGCACCAATCCTCCTGAGGTCACAAAGAGACTAGCAATCTTAACTATAAGACATATAAAATAGAAATGGAGTACAACATTCTTTTGAAAAACATTAATATCTTTTGAAGACTATAAATATTGCTCAGCACACAGCCCTGACCATAATTCATAGTTTTTGATATAAAGTATCCTTCTTTTCTTTAATTTCTAGATAATTTGTCATTTTAAATTTGTCCTTTTTTTTTTTTTTCATTTTAATAGGTACCACCAAATTATTTTCCCAAAATGTGTGCCAGTCCAGGCCCCACTGGCATTATAAGACATGAGAGAGAAGTTTCCCACACCTTTACTGGCATTGAATATTACCACTAATTTTTGCCAACCTAATCGGCAAACTATTGGATCTCTTTATTGTTATATAACAGTCTGCCTGCTAGTAATGTTGGGCATATTTTCAATTGTTTGATACTTATTCATTGACCTGCTTACTGTCTTATTTTTTTCTGCTTAATAATTTATGAAGCTATCAGTAGTATTAGGGAGATTAATATTCTATCATCTGTGTTCCAAATATTTTCTCTAGTCCCATCATATTTCTGTCAATATTTTTGTATTATCTTTGGCCACACAAAAATATTGAATTTTTATGGAATTCGACTTGTCAGATTTTTCCCTTAAGACTTTTTCGTTTCCTGCCTTGCTTAAAAGGGTGACCCCTCTGAAAGGCTGAAAAACATTATCCTAAATTCCTGATTAGAACTGCATTAAATGAGGCATTAATTTAGGAAGTTTTATGTTTATGATATTTTCTTCCTCCATAGCAGGGGTCAGCAAATCACAGCCTGTGGGCTGGCTCCAACCCATTGCCAGCTTTCCTAAATAATGTTTTATTGGAACCCAGCCACATTCATTCATTTACATATTGCCTGTGTCTGCTTTTGCACTGCAATGGTAGAGTTCTGTAGTTGTAACAGAGACCCTAGAGCCTTCATAGACTAAGATATCTGTTATCCGATAGTTTATTTTAATGCTGAAACAAGAGTTGCAATAGGCGGTAAGACATAATTCTTGCCATTCTGAATTTCTTGATTACCTGTAGATTTTCTTTAAAATCATCTGCTGACTTACTAGAGTTGTTTTTCTGGACTGTAAAACTAATACAAATTCATTCTAGAAATTAAAATTAAAATCTCCCCTGACCTTCTTACCTAGAGAAACTACTATCACTCTATTGATCTGTATATAGTGTGGTTTTGTCTGTACATACTACCTGTCACATGATAACAATTCCTTGACATTTGGCTTGTAGAGATGTCACATTTCTTTTTCTAAAGCAAACTCTCATTCTTGCTGAGCCTGGTGAGATGGCCAAGGTCAGTCCCTTGGGGCCTCTGTCTTATGCCTTATAATGGGATCAACTAAGAACTCTAGGCTATTGTGCTTTTGGAGAGAAGGGCAGGCACGGTCCTTGCTTCAGGGTGGTCACTGCTGTTACTAAGAACCATCAACTAAAAGCACTAAAGTTGCCAATGGACAGAATTTCTTCACCACGGGTAGGCACCGCTGCCCCAGATAGCTCCAGGAAGGTCCTCCCCACTGACTACTACCTGAGCCCTGAAGACCCTGGCTGCTGTTCCAAAGCCACGGCTTAGTGACCAATTCTCACAGGCACCCAGGCAGCCATAAAGACTTTACTGAAAACTGTTTTCAGTAGATGAAGACAAAGGACTTTGTGATTTACTCAAGTGATTAGGTACAAAGTTCCTTCCAGGAAACATAATGTTAAAAAGCTCTTTTTCCTGAATTATATTCTGCTGTGTGCATGAAGCATAATGGTGTTATTAAACATGCTACTTTTGTACTTTTTACAACAGTTGACAGCATGGTGGATTAGTGATGAAGTCAAGTGCATTTCATCTTTATTTTGGTGCCAAGAGGTTCTGCTTCTTCCCAGCATAGTGAATCAGATTGAAGAAATATTTATGAAATGAAAAATCCATCAAGAAAAGTGTTGGGCAATTGTCTCTGACAATGGAACAAACACAGAGAAGGCTACGAGTGATTTAAGGATCACAAGCACCCCACGTTGTTCACACTCTTCAGCTGCATGTTGAAAAAGCTATTATGGCACAGAATTGCTGCCTGTAGTCACCAGGGATGGGCCCCCTTTCATCGTTCTTTTTCATCCAAAGATAAACTACATGATATAGAAGAGATTTTGGAACTGTCTTATCACGTAAATTTACAAAACGTTCTAGCGAACTAGAACAGCAGCTATTGTGTGTTCAAAGGCTACTTGTACCAAAAAACCTTGAAATTGTATCTTGCAGCATGCCAGTTCAGCATGGGTACTAATAGTGAAATGTTGCTTCCAGAGAAAGTAGTTTATTTGTGAAACATGCTGAAGAAGTAAATCACCTAATGGATTTTAAGAAGGCAAGTATTTTATTCTTGAACTTGCTTTAAGGTCCTCCTATGTTCCTACTGCTGAAAAGGTGCTGGACTTAGCAAGGGAAGCTGAGGAGCAGGTGGAAATTCCCGGATGTTAGTGTTATCTTGAAAGCCAATTACAAGTTTCCCCCACTATCCAAAAGTAGAGCATTCCTATGAAATCTTTTATAGCATGAAGCTAAGAAGTAATTACCCCAGGACATATCATGCTAATGCAGACATAGAATAACTAGAGATAAAGCACAGAGATTCACAACACAGCTCAAAGCTATAGCAACTTGAGGCTGAGATGCAGAGTGCAGTTCCCTGGGGAGGAGCGTGGCGTACCCGCCGACTATAATAACTCACTGCAAAACAAACGCTGACACCATTTTGCAGTTTTACTTTTTTCCATCAAATTGAAAATCCTCTTCAAATCTCTCTCGGTTGGCTAAAGGAGGTACTAATGTAGGTCTTCCGTAAAAGCAAAGTGGTGAAAAGTGAACTCTGGAAGAGCTGGGGATACTTACACATTGTTCCATTTTTAGATTGAACATTTAAGGACAAAATTTTCCTGAAGTCCAAGCAGAAACAAAGATGACCAAGTGAAGGCAACAGTCAAAGTTCTGCTTCTGAAATACTCAGAAACCCTCTTTAAGAAGTGCATACAGCTTTGGTTTGAGTGTTGCTTCAGTTCCCTAAGCCAAATCTTCAAGCCCAGGAGATGAAGAGGCGGAAAGACTTGACTTTAGTTGGTTATTAATGTCTAGAGCAAGTTTTCTTAACATCTGCACTATTGATATTGTAAATCAGTAATTCTTTGCTGTGAGCTGCTGGCTGTCCTGGGTACTGTAGGATGTTTACCAGCATCCCTGGCCTCTAGTCACTAGATGTCAGTAACACGTCTCCCCTGATTATTACAACCAAGATTGTCTCTAGACATTTCCTAATGTCTCCTAGTGGGTAAAACCTAAAATCACCCTGAAAACCACTGGTTTATAGGAAAGAAATCTTAATAACTGTACAGATGTTTCTAAAGGTACATGATAACCCTTCATAAAGATGCTGCCATTAATTCTCCTCAAGCCCTAGCGACTTCTTCAGAACACAGCACTGACAAAGCTGCCAAATACACCACACTCCCCACTGATTTCAGTTGGAAACAGGCTTCTGTTTTGCTCACACGTGTGAGCACTGCACCAAGGGGCCCTCTGCCGGTTGATAGTGCTGAGACATCATTGTTACTCTACTGTACTATCCAAGTTAAAAAATTTAACTCCTGGACGTCCCTGGTGGTATGGTGGTTAGGAATCTGCCTGCCATTGCAGAGGACACAGGTTCGATCCCTGGTCCAGGAAGATTCCACATGTCATGGGGCACCTAAGCAAGTGCGCCGCAACTCCTGAGCTCATGGGCTACAATTACTGAAGCCCACACACCTAGAGCCTGTGCTCCACAAGAGAAGCCACCACAGTGAGAGCCCACGCACCACAATGAAGGGTAGCCCCCGCTCTCTGTAACTAGAGAAAACCCAGCACAGCCAAATGTAATTAATTGATTTTTAAAATTAAAAAAAAAATTTAACTGCTAAAAAATTTAACTACTAAAGTTCTTAAAGTGAATATCAAAATGTTATTTTCATTTTTAAATAAAATTTCAGATGCATCTATGTAACCTGGAAGTTCTAAGATGGAGATACGTGGCCTTGACAGAATATCCATTTACAAATGTGTGCGTTCAACATTGGGTCACAATTCACAGTCAGGCCACATGTCTGAGAAGAAGCTGCCTGAAGCAGGACCAGGGCTGGAACAGCAGTGGGCACTGTGGTGGGGTGTTCAACAAATGATTCGCTTGGCCAGTCCTACGTGGGTGAGCATTGAAGTCATTTGCAGTATTTTGGTCTTAACATTACTTTGTGATGAACTTTCCTATTTAGAAAACAGTGAGGTCCTATTTAATTATCCCCTCAGAAACATTCCTGTAAGTAAAATTATGGCATCAAAAGGCCAGAACCCTTTTACGCTTTTTTATACCTATTATTGTGTCCTCCAGAGAAATCCCATTTGCACTATCAGCAGTAAGGGTCTTGGCAGACCCTAAATGTTATCATTTTTTCAAAGAACTTTATTATTATGACAGGGGAACATCATAACTTCTTTTAATTATTTCACAATTCTCTGGTTTAAGGAAAAAAAAACAAAAATTACACAGTGTTAAAATGACCATTGATTACTGTTTCTTTAATTAAGCCCCTGATGACACAGTTAAATTACAGAAAGGGCACATGAGATATGAAATGTACACAGCTTTAAACTCTAGAGTGACACTTGGCATGGTGAGACGCTTACACTGAGGGGGATGTGGGAACTGAGCTCTGTTAGGGAATAGCAGACACTTATCCCCCAAATACAAGTTCATTGAGTGAAAGAGCAAATAAACTCAGGAGATTTTCAAGCTGCCTTGTTTGAACAAGATTTTTACACAAACTGGAACTACTCATGTTATTTTAACTTATTCCACACTCTTTCTTTGCCAAGTATGAGCAGTTGAATTTGCAAAGTTCTAACTCACATGTGATATGACTGATTTGTAATACTTATTGAGTTGCTGCCATATCTCATAGATGTCAATTAATCCCATTCAGTCTTTGAAACAGTCTTGCCAGGTAGATCATCTCTATGATGTGAATAAGGGACTTGAAGTTTTAAAACTGGGCCTGAGGTTCAAGGCTATTGAGTGGCAGAGCTGGAATTCACATCCAGTTCTTCCTGATTCCAAAATGTGTATTCTTTTATTTCCCATACCATATAGTGTACCAATATCAGTCTCAAATATTCATGTTTCCTCATGAACCCTCCCTCCCTTTAAGAATGAAAAATACATGATTCTCTCCAACTTGAGTTCAGAGAGAACTATTGAACTTATTTAATTATTTTGATGACTATTATAGAAGACCATCATGTACAGATATGACAGTTGGACCATAAAGAAAGCTGAGTGCTGAAAAATTCATGCTTTTGAACTGTGGTGCTGGAGAAGACTTTTGAGAGTCCCTTGGAAAACAAGGAGATCAAACCAGGCAAGCCTAAAGGAAATCAACCCTGAATATTCATTTGGAAGGACTGATGCTGAAGCTCCAATTCTTTGGCCACCTGATGCCACAAGCCAACTCATTGGAAAAGACCCTGATGCTGGCAAAGACTGAGCACAGGAGAAGAGGGTGGCAGAGGATGAGACAGTTAAATAGCATCACCAACTCAACGGACATGAATTTGACCAAACTCCAGAAGATAGAGGCTTCTCTGGTGGCTTAGATGGTAAAGAATCTGCCCACGGTGTGGGAGACCATGGTTCTATCCCTGAGTCAGGAAGATCCCCAGAGAAGGAAATGGCAACCCACTCCAATATACTTGCCTGGAGAATTCTGTGGACAGAGGACCCTGGTAGACTACAGCCCATGAGGTCACAAAGAATCAGACAGGACTAAGCAACTAACACTTTCACTTTCCTGGAGATAGTGAAAGACAGAGCAGCTTGGTGTGCTATAGTCCATGAGGTCACAAAGAGTCAGACACAATCTAGTGACTGAACAACAATGGAACATCTGGGTCTCTTTTTGCCCCTGTTTTATAGTTGGGGGGGGGAAATAGGTAGAAATAAAAGGGGAACTGGAGAAGGCAATGGCACCCCACTCCAGTACTCTTGCCTGGAAAATCCCAGGGATGGAGGAGCCTGGTAGGCTGCAATCCATGGGGTCGCTAAGAGTTGGACACAACTGAGCGACTTCACTTTGACTTTTCACTTTCATGCACTGGAGAAGGAAATAGCACCACTCCAGGGTTCTTGCCTGGAGAATCCCTGGTGGGCTGCCATCTATGGGGTCGCACAGAGTTGGACACAACTGAAGCGACTTAGCAGCAGCAGCAGCAGCAATAGTGCAAGGAAACACAGCATATTACAACAGCAAGCACGCAGTCCCTTGTTCTCTTAAAAGCCCTCTTGTTTTCAGTTTATGTCACAGCAACATGACATGGGCAGAGCCTGGCCTAGGCTGTCATTTCACGTTTCCCCTCTGAAAACATTTGAAAAAGTGTAATCATTTGTTCCCTCCCCAATAGGACTCTTTCTGGCTGAAGGGCAGACTCGGCCTCCTGGGTGCTGTTGCTCTGATGCCATCCTTCTGTGGTTATTTCTGCTTAACCCTCACGGGCCCTTGCGACTAACGTCAGCATTACTGAATGACCCTAAAATTCAAGTCTCCAGTGAGTACTAAGAAAAGACAGGCATTTGAATTTCTGTAGTTAAGTTTTATAGAAGGGGAGGACACTGAGCATCCCGTGACATGCATTCTAATTCCAGAAAAGTCACTTTTACTCATGTGAACCTGAGGGATTTCCGTGATATTCCAGGCGGTTTACTCTTGTGAAAATCACATAGAATATACACGTCCTGGCCCATGGAAATGAAGTCGTCTCATGTAAAAGCATTTTAGTGCTACTCATAATGACACTTTTCACCATTTATTAATAATAGACTCTATATTTGACTCACTTTTGTTTCTTTTCTAGCCTGATGTTTTCTAAATTTCCCCCTCCCCCCATTTAGAATGTAAGACCCATGAAGGCTGGGATTGGGGCACTTAATTAATTATTATATCCCCAGAGCTCAGAAAAAGACCAGGCACAAAGTGCACATTTGATAAATATTTGTTGAATGAATTTATGATAATCCCTCTCGGGAATTAACAGTGTAGCCTGTAAATTTTTATTTCCTGGAAAGCTTTAAGAGAAGGGCAGGCAGGGACTTATCCAAATGAGTTTAGCAATAATACTACTTGGAAAACAAGACTAGGACCAAGGAACTCAGTTACTTAGGGTCCTGATTCTGTGGTTTTATGGCTCTTTGTCTAGTGCTGGTTTCACTGAGCCTGCCCACTCACCATGTTCAAGTCACGGGTCAAAGTTTTCCATTAAAATGTGTAAAACTCTGGCTCAGTGAATCTTAAAAACTTGTCATAGACTGATCCCCTCCTCACTTATCCCTGGGGAAAAATTGCTCTTATTGATCATACATTTAGCTACTGGCCACTCGGATACTCATGAGGCACTGATGCTGCCCAGGACTTTCCTAAACAGCCTTCAACTTGACAGACTGGCTAAGGTCTTTCCAGGATCCTAGTGACTAGCTGCCAATGGAATCCAGGGCTGCAATATTTAGTTAGCATTCAGCTTGTACATTCTGTCCCCTCCTTCTTCCCTCCAGGAAAACATATGGTGAGAGATGCTTTTTTTGGAGCAAACTCTTAAGGGAAAACAAGCTTTTCATCTTAAAAAAAGGTTCCAGGAAACCCTCCTTACTGATTTCTAAGGAAATCACTCCAGAGCTTAATTTTGCATTTCCCATCAGAGTAATCACTTCTGTTACTGGAGAAAGTGCTAACTGACAAGGATTGTGAGACAGCAGTGGGTGGGCTTTAGAGCCCACCTGCAGGTGTGTGCACACATACTTGTGTATACAAACCAGTGTACACGGTACACTTAGTGATCACTGCTCAAGAATAGTCTGTTTCCTTTTCCAAAAATGTTAAAACCATGACATTGCTGACAGCTCAGCTGGGCAAAATCTGATGAAATTCTTGGCCCTGGAAATGCCAGGTGTTGATGCCTCCAGCCTCCATCAGCACCTCTGAATATGAAAGGGTCTCAGTGTGGAGGGGCAGGGAGTGCACAAGCAGGAACAGAGGGGAAGACAAGTGTGGGTTCTGTGGGTCTTCACTTCCTTTGCTTCTCCTAACAAAGGCAGGAGTCAAATGCCAAGGCCAGAGCTGGGGGCAGCCAAGCCTAGCATCAGTCCTGAAGACAGGAATGCATTTGTAATTAGTGCAAATGTTAATTATGTTGAAACAGAATCGGGCCAAATTTGCCCTGGGTATGTGGATCATGTCCCATAGGAAAGCCCTGTTTCTCTTTTTATTTGCAGTGTTTAGCGTAGGATTTTGTTTTTCTTAAAAAGTAGATGGAAGTATAAAGAACACAGTTTTCTTTTTCTTTCCCCAGATGCCTGCAATATCAGCTCTATTAATACAAGAGCTGATACAATACAAGTGAAAGAAAGTATTCTTCACTTTCTAAGAGCTAAGACATCTCTGCCTGGGCCCAGGTGTGCCAGCTCTGAGAGGTTGCCAGGTGTCATCTCTCAGTCATTACCTGAAGAGAAGCTCAGTCCTGGTTCTCACTGGAGCCCCGAGCTGTTCAGAAGTACAGCTCTTCAGGAAGGGAGAAGCACGTATCTATCGTTGAGCAGGTAGACTCTGTAAGGCTGTGTGGAAGAAGCGGTATCAGGCGCTGCAAACTGCAGGAAATGGGGAGAAAGGCCCATGTGGAGAATTTAGCAACATGTCTTAGGAGCAAAGAAGAAGCACTGAGCATTTGACAGCTTCAGTTTTTATCAGAAGGTATTACACACTTTGGCTTTTATCATAGTTCTCCCTGAGATAAAAACCTTGATGCCTTTCCAAATAAAAAAACAGAGCCAGAAGTCAGAGAAGGGAAAGCGTGTGTCTGTGTGTGTTCTCAGCGCAGCTTTTGAGAAAACCCAGGAATATTCAGGTCTCCACTTACAGTTTTCTGCCTCAGGTGACACACAGATATCATGTGCTTCTTTATTTCCCTGTCCAGTGTTTTCTAGGTAGCTGGCTAACAGGAAACTTCAGTGAATCAAATTCAAAATCACAAACCTGTGGTGTCCCTCTGGGAGAATGAGAAAAAGTGCACCCTATGAGCAGACCCAGACCCTCACCAGAGCACACGGCTTTGCAAACAGAGCAGGCCAAAGTCTAGCCCTGCTCCTTTGGGGGCCCTTTGTATCATGCTTCAGTTGTAGACATAGGCAGAGCAACACTCACCAACTTGAAATTGGGGCTAAGAGAGGGAGAAGGTATGACTTTTCTTTCAGCTTGGGATGCTACCAGCTCGGGATGGCCCCTTCAAAGAATTCCAAAGCATGGAAAAACTGTTCTTCAGTTACCACCACAGCTGTGGTCTTCAGTTTCCTAGCTCAGTGGTCAGACTCCACCTGGCTTTCTCTTTGCCTTCTACCCATTGCTTGCAAACAGTCTTACACAGCTCTGGTATCCAAAAGATGCTCCATAAATATTTGGAGTTGGCTGATGGCCTGGCTACCAAGCACCCTCCGAGGATATAAGCATTTCCTTTGGCAAGCTTTCTTCCCACTGCTGGCTTCATTGACCCCTTTGTTTCAGAGGATTGCATGCAGGAGACGGCTCTCTGAGATGCATCCCAGGTTTCATGAAAATCCACAAATAACAACAGATGAGGTCTTAAAGTAATTAGCACAATTCATATCATTCAGACTCCCAAAGAACAGAAAAAGAATTCTACTAAAATAAGAGACCAAGAGAAATTTGAGTTTGTTTCACCCTGGCAAGACTTAAGATCAAGTTAGAAGAGAATTAAATGTCTCTAAGGCAAGAAGTCGGAGAAGGCAATGGCACCCCACTCCAGTACTCTTGCCTGGAAAATCCCATGGATGGAGGACCCTGGTGGGCCGCGGTCCATGGGGTCGCTAAGAGTCGGACATGACTGAGCGACTTTACTTTCACTTTTCACTTTCATGCATTGGAGAAGGAAATGGCAACCCACTCCAGTGTTCTTGCCTGGAGAATCCCAGGGACGGGGGAGCCTGGTGGGCTGCCATCTATGGGGTTGCAGAGTCGGACACGACTGAAGCGACTTAGCAGCAAGTAGCAGCAGCAGCAAGGCAAGAAGTGCTAGTGACCTCTCACTGGTCCTGGAGGTAATTCAGTCACAGCTCCACAAGAACCCTTCCTCCACCACAACTCCTAGCAGTTGCCTCAAGAGCCTTCAGCGCAACTATAGTAGGTATTTTTTGTGGTTTCCCCTGAAAAAAATTAAGCTCAGATATGATGGGACAAACAGCAAAGATATTTATTGGCTACAGAGAATCTTTTCCTTTTCTGCCTAGAGCAACTCCTCTAAATATTAAGTTGTTGAGAGAAATCACTTCAATAAATGTAGTTTTTAAAACAAGACCAACTCTGCAAACACAAGCTCAGACCTTGGTACTATGCCATATTAACCCCTGAGCCCACTGCTTATTATAGCTTAAAATTTTAAGCCATATTGAAATCTGGCTAATCACCTCAAGGTTATACAAAGTTATGAACATTGTTATGAATAAAGAAGCAACAAATCTACTCTTCCCTTGGGAACCAAACATTATTTTCACAGCATGTTTAAGGATTTAAGCATCAAACAGATTGATTTACTTTTTAAGATAAAAGTGGTTCAATAACCATCTCTTGATACACTGTCTAGTCTCCCCCAAATTTGCCTTCCCTCTGGTGTTAGCGTTGGTGTGTGAAGTTGTTCTCTACAATAAGTCACCTGAGAAATAAAAGTTTCCTATATATCTTTTGAGGTAGAATTCTCCCAGAGAAACACAATTAGGCTGGTGACTCTATAAAGACTGCTGCCAAGGTGATGGACAAGCACCTCTGGATGTGAGAGACTTCCTCATGGGGCACTGGGGAGAGGCAAGAGCCACAGAACCCAGGCATGCTTCCAAGAAGAGAGAGGAACTTGCTGAGACATCCAGGATGGAGGGAAAACAAGATGAAACACGAAGAAGATACAAGCATGCCCATTTCTCAGGTAGGAAGATCTACCCTCAAGGACTTGTGAACAATAGTGAGAAAGAAGGTAGGAAGGAAGGAAGGGAGGGAGGGAGACAAACAGGAAACAGGAGGTGAGTAATCCCACTTTCTCTGTCTCATGTTATCTTTATACAACCTGCATTCCAAAAGGTGATGTCTCTCTTTTTCCATCTTCCTGTTCCTAATGGAATTTTTAGATACACCTTTTTGGTGGTTCTTGAACTAAACCTTACATTATTGGATCCAAGGCCCCACCTACACAGAGTTGGGCAGATCCATTTCAAGATAAGAATTAGAAGAAATCAAGAGGCACAGCTAACTAGGAAGTCAGAGAAGAAGATAAAATGAAAAAAAAAAAAAAAATTTAGCCTTCATTGCACATAAATGGAGGCCAGAAATATAGATTTCTTGGGAAATTTGTAATGTTCTCATTATTTATTATTTTTGTTAATATTTGTCTATTCCCTATAGGTACAAGCAGTAACAAATCTTAAAACAAAATTGGCAAAAGGGTTATGGGATTTATTTTGGAGGTCAAAAAAGATATATCTTATCTCACTGCTCTTTTGTACAATCAGGAGAGAGAATCCTGAGAGGAAAGCAGATGAAAAGAGATTAGAAAGAAAGGTAACCCCTTAAATTCTCTGGGACAAAAATAAACAGAGGAAATGTAAATTCAGCTTGGGGAGAACTGTTTCTAGGGAATTAACCTTCACAATAGTCACTTTCCTCCCGATGTCAAGTCATAGAAACTTCCCAATAGATTTTGTTGAGTGCTAAGCATATGATCACTCAACTAGAGCCAGACATCCTGGAATGTGAAGTCAAGTGGGCCTTAGAAAGCATCACTACAAACAAAGCTAGTGGAGGTGATGGAATTCAGTTGAGCTATTCCAAATCCTGAAAGATGATGCTGTGAAAGTGCTACACTCAATATGCCAGCAAATTTGGAAAACTCAGCAGTGGCCACAGGACTGGAAAAGGTCAGTTTTCACTCCAATCCCAAAGAAAGGCAATGCCAAAGAATACTCAAACTACCGCACAATTGCACTCATTTCACACCCTAGTAAAGTAATGCTCAAAATTCTCCAAGCCAGGCCTCAGCAATACATGAACCCTGAACTTCCAAACGTTCAAGCTGGTTTTAGAAAAGGCGGAGAAACCAGAGATCAAATGGCCAACATCCACTGGATCATTGAAAAAGCAAGAGAGTTCCAGAAAAATACCTATTTCTGCTTTACTGACTACGCCAAAGCCTTTGACTGTGTGGATCACAATAAACTGTGGAAAATTCTTCAAGAGATGGGAATACCAGACCACCTGATCTGCCTCTTGAGAAATCTGTATGCAGGTCAGGAAGCAACAGTTAGAACTGGACATGGAACAACAGACTGGTTCCAAATAGGGAAAGGAGTATGTCAAGGCTGTATATTGTCACACTGCTTATTTAGCTTATATGCAGAGTACATCATGAGAAACGCTGGGCTGGAGGAAGCACAAGCTGGAATCAAGATTGCCGGGAGAAATGTCAATAACCTCAGATATGCAGATGACACCACCCTTATGGCAGAAAGTGAAGAAGAACTAAAGAGCCTCTTGATGAAAGTGAAAGAGGAGAGTGAAAAAGTTGGCTTAAAGCTCAACATTCAGAAAACGAAGATCATGGCATCTGGTCCCATCACTTCATGGCAAATAGATGGGGAAACAGTAGAAACAGTGCCTGAGTTTATTTGAGGGGGGGGGGGCTCCAAAATCACTGCAGATGATGACTGCAGCCATGAAATTAAAAGACGCTTACTCCTTGGAAGGAAAGTTATGACCAACCTAGACAGCATATTAAAAAGCAGAGACATTACTTTGCCAACAAAGATCCATCTAGTCAAGGCTATGGTTTTTCCCATAGTCATGTACGGATGTGAGAGTTGGAGTATAAAAAAAGCTGAGCACTGAAGAAGTGATGCTTTTGAACTGTGGTGTTGGAGAAGACTCTTGAGAGTCCCTTGGACTGCAAGGAGATCCAACCAGTCTATCCTAAAGGAGATCAGCCCTGAGTGTTCATTGGAAGGACTGATGTCAACATCAAAGCTTCAAAGCTGAAACTCCAATACTTCGGTCCTGATGCAAAGAGCTGACTCATTTGAAAAGACCTTGATGCGGGGAAAGATTGAGGACAGGAGGAGAAGGGGACAACAGAGGATGAGATGGTTGGCTGGCATCACCAACTCAATGGACATGAGTTTGGGTAAACTTTGGGAATTGGTGATGGACAGGGAGGCCTGGCGTGCTGCAATTCATGGGGTCACAAAGAGTCAGACACCACTGAGCAACTGAACTGAAGCATATGTTGGATTATGCAGAGCTGAGCTATAGTAGTTTTCCATCATACTTCAGGTTTTCGGGATAGCTTGTTAGTTATCACTGAAGTAACATCAATAATACCCAAGTTCACTGGAAGTAGAATTAATTTCCAGTGAAAAATTTCAGCGAAAATTACAAATTTCTAACTGCCACTCTCAACCAGTTTCTGTCTTTCGTTCTACATCTATCAACATTAGCTATTAAGCTCCTGCAAATGTCATCCTTATATGATAATTATAAATGTAAGGATGGTAATAACAGCAATAACAATAACATTAACATTTATTGAACATTTAATATGTGCAAGGCAGTATTTTGTGTGCTCTGCACATAGTAACTCATGCCTCACCAAATCCCCTTAAAGAAAAAAACCACTCTCATTTTACAGATGAGAAAACTGAGGCTTAAAATAACTCAGCTAGTTAGCCAGGAAGCCAGATGTGTTTGTACAACTCCTAACCTCATAAACAAAGAACATCTAAACACTAAGCATCCTCCATCAAATAGACTCTCCCAGACCACCCACACTCCTGTGGCTTTTGAAACATTTAACCCCATGCACTCCTTTCTTCAAGTAAAACCTTGCACAGAAACCCCAAGTCTACATTAAACAGATAAAATTGAGGTTTGCTGATTAAATCAGGTGGAGAAACAAAGACCATTGCCTGTCCCATCTCCACTCAGCCCTTCCTGCTGCCTCAGAACGTTCTGCAGAGCCTTGGAGCTTCTGTGAAACACAGAAAACCCTTAACAGTCTTTAGCTGATCTCCTTCCACCTGTAAAATTGCCAACTCAAGAGCTGCTTTCCAATCTGCTTTCAAAATTTCAAGGTTTTTGTTGCTTCTAGGATAAGTTTTGAAATTCTGCATTCTCATGCACCCAGACACTCCCTCTGTACCCCCATTCCATCCAGCTGGCCTGACCTCCTTGTCATCCCCTAAAAGGCATCATTCTTTGAACCATTTGAAATGACTTCTGCTTTCTCTTCCACTCTTGCAAATTCCAGCATCAGAAACTGAGTCAAGTGTGAATTCTCCATAAAATCTCTGACTGCTCTAGTCCTGTTCACCTTGTCACCATGTTTAGCGCTCACTCAGGCCCTGCCCCTTCCTGTAGTAACTAGTAGATGGGTTCCACTGCCTGAAAGAGACTAAAACAATGACTTAAGATACAAGTTTATTTCTCTTGCAAGAATTGTCTGAGATGTGCACACTGGGCTAACACAACACCCCACAGGCTGGGACCCAGGCTCCTTCCATGTTGTCACTCTGCCTGACTCTATGATGGCTCACCACTGTATCCCCATCAGAATGAGGAAAAGGGAAGGAAGGACATATTCTTTCCTTTTAAAGACTTCTCCCTCTACTTTGAGCATCATTTTTCACCTTCATGCATTGGAGAAGGAAACGGCAACCCACTCCAGTGTTCTTGCCTGCAGAGTCCCGGGGACGGCGGAGCCAGGTGGGCTGCCATCTATGGGGTCGCACAGAGTCGGACACGACTGAAGTGACTTAGCAGTAGCAGTAGCAATCTCGTCCACATTTAACTATTTCAAGGAGAAATTAGGGAAGAGCATTTTGTCTCAGCTCTCATACACTCCTGGAATAAAGGGACTTTGTCTCACACATTGCATCCCCAACAATACCTATCTAACCTGGGCATCTTAAAAGTACTCAATATTAAACGTAAATTATTAAAGAATTAATATATAGATATAGGCTTCCCTGGTGACTCAGACGGTAAAAGTGTCTGCCTGCAATGCGGGAGACCCGGGTTCGATCCCTGGGTTGGGCAGATCCCCTGGAGAAGGAAATGGCAACCCACTCCAGTATTCTTGCCTGGAAAATCCCATGGACGGAGGAGCTTGGTTGGCTACTGTCCATGGGGTCGCAATGGGGTCACGACTGAGCCACTTCATTATCACTATCACTATCACTATTAGTGCATGAGAAGACAGATGTGCAGACATTTTTGGAAACCAAAGATAATGCTGACTTTCTTTACATCAGTGATGAATTAAGTTTCTGATTACTGGGTCCTAAATCTAAAGGGGTTTTAACTTTTAGAAAAGTTACCCAAAGAGATTATTTAAATGGGTGATACTCTTCCCAACTATCTTCTTCACACACACACACACACAGACACATCCAGCTTATTAAAATACAAATTCTAGGAAACTGCTTCACTGATACTCATATTTTTTCCCCAATATAGTTAATACAAAGCCAATGAAAGGTTTGGAAAGCTAGACTTTAAAACATAAAAGTATAAAGATAAAATTACCTTTTCAGATACAAATCTATTGTGATAACATCTTAGATAATTCACTGAGCTCTTTACCAAGGGATGAAAACTTTGGCAATACTTTGAGCCAGGTGATGTTACTATATTTAGGAGTATGAGTTTCATTGTACCTCCTTTTTCAAAGACAATTTATTTTTAAGTATGTATTGAACTACAAACTATCATATTCTTTTATTTTAGGCAATAATTGGGTTTATGTGTTGATTAATTCATCTGTATATATACACATACATTACCAATACTACTAAAAATTTTAAGAAGCTTTAAAGCAAATATAGTTAAGGAACAGTGACTAACTACAGGAACCCTATTGGCCGGTTGCAAAAACACTGTGTCAGTTCAGACTTCCCCAGCCTTGAATGAAGCCTGAGAAATAACAACAGTAATAAAAGCAGCTTCCTTGTGTACCTGGTAGTTTGGGCCAGATAATGTACTAACTGTGTTGCATGAATTCTTTCCATCCTCTAACAATACTATAAGAAATTTAAGATAAGAAATCTAAGGCTCAGAAAAGTATAATGATCTTACAGAGTATTAGAAGCCCTTCAGAACTGGGTTCAAATTGAGCACATTTATTTCCAAAGACCTTTGTTTTTTCAAATGTAGATAAATCAGATTAGCAGTTGCCACTCTGCTGCTCCATGTATGCGTGGTACAGAGTTCTATGCAACTATCTACAAGACGGCGCCAGCTTGTGTCACTGCTGCTTGTTCTCATGTCTCATGGCAGGATTAAAGGGATTAGTTAGAATGTGTCCACAGATGCCCCACCAGTGAGCTCACACAGAAAAACCCCCTTGCTGGCTGGGAACCTCAGGAGACTCTGGATAGGATGGGCAAAGGCAATCTAAGCATCTGACCCAGACTAGACATAGAAGGAGGCACTTCCCTCAGAGGAGGCCCCCCTGGTCTTTCCCTTGCTCATGTAGACTAGCCCTCCCTCGATGAGGCATTCTCCCATCTGCCTTGCCCCTGAAATCCCCAGTTCTTGTGACTGGAAATCTGGGCTTCTGGCACAGCCTGAGTAAAGAAAGACCAGTCTACTTTATCCCTGGCTATCACTGCAATACAGTTACCATTAGGGGCACTGAGAGAGCTAGTTTGTGCTTTGAATACAATGTTTCCAGCAAACGAAGGCCTGATCCTCAAGGCCTCTAGGTCTAGCCACACTCAGCAGGAGTCTGGCAGCATTCCAGCTAACATATTCTTCCAGGTCCCTCAAGGAAGTAGTGGGGATTTTCACTTCCCTTCAGTACAGAAAATCATCCAATTCTCCTTCAAAAGACCTGGCTGGGAGACCCTGGCTCAGAATCACATATGCATGAAAATATTCTAGGATTTAGCTCTCCCCTGATGCTAAATTTGCAGAGTAGGACACAGGCCAGCACATCTCAAGCAGATTCGGGTGGCTTGTGTCTGCAGTGCTTTCCTCAGTGGAATGGAATCTTGCATAGACCTCCTGCATCATTTTGGCTCTCCCACATGAACCTTGTCTTCAAGTGTTTCTCAAGAAGCTCTCTTTCCCTGTTCTAGCCCAGAGTTGCTCAACAGCAGTACAACTGACATGTTAGGTTGGATAATTCTTCATCATGCAATTTTCCTGTGGATTGCAGGAAACCTAGCAAGGTCCCTGGCTTCTACCTACTAGTTGCCAGTAGCACCCACCTCCCCATCTGTGTCTCCAGACATTGCCTAATGTCGCCTGGGAAGCAAAATCACCCTGTATGAGGACCACTGGTCTAGCCAGTTGAAACCCAGCCAGTTCTGATGGTCTCACACTGCTTCTCCCCAGGGCAGCAGGCACACTCATCCCACCAGAATTTCTCAACACAATCTTCAGATACTAAAACTCTTTATGTTTGAAAACACCTGTTAAACAGATGTCCCAGAGCTTTCTAGCAATTCAAGTTTGCTCTTCCCCACTAAAGTTCAAATTATTGTAATCTGAATGCCTTTCCTGAGGAATTACAAGAATATCCTTTCCTGGGCATTTCTGCAGTCCCACTCTCCCCCAGCCCTCTCATCACTACCTTGCTGCTCCAGAATGCCACCCAGTCCAACCACAGGGCCAGGGTCTTCTCTAAGCCATAACAGAATGAGATGGTCATGCTTAATGATGTTAACCAGCAACTTTGAGAAATTACAAAGTAAAAGGGGAAACAGGCATTAGATATTAGCCCTCACAGCTCCCAAGCACCAGTGGCCATGTCTTTTGCACTGGCTCATCTCCCTCCCCCCACCCCCCACCCCCAGCCCCCAGTATCTCCTAGACCACAAGCCTAGCGCATTTCTCCCCACCCCTGCCACTCCCCACTCCAGAAGGGTCAATAATTCCTGCAGAGATGCAGCCAGCCCAGTGAAGGCCAGCATTTGCCCTTCATTACACAGAATACTGAATATTCTAGCCTGAGGTGTGAACCAACTGCATTTGGACTCTTCGTTAGGCAGGACTGCCACAGAGAAAAATGAGCAGGTGCTTCAGGTGCAGCTGCATGATCAAAGACCAAGTCTCATGCGATGAGCTGCATGAAGAAATGGTTACAAAGCCAGTCCCTCCTGCTCAGTCTTTCAGGACTTTGTTCCTTCTCAGCATCACACTAGGGACCAGAATCAATGTTGATGCACCCTTAAAACATAACTTCCCTTTTGAATCACTTCTATGATGTAGGGCTAAGAAGCCAGGAAATTTCTAGTTTTAGAACCATCCTGGTAAGGGACACTAGTCATATGAGTGGCAGTTACTCATCACCATTCCAGGAATATCCCTACTCTGCCACTTTCAAAGAGCCAAGTTAGAGTCAAAGGATTGCTAGTGGTGGTTTTCAAACTTCTCTCATTGTCAAGATCCTTCTGACACATGAGTCTGGCTAAGGCCTCAGGTGGAGCCATACTGGCTGATGTGGGATGGACCTAGAGACCCTGAACACACCTTAAGGACTGATGACCTGAAGTATGATCAGAATAAAGATGACCTGGGAATTTGGTATCTAGAAATCCGGTCTCAAAGGCTAAAGAAAATGAGGTGTGAGTCCGTGTCCCCTTTCTGCCTAAGCCAGGTCAGATTTTGTTGTCAAACAAGGAAAAGGAATGACATGTCTGGCAGGCAGAGGAAGAGCTGTGCTGGCTGGTGGACGAAGAGGAAGGAGGAGAGCCCTGCAGTCTTGCTGGGCTGTTAGCTTCCCTGTTTCCCAGGCACTAGCTTGTTAAGAGGAGGATGTTGCAGGGAGAATCCAAAGGGTTTCCCTAGGCCAGGTTTCTCAGCCCCGCACCACTGACATTTGGGGCTGGGTAGATCTGTACTCGGAGAAGGCAATGGCACCCCACTCTAGTACTCTTGCCTGGAAAATCCCATGGATGGAGGAGCCTGGTGGGCTGCAGTCCATGGGGTCGCTGAGGGTCGGACACGACTGAGCGACTTCACTTTCACTTTTCACTTTCATGCATTGGAGAAGGAAATGGCAACCCACTCCAGCGTTCTTGCCTGGAGAATCTCAGGGACGGGGGAGCCTGGTGGGCTGCTGTCTATGGTGTCGCACAGAGTCAGACATGACTGAAGTGACTTAGCAGCAGCAGCAATTCTGTACTGGGGGTGGAGGCTGTCCCGTGCACTGTTGGACGTCAGCAACATCCTTGACCTCCACCAACTAGATGTTGATAGGACCTTGTTCCCAATTTGTGCAAGTTGTAACAACCAAAAATGTCTCCAGATGCTGCTCCAGCAACATTACCCCAGCTAGAATCAATGGTATGTACACAAAGCCTACCAGGCTACGAGAAGATAAAAGGATGTAAGACATTATTCTTATCCTCCAGAAACTTAACATCCAGCTGGAAAGACAAGAAGTAACCATGCTAAATTAGTGAAATAGGTAAATAATAACAGATCAAGGTAACAAGAGATGTCACAAGATGGTATGTAATTAGAAGGATCTTAAATAACACGGTGGACTGAAAGGAGATCAAAACAGTCCATCCTAAAGGAAATCAGTCCTGAATATTCACTGGAAAGACTGATGCTGAAGCTGAAGCTCAATACTTTGGCCACCTGATGCGAAGAACTGACTCATTAGAAAAGATCCTGATGCTGGGAAAGATTGAAGGCAGGAGGAGAAGGGGACAACAGAGGACAAGATGGTTGGATGGCGTCACTGACTCAATGGGCATGAGTTTGAGCAACCTTGAGGAGATGGTGGACAGGGAAGCCTGGCGTGCTGCAGTCCATGGGGTCGCAAAGATTCAGACATGACTGAGTGACTGAACAACAAAATAATACTCTCCTAACACTTACCAAATTGTATTTTATTGAAATTATTTATCTATCTTCTTGCTGTGAAATGAAAATACCATGAGCACAGATTCTGACTCAATTTTCTTGACCACAGACATCCTCCCCCAGGGTCTGGCACATAGTAAGTGCTCAATACTTATCAGGGGCAGTCTTGTACAGGATCAGACCTGACAGAAGAAAAAGGGCATTGAAGGGGATCCTCTCCAGGTTTCACACACTACGCAAAACCAAGTGAACTGGGCCAACCTTAATGCTTGACCATCCAAAGACCTCTCTCTCTCTCTCTCTCTCTCTCTCTCTCTCTCTCTCTCTCTGTGTGTGTGTGTGTGTGTGTGTAGTTGCTGTTTAGTCGCTAAGTTGTGTCCAACTCTTCTGCAACCCCATGGACTGTAGCCTGCCAGGCCCATCTGTCCATGGGATTTCCCAGGCAAGAAAACTGGAGTGGGGTGCCATTTCCTTTTCCAAGGGATCTTCCTGACCCAGGGATTAAACTCATGTCTCCTGCATTGACAAGCCTATTCTTCACCAATCAGCCACATACTCCTATATATATATGGCCAACAAAATAAGAGGCAGAGTCTATGCTCGTGGCAGTCTTGGAAGAGACGTTTTTCTCTACCCCATAGCCCTCCCATCCCTCCATCACTGAACTTGTCTGTGGCATAATCCTCTCAAAAAGACAAGTGGATGGAAAAACCCAGTGAAAAACCCTGGGCCTTCTGCTGAGATATACTGTGAAGGGCTGGGGCAGAGGTGAACTTGTGGGAAGGAAAAAAGGAAAACACCAATCCAAATCAGCTAGCTGGCCCTCCCCCCTGCAACACCTGTTCGTTTGTAAAATGCACATTGAGCACCTGCTCAGGGCTGGACAGCCCCTGGGGCCTGAGGACCCAGCCACATAGAACAGATTAAAGTCGAGCTCGTGGACAGCCAGCAGCCAGGCTCCTTGGTTCACATGCTTGGGTGTGCATGGAGTCACCTGGATGGAGAAGCTGTAGAAAAGTTGGCTGGGCCCCTTTCCCAGCGTTTCTGATTCAGCAGGTCCGGAGCAGGGCTTGAGAACTGCATTCCTGGCCAGCTTCCAGCTGAGGCCGCGCTCCCAGACCCGGACCACCCTTTGAGCCTCCCTGGACTCCAGCTTCCGCGCAGAAGATGCTAACTGGCCGTGGGGAAGTGTCTGGGGCAGGAGGCGGGCCAGGAAGAGAACCCAAGGGAACATCTGAAAAAACAAGATTGAACGGGCCCAAGTGCCTCCCGGTGGCCCGGGACAAAGATAGAGCTTCTCTGTTTACTGGAAAGTCCAGGGGCTGCCCGCGGTCCCGCCTGCGCGGTGGGTGGCGGCGGTGGCTCCGGCCCGGGGGTGGGGCGGTGGGGGAGGGGATGGGGGTGGGGAGGCCTGCCCGGTATGGGCCGGCGGGAGAGGGCGGGGGCCGGCCAGTCCGGCCTCCGACCCGTTTATTTACTTAAACAACACAGAGCCCGCCCTCCGCGGGGCCAGGCCCGGGGCAGTTTCTGAATGGGACTGGACGCCGCGTCTTTGCAGCAGCCCACCCACGTCGCCGGAGGCGTCCTCGGCTGGGCCTCCTTCCGAGGAAATGACGGGCTGCGCTGGGGCGTCGCCGGCGGCCCGGGAACGTGGGTGAGGCCGCGCCGCCGCAGTGTCCCGGGGCGGCGTCCCCCTCCACAGAGCGCCCTTCTCCGCCCGGCTTTAAATCTCCCTTTATTTTGCTTCAGAGCTTTTCACTCTTTTCGATGGCGATAAAGAAAAGCAGATAATATTTTTTAAAGAAGAAGGGGAAAAAATGTTAAGCTGTCTCCCTCAGAAGGAAAAAAGGGGGCTGAATAAACAGAATGTCACTGAAAAGACAACAAACAAGACTGTTCCTGAAAGAACCAGATGGACTTGGAAATAGCCTTCGATTGCGGCCCCAGGGCTGCATCGGGAGCGGCCCCGGGGACAGGGGACGGCTGGGACTGGGGACGTGGGGTGAAGGGGCGGGGAGGCGGGCTGATCTAGTAATTTAGTTCGGGAATCGAAAGCCTACAGGTCTGCCTGTGAAAAAATAGCCGATTTTGGAAACCTCAAACCTCACTGAAATGAAATAAAACGAACCCTCTATTACCTTCTCTTTCTTCTGGCATGTCCAATATCATTACTTTCTTTCTGACAGATCACCTATGTCTTGAATAGGAAATTGCTGACTAGATGTTTTTCCTTATTGCAAAGTTGAGGGAGGATTTAGGTGTTTGTTTTTGTTTTTTCATTTTTCTAAAGCTTTCTCAACTTAGCTAAATGGACATGTGCAGAGTTAGATGGGCTAGTTTGGCCTTTTCTCCTTATCTATTTAACTTATCCTTTACCCACTAAATCAACTATATTTCAAAAAATGATACCAGACTGATATCCAAATTCCTGTAATAATTTCTCAGCTGCTGGATGCTGGATGGAAGGGGAAAACACTTGTTTTAAGAATCATGTTTTCATTCTCTAAGGATAAATTCAACTTTTTAAATACACTATTTTTAGAGCAATTTCAGGTTCACAGCAAAATTATGCAAAAGATACAGAGATTACTCATGTACCCCCTGTCCCCACATATCCAGAACAAGCTCTCCTTGGGTACAAAGGAAAACAAGCCAAGCAAAATGTGAAACTGTGGTGAAACCTAGTGGGTACACATGAGGTTAGAAGGCAGAAATTCTGAGCAATATATAGACTCTAGTTCCATTGCCATTTATCAACTGGATCGTGGACAGGTCACTGTCTCTCTCCAAACCTTGGTGTCCTACCTGCAAAGGGAAATAGTCACAAGGCATAGCTTGTTGTGGTGATGTAGAAAGCAAGTACCTATAAAGGTTTCTTCACTATGATGTGTATTTTCTTTTAATGAATGTTTATATAACAGACCTATTCCTTTTGTTTCTTCTTTTCCAGAAAAGGAACAGGTAGGTGAGATAAATTTTGATGAGTGCTGGAGGAGGGAGACATCTCATCAGATTTAAAATTGCTGATATAAAATAGGGAAAGCAGGAAGGGAGGGAGGGAGGAAACAAAACATAACAGGTCATGCTTTTTTAAAAGCACTGATGGAAGAGTTTTTCAGCTATAGCCTCAGTTTTCAGGTGGAGGCAATTCTAAGAAGTACTATTTTCTAGTATCAAAACTGCATTACAGGCTACAGTTAAGGACCAGCAGAAAGAGGAAAAATACTCATCAAGGCTCTTAAACTTGTTCACAGCAAAATTACAACATTATATCATGGCTAAACAATTTCAGAATTTCCTAATATGTGGCATAGCTTCAGAGGACATGGTGACATTTTACCAAAACATAAATTCTTCATCAATGTGGACTCCTTTTCTTTGGTTGGCAACCTTAATGAATTCTTTCTGAGCAGCAGTTTGTCAGGAACATTTTATGATCTTTACCACACAGGAACAAAGCCACTGAAGTCATGCCCGGCAGTGTTGCTACTTTGGCCATGTACCACCACCAGAACATTCTCCATTTTTAGGGTTACTCCAGAATCACCTGAAGGACTTATTAGGATACAGACACTGGGTACCATTCCCAGGGCTTCTGATCTAGCAGGTTATGGATGGGCCTGAGAGTTTGGGTTTCTTATAAGTGGGTAATGTTAAGGCTGCTCGTCTGGAGGCCACATTTGATATCCACTGGCATAGAATAGGGCTTCTGCATACCAGGTCCTTAATAAATGTGTGCTGGTTGGAGGAAAAGGCAGTGTCTTGGATTATTTCTGCCAGTGAAGGGTGGAGAAGGCTGAGTGCTTTGGGTTGCTTTGCAGGGTTTCTGAAATTTAGGAAGAATCTTAAAGGTCATTAGTCCAACCACACCCAAGGTAGACATTTTTGTAGGGCCAGGCTTTATTGATCAAATCTATTCAGTGCCTAAAATAAAAGCAAGAGCATCAGGATATCAGAAATCTGTTGCATTTCTTTACACTAATGATGAATTATCAGAAAGAGAAAATGGGAGGGGAGGGGAATCTCATTTAAAATTGCATCTAAGAAAAACACCCTTAGAATAAACCTAACCAAGGAGGTGAAAGACCGATACACTGAGAACTATAGGACATGGATAGAGGAAATTAAAGATGATTCAAAGAAATGGAAAGATATTCCATGCTCTTGGATTAGGAGAAGGAATATTGTTAAAATGTTCTTATTACTCAAAACAGTCTACAGATTTAATGTAATTTCTATCAAATTACCCATGACATTTTTCACAAAAGTAGAACAAATAATCCTAAAATTTATATGGAAAAACAGAAGACCCAGCATTGCCAAAGCAATCCTGAGGAAAAAAGAACAAAGCTGGAGGCATAATCCTCCCACACTTCAGATAATACTACCAAGTTATAGTAATCAAGACAGCATGGTATTGGTACAGACATATGGAACAAAGTAACTCAGAAATAAACTCACTACATTTAGTTAATCTTTGACAAAAGAGGCAAGAATGTACAATGGAGAAAAGACAGTCTCTGCAGCAGCTGGTGTTGGGAAATCGGTATAGCTAGATGCCAATCAATGAAATTAGAACATTCCCTCATACTATATTAAAAATAAACTCAAAATGGTTTAAAGACCTAAGTATAAGATATGACCCCATTTAACTCCGAGAAGAGAACATAGGCAAAACTTTCTCTGACATAAATCACAGCAATATTTTCTTAGATCAGTATCCTGAGGCAAAAGAAACAAAAGCAAAAATAAGCAAATGAACCTAATGCACAGCAAAGGAAACCATCAAAAAAAAAAAAAAAGGAAAGAAAGAAAGAAAAGACAACTCGTAGAATAGGAGAAAATATTTGCAAATGATACAATGGACAAGGGTTTTATTTCCAAAATACACACAGCTCATATAACTCAATATCTAAAAAACAAACAACCTAATAAAAAAAGTGGGCAGAAGACCTAAATAGACATTTCGCCAAAGAGGACATATAGATGGCCACCAAACACATGAGAAGACACTCAGCATTGCTAATTATCAGAGAAATGCAAATAAAAATTACAATGAGGCTATCACCTCATACCAGTCAGAATGACTATCATGAAAACATCTACAAATAATAAATGCTGGAGGAGGTATGGAGAAAATATAACCCTCCTACGCTGTTGGTGGAAATGTAAATTGGTGACATCACTATGGAAAATAGTATGGAGTTTCGTTAAAAAACCTAAAATATAAGCTACCATATGACCCAGCAATCCCACTCCTGGGCATATATCCAGAAAAAATAAAAACTCTAATTCAAAAAGATACATGGACCCCAATATTCATAGCAGCACTATTTACAATAGCCAAGAGATGGAGGCAAACTCAGTGTCCATCAACAGATGAATGGATAAAATTTTGATACCAAATATGGAGCTTCCCCATTGGCTCAGTGGTAAAGAATCTGCCTGCAACGCAGGAGACATGGGTTCAATTCCTGGTCGGAAAGATCCCCTGGAGAAGGGCATGGCAACGCACTCCAGTATTCTTGCCTGGAGAATGCCATGGACAGAGAAGCCCAGTGACCTACAGTCATAGGGTCACAAAGAGTCAGACACAATTGAAGCGACTGAGCACACACACTCATACCAAGTACAAAATGAAATATTACTCAACCATAAAGAAAAAATGAAATATTGCCAACTGCAGTGACATGGACAGACCTAGACAATATCATACTAAGTAAAATAAGTCACACAAAAACAAATATTATCTAAAAACAAATATTATCTAAAAAATAAATATTATCTAAAAATAAATATTATCTAAAAAATAATACAAACGAATTTATCTACAAAATAGAAACATACTCACAGACATAGAAAGCAAACTTATGGTTACCAAAGGGAAAAGGGAAAGGGAGGGAGGGATAAATTAGGAATACGGAATTAAAGGATACACACTGCTATATAACAGGTTAACAACAAGGACTTACTGTGTAGCAAAGGGAATTATATTCAATATCTTGTAATAACCTATAATGGAAAAAATCTTTAAAAGTATATATACTTACATCTGAATCATTCTGCTGCACACCAGAAATTAACAGTATTGTAAATCAGCTACACTTAAATGTTTTTAAAAAGCAGGAGCATCCAGTGTTTAAAACAATTTACCCCACCTTCTCCTTCCCCAGTGCTAGTTGACCCTGAGTTCTTAACCAGAATTGTCATCCTGTTGCTCTATTTCTACTACTAAGAACTACTTCTATTACCAGGCCTTATGTGTCTTCACAGACAACCTTGAATTCATTTCTGATCTTAGGCAAGTTTCTTCGGCTCCTCTTGTTTTAAGAATAAAGGGACTAAGGCAGTCAACTGAGATTTTGAGATTTATCCTAAGAACTGATTCCTCACATGGCTGTGGTAGGATTATCCGCCTCTCCCTGACCAATAGCCCTCCCAACAGTTGGCCTGATGCTCATAGGTTACATACAGGTTTGGTTACCTGATAAGCACAATTCAGCATACTCTTTTTCTTATGAAATATAGGGTGCCCCATTCAGACCTCTATGTGGTAGAGGTCCAACCATAATATTCTTCTGATTGATAAGATAGAGGTGCTATATCTCCACCTGCCCAGGCAAGATGAGAGCTGTACTATCTCTCAAGATATGTTTGTATTAAGCATATTAACCCTGATCATTGGGTTGAACCATTTCCAGTGAGGAAATAGCACTGAACTATTGATTTTCCAACCAATTCAACCTTGGTTGAATCCAGTTGTGCTTTTCAAGGAGCAAATCTTTGACACTGAGCCTGAAAGCTTTTAAGGGCAAGAGGAGAGAACAAGTGAACGTTTAATAGTAAGCCAAAGAATTGATCCTCCACCAGGCCAAAGAGAAATACTTGCAACAGCTTGGGAGGATAAAAAGGGAAAGAGGAAAAGAAAAATTAGGTTAAGTCCTATAAAATGACTACTTTTGTAGGTCAAAAGTAGTGCATTATGGGCAATTCCATGTGGTTCAACTTAATAGGTAAGAGGAGTTCTAACTTATTACCCACCTGGTATACACAGCTTCTTCCCTTTCTCAAAGTCCGGGCAGTTCTACTTTCAGCCACTTCCTTTCAGCCATGTGAACACTATTTCCTCAGTGGAATGAGAGCAAGAAGTGTAATGGCCCTGGATCAGCTAACTCAGAGCATAGGCAGGAAGCAATATATGCTAACTCCAAGCACTTTTAGCTTTCCCCTTTCCTTTGCCCTCTAAAAAATCAACTGAGGTAGACAGAACATCTCTTTTGGTTAATTCTCAAGTCACTAGCATTGTCCATTAAGATAAGCCAACTCAAAATCAGTCATGAGCTGAGCAGTAAAGTGTCCTTCATGGAATAAAGCCTGAAACTTTTGTATTTGGTAGACATTTTACACTAGCGAACTTAATATTCTACAACTATAACTGTAATAGAGTAACATGATAAGGACCCATAAAATAAGGGATTGTAGTATTGAGAACATCATTCTTTTTATGTAGACTAAGAGGAAGGGCACAAAGCTCCTTGACCAGCTTTGTGCCCTTGGGAGTCCATTTCACCTCTCTGAGCCTCAGATCCCTCAGCTATCAAAGAAGGGGTTGGGATTCAGATCATTTAAAGCTGAACCTCCCCTGTTTACTGAACCTCACTGGAGTCTATGACTTTCTGGAGCTATGGATACAGCATGACTGTCCTGAAGGACAATATTAAATAGTGAGAAGGTACATAAGGGGGTTGGGCAATAACAACATAAGTGACAACAAACCTCACCATTTAATTTATGCTGTTTCAAAATAATTAATTCCAGCCTGTATGAAGGAAACTTCCCAGACTTCCAGTTCAAGGTGCTTATCTGAAAGAAGCAAAGGCAAAAGGTAACCATCCCCATTGGGGTGACAGGTTTTCCTCTACCACACACATCCAGCGTTTGTCTGTCTGTTCTATAGGGATGATCAGTCCAATTTGGTGCAGCAGAAGATCATCAGTAGAGAGCAGAGACTGGGGACCTCAGCTGATGGGGTAAGCTGACACTGATGATAAAGGTACATGTTATGAAAAGTTTCCTTTCAAACTGGAATAACTTAGGTCTTGGCTATGATGGTAATCACCTCTTACTGACAATTGAAAACAAATGCATGGCGTGTCAAAGCTGTCTTACAATTGAAGCTAAAATGTGATAGTGAGTTTCCATGTTGTAGGCTCAGTCCCTGCATGGCTGAACGCTGTTGACAGCACAGGGCAGGGCCTAAGTCTCGGCCCTTCCTGTTTTGTTTACCACTGTGTAGCCAGCCTGAAGAGCAAATCCTCCTCAACATACACCTGTGGAATGAATGTGCTACCTATGTTTACAAGATTGTACACAGTGCACATGACTCTCCAAAGCTTTAATAAGATAACTTGAGTGGCTAGCAGAGTCAAAATCTTTCTTAACTATGAGAAGAAAATTCAACTGATACTTGAACAACACTTTCTACGCCATTTGCAGACTAAATTTTTACAATTTAAAAAATTATGTAATAGCTGAAAGTAGATTCAATTTCAAAACAAGTAAGTAGGTTGTAAGTAGGTTTGGAAAAGATGACTAGCCTATGCTTTCACTTTTGCTACCTTGTCCCAAAGGATGCAAATAATAAAGTTAAGCATTAAGTGAGGAGAAAACTTTTGGCCCTATGTTTAATATCATTTTACTGTTTTGCTTAAGTCTATTTTTAACAGAGTACTCATAAGGTTGGGGTTTTCCTAATTCCAAACTCTTTAACAGAAAACAGAAACCAGTTAAGAATAGAAGGCTCTATTTGTCCTGCTTAAGGGGAAAAAAAAAATACTTTTGAGGAAACAGATGGTATGTAGCTAACCCTAACCACGAAAGAGAAGTGTTGCCGAACCTCAGCCTTGGTTGATCAAAGTTGAATAGAGACTCGGAGACTGAGGTTTGGGTGAAGTAGAAAAGAGTCAGGAAGCAACAGTTAGAACTGGACATGGAACAACAGACTGGTTCCAAATAGGAAAAGGAGTACGTCAAGGCTGTATATTGTCACCCTGCTTATTTAGCTTATATGCAGAGTACATCATGAGAAACGCTGGACTGGAAGAAACACAAGCTGGAATCAAGATTGCCGGGAGAAATATCAATAACCTCAGATATGCAGATGACACCACCCTTATGGCAGAAAGTGAAGAGGAACTCAAAAGCCTCTTGATGAAAGTGAAAGTATAGAGTGAAAAAGTTGACTTAAAACTCAATATTCAGAAAACAAAGATCATGGCATCTGGTCCCATCACTTCATGGGAATAGATGGAGAAACAGTGGAAACAGTGTCAGACTTTATTTTTCTGGGTTCCAAAATCACTGCAGACAGTGACTGCAGCCATGAAATTAAAAGACGCTTACTCCTTGGAAGGAAAGTTATGACCAACCTAGATAGCATATTGAAAAGCAGAGACAATACTTTGCCAACAAAGGTCCGTCTAGTCAAGGCTATGGATTTTCCTGTGGTCATGTATGGATGTGAGAGTTGGACTGTGAAGAAGGCTGAGCGCTGAAGAATTGATGCTTTTGAACTGTGGTGTTGGAGAAGACTCTTGAGAGTCCCTTGGACTGCAAGAAGATCCAACCAGTCCATTCTGAAGGAGATCAGCCCTGGGATTTCTTTGGAAGGAATGATGCTAAAGCTGAAACTCCAGTACTTTGGCTACCTCATGCGAAGAGTTGACTCATTGGAAAAGACTCTGATGCTGGGAGGGATTGGGGGCAGGAAGAGAAGGGGACGACAGAGGATGAGATGGCTGGATGGCATCACTGACTCAATGGACATGAGTCTGGGTGAACTCTGGGAGTTGGTGATGGACAGGGAGGCCTGGCGTGCTGTGATTTATGGGGTCACAAAGAGTCGGACACGACTGAGGGACTGAACTGAACTGAGAGAAGAATAGCCTTCATTGCTTTGTCAGGCAAAGGGGCCACAGAAGGCTAATGCTCTCAAGACTGTGTGACCCACAGAAGGGTACTTGGAGAGGGTAGCAAGGAGTTCTATAGCGTTCAAAGAGCAGGGCGTGATCAGTTCAGGGACAATTTGGGGGTTGGTTGGCATCATGATGAAGTTTCAAGCATCATCAACCTTCCAGTTCCAACCAGTCTAGGGTCTGTGTTCTTGTGGTCAACTGTTTTCATCTGGGGGTGAGGTGGAGGTCTGCTTCCTGTAAAAACAATTTAGGAATGAGTGTCAGGTCTTTATCTGTATCTGTCAGGGAACTGGGAGTTCAGTGATTCTGCTCTGTGGCAGAATCCTGGTGTAAATTGTTACCAGTTCCCCAGCCCAACAGCTATTCTTTGTTTCTAGAGCTCGGCATTTCCCATCATTAACTCTTAAGTCAGCCTTTTGCTTCAAAACAAGGACACAGAGACTCTTACATGGTTTCAAAAAGAATCCTTGTACTTCTTGGAATTTAGAGATAACTAATTCTTTTCTAAAATTAGCAGAAAGCAGTCAGGGAAAGATTATCCAAGGACATTTGAAGATCCCAAGGGAACTTTACGAGATGAAGAGCTACAAGATTCACAGATCTACTGCATTGAAAGTGAGAGAAAGAACTAAAAAGTCTTTATTTTTAACAACATAAGAAAGGGAGGAGAAAAAGTAGTAACTCTCAAATTTTAATTTTAGATTTACACCAAAGTGCTTGTATTCCTTTACATTTTTCTCTACAATACATTATACTTTAAAAAGTTTTAAAAATTCTAAGTACTAATATTAGTAAATATTATGTTTTGATTTTAATAAGTTTCACTCGATTAAGGGAAAAAAGTTTAACTAAATAGGAAAATGCTTTATATTCTAACATCTCAGTCAGACATGACTATGGAAAGTCACTTCATTGGGTAACAAAGCTTAATGCAGAAACACCCACTCACCTGCATCAATACACACAAGAAAATAGTCTCCCTTGAGCATGTCTCATAAAACTAGGAATGATGAGAAACATCTTCTGTGCTATCAACATGGCTTTGAAATTTCCTAGTCTTCCTAGCTAAGGACATGAGTCATAATTCTGAAGGCAAATATAAAAAGTGATTCAAATGAACATCTACTGAGTTTCTGGCATTAAGTTTTACCTAATACTTATTGAATGTCTACAATATACAAGAGACTTGCTGACCATTTCCAGGGAAACAAAGATGACCAAGACATAGATCTTCATCTTCAGGGAAGTTACATGCTACCAGAAAAGAAAAATGTATGCACAAATAATATCAAACACAGAAGTATTTTCTGTAAAATACTTAAAACATAAACATTTCCCTTAAAGAAAATACTTATGTGTTCAGAGCCATTTTTTTAGTGTTCAGAAGATAAGTTTTAGATGGACAGCTCTGGGATGAAACATGGAGAAACTATCATTTAAGCTAGATTTTGAGGGGAGGAGGGCATTTAGAGAAAGAAACAATAACACAAAGCAATGGAGTTTATTGGCTGAAACTAGAAATTACAAACTGGCAGCCCATGGCCAAATTTAGCCAGCAGATGTGAGTTTTATTTTATTTTTTGGCCTGAGCAATGTCTTTAAAAATGTTTGAATCTGTTGCCAGTGTTTAAAAATTGAGATTTTACACAAAATTCTGAATTTTGCAGCTGCTCTTAAAGAAATCAGAAGATGTTAGCACTGGGCCTGCAGCCCACCTAATACAAAGAGCTTTGTGGCGGTTGCTCACTTTAGCAAGGTCACAAAGCCCACACTGTGAGCCCCCTCAGCCAGCCTCATTCTTGGTGTGTCCCACAAGTACCCTGCAGGAGATTACATCATGACTTCCAATTTAAAGTGAGCACAGGTCAGACCAGTGCTAGATATGCTAGTAAATGTTTAACAGACTCTCTAAGGGGAGGGAAAAAAAAGCCCCAACAGTAGTATTTGGCAATTTCTGTGGTATAAATACTCTTACCATGGTCAATTTCAAGCTACTAATTTTATGGCACTGAAAGCGGAGTCGGGAAGAGATGAACCCAAAGGGTTCTCCCAGGTGATGCAAACCAGCCCCAGCATGCTGCTGGGTAGAACAGATGTGAGGTGCCCTCCTGAGAAAGTTTCCTAACTCTTCCTGTGTTAACAAGGACAAACAATTGCCTGCCTTGAGGTGTCACTGTAGGTTTAATGATTTCCCCATGTCTGCCTCTCATTCATCAGCTCATGCCCAAGGTTAGCCTCCTGTTTAATCCTTATCCTTCTATGAATATCACTGTTTTTAATCTCATAATTTTCATTTGGTCCTTTTTATAAATTTTTCTGTTATTTTAAAATGAAATCTCAGGTTTGCCTTATACAGGGTTGTTACTGCTCTCATCTCCCTAAGCAAGGGGCTCAAGATGTCCTACTCTTTGCATTTTTAGGGTGTGCAATCTCTGTACATTATTGCACTGAGAGCTTGTTTTCTATGCAACTGCAAGTTTCTTATGAGGGATCATCTTCAGGAAGAGTTTTGCAGGAGAACAATTGTCTCTGTAACAATATGATACAGTTCTGCAGGTCTAGCCTACCGTTTTATATTAACTTATGGGCTCAGGATTCCCACAGTGCATGAATAATGTGGACACCCAACTGCACATGGGCAGCCTGGGATTTACATTTTTGCTGAAGGTTTTTTTATTCCCCGATGTTGAATGAGCAACCCTTCCTTGTCACAGCCCTGAGCCAAAGAGTGGAATTTTCCTCTAGCGGTGGAGGCACAATGCTTAGAGATCCCTGGCTTTGTGTAGAGGGCTCTTCTAGCTCCCCAACCCTGCCTGGACCTAAGGTCCCCTATGGGACATTCTGAGTTCCAGTCCTCTCATTGACTCTGGATTTAGCTCTTGCTCACCTCTCTGGAGTTGCTTCTAGCATCTTGGATTTCTCTTTCTGACTTTTGTGCTCACTATAAATTTTTTGTGTTACATTTGTTCCATTTTAGGCAGTGAAAAGGGACTGACTGGTTGTCTGTAAGGAGTAAATGAAATCGTGTAGGTGAGGTACCTAGGACAGCTCCCAGCACACACTAGGTGCTCCTTAACTAGGATTATCCTCATGGAGACAGGACAGGCGGCAGGACAGCTTGGTTTGCAGGAACACAGGGCCATAAAGGAAGGCCAAGGATGAGAGTGAAAGGAGGAGTTTCATCCAGATCGTGGGATGTTGGAGGTCAGAGCCCATGCTCAGGACTTCAGATGAGAGCCTCAGACAACAGGGCTCATTGAAGAGTTTCGGAAAGGAAAAGGATTTGAGTTCTGCCTTTAGAATTTGATTCCACAAGCAGAATCAAAAAGGTTAATTAAGAGGCTTTTGACACAGTGAAAGGAAGAGGCCATGGGAATCTGAGCTGGGTACTCAGTGTGGGGATGAAACTGAAGGATGGAATGCAGGATCAATACATTCCAAAGCCTGACTAGCTATGTGTTATTAACAGAAGTACATATATATAGGAGGATACAAAAGTGAGGACCTTAAAATTGACTTAGACATATTTAGCTGAAGTTGGATCTTCTTTATTCTGGATAGAAGAAAAAAGGAGGGAAACGATGCTGCTGAGGAAGCTAATACCACCTTGAGTTCACAGTGGACTTATAGATAGTAGGTGGCAGGGCTAATGGGCACGAGCCCTTCCACGTGCACCTCTAGGTCTATTCACTACCCTTACCCAACCTGTTCTGTGCCCTGAAGTTGACCAATGGCAACCATAAGATTTCCTTGCCTTTAGAGTTCTTGTTGGGTTTGGGTAACAGGGAGCCCCAGAGGGACCTGAAGGAGGCAAGGAGAGTGAGCTTTGGTGTTTATTCTCACCTTCTCCCCTTCAATCCCAAGGAGGTTGCTTCAGGCTCTCTGCTCCCCACAAAGCAGCTTCCTGTCAGGAAGGGCCCCTCATGAGCACTTTCTGGTTGGTCGTTATGGTTCCTGCCCTCAGCCATTCAGGTCTCTGTTACCAGGCTCAGATCCTGCACTGTGTCTTATGGTTTCCACATCTTTGTAAATAGTCCCCTGTAAGCTTTTCAAATAGAAAAGAGCCACAGAAATAATTTGACTAGCTTCTGAACTTTATCAAAGAGGAAACTGGAGCCAGTACAGTGACTCGCACAAAAAAGGTTGATGGCAAATGAGGAATTAAGTAGAACACAGGTGTCCTGCATCTCCATTCAGAAGTCTCCATTCTGACCGTGATCACTGGACTCCACAGTGGTGGCATCATTCTTCCAAAGCCATAGGTGAGGCCATTGTGTGTCTGCTCTTACATGCACATACACAAGACCATAGCCTTGACCATACAGACCTTCGTTGGAAAAGTGAAGTCTCTGCTTTTCAACACACTAGGTTTGTCATAGCTTTCCTGCCAAGAAGTGACTGTCTCCTGATTTCATGGCTGCAGTCACCATCCTCCGTGATTTCCTACCAAAAGGGGCCTATTCATTTAACATTCCAATTATTGAAAATCTTTTATTTCGTTTCAGGAATTCATGGCAGTATTCTGAAAAGAAATAAGTGAAATGAAAGAAATACTGTATCTATAGATTTCTGACATAGATCTCAGAAAATATTTTCAAGTGAAGTGTCAGATTTTAGACAAAACTCCAATCACACGTAGGCTGTGATAGTTGGGGTATAGGATTGGTAGGAAATGTGCCCTTAGACACAGGTGCAGGTACCTGGAGGTTCATCAGAATGCACTAAATGTTTTCAGAACAATGGACACGACAGGGAGAGCATTTAGCACACAGAATACTAGCACATCAGGGGCTTCCCTGGTGGCTCGGACAGTAAAAAGGCTGCCTGCAATACAGGAGACCCAGATTCAATCCCTGGGATGGGAAGATCCCCTGGAGAAGGAAATGGCAATCCACTCCAGTGTTCTTGCCTGGAAAAATCCCATGAAAGGAAGAGCCTGGCAGGCTACAGTCCATGGAGTTGCAAAGAGTCAGACACGACTGAGCGACTAACACACACCAACCACAGCACAGACAGCATTTATCTCAAAAGACACGTCTTTAACTAGAAGTTATAAAAATCAGTTTTCCTGTAGTCTTCCTAATGGACATGAAAAAGGAAGGGACAAAGAGGGGGATAATATTGTTGAGACCAAATGGGAAGCTGCAGAGGACATGGAACAGAAGGGACCCATAGCAGAGCACTCATTCAGCACTCACTGCTCCTGAGGGAGCACTGGAGCTCAGAGGGGAAGTACTGACAGAAGCCTCCTTTTGTGTGAAAAACCATTGTTCAGTAACATTTTCTGGCTTCTCGACTTTTTAACAAGAGACATTCCCTTCAAGCTTTCTTTATAAACCAGGGGAGCTGAGTTCACTATTTCTCCCTGAACTTAAGCTCTGTTCTAAGAGGCTTTCTTATCATCTTTCATATTCTTGTATGTGTGTGACTTATTTATACATATATCTTTTATTGGAATGTAGTTGATTTACAATGTTGTGTTAGTTTCAGGTATGCAGCAAAGTAAATCAGATATACATATTTCCATCCTTTTTTAGATTCTTTTCCCATATTGGTCATTACAAGAGTATTGAGTAGAGTTTCCTGTACTATATAGTCACCTTTCATATTCTAAAAAAAAAGAAAAAGAAATAATTGAGTTGATTTACTTGGAGATAATTTTAAAAAGAGGGGAGAAAGAGAGTGAAATTGCATTTAAGGACTGGTATCTTCTCTGAGATTGATCTTCCCAAGACTAATACCCCGGAAGCAGAGGCAACACAGCTCCCACAGTATGAGAGGGGCCTAGTAGCTTTTCCACGTCTCTAGCTGTGGGAGCTACTTATTATTTTTCCTCATTTAAGTTTTTTCTGAGGAAATGATTGGAAAAACCAGTAATGTTGTCCTCAGAATTATATCAGGAAATCCAAGTCACTTCAGTAGTACAAAGCAAAAAAACCAGACTCACCAAAGCAATGCCACTTCAGAGGTGGCCATTTTGCAAATGACTGTCACTCTGACTTGGTGCTTCATTGAAATTCTGGACCAGAGACAATCTATTAGCAGTCACCTCCCTTGAGAATCTAGCCTGTCCATTGGGTGGTTTGATGATAGAAGCCAAATTTTGTCTTGGATTTTTGGTTTCGATGTGATCAAAAGCAAGCCATGGCCTTTCTGCCGAGCTTCAGGTTCCTCCCTTGTCAGTGAAGTCATGGTTCTGAGTCCATCTCAATACACTGTAAAAAGAGACAGGGAAGAAAAATGCCTAGTATAACTCCTTACCTAGTAAGGAACTGACAGCTACTCATCCAGTGATGGTTTTCAGGCTCACTGAAGAATTGCAGAATCACTCCAAATGAGAAACTGTCCTGTATAGTTGAATCCTTCTTTTAAATCTTACTTCTGATCACCAAGTCTGTACAGTTATTGCGGGCTCACCAGCAACATGCAGATCATTGTGACAGGACTATGGGAAGTACAAAAAGAATAGAGACATAGTTGTGCCATCCCCACTTGGGTGGGGAACCTTTCCCACTCATACCTACTCATTGTTCTCAGGGTCCTTACACCCTTCTGTTTCCCACTTTCTCATACCACAACCTGCTTTCCACCAAAAGAAAAAAGGAACCCAGTGCTCATTCACAAGATTCACAAGTATTAGGGTGGAAACGACCGATAGCAGCTTAAAACCCACCAGGGAGACTTAAAATTTCCCAGGGCATAGTAATGAGGCTGCTAAAGTGAGATTTCAGCCATCACAGTGAATGCAATGTGGGTTGGAAGTTCTATTCAACATCCAGGAGCCCTACTACAGAAGGCTCTGCAAGACCAGCTCTGTCCAGTAGAAATACAATGGGAGTCACAGATATAATTTAACATTTTCTAGTAACTATATTTAAAAGATAAATAGCTGAAATTTATTTTAACAATAGAGTTTATAATTTGGCTATAAATATAGCCAAACGATCACTTCAACATGTAATCCATATAAAAAGAAATAGAAACAATATGTACATTCCTTTTTTCACACTCTGAAATCCAGTGTGTTAAACCGTTGCACCACTTGTCAATTTGCACCAGCCACGTTTCAGGGGCTCTGTAGCCACCTGTGGCCAGTGACCACTACAGTAGACAGCAGAGTCTAATGAATGACTATGAATAAGACACTCATAACTCTGAAAAACTTCATAGTAAGTAGTTGATGAAAACCATTTATCTCCCTTTCTTCCCCTGCATTCACCCACCCTGTGTCTTTTTATAACACCTGCCATTCAGTGAGTACCCACAATACATGGGATTTTAAGCCTCATAACTTCCCTGCAAGCCAGGTTAAGGTGAGGAAGGAGGCACAGAAAGTGAAACTCTAGCTAGCAGTTCCCTAGCTCAGAAGCGGGGGAGCTGGAAAAAACATGAAATGATCACAAAGGAAAGAGAAGAAAAGAGGACAAAGGCCATAGGCTGAGCCGGCTAGATCCATTTGAAGACAAATGTGTGGGTTCCAGGATGGCAGAGATGAACTTAGAAGTGTCACATCACAAAGCCTGTCTCCCCCAACCACCTGTCTGTTCTTCCCCAAAGTCAGGTAAAATGGGATCTCCAGTTTCACAGCCTGTGTGGCTCTATGCCTGCAGCCCTCTGACTTGTTAGACAACAAGTACAGAATATGGAGAAATATAGGACACAAGCCTGCCTTCCAGGGTCTTATAATCTACTTGGGCAAATAATGAAAATGCATTATATAACTCAACTCTTACAGTCAATATACAGACTCGAATTTAGAGCATTTAAGCAAGCCTTCATGGGCTGAGCTTTGGAGAACAGGAAACAGCCCTGGGAGGCTATTCCAGGCAGAGGGAACTGTTTAAGTGATGGCTTGGAGGTGAAGGAGTCAGGCTGCCACTGACAGAAGGTGAACCCCTGAATACCACAGATACCAACCAGCGGTCGGTAGGTTGTAGGACGGTCACCGGTGCTAAGACTTCCATCACAGTAGAAAAAAGGCCAGAGCTGTTCGTGACAGCCAAGCTTCATTCCCACCCACCCTGAGGAGAGCTGTGTTCCAGGACTCCCAGAAAACATCTGGACATTCCTTCTGCTTTGGTCACATGCCCACCTCTCAGTAACAAGTTCCACCCCAGGATCTGGGGCGACATTCGATCTTCGGAATCTCCTGGAGATCCAGACGAAGCTATCCCCGAAAGGGAAGAAAGAATGAATTCAACAATAGCGGGAAAGCAACCGTAAATTGTCCATGACATTGAGTCCCTTAGGTGTGCACACCTTGCCCAAGTTTTAAGGAAAAAGTATTGTGGTTTTGGTGCGGTTTCTGAAGAATTTTGTGCATAAAGGCACAGGCTGACATTGCAGTTGGGTAACAGTTTATGGGAGCTGTTTTATTCTCACGCCACTGTTTCTTCTCTTTCCAATTATTCACAACATAGTAAACCACATTAAACCTAAATGTCACGAAATAGAAGGAAGCATCTATGGCAGGATTTCTCAGTCTGGACACTTGATGTTTTCAGTCAGATAATTCTTAATCACGGAGGCTATCCTTTGAACTATGGATGCTGAGTAGCCTCCCTGGCCAGTTGCTAGTTCCAGCCATCAAAAATATCTCCAGACATTGCCTAATGTCCCCTGGGGGCAATATCACTCCTCAGCCAGAAACATTAAGTTCAAGGGCCTTCCTAACCTGGAAGTCATGGATAGGAGCTGAGGGTCAGCCAGACACGCGCTGGAGTTAGCAGCTGTGTGACCCTGGATAAGTATGTCTAGCTCCTTTTCTGTGTAGCATGGGGATATTGCAGTTCTTACCTCATGGAATGGTTATAAAAACTGCAGAAGAGGGTATTACATAGGCCTCACCCAAAGGTAGTTATCAATACTATTAGAAAATATTCCTGGCGAGACAATAAAACAGGTTTCTTTTTTTTTTCAGATGGCCCATTTCGGGAGAATATTTGCAGGGGTACAGGGAGTGTTTGCTGGTTTGTTGCTTCTTTTTTTCTTAAACTGATCTCTGCTTTAGACGAGTAGCAAAGAAAACCTCTCTGGGGATAGGTTAGGCCTCCTTGAGTATCCCCTCTTCAAAGAGAGCCACTCCTTGTCACTTACAAAGAAGTGGTCAGTGGGGGCAAAAGTCAAACAATCTGCAGGTTAGCTCAAGACTTGGGGAGGGTGAGGTGACAGAGCCAGGGGGCCACACAGTGGGGCCTGAGCCTCGCACACACACGCTCTCCTCGCTGGCGCTCCTCTGGCTTCAGAGGGTGGTCACCCTGCTGGTCAAGGGCTCTGCCCGTGTGGTCCCGGCTGCAGGTTCTGGGGGCTGTCTGTGGGCTACATGGTCCTTGTGCAAGAGAAGGGCCTTCAAGGTGGTGAATGTGCCTAAATAACTAACCTTGCTTTCCAGAAGGCACAAGTTTGCTCCAAATGTCAACCTTGGCTTTGTTTCCTTGCCCCCTGTTTTGTTTGTTTTTTTTAATTATGTTTGGTCACTCGCCACAGCTCTCAACTAAGACAGATGAAAATACCCAGTGGCACTGATCACAAACTTTTGGACTTCCCACATGACATGGAAATTTAGGAAACCGGACGTGGTGACCACCCTCTAATTTTATAACCCTACTTTATTGCCAGCACAGAAGCAATAAAGAGAAATAATAAATGAAACAGCATGTGGAGCTCAGGAGACAGCAGGCTTGCCGAATCTACCCAAGACACTTAACCTTTCAGTGCAACAGTTTCCCCTGTCCAGAAAAGGAAATGCAGACCCTTCCTCAAAAGCGAGTTCCAGGTGGCTTCATAAAAAGATAGGTCAAATCCTGTGTTTCTGGTAACCCAGTGTATAGGTCAGCAGCATTATGATGGAGCATCAAGAATGGGAAGACAAACAAAAACAGTATGGATTCTCACAATCGTGAATCACGAGAAGATTAACAATTTAAGGTCTTGGTACATAAGAACAACTAACATTCTGCTGATTTTTCTGTTATTCAGTGTCCAGAACTATTCTTTTATTTAACTCATTTGTATTAAAACCATTTGTATCTACATGTTGATGATAACCTTGTAATTCTCTAAGGGAGTACGGTAAATATGGACTCAAGAAATGACAAACCTATGTTATTAGTTTAAACTTTTTAAAATTCCATAGAGTCCTCATAGTATGGATACTTGCTAACTATTAAATTAGATAATCCCAAGTTGGGATCAGTGAACAACAGAAAATTTAGATAAAATAATAGGAATAAATGCATATGTAGATATGTGTGTATAAAATATGTTCCCCAAAGTATTCAACAGTGAGTAATGAAGTGCAAGAGAGATTAAAGGTAAAAAGAGCAAAAGTATAGCCAATGAGTTCTGGAAAGTAGAAATCTGCATTCCCATTAGTAGTTTCTACCTGTTGGCACTACCTCATTCTTGACAGAGATCTGATGGAATGACCTATGGAACTCAGGGTCTGAGACAGCACAGGCTGAATTACCTCCCGTGGTTCTTAACAGTTACCATGGGAAGAACTGTGTGGACACTGTTCACCTCTGACTTTGAGTCAGCCATTGTGCCTTTGTCCTCAGGCTCCTCACCTTTAGAAGTGAAGATACGGTTTCATGGCCAATAAGAGCCAGTTATAAAACGTAAATGAAGTAAAGGGAACCCAGTTTACCTTGTGACTAGGAATAGCCACAGGGAATCCTTATAAGAAGTTTGCCCCAGAGCAAACTAGCTCCATTCCCACTATAATTTTGCCAAAGAAATTTTTTTCTTCTGTTTTGGGGGTTTTTCTTAAGCACTCATTTATAAATTCATTTTGTGACACAGGTGAGATGGGAGAGAGGTTCAAGGCAGGGGAGGCGGGGGATACATGTATACTTATACCTGTTTCAATTCATCATACAGAAGAAACTAACATAACATTGTAAAGCAATTATATTCCAGTTTAAAGAAAAAGAAGCCAACCCAGAGGTCATCCTACCAATCCAGAGACCTGGGACCAACACAGCTTTTTCTTTTCAGAAACTTTCATTATGAAAAAAGACTATGAATCTTGATTTATTTTGTTTGGAAACAATGCCCATATTTTGTCTCAGAATGGCCTCAGTTCTCAGAATCAAGATGACACAGAAGAGAAGTAACAGGTCTTGAAGCAGCTCTGGAGTTAGTATTCTGCTGCTTTTGATTTCTGGCCAAAGGCATTAGCTTCCAAAGGTAGTTGAGGGTCTTGTAAACACAATGAACAGTTTTTTCATGGACAGTCTATGAGGAAATGATCCTAAGAAACATATACTTGAGATAATTGAGGTCCTTCCTGAGTAGCCACTGGCCATCGGGCATGTCGCTGCCCTCCCCCCAGGGACTGGTAAAACCCTCATGGCAGCCATAGTTGAAGAACCCAGCCTTCTGCCGACAGAATGCCGACAGACTCCAAGGTCTGGAGTACTGGAGTCTACCCTGCAGGCCAATCTGTCCCTGTGTGGCCATTCTTTCTTGTCCTCATATCATCCTTACTATTGCTCCTTAACAAAGTATCCCAATTCTTGAGTTCAGCTCAGTCATCCAGCCCAGCATTTCTCATGATGTACTCTGCATATAAGTTAAATAAACAGGTTGATAATATACAACCTTGACATACTCCTTTCCCGATTTGCAACCAGTCTGTTGTTTCATGTCCAGTTCTAAGTGTTGCTTGTTGACCTGCATACAGATTTCTCAGGAGGCAGGTCAGGTGGTCTGGTATTCCCATCTCTTGAAGAATTTTCCACAGTTTGTTGTGATCCACACAGTCAAAGCCTTTGGCATAGTCAATAAAGCAGAAGTAGATTTTTTCTGGAACTCTCTTCCTCTTTTGATGATCCAATGGATGTTGGCAATTTGATCTCTGGTTCCTCTAGCTCTTCTAAATCCAGCTTGAATATCTGTAAGTTCACTGTTCACATAGTATTGAAACCTGGCTTAGAGAATTTTGAGAATTACTTTGCTAACGTGTGAGATGAGTGCAATTGTGCAGTAGTTTGAGCATTTTTTGGCATTGCCCTTCTTTGGGATTGGAATGAAAATGGACCTTTTCCAGTCTTGTGGCCACTACTGAGTTTTCCAAATTTGCTGACATATTGAGTGCAGCACTTTAATAGCATCATCTTTTAAGATTTGAAATAGCTCAACTGGAATTCCATCACCTCCACTAGTTTTGTTCATAGTGATGCTGCCTAAGGCCCACTTGACTTTGCATTCCAGGATGTCTGGTTCTAGGTGAGTGATCACACCATCATGGTTCTCTAGGTCATGAAGATCTTTTTTGTATAGTTCTGTGTAATCTTCCCAAGTCATAGTGGCTTACAACAACCATCATTTTATTTTATTGCATGGTTTTATGGTTAAGAAATTTGTATAGGGTTCAGCAGATCAAGTCTTCAGTCTCATAAAGCAGCCATGAAGGTCAGTCAGTGATATTCAGCTGACAGATGAATACCAAGTGGTATCCAACTGACAGATGATTACCAAGCCCTTTACTGTCAAGCCCTGCACCTTGGCAGGGATGGTTGGAAGACTAGGCTCATCTGGAATTGTACCCATATGGCCTCTGTGGCCTAACGCTGGACTCCCCGCATGGCAGCTCATGCCTCCAAGGGTACTTTTTATGCATTGGTTTTTATGATTCAGCCTCAGAAGTCCCCCAGCAGCACTCCACCACACTCTTGGCCAAAACAGTCACAAATATGCTGAGATTCAAGGGATGCAGGCACAGACCCCACCTCTCTATGTAAGGCATGCCCCAAACCTACAGGAGGCCTAATCCGCTATTCCCGAGAGCTGCTGCCTCTGGTTTCCAGGCACTGAAAAGAATCCAGGACAACCTACCCTCTGCCTCACTTTAGGGGGTTTCTCATGGGAGTGTGCTCACCCACCCAACCATTAGCTGTAACAGCAGGTATATGTCACCAATGACTCTTCTTCAGAAGGGCAATTTGACAAAATTTGTTCAAACCTCTCCAGAGACATGTTAATAAAATGAGTCTTTTTCATTAACTTCAATGACTTCCCAGCACACTGAGAATAAAATTTAAACTCCTTATTAAAACTCTTAAAGGCCCTAGCTACCCTGACCCTGCCACCTCTCCAAGCCTTCATGTCTCATTGCCCTTCCTGTTCTGTCCTCTCCAGTCACACTGGCCTTTCTTTTTTCCACCTCATCAGACTCCCTCTTCCCTCAGGGTCTTTGTATTTCTATTGCCTCGCTGAGAATGCAGTACCTCCCATTCTTTACATGGCCTCCCCTTTGAATCTTTCAGGTCCATCACACATCATGAATTCAGGCCTCCCACCACCACCTATTTTACTTCTTATTATATCACTCTATTCTGTTGACCTCACACAAACATCTAAAATTATCTCATTAATTAATGTTAACCTACATGAGGCTGGATTGCCCATATTCCATATACCCAGATCAGTTCCTAACACATAGATGACACTTTAATATTGATTGAATGAATAAACGAAAAAATAAATGAATGTTTTTCCCCTGACTGACTTCCCAACTCCAATGGCAGGTCACAGGCTCCTTTAGGCTCGATGTGAGATTCTGCACAACTGGATCAGAGCCCAAAAATCACTTGGAGGGAGTCATCCCATCTCAGCCCTTCATGCTATGCCTGGACTCAGGCATTAGGCACTGAGCAATTTGGTAATGCCTTTCTTGGTCCCACAGAAACAAGAAGCAAATGCAGTTCCAGGAAAAGTCTGAGCTTCCAATAGCACTGCGAGGTGAATATGCAGCATAAGCTAATAGAGAACCTGGCCCTCACAGAGAACCAGGCACCAAATTTGTCAGTAGGACCCTGTCGCCAAGAGGACCGGTTAAACTGCTCAACAGTAACAAGAGGCCGTAAAGCAGAGGTGACCTCAGTTCATACCTGCTCCTCAATCTTACTCCAACCAGTTCCCAGTTTTTCAGTTTTCTCAGCTGTACATTAGTTACTGTTGACAATAACAATATAATATGAGAATCAAAACACCTGTAAAAGTCTTTAGACCATTGCATCACACCTGGGGAGTGATCATTACGTATTAACTGATTGTCAACCTGATTTTTAAAGCCTTTCACATCCCAGCCCCTATCATACACTGATAAAAATCTTCTCTCCTTCATTCAGTTTAGCTGATCCTCTGTCCAAGCTAGACTGGTCTTCTCACTGCCTGACAAAGCCCCATATGGGTTCCAACATCTATGCTTTAATCCCCTGCTGGGAATATGCCTCATGCATATCTAGGCTGACTTCTCTGCCCGGTCCATGTTTCCGAATCCCACTTTGTTTTTCTCCCTGAATCAGTTCAAACTCCAGCCCCTCAGAACTGGAAAAAGTTCTGTCCTTCCTGCAAAGCAAGATATGTACAAGTCATTGATTGATTAATCATGTGGCACCCGTTGGTTTCAAATTATTTGAATCTTTTATCATCATTCCAATTTTCATATATTGAGGTCCTGTCTTCTTGGAGAGACTAAGTCTCCTCGAGAACATTGCTGCTGGGCCTTTTCACAGTAAACCCTTAGATCATCATCCTGAAATTGCCGTGACTATTACCTGGGATCAGCCCAGCAGGTTTTAGACACAACTGGACAAATAGCCTTAGTAAAATTTAAGGTGCATTAAAACTTTCAAGTCCAATCAGAAGAGACTGTCTTTAAATAACAGCTCTTTGTTGAGCTGTTATTTAAGCTCAACAAGGAGCTTAAATAGACCCTCAACATCTATCTTTAAATAGCCAGCCTCGCAGAACTGGTCTTCAGGGTACAGAAGTGGGGGAATGTATTATATTTACAATCAATTTCTTAACTTGAGGACTTGCACTCATCTGATTTAAAAATTAAATCTAAAAGGGTTCATCTGATTTGGTGAAGCAAAATGTTTATACCACCCAACAATCTGAGCCTTTAAAAAGAAATACTAATGATATCCAAGTGGAAGTTTCAACAACTGGACAGCCAGCTGCCAACTAAGAAAGAAGTGTCAATTGAGGAATCCCTGGAGGATCACAGTCCTGCAGAGTCTGCTCTGTTAGAGAGTATCCCTCTCTTGAGGACACAGAAGCTTAATAGGCATCAGGAGTATGGTTAGAATATTCTGAGGCAAAATATGACTGGTGGAATTGGACAGTTGCCTTAGCATATAATTGGTTTTGTTTGGGTTTTTTTTAAGTGTTTTTAAAATGTTAGAACTGCTGCTAAACTTAGCGCCCTCTCCCTTTGAGCATCACTTTCCCAGCAGCACAGCAACTTACTCCAAGACAGAAAACTTTTTGAAGGTTGTTTCTGTGTGTGCTCATTAGTATTTTTGGATTGGAGAAAAATGTGCAGGGTGTCTATACAACAGAGCCCCCAGCTTGTGATCCACACAGTTGGATTCTGACCATGGATTAATTTTGACAGGAGCAAGAACTGGAAGGTTCTTGGAGGTTTCCTTTTAGTCTTTTACAGAACTTTCAGACAACAATGGCTGTCCTCTATCCAACACCACAGAAAATACTGAGGCCCCATAAATCTCTGCTGGAAAAGGGTGAATAGCCTAGACTTTCATCCCCACCAACAAGATGCCCGAGATACCCAACATTGTCACCAGGATGGTGTCAGAGAAGGCCAAGAGGCGAGCTCAAACTTTCAACCTACTGAGAGATTGAAAACCCTCCCCCTACATGCTCACACCATCTACCATGTCAGTGGGAAACCACGTAGGGAGCCTGGACTTCCACCTCTGGAACCCGCAGTAACCCTCCTCACTAGAGCAGTGTTTTGAGGCCCAATGGAGAGTCAGGGCCTTCACCACCACTCAGCAGTTAAAAGATCACAGTCCCCGGGGTCACTGCAGGCAACAAGGGGAACAGTATCAAGGCAACACTCCCCATCCCAGCTAGGATGGTATCAGTGGAAGCCTAGCAGGGGGCCTACATTTTGAAATTTAAATATAGACTCCATGGCCTCTCCATGAGCAGATAGGCCTGATGATGGGAAAGGGTAGATGGTATCCTTACCACTAGGCTACTAGAACTATTTTCTCAGTATGAGCCTGTCCCGTTGTCTTACAAGATTTCATTCCTGTGGCCAGAACAGCCTTAAACTATACCCACAACTTCAAAAATAATTCCAGTTGTAACCCGGGTTTTACGACCTGTCTGCTTTGGGAAGATGATTATCAGGGTCTTGGCCCCCTCACTTCTCCTGCTAAGTTATCAGTTTACCAAATCCAAAATCAATGCCAATCAATGCCCGTGGAGTTGGGATTTTATTTTGTGTGATGGAACTGGAAAGTTTTAAGTGGAGGCTGATAAATATGATTATGATTTTTAAACTTCTCCTTTTTGAGAGCACTGTGGATAATGGATTTGGCAGAGTGGGGAGAGATAAGCAAGAGCAGTAATCAGGTGATAATTGAAGGAGGCTTGAACAAGGCTGACAGAAACAGTGGGAAAGGACTAGATGTGAGGCATGTTTTTATGATAGAAGCAGAAGGACTTGCTGTTAGATTGAATGAAGGGTGTGAGTGAGAGTAAGGAACCAAATGTTTCTCATCAAAGCAGCTGGGTGGATGGTGAAAAATTAACTAAGCTAGGAAAGGCTAAGGCAGGAAAGGCATTGGAGATGAGGAAGGATTTGTATTTATTAGGGCTGAAATGTCTATTAAACATGCATCCTTTCACAGAAGTTAAACAACATGAGTCAGGAGTACCCTTGCCTTCCCACCATGTAATCTAGAATCTAGAAGCACCTGTGCACATCTCTCTGTTACTTCCCATGACCACGGAGAGAGCTCCAGATGTCAAAGACAAGTCCCTCCATTTCCTCTTTCCCTTACCTCTTTTCACCTACTTGGGACTTGCCTTGCAAAAGTTCTCTGCTCTCTCTCTTTGAAACACTACCCTCTCCTGGTTTTACTCAACCCCCCTAGCCATCTTTCTCAATCCATTCTGTTGACCTCTACTGTATTTCTAAACCTTTGAGATCTTGATTTCCTTCTCTTCTCCATCCAAACCCTATTCAAACTATGATATTATCTAGTTTTGTAATTTTAAATGTCACTTATACTTTGATGACTCTCAAATTTTTACCTCTATCCCCAGCCTTTCCCTGAAACTTCAGACTCACATATCCAGCTGCCCGTTTGACATCTCTTCTCTGATGATTTGAGGAAGGAGAAAGTGGAAGAGATTTGAGGCAAAAGGGAAGGTTTGAAACTGATGACTCTGGGAGTGACAAGCTCACTGAAGCTTGGGAGAATGGTCAGATATGGTGTCCCCTAGATGTTTAAAGTGAAACCAGTCATCCCTACTTTGTCATTTTCTCCAGTAGCTCAGGGATAGGAACACAGAAACCATATGATTGGGTTCAACCAAGCGTGGGATTTAAAGTAGAGTATTCCTATTTTGATTACTGGGTGAAAAATTGTCCAAAGTCCTAGTGGCTTAAAAGAACTGTGATTTTTTTTTTTTTTTTTTTTTTATGTTTCACAGTCAGAAATTCAGGCAGGGCTCAGATGAATGATTCTTCCACTCCTGAGGACATGCCAAACATCACTCAGTGGTACCCAGTTGGCAAATAGACTAGTCTGAAGTATCCAAGACCACTTCACTTGCATGTCTGGCACCTTGGAGGCTGGGTTCACAAGGACTAATGATTCAAGACCCTATACATGGTCTTTTTAGCATGGAAGTTTCTGGGTGATTGGACTCCTTACTTGGTTGGCTGACTTCCTTAGAGTGATTATCCAAAAAGAACTAGGGAGCAGCTGGATGGCCATTTCTAAGCTACTTTTGGAATTTACTCATTGTTTCTACTGCAACCTTTTAATTACAATCAGATCATGAGCCAGTCTAGATTCAAGGGCAAGGAGTCTGACTTCATCTCTCAATTGACAGTGATAAGGTCACATTGCAGGAGAGCATGTGGAAGGGCTACATGGTTTGGAAAATACAATCTGCCTTTCAGAGCATTCAAAAAGAATGCTCTCACAAACAAGGGAATGACTACACATATAAACATGGAATCTAAGCAGGTAGTGAGTTAAATGCCTATGAGCAGATGTTAGGTAGAAAGTATAGGGTGTGACAGATTGCTGCTGCTGCTGCTAAGTCACTTCAGTCGTGTCCGACTTAGCGACCCCATGGACTGCAGCCTACCAGGCTCCTCCGTCCATGGGATTTTCCAGGCAAGAGTACTGGAGTGGGTGCCATCGCCTTCTCTGGTGACAGATTAGAACTCCCATAAAGAAGGCATTTTAGCAGTGAGAACACTAAAACAATAGGGAGTGCTTGTCAGAGAATTGCATGTTTGAAAATGAGATTTGGATAAAACAACTTTTGCAAAAGATAAGATCCAGGGTGTGACCTTGGGAGCAGATGGTTAAAGTGGAAGTAAAGAAAGGCTACTTAGTAAAGTGTCAAGGACAAGTAGCCAAGGGTTTTGATGTGCCATCTATGTGGATATTGAAGTCCCTGAGAAAGAGCATGAGCTAGGCTTGGGAGGAAGATTATAGGCCCCCAACTGTACCCAGGAGGAACCAGAAGACCAGCACCAGGAATCTCAGCATAACTGTAAGAAGGACTTAGAGGGGGCACAGATCCATGTCTTGATCTTCAAAGAATCAGGGAAACTGGCAGGAGGAGGAACAGATACATTGAGAGGCAGACAGACACGGGGAATAAGGAAGCCACAGACTCCACCTCTGTCCCTGAAGGCCCAGAGTATAGGAGAAAACCTGTAGCACAGCAAGCAGGGCACCCTGCTCTCTATGGCAAGCCCCCTCACCCCCACCCCTGCAAAGGCCAGGTACCAGGACGACACTCAGAGGGGACTCGGGGTGCAGGGGCCCAGGTCATCTCAGACCAAGAGCCCCCGCAGAGTATGGGGAGAGAAGTCTTGGAGTCGTGAAAGTTGATGATGACTGAGGAGGTCGTGCTGCCCGAGGTAAACAGAATATGAGGCCTGTCCCGGGTCCCAGAGGAGGATGAGAAAATCAAACTTGTGACCCAGAATGTTTTCCTCTGAGGAAGTCTGCTTTGGGGAAGACTTTTACCCAAGGCCACACTGGAGCGGTGGGTGCAGTGGGTGTGATGGGGCTGGGGTCATCCCCTTAGGCTTCACTCCTTTCAGGAAGGCAGAACTCCTGAGCTGTTCACATTCTCTGCTCATTCTGTCTTCTTCCCTGAGAGCAGTCATCCCTCCCTTCAGGGGAAGAAGTCCCAGGCCTTGAAGCCTCTCAGAGATGGCTCTAGGTAGGGGAGCAAGCCCAGGGGAACAACCAGCAGCTTCCACTCAGCTGCAACTGGCTTGCTCTCAGAACATCCAAAAGCAAGCTTGTCATGCTTCACCAAGAATTGATGTCATTCCTAAGGTGCTCGTTTCTAATCTGTACTAAGAGATTCATGCTCCTTCAGTTAATATGATGTTGGCCATATTTCTTACAGAACCATAAGCCTGGCATAATTTTGCTAAGGAAACAACCATGCTCTCCCTGTCCTGGTTATATCACAAAGTGTCCTCATATTAACTGTCTGTTCATTCATTCAATGGGCTTCCTAGGTGTGTAAGTGGTAAAGAATCTGTTTGTCAATGTAGGAGATGCAGGAGATGCTGTTTTGATCCCTGGGTTGGGAAGATGCCTTGAAGAGGGAAATGGCAACACACTCCAATATTCTTGCCCATAAAATTCATTGAACAAAGGAACCTGGCAAGCCCCAGTCCATGGGGTCACAAAGAGTCAGACATGCCTACAAATAGTCGGACATGGGACATGCCTGAGCAACTGAACACACAAATACGCATTCATTCAACAAATGCTTAATGAGTGCCTGCTATGTGAGGCCATGTTCTGAGAACTGGGAATGCTGCAGTGAATAAAATGAGAATTAAAAAGAAAAGAAAAAAAAACAGACTAAAACAGTAACAACTTTGCCCTGTAGTTTATATTCTAATGAAGGAAGATGGGAAGTCCTATAAAATAAAACAGCAAGGAAAATATCATGTTAGCTACCTTCTTAGCTCTTTCTCCAAATGCTAAGGAGAAAAACAATGCTGAGTGGTCAGGAATATCGGTGTGGGAAGCAGAGTGGTTGGGGATGGCTTTAATGAGGGGACCTCGAGCAAAGCCTGAAGGAGGTGTCCAAACCACTTTTGTGGAACCCCTTTCTCTCCTGGCTACACCCAAGGGGAGAGCATCCACCCAGCACCTCTTGCCTTCTAGAGGGTCCTGGGCAGAGCAGCACAGGGAGTCCACTGACCTGCCTCGTCTGCTGGTCCACATCACTCTCTATCCCTGGGCCCATGACACAGCACTTGTAACTGATGTTTGAACGCAGGGTCGATACAAGGACAGAGAGGGGAAATCCTGCCTCCTCAAGACCTAAAGGTGTGGTGCGCTGAGTCATCTCCATTTGCAGTGACCTCCTCCGGCTTGCTGGACTTTCCGGCAGAGCTTCCTTCTACTACTAGCAGCCACTTTCTCATGGTTTTTCAGTGTCTCTCGTCTTCCCTTCTTTTTGTTCCTCTGCCTATTTGGTTTTCCCTTCTCCCTGTCTCTCACAGACAACTGCTTGTCGGCATAAGGGGGACAGAATGGTGACAAATACTGATCTCACTTAATCACTAACTTCCCTTCTGACATTCTGGGTAAGTCATTTCGACCTCCTTCCCTTCCACACAGCTGGAAAGCTGAAAGGATGAGCAATACTTCCCTACAGACCAGAAATAACATCAGTTCCAAGCAGAACCCTCTTGGACTAATACATTTTACCAAAAAGAAAGACCTCCAGTTGCCAAAAGAGAGCATCTTGTGTCAATCACTGACATGAAGGGACTGCCTCATGCAAAGCTGGACTAAATCTTTAGGAAGAAGGAAAATCACCAGAAAGAAATGAGAACATGTCAGAGGGAGCAAGAACAGCTCTTAGGGGAACAAGCTGAAATAAAGAGAGAATGTGCAAGAGACAAAAGAGGGAAAAGCAAAATAGCCATGAAAGCAAAAAGAAGGAAAAATGAGAGACATTAAACAACACAAGGAAATGGAAGGTAATAACAGAAGGAAGCTGAAGAAGAAAAGCTAAAAGAAAACTGGAAAATAGGTACATAACAGTTCTTTGCCTTCAGCAGCTGAAATATGTAAAAAGCAGAACAATCCACCCCCAACAGGCAGAGCAATCCACCCCCATTACTTGCTACTAGTAACATAGTTCACAGAAGAGAGTTTCCTAGTTGGGCTCATTTATTTACGGGTTTAATTTCAATCCCAAAGAATCCTGTTCAGGTAAACAATGAATGGTGCAGAACAGTGGTTATAACATGCCATCGGCTACATTCTTTAGCACACGTCTGAACATATGTATTCACATTCACACACATATGTCTCTACATGGGGGTCGTCTCTGGAAAGAGATAAAAGTAACTGAACAAAGGTTGGTTAGGGGACAGGGTTAGGAGGTGATTTACTGCTCATTGTATATACTTTTAAATAGTGCATATTTTTTATATATACATATTATCTATTAAATCACTTATAATTCAATTGAAAAAACAGACTTAAAAGAAAATGTGGGAAAAACAGTTTAAGCCCCTGAAAAAACTCATGGATATTTTCTGAGCTTCATACAAAGATTAAAATGTGTGTGTGTTGTGGGGGGCAGGTAGGGGGGAGCGCGGTGGTGGTGAAATCTACAAAGTAAGTCTCATTCAAAACCCTACATCCCCCTTGTTATCTCCAAATCTTAAAAGAATGAGCCACAAGATGAGAGAGTATGATACCACAAATGGATCAACCCCAGCCTCCTTCCTTTGATCTTCTTGAGGGCAAATCTTGGCTTGTATTATATAAAATAAAGTGATCTGCTCAATTGTGAATTTACTCAGGGTTTGGGCCCCGTCCTCTGGAATAATAAATCATTCACTGTCTACAAAAAAAAGGTATCTGTAGGAAGTACCATCGTGCCTATTTTTTTCAAAGTATCTAATTGTGGTTTTTTTCATGTCTTAAGCATCATAAAAGTTAAAATGCCCTAAACCCTCCATTTCTATAACCATTTAAGCACTTTATGATCCAGACAGAGGCCAGAGACTCCTTATTCACCCCTATACTTCTGTTTTTTGTTAGAGGCTTCAGGTCTATCCCTCAAAACTAGCATTATCTTTTAATTCCACACTAAACATGGCTTTGCACATTTAAGAGTGAATGAAGAATTATAAATTAGTGAAACTAATTAGTAGATTGATTCAAGCTAAGGGAAAAAATAGGTAAGACTTCTGCCTCTGCACAAACCTGGAATAGCTTGTTACTCATCCAGATGCTAAACAAACCACGGCAAACCACGGACACGAAGGGCAGCTGATGCACTGAGTTGAGACAAGCCTTTACAATGAAGAAAATCACTAAAAGAAAAATTCGGTGTCAGTCAACAATGTGGAAACAGACTTTAAATACATGGTGTGCAAAAGCACATGAAGGAGAGCTGGTTCTTGCTTTAGGCTTTATTCCCACCATTACTATTTTTGGTAAGTAATGTTTCATATTATTTCCTGGAGATTTTTAGTTGGCTTGGTGTAAGACTACTGGTCCCAGGATGTTTCGCCAGGTTGCCCCTGGAGAATAGTCTCCCTGAATTGCCCCGGTGGGTGCCCCCCAAAAGATTCATGGGACTCTTACAGCTCTTCCTCTGGAGGAAGTTGGCAACTTTCCGCCCTTGAAGATTTATTCAAGTACACATGGCAAGACACTCGAGTTGCTTTAACCTAAGCAATGGTGGTGGTTGTTTAGTCGCTAAATCATGTCTGACTCTTGCAATCCCATGGACTGTAGGCGCCTCTGTCTGTGGGATTCCCAGGCAAGAATACTGGAGTAGGTAGCCATTTCCTTTTCAAGAGACTCTTCCCAACTCAGAGTTCGAATTTGTGTCTCCTGCATTGCAGACAGACTCCTGCGTTACAGGCAGATTCTTTACAGCTGAGCCACCAGGGAAGCAATGTAATTTACCCCAAATCCTAGGCAAGACAGGCTGGGCAGCCAACCAAAATCATAGATGCAAAATGATCCCATAGAATCATATAAATTGGAAATACCAGCCACTCCCCCCACCCTTCTTTGGTTGGGCCGGGGGCGATGGGAAGAAGGGGTAGGACTGAGTGAGGGATTCAGAAAATAAAAAAGCAACTAGTGCAAGAGTTTTCCTCTACTTCAGACACAGGTTCTCAGATAATTTTGTGTCAGCAATCACAGATGGACCAACACCCACAACCTATTCCTTAATAGTCCCCTGTCACCTCCCCAGTCAGGCCCTTTTAAAACTCTTACCTGGATTATTGCATCACCTTCTAACTGGTCCATTGGCCTGGACTATATCTGCATCCAACCATGCCCCGGCAGTACCTTATAGGGCTGATTTAGACTGCCACCCACAATATGCAACCTTCCTATAAATTCTTGCCTGACACTTAGCCTCCCATCACCCTTTCCAGAATCACCTCCATATTTCCTTCAAGCTGCAAACTTTTTTAAAAAGTAGCTTCTGTCTTCTTTGACCTCTGACCATTTATTGTATGTGCCATTGATCTGGTATCTATGGGCTTCCCAGCTGGCTCAGTGGGTAAAGAATCCACCTGCAATGCAGGAGATACAGATTCAATCCTGGGTCGGGAAGATCCCCCGGAGAAGGAAATGGCAACCCACTCCAGTATTCTTGCCTGGAGAATTCCATGGACAGAAGAGCCTGGTGGGCTACAGTCCATAGGATCACAAAGAATCAGACGTGACTAAAGTGACTGAGTATGCACTCAATCTAGTATTACCTTGTGCCAGCTTTTATATTTTTTATTAGCTATTTTTTAATTGAAGCATAGTTAATTTACAATGTGTTGGTTTTAGGTGTTTAACAAAGTGATTCAGTTATACACATGTATGTTTATATTCTTTTTCAAATTATTTTCTATTATAGGTTATGACAAGATACTGAATTTAGTTTCCTGCGCTATATCCTTGTTGGTTATCTGTTTTGTATATAGTAGTGTGTGTATGCTAATCCCAAATTCTTAACTTCTTATCCTCCCACGCCCAACTATAAATAACCATACAGTTTTTTTGGTAACTGTAAGTTTGTTTTCTATGTCTCAGAGTCTATTTCTGTTTTGTAAATAACTTCATTTCTTTCTTTTTTTTAGATTCCACATATAAATGGTATCATATGGTATTTGTTTTTCTCTGTTGTTGCAAATGGCAATATTCCATTCTTTTTATGGATTACTATTACTCTGCTGTAGATGTGTATACCATATCTTCTCTATCCATTTGTCTGTCAGTCGACACATAGGTTGCTTCCAGGTCTTGGTTACTGTAAATAACACTGCTATAAACATGGGGGTGCATGCATCTTTTTGAATTAGAGTTCTCTCCAGATATATGCCCCCAGGTTCTTTTTAAAGAACCCCCATACTGTTCTCCATGGTGGTTGTACCAATGTACACTCCCACAAACAGTGCTGGAGGGTTCCCTTTTCTCTACACCCTCTCCAAAGTCTTCTTTTTATAGACGTTTTACTGATGGCCATTCTGAAGGTGTTTGGTTTGCATTTCTCTAACAGTTAGCAATATTGATTATCTTTTCATGAGCCTGTGGGCCATTTGTATATCTTATTTGGAGAAATGTCTATTTAGGTCTTCTGCCCATTTTTTTATTGGGTCCCTTGTTTTGTTTTGTTTTAGTATTAAGCTGAAGAGTATATTTTGGAAATTAACCCCTTGTTGGTAGCATTATTTGCAAATATTTTTCCCCAGCCTGTATGTTATCTTTTTGTTTTATGGTTTTCTTTGCTGAAAAACAAAGTTTTTCAGTATAATTAGGCCCCATTTCTCTATTTAATTTATCTATTTTATATTAAATATTTATCTATTTTATTTCCATTAATCTAGGAGATGAATCCAAAAAAAGTATTGCTATATGTCAAAAAGTCTACTGCCTATGTTTTCCTCTAGGACTTTTATAGCATCCAGTCTTGCACTAAAGTCTTTAATCCATTTTGAGTTTATTTTTGTATATGCAGTTAGAGAATTTCTAATTTTATTCCTTTACATGTAGCTATCTACTTTTCCCAGCACCACTTATCGAAGAGACTTTTTTCCATTGTATATTCTTGCCTCCTTCATCATAGATGAATTGACCATAATTGCATGGATTTATTTCTTGGCTTTCTATCCTATTATATTGATCTATGTATCTGTTTTTGTGCCTGTACCATACTGCTTTAATTACTGTAGCTTGTAATAAAGTCTGAAGTTAGAGAGCATGATTTCTGTAGCTCCATTCTTCTTTCTCAAGACTGTTTTGGCTATTTGGGGTCTTTTGTATTTCCATACAAAATTTTAAATGTTTTGTCTAGTTCTGTGAAAAATGCCATTTTCATTGAATCTGTAGGTTGTCTTGCATAATATGGTCATTTAAAAGATATTCATTCTTCTGGAATCAATATTGTGAAAATGACTGTATTACCAGACACAATCTACAAATTCAATGCAATTCCTATCAAATTATCAATGGCATTTTTCACAGAACTAGAACAAAAAATTTCACAATCCATATGGAAACACAAAAGACCCCAAATAATCAAAGTGATCTTGAGAAAGAAGAATGGAGCTGGAGGAATCAACTTACCTGATTTCAGACTATACTATAAAGCTACAGTCATTAACACAGTATGGTACTGGCATAAAAACAGAAGTATAGACCAATGGAACAAGATAGAAAACCCAGAGATAAACCCTCACACCTGTGGGTACCTTATCTTTGACAAAGAAGGCAAGAATATACAATGGGAAAAGATAGTCTCTTCAATAAGTGGTGCTGGAAGAACTGGGCAATTACATGCAAAAGGATGAAATTAGAACACTTCCTGACACCATACAAAAAGATAAACTCAAAATGGATTAAAGAGCTAAACATAAGACCAGAAAATATAAAACTCTTAGAAGAAAATATAGTCAGAATGCTGTATGACGTAAATCATAGCAAGACCCTTTATGACCCACATCCTAAAATAATGGAAATAAAAACAAAAATAAATAAATGGGACCTAATTAAACTTTAAAACTTCTACACAGTTAAGGAAACTATAAACAAGGTGAAAAGACAACCCTCAGTATGGGAGAAAATAATAGCAAAGAAAACAATTGACAAAGATTAATTTCCAAAATACACAAGCAGCTCGTACAACTCAATACCAGAAAAACAAACAACCCAATCAAAAAGTGGGGCAAAGACTTAAACAGACATTTCTCCAAAGAAGATGTATGGATGGGTAATAAATACATGAAGAGATGCTCATCATCACTCATTATTAGAGAAATGCATATATATATCACCTCACACCAGTCGAATGGCCATAATTGAAATATCCGCAAACAACAAGTGCTGGAAAGGGTGTGGAGGGAAGGGAACCCTCTTGCACTGCTGGCGGGAACATAAACTGATACAGCTACTATGGAAGACAGTATGGAGATTCCTTAAAAAACTAGGAATAAAACAACCATATGACCCACAATACCACTTCTAGGCATATACCCTGAAGAAGTCAAAACTGAAAAAGACACATATGCCATCAATGTTCATTGCAGCACTATTTACAATAGCTAGGAAAGGAAGCAACCTGGATGTCCATCAACAGATGAATGGATAAAGAAGCTGTGGTACATACATACAAGAGAATACTACTCAGCCACAAAAAGGAACACATTTGAGTCAGTTCTGAGGAGGTGGATGAGCCTAGAGCCTGTTATACAGAATGAAATAAGTCAGAAAGAGAAAAACAAGTATTGTATATTAACACATATATATGGAATCTAGAAAGATGGTACTGAGGAACCTATTCTCAGAGCAACAATGAAGATGCAGACATAGAGAACAGACTTATGGACAAGGGTTGGAGAAAAGAGAAAGAGGGTGAGATGAATGGAGAGGGTAGAATGGAATCATACACTAATATATATAAATAGATAACCAATGGAAATTTGCTGTAAGACTCAGGGAACTCAAACTGCGGCTCTGTAATAACCTAGAGGTGGGGGAAAGGGCAGGAGGTGGGAGAGAGATTCAAGAGGGAGGGGACATATGTACATCTATGGTTAATTCATGTTGATGTATGACAGAAATCAACCAATATTGTAAAGTAATCATCAATCAATTCAAAATAAATAAATATATTAAAAAATGGTAAGGGACTTCAGTCAATTAATGGAATGAAGAACGTGATGCCAGAAACACATTTTTCAGTACTGAGAATAAAGTAGAAATAGAGAAACTTCTTGGAGAAGGCAATGGCACCTCATTCCAGTACTCTTGCCTGGAAAATCCCATGGATGGAGGAGCCTGGTGGCCTGCAGTCCATAGGGTCGCCAAGAGTCGGACACGACTGAGCGACTTCACTTTCACTTTTCACTTTCCTGCATTGGAGAAGGAAATGGCAACCCACTCCAGTGTTCTTGCCTGGAGAATCCCAGGGACGGGGGAGCCTGGTGGGCTGCCGTCTGTGGGGTCGCACAGAGTCGAACAAGACTGAAGTGACTTAGCAGCAGCAGTTTAGCAGAGAAACTTTTTAACACTGCTAGACCTACACTTCCGCTATTTATTCAACTTGAGAAAATTTAGTCATCTGTGACGTCACCTTGAATCCAATTGTAACAGTTAATTTATTAAAGTAAAAGTTTAGAAATCTAAAAATATTGATTCTTCTAATCCAAGAACACATGTATCTTTCCATCTGTTCTTGTCATCTTCAATTTCTTTCATCAACGTCTTATAGTTTTCAAAGGGTAGTACTTCTGCCTCCTGAGGTAGGTTTATTTCAAGATATTTTATTCCTTTTGATGCAATGATAATTGGGATTGTTTCCTTAATTTCTCTTTATAATATTGTGCTACTAGTGTATAGAAATGCAAGAGATTTCTGTGTGTTAATTTTGTAACCAGAAACTTTACTGAATTCATTGCTGAGACTTAGTAATTTTCTAGTAGTGTCTTTAGGATTTTCCGTGTATGGCATCATGTCATCTGCAAACTGACAGTTTTTTCTTTTTCAGTTTGGATTTGTTTTATTTCTTTTTTTCTCTGATTGCTGTGGCTAGGATTTTCAAAGTTATGTTGAATAAAAGTGGTGAGAGTAGGCATTCTTGTCTTATTCCTGATCTTAGAGAAAATGCTTTCATCGTTTCTCCATTCAAGTGTTGTTATATATGGGTTTGTCATATAAGGCCTTTATTATGTTATGTTCCCTCTATGCTCACTTTCTGAAGATTTTTTAAATCATAAATGAATGTTGAATTTTATCAAAAACATTTTCTTCATCTATTGAGATTATGATCATATAGTTTTTATTCTTCAATTTGTTAATGTGGTATATCACATTGATGAATTTGCTGATATTTTTGTGACATCTTTGTCTGGTTTTGGTATCAGGATGATGGTGGGCCCATAGAATGAGTTAACTCTGCAACTTTTTGGAATAGTTACAAAAGAATAGGCATTAACTCTTTTCTAAATGTTGGTAGAATTCACCTGTGAAGCCATCTGGTCCTAGATGTTTTAAAATCACTGATTCAACTTCAGTACTGGTAATTGATCTGTTTATATTTTCTATTTCTTCCTGCTTCAGTCTTGGGAGAGTATACCTTTCTAAGAAGTTGTCCATTTCTTCTAGGTTGCTCATTTTATTGGCATATAGCTGCTCATAGTAGTCCCTTATGATCCTTTTTATTTCTTTAATGTTGGTTATAACTTCTTTTCATTGTCAAAGATTATTGATTTGGGCCCTGTCTCTTTTTTCTTGATGAGTCTGGTTAAAGATTTAAGAATTTCATCTTTTCAAAGAACAAGCTTTCAGGTTCATTGATCTTTTTGATTGCTTTCTTCATTTCTATTTCATTTAGTTCTGCTCCGATCTTTATTATTTCTTTCCTTCTACTAACTTTGAGTTTTATTAGATTTTCTTTTTGATTTCCTCTTTGATTTCTTTGTGATCCATTGATTGTTTAGTAGAATGTTGTTTAGTCTCCACACGTCTGTGGTTTTTGCAGTTTTTTTTTCCTTGTAGTTGATTTCTAGTCTCATAGCATTGTGGTCAATAAAGATGCTTGATATGGTTTCAGTTTCCTTAAATTTCCTGAGGGTTGGTTTGTAGCCCAGCATGTGATCTATACTGGAGAATGTTCCATGTGCACTTGAAAAGAATGTGTATTCTACTACTTTCAGATGGAATTCTCTATAAATATCAATTAAGTCCATCTGGTCTAATGTGCCATTTAAAGCCTGTTTCCGTATTGATTTTCTGTCTGGGTGATCTGTCCATTAATGTAAATGGGGTGTTAAATTCTCCCAGTATTATTGTGTTACTGTCCATTTCCCCTTTATGTCTATTAACAAACATTTACTTGTATACTGAGGTGTACCTATGTTGGGCACATATACATTTACAATTTTTATATCTTCTTCTTGGATTGATCTTTTGATCATTATGTAGTGTCTTTAACTCTGTAACAGTCTTTATTTTAAAGTCTATTTTGTCTTCTGTAAGTATTGCTACTCTAGCTTTCTTTTGATTCCCATTTGCATGGGATACCTTTTTCCATCCCTTCATTTTCAGTCTGTATGTATCTCTAGATCTAAAGTGAGTCTCTTGCAGGCAGCATATATACAGATCCTCTTTTTGCAGCCATTCAGCCAGTCCATGTCTTTTGGTTGGAGCATTAATCTATTTACATTTAAGGTAATTTTCAAAATATGTGTTTCTATTGCCATTTTATTAATTGTTTTGCAGATCTTTTTTCCCCCTTTCTTCTTTTGTTCCCTTCTCTTCAGTGTTATGTTTGGATTCCTTTTTTTCTTTTATGTATATATCTATTATAGATTTTTGGTTTACAGTTACCATGAAGTTTTTGTATAACAGTCTCTCTCTCTCTCTTTGTATATATATGCTGATCTCTTAATTTCAAATGCATTTTAGATACCTTGTATTTGTACTCTCCTCCCCTCATGATTACTGTTTCTCATGTTATACTTTACATGTAATTGTAAAATTTTACATCTAACTGTTTTATATATCCTTTAACTGCTTATTGTGAATACAAATTATTTTACTACTTTTGTCTTTTAACCACCCTAGCTTAATGTGTGGATGATTGCCTACCTTTATTATATATTTGCCTTTACCAGTGAGCTTTTCCATTTTGTAATTTCTTGTTTCTAGTAGTGACATTTTCTTTTCCACCTATAGAAATTCTTTTAGCATTTGTAGTAAAGCTGGTTTGGTGATGCTGAATTCTTTTAGCTTTTTTTTTTTTTTTTCTTGTCTGTAAAGCTTTTGATATCTCCTTAAAATCTGAATAAGAGCTGCACTGGGTAGAGAATTCTTGGTTGTATGTTTTTCTCTTTCATCACTTTAAATATATCTTTCCATTCCCTTCTGGCCTGCAGAGTTTCTATTGAAAAATTAGGTGATGACCTTACGGGAGTTCTGTTGTATGCTATTTGTTACTTTTCTCTTGCTGTTTTTAATATTCTCTATTTATCTCTAATTTTTTCATTTTGATTGCAATGTGTCTTGCTGTATTCCCTTTTGGGTTAAGCTAATATGTGACTCTCTGCACTTCCTGGACTTAGGTGACTATTTCCTTTGCCAGGTTAGGGAAATTTTAAGCTATGATCTCTTCAAATATTTTCTCAGGCCATTTCTTCTCTCTCTTCTCCTGGTCCCCCTACAAGATGAATATTAGTGTGTTTGATGTTGTCCCACAGGTCTCTTACACTGTCCTCATCTCTTCTCATTTTTTCTTTTTTCTGTTCAACAGCCATGATTTCCACTACTCTGTTTTCCAGCTCACTGGTTTATTCTTCTGCCTCATTGAGGGTACTATTGATTTTGCAGTATAGTTTTTATTTCAGTTATTATATTCTTCAATTCTGTTTATTCTTTATATTTTTTAATTCATTGTTAAAATTTTCTATTTTTCTCTGTCTGAGAATTCATTCTCCTGCTGAGTTCTTTGACTATCTTTATGATCATTACTCTGAATTCTTTCTCAGGTAGATTGCCTATCTCCACATCTCTTAGTTCTTCTTCTAGGGTTTTCTCTTTTTCCTTCATCTGAAACCTATTCCTCTGTTGCCTCATTTTGTCTAAATTACTATTTGCATTTTTATGTATCTGATAGTTTAGTTACATTTCTCGACCTTGGAGAAGTGACCTTTTGTAGGAGACATCCTATGTGTTCCAGCAGTGCAGTCCCCTCTCATCAGCCAAGAACCCGGGGCCAGTTGGTTCCAGGGTACTGTCTGGCCTGAGTTTGCAGACTCAGTCTTAAGACTGCAAGGCTTAAGTTCTTTTTCTTCTGGTGTCTGCCTCCTGGAGAGACTGGTCTAGAGGCTTGTGCAGGGCTCCTGGCAACAGGGGGCCAGTGCCCGCCCCTCAGTGGGTGAAGCAGAGTCTTCTCCCTCTGGTGGGCAAGACCATGTCTAGGGGCATGTCTAGAGGTGGCTGTAGACTCAGGAAATCTTTAGGCAGCCTGTTGGCTGATGGGTAAGTCTATTTCCCTGCCCAATTTGTTGTTTGGCATCCCAGGACTGAAGCCTACAGGCTGTTGGATGGAGCAGGTCTTGATGTCAAGATGTCAGCCTCCAGGAGGGTTCACACAGATGAATACTTTCTGATATATAAATCACCAGTGGCTACATCTCTAGGGTGAGCCATAGCAACCTCCTACCTCTTCAGGAAACCCTCCAAAACCAGTAGGTACATCTGGCCCAGGCTTCTATAAATTATTGCTTTTGCCCTTGGTCCTGGTACATGTGAGATTTTGGTGTACATCCTTTAAAAGTGGAGTCTCTATTTTCCCCAGTCCTATGGAGCTCCTGCAATCAACTCCACTGGCCCTCAAAGCCAAATGTTATGGAGGCTTAGACTCCTGACATGGGTCTCAGAACTCTCACTCCTGTGGGTGAACCTCTAATATATTTATCCTCCAGTTTGTGGGTCACCCACGTGACTCACAAAGTATAACATTTCATTATATTGTGAGTCTGCCTCTCCTACCAGTCTTGTTGTGGTTCTTTCTTTATGTCTTTAGGTGTAAAAGATCTTTCCTGGCACAATCTTTTTTAACAATGATCGTTCTACAGATTGTCCTGAGTTTGGCATGCTCTTGAGAGGTGATGAGTTGAGGGTCCTTTTACTCTGCCATCTTGGCTGTCTCTCCCAAGCTACAAACTTTTAAGCTAAGATGTAAATGATCAAAAATGTTGATCAAGTGAAGAGCTGGCAAGAACATTCCAGGCACTAGAGAACGTATGTGAAAAGTACCTGAAGCTAGATAGAGTTTGGGCAAGAGCAACAAACTCCAAGAAGCCAGTATTGTTGGAAAGTTGTAAAAATAAAAAGGGGAGTGGCAGCACCTCAACATGCAGTGAAGATGAGAGCCAAGGACCAGCCTGTGTGTGCCACAGAGAAGGGTTGCCTCTTCAGTCATTCTAAGAGCTCCTAGCCCAATGCTGAAATGACCTGGTTCATGTTGGAAGATCCCAATGACTGCTGCATGGAAAACAGACCTAGACAGGGTGTGGGTGGGACAGGAGCAGAAGTAAGGGCTATTGTAATGGTCTGAGTTAAAGGAATGGAGGCTCACGTGACTGGCAACCATGAAGACAAAAAGAAGTGGACAGACTTAAGATATATCTTGGAGGCAAACTGGAAAGTATTTGCTAGTGAAACAGGTGTGTGTAGGGCAAGGTAGGTTGAGGAGAGAGAAGGAGGAAATCAAGATTGACTCCCAGGTTTCTGCCTTGAGCAGAGGAAGAGGGTGGCAAGTTCTACTGAGATGATGAAAACAGGTGGAGAAATGAGTTTCAAAATAAAAAATCGTGACTTTGGTTTTCAGTGTGGGAAGTTTGAGATGCTCATAAGACATCCACGTGGAGACACCCTGAAGGCAGTTGTCCATGCAGGAGTGGAGCTGGAGTTCTATGGAAGCATCTGATGTGGAGATATATACTTAGAAGTTGTTGGTGCAGATGGGACTGAGTGGGAACAGCTTAGGGGTTCAGACACTAGTCTGATGCCCTGCCCACAACTGAGCTTGGCTCCTCTGCTGCCCTGCCAAACAGGCTCACAGAAATCCCCCTCTCCCACCCAGTCACTGAGAAATTTTATAAGCTGTCTTTTCCAACAGGCTCTAAGCTTCTTAAAGGGATGTGAAAAAAGATTGATTTTGAAATCCGAAGTACAAGAAAAGCCTAGTGATAATGGGAAGGGTTCGATCTTACAACCCCAAAATGGTTCCCAGTTGCTGGCATGATTTCCAGGCCCGTCTGCCCACACAGGAGCTGCTACAGTGGCCAACCAGCAGAGGACAAGCCAGATCCGGTCAGGGGAAAATCTGATTATCTATCTAACAGCATTTGATAGCAGCATCCAAACATCCTACCCCTCCTCCGAAAAATCTCTTCACACCCCCAAGCCCTCAGAAGAGACTCTACATTACTATTGCAAGCTAGCTAGAAAGAAGCTTTGGCTGAAAGGATGTGCTGAAAGCCAGCAGAGAGAGATTGATGTGTAGAGCTGGGCTGCCCGAGGCATGTGTTCGCCATCTGTCAGGCGGAGGGAGCCCTGCCAGCCCTACATGGTAATTCAGTATTAAAAGAGTATCTTTGAATTTGACTGACACCCTGGGCAGCCTCAGCCAAGACGGTTGGGCTCTGGGGTCCAGATGGGATGGAGGGGCTCTGCTGTCCTGAGGGAGATGCCTCCGGAGGGCTGGGCCACCCAGGGTATGCAGGCAGGCTCTCCAGGGCTGGGAGGAGAGTGTGGCTTGGCCCAGGCTGGGCAGGCCTAGGCTTGAGCTGGGAATTTTATGTGTGGCTCAGCTTCAAAGACAAGGGTGGAACTGAGAGAAAATGTTCTTCACACATTACCCCTGCTCCAAATGATCCTTGAGGGAACGGTAATGTCAGAGTTTCAGGGTGCCTCCTGCAATGGAATAATCAACTTTAGACTTTTCCTGAAAATGTATGTACATAGTTAAGTTTAGTCCAGTAATTTCAGGCCTGAGACCAAGAATGAACAGAAAGCCCCTTTTTAGTGCCAGCTCCTGATGGCTCCATGGAGTATTCTGGTCCCTTTCCCCCGCCCAACACAGAGTTCAGTTCAGTTCAGTCACTCAGTCATGTCTGACTCTTTGTGACCCCATGAACCAACTCTTTGCAACCCCGTGAACTGACTCTTTGCGACCCCATGAACCGCAGCACAGAGACTCTCCTCCAAAAAGAGTTAGATGTTCTCTTGGGTTCCCCTTATAGCTCAGTTGGTAAAGAATCTACCTGCAATGCAGGAGACCTGGGTTTGATCCCTGGGTTTGGAAGATTCCCTGGAGAAGGGAACAGCTGCCCACACCAGTATTCTGGCCTGGAAAATACCATGGACTGTATAGTCCATGGGGTAGCAAAGAGTCAGACACGACTAAGTGACTTTCACTCACTCACTCCCATAGAACACAGGAATGGTCGAGTGATCTGCCTTGGTCAATGAAACGCAAGCAGAAATGAAATGTGCCAGCTCCAGGCAGAAGCATTCAAAGCCAAATGTGGTCGACTGGATCTTTTCTCCCTCTGTCACACCAGTAAGCTCAAGACAGAAGAGTTCCTGAAGCCTGAATCCCAGAACACAGCCAACATGGAGCCGAGTGGCAGCCAACCCATAATAATATTATGATGTGGGTGAGAAATAAGTCTTTCTTTAACCACTGAGAATTGGGGTCTGATTGTGCAGCAAAACCCAGTCTATCCTGACTGATACACTCTCCAGCCTACCCCACCACCATGCCCTCACATACCTGAGAGGTATCATAAGCTTCACTTGGCAAGAGGCAAAACTCCTTTGCAGCAACAAAATTTAGAGGGAAAATTGAAGGAGGAGATTTAAAGAAAGCCTATCTCATATTGTTGTCCTAAGTCACGTCCAACTCTGTGACCCAACGGACTGCAGCATGCCAGGCTCCCTTGTCCTTCACCATCTCCCAGAATTTGCTCAAACTCCTGTCCATTGAGTTGGTGATGCCATCCAATCATTGTCCCCTTCTCCTCCTGCCTTCAATCTTTCCCAGCATCAAGGGCTTTTCCAGTGAGTTGGCTCTTTGTACCAGGTGGCCAAAGTATTGGAGCTTCAGCTTTAGCATCAGTCCTTCCAATGGGCGTTCAGAGTTAATTTCCTTTAGGATGGACTGGTTTGATCTCCTTGCAGTCCAAGAGACTCTCAAGAGTCTTCTCCAGCACCACAGCTCAAAAGCATCAATTCATCAGCACTCAGCCTTCTTTATGGTTCAACTCTCGCATTCACACATGACTCCTGGAAAAACCATAGCTTTGACTATATGGATCTTTGTCAGCAAAGTGCTGTCTCTGCTTTTTAATATGCTGTCTAGATTTGTCATAGCTTTTTTTCAACACAACTTAGGAAAGCACCAGGCCTGAAACCACAAGAGGTTGTTTTAAAAGCATTACATTTGTGACAGAAATAACTAAAAGTAGGAGACCCAGACAGAAAGGTCTCAAGTCTCCTCACCAATGATACTGTGGTGTGAAGGGTACAAGATGGCAATTCAGGCAAAAAGACACAGATGGACAAAATGTACCTGTGGATTATTTATGCATCTTGCTTTATACATGCAGGGGCTCTTTTTTTTTTTAATCTGACTATAATACTTTCATCTTGGTGTGTGATCTAACCTTTCTCGTCTAGTAAAAATCAAACTTCAACAGTAGTGCCTATTTTGGTTAATGAAGAGAAAGAATTCTGCTCCTTTGAATCAATTCCAAGTTTATTAGTGAGTCTTTCTGGTGTGAGGATTACCTGCACACCTCAGAGCCCCGGCTGAGAATATTGACTCGCTGGCAGACAGGATGCTTCCCATTTGGTTACCAGGACATTTCCAGTTCAGCTGCTAAAAACCCAAACATCTTTCTTGTGAGCTGTTCCCCTGAGATGCCTGAGCTGGCTCTCAGAACTGAACTTCACATTTTCCATTGTGCTGTCAGTTACCAAAAGGGTGGGCTTACCCCCATCTAAAAGAGGCTCTGAAAAACCTGCATCTGATTTAGTGTTCAGCTCACAACTCTGCACTTCCTACAGGTTGCAGTCATATGAATTGGGGGCACTCGTGCTGTTTACATGAACACATATGGTTACATGTGTCAAATGGCAACACTCCCTCTGCTACAAGGACAGGGCTCTTCCAATGGGTTTCGGATGCAAGCCAGTGTGTTTCAGGATACCTGGGATGTCTCCACCCCCAATGAGCATTCAGCGGCAGAGGCAAGGATGGCCCCCATGAGTGGCAAGTGACTCTGGAACAGGGAGAGGTTTGCCTTGCCACAAAACTATCATCTGGCTGCACAATTTTTTTAATTTTGCCTTTCTGGTTTTTTTCTTTTCCCTCCTTCCCAGTACTGGCGTCTGAGAGCATTGTGTGCCTTCCCACTCCCATCCTCACCCCAAACACAACCTCACACCCGCTCCAGCCTCCTCAACTTGGAACTGCCCTGTGGTCTTGTTATTTTACCCACGAATAAGCTTCAGTTTTATAGCAGAAAAAATTATGCACGTTATCAAAATCTAATGCTGTCTTTGAAACGAGTTAACAGGCATTTAAAAAGAAATATATTGTAGAGAGGAAGTGTGCGCTTTCACCACACTATGAAACACCTTAGACTGAAACACGGATAAATGAAGGAATTGAGAAGGAAAGAACTCCTGAAATACTCAGGGCAAGTACCAGAATAGAGGTAGATAGGTTTTAAAAAGTTGAAGCCTCCCACAAGTTTTGCTGTATCCCATGTTAAGATGCCACCGCTGGGACCTCCTTTGTCTCAGGCCTTAATTCTTTCCTCTGCACTCTTGGTGGTGAAAGCAGTGAAGCTTTGGGAGTTTAAAGCAAGAGTTACCGTTTCTGCCCCTCCCTTGGGATCCCTACCCTCCCTCAGGACCCTCCATTGCAGGGACAGAACCATGAATGGGGGCCAGCAGAAGGCACCCCCAAGATGGGATCTGGTTTGAGGCGTCACTTGGATTACATGCAACATGTAGCTTGTCTTGAGGTGATGCTAGGGAAACCTTTCCTTAAATCATCTAGACTTGTAAGTCTGACATTTAACCATGAAAAAGGATCATTCTTTTGAGGCTTCTGCTTTTTTATTATGCTCTTAGCACCCTCACCATGAAAACCTGTGATGAGTTGAAGGTTAAATTAAAGACCACCCCCTACCCACCTCCACCCTAAGACATAGCGTAAAGGCAGCAGTAGAGTCCAATAGTTAGGGCAGAAGATCCTAAAAACAGAAGGCCTAGCTGTGTGACCTTGGGCAAGTCACTTAATTTTTCCCTCTCTTTTAAGGAAAATGAGCACAGAAGAACCAACCTCTTGGGCTTAGAATGACAGAAAAACAACCCAAGGTGTGCCACATGCTCATCAGCAGTGCCTGGCCTGTAGAGAGGGTTGGGTGAGCTCTGAGTTTTATCCTTAGATGAGCAGATGTAACTAACTAAGCCGGGGAAGGGAGCTTTCAACTTCCTTCCCCACGGCTGGTGTAGTCAGATGGGTTTACCAGCAACCAGGAGGGGCCTTCACCCTCAGAGGGCCTCATATATTATCTCTATCCCTGGAGCTAGAGGGAATTTCACAATAGAATATCACAGAGTAAGTGTTTTTTTCGTTCATTGTGCTGGGTGCCTAGGGGATGCTTTCAGTCTAGAGCAACTAATTTAATTAATTTCAATTAATTTAAATTTACTTAGCATTGGTGGTTAACAGCTACCATGTTGGACAATGTGGCTCTAGAGATTCATCCATAAATTCTAACAAAATGTCTTTTTATTTTCTATTTCCTCTTTTGCAACTTCCATCTTTTCCTTCTTCATTGTTAACACCCTTGATCAATCCTCTTAAGTTTCTTACATTTAATGTTCTTTTTTTCTACCTCTTATTTTTTTGTGCTTCCTTTTGGGACATTTATTTCCTAGTTTAACTTTTCTGATAATACCTTTGCTTTTCTGGTTAAGTTTCAGAAGTTATTATTTCTTAAGTTCTCATCTGATTGGCTTTTCTAGTATTTCTTTTAAAAAGAATCCTATACTTGTTTATGATACATTGTATTACTTTTTTCTTAGATTCTTTTTGTGGTTTTTTTTTTCCTTAAGTTTTCTTGTGTTCTGTGCATTTTCTCCCTTTTTCCTATGTTCTTTTATTCTGCCTCTGTTATGTCAACAATATTCCTTAAATGTCTGAAGATCCAGGACTATTTCCTTATATTTAAACTGTCCTGTTCTCTGTCCTGGCTGGCACAGCAGCCATAACAGCAGACACACTATATTCTCTCCTCTCATGGCTGACCTAATGGACACAGCCATGATGCAGCAGTAAAGCATGGAGCCCCCACAGGCATACCACACAAAGTAACCCACGACCAAGTAAGTACCTTGTGACCAAGTGAGTACCTCATGACACACATGTGCAGTGTTATAAATGATCTCAGCTGTTATACAAACATTATTTGCAAAATGTGGGGCAAAAGAGCCTGAACACACCATCTTGGCTAATTTTCTCTCTCCCTACACAATTATTCTAACACTATTTATTTCTTTATTTGGGCAGTTATTCTTTAACTTGTTTCTAAAAAGTTTTCAGGTCATTTATTAAGGGGAATAAAATATAATTAACTATTATTATATAACTAGGGCTTCCCCGGTGGCTCAGATGGTAAAGAATCTGCCTGCAATGTGGGAGACGCAGGTTCAATTCCTAGATCGGGAAGATCCCCTGGAGAAGGGAATGGCTACCCACTCCAGTATTCTTGCCTGAAGAATCCCATGGACAGAGGAGTCTGCCGAGCTACACTCCATGGGGTCACAAAGAGTTGGACACGACTGAGTGACTAATACTCATACACAAATATTATAACTAACACACATTACACAAGTATAGGAAAGAAAAGGGAAAGACCAGAGTAGAGATATAAAGAGGAACCAATATAAAAGCATGTACTATTATATATTATGTTCTACACTCTTGATGGGCAGACCTTAAATTGGCTTGAGGTTTCTAGCAGGCGATACAAACAGGGAAACTATACCACTTACTCAAATATGCGCACCCATTATGACAGAATCCAGCTTGAGAAAGTTAGATTACCAGCCTCGGCCCACCACCAGCAGAATAATGACCCGTTGTGTATTCAGTTTTCATGAAGGAGACCCTGTGTCATGTAATGAACAGCACCTTCAACCATACCAACTAAGAAGACCCGAAGACAGACTCTGTGAGACTACGATGAAAGAGTCATTAAGCTTTCATGGCTAACACAGCAGAAGAAAACGATCACCTTCTTTCATGAAAGAATATTTGATACTCTTGTTGGAAACAACACTGGACCACCAGGAGAACATGTTCACTGAAGCACCAACAGTCTCCCCTGGGCAGTGCTTGCTCTCCCCTGGTTTCCTCTGAATTTCAGTTTCCTTCCTTGTTAAATGGAGATATACATCCTTGCCCATCACACAGGATTAATATGAAAATCAACTCAGTTAATATCCAATACCAATAACATTTTAAAATATCAAACAAATGCAATATACTATTATCTTCTTGTTGTCCATGATTTCTCCCGATGTCTAAATTTACCATTGCAAGAAGCTGTACTATCAAAGCCTCAGGTAGTTTAAAGATGCTGTACTCATGACACAATATAAGGTCCTTACAGCACATTGGGCTGACCTGTGTTCTAAAATACAAAACCACCTCTCACTTAGCTCTGAATTCCCTGAAGCTAGAACAGAGAACCTAACACAGAAGATGCTCGGTACAGGCAGATAGTCAAAATGGCAACAGCATAGGGCAGAGAGTGCTGGAGTCCTTCCTCATACTCCATCTCGTTATGTCTACGGCAACCCAGAGAGGTGTGCATTATTCCTCTGAATTTACAGAAAAATTAAATGAATCATTCAAAACTCAGTAAGTAGTAGGGCACTTCTGAGTTCTAAATTTTCTTGAGATCTACCACAATCTAAAATGTTTGTCCAGCCAGGGAGTATGGTGAGAAACAGGACGGACAGGGGAATTCTAAATCTTCCATTATCTATAACAGACCCATTTGTGCACACACACAGACACGCAAAACATAAAGGACCCATCATCACTCAATGGCTCCAGGAATAATTGTGACAGGCACAAAACAGTAATAACAAAATAAAACTCTCTTTCTGGAATGAGCTGAATAAGTTCTTGAAATCTGGCTTAAAGCAAGATGGAGGGAAAGATGCTTTATGGAATCTATGTTTAAAACCTTATAGTATAAATTCCTTTGTTTAGAATCTGTCTCATGCCCCAGGAAAAGAACATTTTCTTTCTTGACCTTCGTCTGAAATCCCCAGAGTGGAAGCCCCTTGGCTCTCAAACAAACCACTTACAACATCTCAGGATTGGAGGTGGAAGGAAAAGAAAGATGTCTCCCACAACTACCAGCCCTGACACATTGGTTGCCCCAAAGTACTAAGCTCTTAGGAATCACTCCATTCATAGGTCACCATGAAAGGCAGCAAGACTTGAGGATATATAGCAAAATCCGTTTGGGCAACATGATTTTGCTTCATAGCCACTTCCTGCACTGCTGATAAGAGTGCAAGACCCAGGGGTAAAAGGTGAATAGTGATAAGATCTCCAGGTGGAGTTGCTATGATTTCTGGTACTAAGCTGGCTAGTAGTTAAACCATCCCTTCCCCCACTCCAGTATTCTTGCCTGGAAAATCCCATGGACGGAGGAGCCTGGTGGGCTACAGTCCACAGGGTCACAAGGAGTAGGACACGACTGAGTGACTTCACTTTCACTTTCCCACAAGCACACTGAGAGCATCCAAAAATGCTGACGATTGTTCTATCTTTTGAAAGCATCAAAGAATTGATCATTATCAGGCCAAATCTAAATGAAACCAGAAACACAAAGAGAGCTGTGATTTGAAGCTCTTGGCCTCCGGGGCATTTGCTGAACCTGGCACATTTGAGCTCCAACTTTTACAGCTTCAGGAAGCGCTGGGGAAGATGACACCTAGAGACCACCCAACATGGGAAGTCTAGAGTAAAAGTGTGACCTGTGAGGTTGCCCCATTCCTCCCCCAGGGAACAACAAAGAAACGTTGCCTTGTGCTGAGCGGAGTCGAGGAGTAGGGTGGGTGGGGAGCAGTACAATTGTGGAGAAGTTGTACCAACAAGCCCACCCTCTGCAGCATTTGCAGCCAAATAGACAAAACATCAAGCTGTGAATTTAGTGGCTTCAGGTGGCAGAGAAAAGTACAGATCCTCTCTGAAGAAACTCCCTCATTCCAAACCTCAAAGAATTCTCACAAATAGCTTTCTTAGGGCAAGAAGTAACACAGTAAAAAAAAAAAATAATTAAAAAAGCAAGCACACCAGGACAAAGTGAAAAGTAGCAAAAACAAAGTTAGGTTCCAGGCATTCATTTAGAACCTCCAAGGCCTATTACAGAAGAACCTGATAGACCACATCTCACCACACCAAGACATTTTGCCTCAAAAAAGAACAGACCGTTAAAACAGGGAATTGTTTTCAACAACCAGATTCACATTGGTTGACCGGTAGCTTGGTTCCCTGAAATTTAAAATTGCTGGAAAATTAAAGGTGTGCTTTGGGTGGTTCTTCTGACCCATCCTTTGTTCCCCTGCTGTTTTTCACTCCTACCTAAACCATGAGCAAAACTGCCGCATATCTTATATTTCCAACTGCCAGGGTCCTCTGCTGCTCCTCAAACGATCAACCCACCTCCTAACTTTCAGGAACCTGCCAGAGAGCCTGCTCTTAGTGCCCCAAGACCTGAAGGACTGCCCACACTCAGGATACCCTCAACGTTAACCTGGCTGAAGTTCATCCCATGGAAACTAATGAGTTTTCTGGTAATCTGAACCAGTTTGGCTAATGGTGATCTAAAACCATTTTTATCTACCTCACGATCTCGACACTTTTTTCTGAATAACCATTCCTCTTCAGTAACACTGTCCAGGACCCCATGTGATCTGGTTTATAGTCCCTTCCTCTATTTTCTTGGCCCCGACAACTTTCACAAGCACTCAAGTCAACCACCCACAGCACTGCCATTCCTCTACCTCTCAGAACCAAGCATGGCTGCCTGGTGTCTTCCAGCCATCCACCTCAGCTCAGTGCCCTCTACCTCGCTGCAGCTGAAGCGACTGTGAACTCCATTATCCTGCCCCTTCATATCTCTTCATCTTTCTTCATATCCCTACCCAGCCTGAGCTCCTGACCTGGCACTGCAGCAATTCTCTGCTGGGGGAATCTGTGCTGGGTGTGTTAACCTCTCAGCTGAGACTGGAATACTAAAATCTAAGGCAGGAGGACTCGTGGCAGAACAGTAGGCAGGTACAAAGGCCCTGAGGTAGGGATAAGCTTAGCAGGTCCAAGAAACATCAAGAAGGCCAGTGCCCTGGATAGAAGTGAGTGAAGGAGGTGTGGCAGGAGAACAAGATGTAATACTAAATAGATGTAAACATGTGAATACACAGCTCGGGGATGGGCACCAGCATATGTTCAGCAAACTTGTATTTCCTTTCTTTCTGTGTTCAGTGGTATCAGGCACTTCCACGTTTCTAGTGTGGAAAGCACATTCAAATGTGGCCAGATCATGCAGGGACAAAAGACTGAGACAAAGCTTTGGACTTCACCCCAATCTCATGGAAAGCTGGTGGAGGGTTCTGAGCAAGGAAATAGCTAGTCTGAACCATATTTTTAAAAAATCATTTTGGGAGAATCCCCTGGTGGTTAGGATTCCCAGCTTTCACTGCCGGGAGCCTGTGTTTCATCTCTGGTCAGAAAACGAAGATCCTGCAAGCTGCGTGGGATGGCCAAAAACCATTTTGGCTACTGTGTAAAGAAAGATCCATGGGAGTGAGACACGTTAAGATGCTACTGCAGGGACAGAGCCTCAGTCTAGAACAGTGGCCCCGGTGGCAGTTGAAATAGAGAAGAATGAGTGAATAGGGATATACTTTGGACACAGAGCTCACGGGACTTGCTGATAAACAATGTACATCTCGCTGTCCCAGTCACATTCCTAGGGTCTCCAGCTTCCCACTGACAGTGTCTGCATCTCTGGCCTGAGCCTTTACCCCAGAACCTCAGAAGTCTCTCTGCCAGGTACCCACGGCAGGCAGGAAAGCCGAGGGAGCTAATATACCCCTGCCACTCCCACGAAGACCCTAAGTCAAATACTCTTTTTTTTTTTTTTTTTTTTTCATTTTTATTTATTTATTTATTTTTGGCTGCACTCGGTCTTCATTGCTTCACGCAGGCTTTCTCTAGTTATGGAGAGCAGGGTCACTCTCTAGTTGCAGTGGCTTCTTACTGCGGTGGCTTCTCTTGCTGCAGAGCATGGGCCCTAGGGTGCACAGGCTTAAGTAGTTGCAGCATGTGGACTTACCTGCCGCGGCATGTGGAATCCTCCCGGACCAGAGATTGAACCCATGTCTCCTGCATTGCCGGTGAATTCTTAACCACTGGATCACCAGAGAAGCCCGTAAGTCAGTTATTCTTAAGTTTGACATGTCAATCCCCCAGCTCTCTTGTGCCTTGAGCTGGCTGATTCCAAGACGTGTTTCCTACATTTCCCCATGAGACTGTGCCCCGGTCTTCCACTGTGCTAGCTGGCCTTGTGCTCACCTGCTATTAGTCATCTTTCCCTGGCATAAGGTCAACCCCACGCCCTTCTGCAGTCCTCAAGTGATGACAACCCAGGTTGTCTGAATGGCTGACTTCATTCTCCTCTCTTCTATCTGGACAGATATGCCTGTCCTGGAGGAATCAAAATGCTTCACCTACTTAAAACATCTCCACCTTCCAACACCAGATCTGAAACAACCACATCTCTATTTCAGGCAGTCTCCAAATGTCCCCAGAGGAATGAGACCAGGGTGCAGGGCCAGGGGATATGAACTCATCAGCCACAACAATCCACCACTTCCGGCTGGATTAGAGGACTGGAGGCAGAGACACAATGAAAGCAAGAAGAGTAATTACTCAACATGAAAACAGTATTGATCTTTGGAGGGCTGTGAGGGACTTTTTCCCCCCTTCTCCTTGACTATACTTTTCAAATTATCTAAAACATACAATGTATATTAAAAATAGGGTATTCCTAAGATACTTGTGAATTATGAAGGGGAAAACTATAACTTTACAACGGAGAAAACGTGCAGACTTCTTCCATGGTAATGGCGCAAGCAGACCTTTCTGCCTCCTTGGGTAGAGAGCCCTGTGAGACCATGAGAGGATGTCAGGCAACCCAAATTCAGGGGCTTCCTACCAAATAACTGGTTTATATTCTTCCAAAATGTCTAGGTCATAAAAGACAAAGCAGATTGAAGAACTACTCCAGATTAGAGGAAACTAGAGGACCAATAGCTAACCCAAGATGTGATCCAGAAAAAGACATCTCTGGGGCAATGGGGGAAATATGAATAAGGTCTATAGATGAACTATTGCTGTGCCAGTGTTAACTGCTGGATTTGATCTTTAGACTGGTCATAATTTTAGATAATACAGACTGAAGGCTTGAGAGGTAAAGGGGCATTGTATCTGCAACTCAGTCTCAAATGCTGTTACCGAGGCAATCTGGGTGAAGAGTATATGGGAATTCATTGTATAATTTTTCCACATTTTTATAAGCTCAAATTTATTTCAAAATAATAAATTAAAAAATAAAAATGTATTGAATGTTTTAAAAAAATTTAAAGAACTTTTCAGAAAGAAAGTATCTCCACATTCAGAGCCTGTGCTGTGAACCCATGGGATACATTTTTGCTGTCAGCGAAGTTCCCAACAGCCGGGGAAGAACGAGGAACAAAGGCCCCGCCCTGCCCTCCCCAGCTGTCAGAGCGCCAGACACACACACAGCTGCCTCTGAGGGGCTTTACTGAGAGATAAGTGCTGATAAGCCCTGCAGGTCATCTTCGTCAGCCACTGGCCCCCCAGCTAGCTGAGAGGAGGCCAGCCCTTCCAGAGCTCCTTCCGACATAAGCCAGAGCACAGCGAATTTCTTTCAAGTCCAAAGCTGCAGCTGGCCTCCCCCCGGGTATGAGCAGCCCCGCAGTGGGGTGCCTGCCAGAGTAGGGGTACTGCCGGCGCCCCTTCCCAGAGAGGCCAGGAGGTCACAGTCGGAGTCTCCTTCTAATTTACAGGAATGCCGTTCTGTTTGGATCTGTTTGGGAAACTGAACAAAATCCCCACATCACGCTTAGTAAAAAGATAAGCTACAAAAACTACCTAAACGTGTATCACTCTCATCAAGTCCAGTGCAGAATGGACCTGGGAGAACATTTCCTTTGCCCTCCTTTGGGCAACGCCTGCCAGGCCTGGGTGGATGCGGCAGCTCGCTCAGCGGCTGCTGACCTCCGACGCTGCTTGTTATAGGACAAAGGACCGATCGCCTGGGGACCAAATCCTCCACAACAACCATGAATGGTTTTCCAGGCCAGCCTGACCACACTGCGCTTGTCTCAAGGAAATGTTACACCAAAGCACAGTCAAATCTGTGCTTTGTAGCCCAGTAAGCAGAGGCTGGAACTGGACGTCTGGGTAGGACCCTGGACAGATAGACCCCAACTAGGTCAGTAAGAGCAAACAGAGGCTGTGCTCACAACAGATGCAAAACGCTGCTCTCCCCCACTTTAATGGGGGGAGGGGAGCTCATTATCCAGTCCACAGGTTTGGGTTTGTTTTCTTTTTAACTTCTGGAAGATGTACCAATGAATCAAACCCATTCCACCACCTTGCAGTCATCCTGAGAAAGGAGAATGGAAAGAATCCTGAGGCTGAAGAAGTCTCTAGTGCCAGAGAACTGCTTCTGAGAGGAAGCCACTGGAACGCTATCATGGAGGAACAGTGCCCTCGTGCGGCAACTCTGGGCACGACCTGCGGGGCCAGCATTCGCTCCCTTGCCCCTCACTCCTCGCCTCAGCCTTGTAAAGGTGTGGAAGATAAACTGTAACCGTAGCTTGCATGTATCACAATTAAGAATGGTGTATGGGCGATTGGTTAACCTGAAGCTGGGAAGAACAGTCCAAATCAGGAGTTAAAGCTGTAGGCTTAAGGTCTGGCTCTAGAACGGTGGGCAAAGTGCTGAAATTCTCTGTTCCCTGCAAAGGGAGGAAAATAGTTTAAAGCTGTGTTGTTTGCATCACAGGTTTGTTATAAATATTACATAAGATAATGTGTGTGATACAGGCTTTACCATTCCCTACAAACACATACAATTCACACACACAGCAAATAGTAACTGAATGGTTTCAAAGGGATTCTCAACAAAACTCTGTCCTTTGAACATCCTCCAACACAGTCCAGTCCAGCTCTCAGGCTCACCCAGAATCTCTTGGTTGTAAGGAATAGAGATCTCTCTCTGCCCACCTCAGTGAGGCCAAGGACAGAGTGGCACTGCAGCAGGGGCTGGTGGAATCCAAGGACAGAACCGGTCCTTCAGCTGTAGTGCAGGTCTAGCCTCTATGGGGTGTCCGCTGTACTGGGGTCTGTGCCACATCATGGTCTCTGCCAAGTGGCTACCACCTACAAACTGGCACTCTCCATCTACCTCTCCAAAGATTAAATTAAGAGCCTCTGCAGTTTTTGAAAAGAGTTCAGGGTGGCACTCTGCTCTGGAAAAAACTGGCAGAACAGGTCTTCAAATAGATATTTTCAGGAGACAATTTTATGAGCCCAATTTTTGCATCTCCTCATATTTAGAAAGGTGCTAAAATCTGACATGATGACATCTGCTCCCGACAGTAAACTTCACAAGACTAGCAGAAACCTTCTGCAAAAAAAAAAAAAAATATATATATATATATATGTGTGTGTGTGTGTGTGTGTGTGTGCGCGCTTGGGGACTTGCCTGGTGGTCTAGTGATTAAGAATCCACGTTGCTATGTAGGGGATGCAAGGTTGCTCGTCCCTGGTCAAGGAACTAGGATACCACATGAGCCCATGTGCTCTGGAGCCAATGCACAACAACAAAAGATACAACAAAGATCCGACATGCTGCAACTACCACCCGATGCAGCCAAATAAATAAATAAATACTTCTTAAAAATATGTGCTTGGTTGCATGTACTCCCCTTTCACCAAAATCACATGTATACTGACCTTCCTCTCTACCTCTCTGAAGCAGTTTCTCAGAGCTATCTGAGAGCAATCTGAAAGGCTATCTCCTGGATAGGACTCTGGATAGTGTCCCATTCACATTCACATCACACAATACTGCCACTAACCTAAGCCTCTCTGATTCCAATGCCCTTGATCGCGAAAGTAAAATGTGTTTAGCCCCACCTTCTTTTAGAGTGGGGTCACGGACCAGCCTACAGATGGACCACAGCTAGTACTAGAGAAATAGCGTGACTTTGGATAAATATGCTTGTGCATCTCCGCAGGGCCATGAGCCAAACGGTGGGTGATTTGGGCCAAATATTCAAGTAGAAGATGGGGAGGGTGAAGGCTGCATCCCTTTCTTGGATGCTAAAGTTGTAAGCTTTTTTCTTTGATTTTCATTGAGTCCCGGGGGCTACGAAGGCACCCTGAGAGCAAGGCTTTGTAACTATGGAAGACAAGGGTCCGCTGCACTTTGCGAAAGTTCCGTGAGCCTTGGGGAGACAAACACCTTCCTTGGAGCAGAAGCAGGAGGTCTGATAGGGGGAGTGGTGTGGGCCTGCTTTCTGGTACCCCCTAGGTGAGCAGCACCTCTGAGAACTTAGCCAGGTGCATTCTCAAAACTGTCAGGGAGGTGAGAGGACAGACCCAGTTTCTCAGTCCCCCAGAACTAGACCTGAACCCTCAGCCCCTTGCAGTTTGCATGTATTAACCCTGGAGAACTATTGATAACCTTGCTAAATCCCATTCTTTCTACATTTTGGCACATGTGCACGCGCGCGCACACACACACACGTAGAGACCAGCAAACTGTCTGTGCCCAAACAGTGGCTGATCTTTACTTCCAAACTAAATGTAAAAGAAGCACTGGAGTGGAGGCTGGCAAGGCCGTGACTGAGAATGGGGACGCTTTACACTCTGCGTCCTGGATGCCTCCCTTGCCTCACTCTATTCCCAGCCCTGCTTCTCGACCTCCTTGACTAGTGGAAATCTCCAGATGTTCACAGCACTGGGTTCTCTTCTCCAGATACTTGTCATAACTGCAATTCTACCTTCGTTTCTGGGGTGATTTGGCTGTCTCCCCTGTTGGACCATCAGCTCCAGGACAGCTTTGGTGCCTTCTTACTGCCAGGTATATATTAGATACAATAAATACTTGTTGATTAAATGAAAAAAAGAAAAACTTAGCAAGATGACAAGACCTCTGGAGTAGTCCAGAGTCACCACACTAGGAATCCCCAGAAGGCAGAGCTCCATTCAGTGATTCTAATGGCCCCCAAATGAATGTTACCCAAAATGTCCTCACCATTTTTATAGAGCAATACTGTGAGAACACAGTCTTGTGTATATAATAAAATTGAGTGGATATAATAAAATCTGCTCTTGAGAGGAAAAAAAGGCCAAACGCATAAATGTCTAGAGTAGAAAGACAAGAGGAAAGAGATGGCATTTGTTGGGTACCCGTGATGAGCCAGGTACTGGAGGCTTCACCTGCTGTATGCTTAATCACTCAGTCATGTCTGACTCTTTGTGACTCCATGGACTGTAACCCACCAGGCTCCTCTGTCCATTGGGATTCTCCCAGCAAAAATACTGGAGTGGGTTGCCTTCCTCTCCTCCAGGGGATCTTCCCAACCCAGGGATTGAACCCAACTGTCCCAAATTGCAGGCGGATTCTTGTACCAGCTCGGAGGCTTCACCTGACTGCGTTATTTCACAACCACCCAACCGCCACATCCTCTTATCTTTATTTTTCCAGGCAGCTAAGTATGAGAAATTAAATAATATTTAAAATGTACATGTACCCACCTCTAAACCTTATATTCTTTCTGCAGCATCAATATAAAAGAGGTGTCAAGTGATAAGAAGGTTCTGAGTGAGAAGAGAGAATTTGAGATAGACTTTAATGTTAGAATTTTAACTGGCATAGACGATAAGAATGAGAAGAAAACAGCGAGGTCTTAGAATAGCTCACAGCTTGTGTGGGTGTGTTGTTTCATGTGTGTGTCTTAGCCTGAGGCACTTCATTTGCCCAACCCTCTGCACCTCCTCCCAGCTGCTAAGTTCCTCGAAGAATTGCCTGGATCTGCAGTGGCCAAGGAACGTCTCAGATGGTGGAAGGCCTGCTGCTTCACGATCGCTGCAGGTGATACTGAGTCACTTAAAAACTCAGATCCTGTAATGCTGTGAAGTGGCTGGACCTTCACACATTGTTGGTGGGAATATAAGATGTGTAGTCACTTTGGAAAATAGTTTGACAGTTTCTTCAAAAATTAAGTATATACCCAGCATACAATCCAACTCTTTCATGGCCGCAGTCACCATCTGCAGTGATTTTGGAGCCCAAGAAAACAAAGTCTGTCACTGTTTCCACTCTTCCCCATCTATTTGCCATGAAGTGATGGGTCTGGATGCCATGATCTTTGTTTTTGGAATAATAAGATTGACTTACAATGATATATTTTTTCATTTACCTGTTGATGGGCATTTGGATTGTTTCCAGTTTGGGATTCTTACAGATGTAGCTGTTATGAACATTTATGTTCAAGTCTCTCTATGGATATATTTGCATTTCTCTTGGGTTAAAATCTAAAGAAGGATGAGCACTGAAGAATTGATGCTTTTGAACTGTGGTGCTCTAGAAGACTCTTGAGAGTTCCTTGGACTGCAAGGAGATCAAACTGGTCAATGTTAAAGGAAATCATTGCTGAATATTCATTCAAAGGACTGATGCTGAAGTTCCAATATTTTGGCCACCTGATATGAAGAGCTGACTTATTGGAAAGGACTTTGATTTTGGAAAGACTGAAGGCATAGGGAGAAGAGGGCAACAGAGGATGAGATGCTTGGATGGCTCAGCCTTCTTTATGGTCCAGCTCTCACATCTATACATGATTGCTGTCTAGATGATACATGATACTGTACTGTCTAGGTTTATCATAGCTTTTCTTCCAAGGAGCAAGTGTCTTTTAATTTCATGGCTGCAATCACTATCCACAGTGATTTTGGAGCCCAAGAAAATAAAGTCTGTCACTGTTTCCAATGTTTCCCCGTCTATTTACCATGAAGTGATGGGATCAGAAAAAAGATTTACTGAACATGGCCACACCCATCAGAACAAGACCCAGTTTCCCCCTCAATCAGTCTCTCCCATCAGGAAATTTCCATAAGCCTCTTATCCGTCTCCATCAGAGGGCAGACAGACTGAAAACCACAATCACAGAAAACTAACCAATCTGATCACATGGACCACAGCCTTGTCTACCTCAATGAAACTATGAGCCATGCCATGTAGAGCCACCCAAGATGGATGGGTCATGGTGGAGAGCTCTGGCAAAACTTGGTCCACTGGAGAAGGGAATGGCAAACCTCTTCAGTATTCTTGCCTTGAGAACCCCATGAACAGTACGAAAAGGCTAAAAGAGGACACTGAAAGATGAACTCCCCAGGTTGGTAGGTGCCTAATATGTTACTGGAGATCAGTGGAGAAAAAACTCCAGAGAGAATGAAGAGACAGAGCCAAAGCAAGAACAATACCCATTTGTGGATGGGACTGGTGATGGAAGCAAGGTCCAATGCTGTAAAGAGCAATAGTGCATAGAAACCTGGAATATTAGGTCCATGAATCAAGGCAAATTGGAAGTGGTCAAACAGGAGGTGGCAAGACTGAGCATCAACATTTTAGCAATCAGCGAACTAAAATGGACTGGAATGGGTGAATTTAACTCAGATGACCATTATATCTACAACTGTGGGCAAGAATCCCTTGAGAAATGGTGTAGCCATCATGGTCAACAAAAGAGGCCAAAATGCAGTATTTGGATGCAGTCTCAAAAAGGACAGAAGGATCTCTGTTCATTTCCAAGGCAAACCATTCAATATCACAAGTCTATGCCCCAAGTCTATGCCCCAACAAGTAATGCTGAAGAAGCCGAAGTTGAACGGTTCTATGAAGACCTACAAGATCTGCTAGAACTAACACCCCCCAAAAAAAAATGTCCTTTTCATTATAGGGGACTGGAATGCAAAAGTAGGAAGTCAAGAAATACCTGGAGTAACAGGCAAATTTTGCCTTGGAGTACAGAATGAAGCAGGGCAAAGGCTAATAGAGTTTTTCCAAGAGAATGCACTGGTCAGAGCAAACACCCTCTTCCAACCACACAAGAGACGACTCTACACAAGGACATCACCAGAATGGTCAATACCAAAATCAAATTGATTATATTCTTTGCAGCCAAAAATGGAAAGGCTTCATACAGTCAGCAAAAACAAGACTGGGAGCTGACTGTGGTCAGATCATGAACTTATTGCCAATTCAGGCTTAAATTGAAGAAAGTAGGGAAAAACACTAGACCATTCAGGTATGATCTAAATCAAATCCCTTTACAGTGGAAGTGAGAAATAGATTCAGGGGATTAGATCTGATAGAATGAATGCCTGAAGAACTACGGATGGAGGTTTGTGACATTGTACAGGAGGCAGGGATCAAGACCATCCCCAAGAAAAAGAAATGCAAAAAGGCAAATGGTTGTCTGAGGAGGCCTTACAAATAGCTGAAAAAGAAGAGAAGTGAAAGGAAAAGGAGGAAAGGAAAGGTAAACCCATTCAAATGCAGAGTTCCAAAGAATAGCAAGGAGAGAGAAAAAAGACTTCCTACGTGATCAGCACAAAGAAAGAGGAAAACAATAGAATGGGAAAGACTAGAGATCTCTTCAAGAAAATTAGAGATACCAAAGGAACATTTCATGCAAAGATGGGCACAATAAAGGACAGAAATGGTAGGGACCTAACAGAAGCAGAAGATATTAGGAGGAGGTGGCAACAATACACAGAACAGTTCAGTTCAGTCGCTCAGTCGTGTCTGACTCTTTGTGACCCCATGAATTGCAACACGCCAGGCCTCCCTGTCCATCACCAACTCCCGGAGTTCACTCAGACTCACGTCCATCGAGTCAGTGATGCCATCCAGCCATCTCATCCTCTGTCGTCCCCTTCTCCTCCTGCCCCCAATCCCTCCCAGCATCAGAGTCTTTTCCAATGAGTCAACTCTTCGCATGAGGTGGCCAAAGTACTGGAGTTTCAGCTTCAGCATCATTCCTTCCAAAGAAATCCCAGGGCTGATGTTCTTAAGAATGGACTGGTTGGATCTCCTTGCAGTCCAAGGGACTCTCAAGAGTCTTCTCCAACACCACAGTTCAAAGGCATCAATTCTTCGGCGCTCAGCCTTCTTCACAGTCCAACAATACACAGAATAACTATACAAAAAAGATCTTCATGACCCAGATAACCATGTTGGTGTGATCACTCACCTAGAACCAGACATCCTGGAATCTGATGTCAAGTGGGCCTTAGAAAGCATCACTACGAACAAAGCTAGTGGAAGTGATGGAATTCCAGTAGAGCTATTTCAAATCCTAAAAGATGATGTTGTGAAAGTGCTGCATTCAATATGCCAGCAAATTTGGAAAACAGCAGTGGCCACAGGACTTGGAAAGGTCAGTTTTTATTCCAATCCCAAAGAAAGGTAATGCCAAACAATTCTCAAACTACCGCATGATTGCCGTCATCTTACACGTTAGCAAAGTAATGCTCAAAATTCTCCAAGCCAGGCTTCAGCAGAACATGATTTGTAAACTTCCAGATGTTCAAGCTGGATTTAGAAAAGCCAGGGGAACCAGGGATCAAATTGCCAACATCTGCTGGATCATCAAAAAAGCAAGAGAGTTCCAGAAAAACATCTACTTCTGCTTTACTAACTATGCCAAAGCCTTTCACTGTGTGGTCCACAGCAAACTGTGGAAAATTCTTCAAGAGATGAGAATACCAGACCACCTGAACTGCTTCTTGAGAAATCTGTATGCTAGTCAGGAAGTAACAGAACTGGACATGGAACAGCAGACTGGTTCCAAATAGGGAAAGGAGTACATCACCCTATATATTGTCACCCTGCTTATTTAACTTCTATGCAGAGTACATCATGAGAAACACTGGCTGGATGAAGCACAAGCTGGAATCAAGATTGCCGGGAGAAATATCAATAACCTCAGATATGCAGATGACACCATCCTTGTGACAGAAAGTGAAGAAGAACTAAAGAGCCTCTTGATGAAAGTAAAAGAGGAGAGTGAAAAAGTTGGCTTAAAACTCAACATTCAGAAAACTAAGATCATGGCATCCGGTCCCATCACTTCTGCAAATAGATGGGGAAACAGTGGAAACAGTGACAGACTTTATCTTTTTGGGCTCCAAAATTACTGCAGATGGTGATTGCAGCCATGAAATTAAAAGATGCTTGCTCCTTGGAAGAAAAGTTATAACCAACCTAGACAGCATACTAAAAAGCAGAGACATTACTTTGCCAACAAAGGTCCATCTAGTCAAGGCTATGGTTTTTCCAATAGTCATGTATGGATGTGAGAGTTGGACTATAAAGAAAGCTGAGCGCCGAAGAATTGATGCTTTAGAACTGTGGTGTTGGAGAAGACTCTTCAGAGTCCCTTGGACTGCAAGGAGACACAACCAGTCCATCCTAAAGGAAATCAGTCCTGAATATTCATTGGAAGGACTGATGCTGAAGCTGAAACTCTAATACTTTGGCCATCTGATGCAAAGAACTGACTCATTCAAAAAGACCCTGATGCTGGGAAAGATTGAAGGCGGGAGGAGAAGGGGATGACAGAGGATGAGATGGTTGGATGGCATCACCAACTCGATGGACAAGAGTTTGAGCAGGCTCCAAGAGTTGGTGATAGACAGGGAAGCCTGGCATACTGCAGTCCATGGGGTCACAGAGTCAGACATGACTGAGTGACTGAACTGAACTGATGGGATCAGATGCCATGATCTTAGTTTTTTTAACATTGAGTTTTAAGCCATCTTTTTCACTCTCCTCTTTCACCTTCATCAAGAGGCTCTTTAGTTCCTCTTTGCTTAATGCCATAAGGGTGACATCATCTGAATATCTAAGATTATTGATATTTCTCCCAACAATCTTTATTCCAGCTTGTGCTTCATCCAGCCCAACATTTTGCCTGATGTACTCTGCATATAAGTTAAATAAACAAGGTGAAAACATACAGCCTTAACATACTCTTTTCCCGATTTGGAAGTAGTCTGTTGTTCCATGTCTGGTTCTGACTGTTGCTTCTTGACCTGAATACAGGTTTCTCAGGAGGCAGGTAAGGTGGTCTGGTAGTCCCATCTCTTTAAGAATTTTCCACATTTGTTGTGATCCACACAGTCAAAGGCTTTAGCATAGTCAAAAAAGCACAAGTAGATGATTTTCTGGAATTCTCTTGCTTTTCCTATGATCCAACAGATGTTAGAAAATTTGATCTCCAGTTCCTCTGCCTTTTCCTAATCCGACTTGAACATCTAAAAATTCTCAGTTAATGTACTATTGAAGCCTAGCCTGGAGAATTTTGAGCATTTTGCTAGCATGTGAGATGAGTGCACTTGTGCAGTAGTTTGAACATTTTTGGGCATTGCCCTTCTTTGGGATTGGAATGAAAATTGACTTTTTCCAGTCCTGTGGCCACTGCTGTTTTCCAAATTTGCTGGCATATTGAGTGCAGCACTTTCACAGCATCATTTTTAGGATTTTAAATAGCTCAGCTGGAATTTTATCGCCTCCACCAACTTTATTCATAGTGATGCTTCCTAAAGCCCATTTGGCTTTACACTCTAGGATGTCTAGCTCTAGGTGAGTGATCACACCATTGTGGTTATCTGGGTCATAAAGATCTTTTTTGTAGAGTTATTCTGTGTATTATTGCCACCTCTTCCTAATATCTTCTGCTTCTGTTAGGTCCCTACCATTTCTGTCCTTTATTGTGCCCATCTTTGCATGAAATGTTCCTTTGGTATCTCTAATTTTCTTGAAGAGATCTCTAGTCTTTCCCATTCTATTGTTTTCCTCTATTTCTTTGCACTGATCACTTAAGAAGGCTCTCTTATCTCTCCTTGCTACTATTTGGATACATATTAGTCAAACTAACAAAAACTAAAGTAGGGGAAAAAATATTAAAAGTGAAAAAGAAAAAGCAACAAGTAACATCCAAGAGAATCTCCATAGGGTTAACAGAAGATCTTTCAGAAGAATCTCTGTAAGCCAGAGGAAGTAGCAAGATATATTTAAAGTGATGAAAGGGAAAACCTACAACCAAGATTACCCAGCAAGTATCTCATTCAGATTTGATGGAGAAATCAAAAGCTTTACAGACAAGCAAAGATTAAAAGAATTCAGCACCACCAAATCAGCTTTACAACAAATGCTAAAGGAACTTCTCTAGGCAGGAAACACAAAAGAAGGAAATGACTTACAAAAACAAGTCCAAAACAATTAAGAAAATGGTAATATACTGAGCACTGAAGAATTGATGCTTTTGAATTGTGGTGCTGGAGAAGACTCTTGAGAGTCCCTTGGACTGCAAGATCAAACCAGTTAACCCTAAAGGAATTCAGCCCTGAATATTCATTGGACGAACTAATGCTGAAGTTGAAGTTCCAATAATTGGCCACCTAATGTAAAGAGATGCAGAGAAGGCAATGGCACCCCACTCCAGTACTCTTGCCTGGAAAATCCCATGGACGGATCAGCCTGGTAGGGTTAGGGGTCACTAAGAGTCGGGCGCGACTGAGCGACTTCACTTTTAATTTTCACTTTCATGCATTGGAAAAGGAAATGGCAACCCACTCCAGTGTTCTTGCCTGGAGAATCCCAGGGACAGAGGAGCCTAGTGGGCTGCCGTCTATGGGGTCGCACAGAGTCAGACACAACTAAAGCGACTTAGCAGCAGCAGCAGCAGCAATGTAAAGAGATGACTCATTGGAAAAGACCCTGATGCTGGGAAAGATTGAAGGCAAAAGGAGAAGGGGGAGGCAGAGGATGAGATGGTTAGATAGCATCACTGACTCAGTGGACATGAATCTGAGCAAACTCTGGGAGACAGTGAAAGACAGGGGAGCCTGGCATACTGGAGTCCACGGGGTAGCAAAGTGTCAAATGACTTAGTGACTAAAGACAATAAATAGGACATTCCATCCAAAAGCTGCAGAATATTCTTTTTAAAACAATTTTTTCTCAAGTTCACATGGAACAATTCTCCAAGATAGATAAAATCTTGAGTCATAAAACAAGCCTCGATAAATTTAAGAAAATTGAAATCATACCAACCTTTTTTCAAACCACAACACTATAAGATTAGATATCAATTACAAGGGGAAAAACTGTAGAAAACACAAACAGATGGAGGCAAAACAATATGCTATTAAATAACCAAGAGATCATTGAAGAAATCAAAGAAGAAATTAAAAAATACCTAGAAACAAAGACAATGAAAACACAGTGACCCAAAACCTATGCAGTGCAGCAGAAGCAGTTCTTAGAGGGAAGTTTATAGCAATACAGTCCCACCTTAACAAACAAGAAAGTCTCAAATAAAAAACCTAACCTTAAACCTAGAACAATTAGAGAAAGAATAACAACAACAAACCAAAGTTAGTAGAAAGAAATCATAAAGATCAGAGCAGAAAAAAAATGAAAAAGAAATGAAGAAAACAATAACAAAGATCACTAAAACTGGCTGATTCTTCTAGAAGAAAAACAAAGTTGATAAACCATTAGCCAGATCCATCAAGAAAAAAAAGGGGGGAGGGAGGAATCAAATCAGTAAAATTAGAAATGAAAGAAGAGAAGTTACAATTCATACTGCAGAAATGCATAGAATCATAAGGGACCACTACAAACCATATGCCAATAAAATGAACAACCTGGAAGAAATGGACAAATTCTTAGAACAGTACAACTTTCCTAGACTGAATTAGGAATAAATAGAAAATATGAAGAGGCCAACCACAAGCACTGAATTTGAAACTGTGATTAAAAATCTTCCAACAAATGAAAACTCAAGGCCAGATGGCTTCAGGTGAATTCTATCAAACATTTAGAGAAAAGCTAACACCTATCTTTCTCAACAGAGAAGGCAATGGCACCCCACTCCAGTACTCTTACCTGGAAAATCCCATGGACGGAGGAGCCTGGTAGGCTGCAGTCCACGGGGTCGCTAAGAGTTGGACACGACTGAGCAACTTCACTTTCACTTTTCACTTTCATGCATTGGAGAAGGAAATGGCAACCCACTCCAGTGTTCTTGCCTTGAGAATCCCAGGGACGGGGGAGCCTGGTGGGCTGCCGTCTATGGTGTCGCACAGAGTCGGACACGACTGAAGCGACTTGGCAGCAGCAGCAGCATCCTTCTCAAACTCTTCCCAAAAATTGCAGAGGGAGGAACACTCCTAAACTCATTTTCCAATGTCACCATCACTCTGTTACTAAACAGACAAAGATATCACACAGGCCAAATCACTGATAAATGTAGATGCAAAAATCCTCAACAAAATACAACAAACAGAATTAAAAGGATAGTATGTCATGATCAAGTGGGGTTTATCTCAGGGATGCAAGGTTTCTTCAATATATACAAATCAATTAGTGTGATATGTACCATACTAACAAATACCTACATTACCAATATCAAATTACCAACTGCATTTTTCACAGAACTAACACAAAAAAGTTTCACAATCTGTATGGAAAAAGAAAAGACCCCAAATAGCCAAAGCTATCTTGAAAAAGAAAAACAGGTCGAGGTACCAACATTTCTGACTTTAAACTATACTACAAAGCTACAGTAATCAAGACAGTATGGTGCTGACACAAAAACAGAAATATGGATATGGTATATTGTTATATACATAGTACCAACACAAAAACAGAAATACCGTATGTTAGTATAATAGTGCCATACTAACAAATAGAAGGACAAATACCATATGATCATCTCAATAGATATATTTAATAGAAAAAGCTTTTGACAAAATTTAACACCCACTTATGAAAAATCTCTCCAATAAGTGGGCATAGAGGGGACATAACTCAACATAATAAAGACCATATCTAGCAAATCCACAGTAAACATTATTCTCAATGGTGAAAAACTGAATTTCCTCTAAAATCAGGAACAATACAAAAGTGTCCACTCTCACCATTATTATTCAGCATAGTCCTGGGAATTCTAGCCATAGCAATCAGAGAAGAAAATGAAATGAAAGAATCTGAAGAGGAAAAAAAGTAAAATTGTCACTGTTTGCAGATGACATGATACTATACATAGAAAACTCTAAAGATACCACCAGAAAACTAGTCGAGCTAATTAATGAATTAGTAAATTTGCAGGATACAAAATTAATACACAGAAATCTCTTGCATTCCTATATACTAACAATGAAATATCAGAAAGAGAAATCAAGAAAACAATTGCGTTTAGCACTGCAACAAAAAGAATAAAATACCTAGGAATAAACCTACTTAAGGAGACAGAGGTCCTGTATGCAGAAAACTATAAGACACTGATAAAAGAAATCAATGATGGCACAAACAGATTGAGAGATATACCATATTCTTGAATTGGAAGAATCAATACTGTGAAAGGGACTATACTAACTCAAAGCAGTCTACAGATCAAATGCAATCCCTATCAAATACCAATGACATTTTTCACAGAACTAGCACAAAAAATTTCACAATCTGTATGGGAAAGGAAAAGACCCCAAATAGCCAAAGCAATCTTGAGAAAGAAAAACAGCTCCAAGTATCAACATTTCTGACTTCAAAATATACTACAAAGCTACAGTACTCAAGACAGTATGGTACTTACACAAAAACAAAAATACAGATCAATGGAACAGGATAGAAAGCCCAGAAATAAACCCACGTAACTATGGTCACCTCATCTTTGATGAAGGAGGCAAGGATATACAATGGAGAAAAGATAGCCTCTTCAATAAGTGGTTCTGGGAAAACTAGACAGTTACATGTAAAAGAATGAAATTAGAACACTTTCTAACACCATACACACAAATAAATTCAAAATGGGTTAAAGACCTGAATGTAAGGCCATATACTACAAAATGTTGAGAGGAAAACATGGCTAGAGCACACTTGGACATAAATTGCAGCAAGATCCTTTTTGACCCACCTTCTAGAGTAATGAAAATAAAAACTAAAATAAACAAATGGGACCTAATTAAACTTAGAAGCTTTTGCATAGCAAAGGATACCATAAAAAAATGAAAAGACAACCCTCAGAATGGAAGAAAATATTTGCAAATGAAGCAAGTAACAAAGAATTAATCTCCAAAATATACAAGCAGCTCAATATTAAAAAAAACAAACAATCCAATCAAAAAATGGGGAAAGATCTTAATAAAGTGTTTTGCCAAAAAAGACACATACAAATGGCTAACACATGAAAGGATGCTCAACATCTCTCATTATTACAGAAATACATATCAAGACTACAATGAGATATCACCTCACATTAGTTAGAACGGCTATCTTCAAAAAATCTACAAACAATGAATGCTGGTGAGGACATGGAGAAAAGGGAACTCTCTTGCACTGTTGGTGGGAACATAAATGGATACAGACACTATGGAGAACAATATGGAGGTTCCTTAAAATACTAACAATAGAATTACCATATGCTAACCTCCTGGACATATGCCCTGAGAAAACCATAAGTCAAAAAGACACATTTACCCCAGTGTTCACTGCAGCACTATTTACAATAGCCAGGACATGGGAGCAACCTAGATATCCATCAACAGATGAATGGATAAAGAAGATATGGTACTTATACAATGGACCATTAATCAGACATGAAAAGGAACATAATTAGGTCATTTGTAGGGATGCAGATAAACCTAGAATCTGTTATACAAAGTGAAATGAGTCAAAATGAGAAAAGCAAATATTGTATAGTAATGCACACACACACACATATATATATACATATGGAATCTAGAAAAAATGGTACAGATGAACCTATTTGCAGGGCAGGAATAGGGACATAGACATAGAGAATGAACATGTGATTACAGGGGAAAGGGTGAGTGGTACGAATTGAGAGAGTAGTATTGACATGTATATACTTCCATGTATAAAATAGATAACTAGTTGGAAGCTGATGTATATCTCAGGGAGCTCAGCTTGGTGCTCTGTGATGACCTATAGGGGTAGGACAGGTGGTGGGTGGGAGGGAGATTCAAGAGGGAGGGGATATATGTATACACATAGCTAATTCACTTTGTCATACAGCAGAAACAAACACACATTGTAAAGCAATTATACTCCTATAAAGAAAAATTCCATGGGATGCATTTAAACAATAATAATGGGCAAAATTATGATGAGAAGTAACAGGCTATTTGCATAGTCTCAAAGTATTTTTCTACAAGATAATTATTAACTACAATGATAAAAATAGTGCCTTTATGATTACCATCTTAACCAGTGTTCAAACTTAACATCACCTATCATGAGATATTGTGAGTCTTCTGAATGCTGTCCCGAAAGCAAATATTTCTGTGGTTATTGATATTCAGTTGCTAGGTCATGTCCAAGTCTGCAACCCCATGGACTGCAGCACACCAGGCTTCCCTGTCCTTCACTATCTCCCAGGAGTTTGCTAAAATTCATGTCCGTTGAGTTGGTGATGTGATCCAACCATCTCATCCTCTGATGCCCTCTTTTCCTTTTGTCTTCAATCTTTCCCAACATCTGTACGTGACTACTGGAAAAACCATAGCTTTGATTATACAGACCTCAGCTGGCAAAGTGATATCTTTGCTTTTTAACATGCTGTCTAGGTTTGTCATAGCTTTTCTTCCAAGAAGAAAGTGTCTTTTAATTTCAGGGCTGCAGTCATTTTGGAACCCAAGAAAAGAAAATCTGTCACTGCTTCCACTTTTTACCCTTCTATTTGCCATGAAATGATGGGACCAGATGACATGATCTTTGTTCTTTGAATGTTGAGTTTTAAGCCAGCTTTTTCACTCTCCTCTTTCACCCTCCTCAAGAGGCTTTCATCACTTTCTGCCATCAGAGTGATATCATCTGCATATCTGAGGTTATTAATATTTCTCCCAGCATCCTTGATTCCAGCTTGTGATTCATCCAGCCTGGGATTTCACTCGATGTACTCTTTATGTAAGTTAAATAAATAGGATGAAAATATACAGCCTTGTTGTACTCCTTTCCCAATTTTGAACCAGTCAGTTGTCGCAGATCCAGTTATAATTGTTCCTTCTTGACCTGCATACTGGTTTCTCAGGAGATAGGTAAGGTGGTCTGATATCCATATCTCTTTAAGAATTTTCCACAGTTTGCTGTGATCAACACAATCAAACACTTTAGTGTAGTCAAAGAAGCAGAAGTAGATGCTTTTTTCTGGAGTTCCCTTGCTTTCTCTATGATCCAACAAATGTTGGTGACTTGACCTCTGGTCCTCTGCCTTTTCTAAACCCAGCTTGGACATCTGGAAGTTCTCACTTCACATACTGCTGAACCCTAGCTTGAATGGTTTTGAGCATAACCTTACTAGCATGAGAAATGTGCACAATAGTCTGGTAGTTTGAACATTCTTTGGCACTTCTTCTCTTTGAGATTGGAATGAAAACTGACCTTTACAGTCCAAGGTCTGCTGCTGAGTTTTCCAAATTTGCTGATATATTGAGTGCAGCATTTTAATATAGCAAGGAGAGATAAGAAAGCCTTCTTCAATGGACAATGCAAAGAAGTAGAGGAAAACAGTAGAATGGGGAAGACTAGAAATCTTGTTAAGAAAACTGGAGATATCAAGGGAACATTTCATCTAAGGATCAGCATGATAAAGGCCAGAAACTGTAAGGACCTAACAGAAGCAGAAGAGATTAAGAAAAAGTGGCAAGAATACACAGAAGAACTATCTTAAAATGTCTTAATGACCAGGATAACAAAGATGGTGTGGCCACTCATCTAGAGCCAGACATCCTGGAGTTTGAACTCAAGTGGGCCTTAGGAAGCATTACGACAAACAAAGCTAGTGGAGGTGATGGAATTCCAGTTAAGCTTTTTAAAATTCTAGTAGACGATAAACCACTAGCTAATCCCACAAAAAGGATGGCCAAAAAAGTCCATAAAAATATATTCACTATCAGCTACTTGTAAAAAACACAGTAACTCTTAACTAGGTCAAAAAACGGTGCATTTTCTACAAATTCACTAGAACACTCTTTTGAAACCCTAAGTTACCAAGCAAGATCTCTGTGCTGTGAGGAGGCTCAAGCCACATGGATAGGCTTCAACTGACAGCCCTAGCTAAGGTCCCAGCCAATAGCTCACATCAATTGTCAGATACTGTCACTTCCATCCATCACACCTTCCAGGTGAAGATGAGGCTTCATGCGTCTTGAAGCAGATACAAGTCTTTCCCATTATTTTGTTATTGTTCAGTCACCAAGTCATGTCCAACTCTTTGTGACCCCATGGATTGCAGCATGCCACACCTCCCTGTCCCCCCACACCATCTCCCAGAGTTTGCCAAAGTTCATGTCCATTGCATCAGTAATGCCATCCAACCATCTCATCCTTTGTCTTTCCCACTATATCCTATCTGAATTCAAAACCTGCAAAAGCCACAAGCATAATAAAATAATTTCTTTAAGCTGTTAAATTTGGGTGTTCATTACACAACAACAGTAACCAGAGCAAACAGGTACTCTTAGTTCTCTCTGAAAAACATTGACTACAAATCAGGGACTATGCTAACTAAACATTTATTACCAAGTATATATGCTCCTCTCTGTTATCTACCCTTTCATTTCTTCTCACCAAAAGAATTTAGTGCTTATGAAGAGAATTGTGTTATTCCTGTTTTTATCTGTTGCATTTATCATTATAATTATTCAATGAATTAAAAATTATATAAACCAACAAAATCTTGTTATGAAAAAAAAGATGATTCAGTTCAGTTCAGTCACTCAGTCATGTCCGACTCTTTGCGACCCCATGAATTGCAGCACGCCAGGCCTCGCTGTCCATCACCATCTCCCGGAGTTCACTCAAACTCACGTCTATCGAGTCAGTGATGCCATCCAGCCATCTCATCCTCTGTCTTCCCCTTTTCCTCCTGCCACCAATGCCTCCCAGCATCAGAGTCTTTTCCAATGAGTCAACTCTTCGCATGAGGTGGCCAAAGTTCTGGAGTTTCAGTTATAGCATCATTCCCTCCAAAGAACACCCAGGGCTGATCTCCTTTAGAATGGACTGGTTGGATCTCCTTGCAGTCCAAGGGACTCTCAAGAGTCTTCTTCAACACCATAGTTCAAAAGCATCAATTCTTCGGTGCTCAGCTTTCTTCAGAGTCTAACTCTCACATCCATACATGACCACTGGAAAAAAAAAGCCTTGACTAGACGGACCTTTGTTGGCAAAGTAGTGTCTCTGCTTTTGAATATGCTATCTAGGTTGGTCATAACTTTCCTTCCAAGGAGTAAACGTCTTTTAATTTCATGGCTGCAGTCACCATCTGCAGTGATTTTGGAGCCCCCTCAAAATAAACTCAGCCACTGTTTCCACTCTTTCCCCATCTATTTCCCATGAAGTGATGAGACCAGATGCCATGATCTTTGTTTTTGAATGTTGAGCTTTAAGCCAACTTTTTCACTCTCCACTTTCACTTTCATCAAGAGGCTTTTGAGTTCCTCTTCACTTTCTGCCATAAGGGTGGTGTCCTCTGCATATCTGAGGTTATTGATATTTCTCCCAGCAATCTTGACTCCAGCTTGTGCTTCTTCCAGCCCAGTGTTTCTCATGATGTACTCTACATATAAGTTAAATAAGCAGGGTGACAATATACAGCCTTGACGTACTCCTTTTCCTATTTGGAACCAGTCTGTTGTTCCATGTCCAGTTCTAAGGCCTAACAGAAGCAGAAGATATTAAGAAGAGGTGGCAAGAATACACAGAAGAACTGTACAAAAAAGATCTTCACTACCAAGATAATCACGATGGTATGATCACTCACCTAGAGCCAGACATCCTGGAATGTGAAGTCAAGTGGGCCTTAGGAAGCATCACTAAGAACAAAGCTAGTGGAGGTGATAGAATTCCAGTGGAGCTATTTCAAATCCTGAAAGATAATGCTGTGAAAATGCTGCACTCAATATGCCAGAAAATTTGGAAAACTCAGCAGTGGCCACAGGACTGGAAAAGGTCAGTTTTCATTCCAATCCCAAAGAAAGGCAATGCCAAAGAATGCTCAAACTACCACACAATTGCACTCATCTCACATGCTAGTAAAGTAATGCTCAAAATTCTTCAAGCCAGGCTTCAGCAATACATGAACCATGAACTTCCAGATGTTCAAGCTGGTTTTAGAAAAGGCAGAGGAACCAGAGATCAAATTGCCAACATCTGCTGGATCATCGAAAAAGGAAGAGAGTTCCAGAAAAACATCTATTTGTGCTTTATTGACTCTGCCAAAGCCTTTGACTGTGTGGATCACAATAAACTGTGGAAAATTCTGAAAGAGATGGGAATACCAGACCACCTGACCTGCCTCTTGAGAAACCTGTATGCAGGTCAGGAAGCAACAGTTAGAACTGGACATGGAACAACAGACTGGTTCCAAATAGGAAAAGGAGTACATCAAGATGATTATTATTATTAATATTAGGAAAACTAAAGTTAGTTCTTTGGCAAGACTCAATAATGGGAAATCAATAAAAAATTATCACAGTAGAATTAGATGTGGACAAAACAACTGTGAAATATTGTTGGGGGCATTTTGAAACTTCAAAATGATTCTGCATTCAGATTGCTTCTAAATGTCAAGTTCTCATTCCCCTTTAAAGAAATAAAATCTATATGCTGTAACTGATGCATTATATGAGTGTGATTTATGTAAGAAAGACAAGTTGCAATTCCAATCAGTGGGACCATATTTAAAAGAAAGGACTTGGCCCTATGTCAAAAGATTGCCAAAGAAATACACTTTTTCAAGTGTATTGGAAAACCAAATGTCCATCAGGAAAAGAATGGATAAACAAAATGTGATATGTTCCTACATGAAATAATATCCAAATTGGAAAGGAATGATTGAAAAAACATAGGTGAAACTCACAGACATGATACTGAGTAATCAGCTGCAGAAGAACCAAGACTATATGACTCATTTATATAAAATTCTAGCACAGGCAAAACTAATCTATACTGATGGAATTCAGAAAATTTTCTGGGGTAATGAAAATGTTTGATAACTTGATAAGATCATGGATCACACCTGTCATTTTCAAAATTGTATAGTTAAGATTTGTATATTTTAATGTATGTAAATTTAACCTAAAGAAAATGGAATTTAAAAATTCAAGTGGAGGCTTGGAAGAAGATGAAGTTATAGATGAAGCAAGAAGAGCAAAATGTTGATCATTGTTGAAAAGTATAATGAGGGTGGCTTAAACTGCTGTGATTCCTTTGTTTGTGTTTGGAATTTTCCATAATAATTTTTTAAGTTAAAATGTTTAGCATATGTGTTAGCCTTCTTGATTCCCAGGTTTAGCCAATGTTTCTGATGAGCTTCCCAACTCACTGTCCCACTTGGCGGTCTTTGTCACAGATTCCTGTGAGCTCTCTTCAAAGGGTGAGTCACAGCTCTGGCATGAAGTTGGCACATGAGAGCTTATAAGACCACAGCTAGAACGGGGGGCCCACTGCTCCCTGACACATATTCAAACACTTTAAAAATACCTGCCTTGTTTTATAATTGATTCATGTCTCGGTATCTCATTAAACCTTTAAACGAAATGTGATGTGATATAATAGAAATAACATGAATTTTATTATCAGAGAGAGCTAGGGTCAAATCTCAGGTCTGGCATGTCCCTGAGGTTCCATGTCCATCTCTAAAAGGAGAGCAAAAACTAGCACAGACTGCTGTTCTCTCCCCATTTCTGTTATCCTTTTTTTCACATAATAGAAGTCTTGAGATTTGCATGTGTTGTCACAGAATGTCATTCTCTTGCAGCTAGTTTCTACCCATGGGAAATCAAAGAATATAGCTTTTACTATGTAATAGGAATACAACTTCTATTATATAAAAGGAATATTTCTTAAAATAAAACTGGCATACTCTCTTTGTTCCATTTTTGTCATCCCTTTCTTCCATTTTGCTACCAAAATGCAGATAGCATTTAAATGTGTGAGATTCAGCCACCAACTTGATACCTTAGGAACAGAGTAGTAATAAGCTGGCAGGAACCTGGGTACATTGAGATAGACACTGTGGGGAAATTAACAAGACGGAGCCAGTTAGGCTCTCTTGCCCTATGTTCTGTAAACAATGACTTTGCGTGGCTATGTAACAGCTGAGATCACTTACAGCATTGCGCATGCCCATCGTGAGGTACTCTATTGGTCATGAGCTACCCTGTGCATCATGCCTGTATGAGCTCCACCATGAAAGCCCTGGCTGCTGCTGCATTGGAGCTACACTGGAGCGACACCATGGTTATGTTGTGTGAGGTTATGTTGTGGCGGCTACCACAGCTGCTGCGTCAGCCAAGAAAGAAGCTGTGTTACGGCTGCCATGCCAGCCAGGAAAGAATAAACATATCTGCAGTTCCTATGGCTTCTCGCGTCTTCTTCCAGCCTCTTAGCTCCAGTCTTGCCTAACCTGGATTCAGTGAACAGTGCAGACAGTATGAACAGCAAGACAGTTGGCTATAACTGTGCACTGTAGGATGCTTAGAAGCACACTTGGCTTCTATTCATAAGAAATGCCAGTGGTATCCTCCTTCCCTGAGTTCAGGTAACCAAAAATATCTCCAAACATTGAAAAATGTCCCTCGGGAGAGAAAATCACAACCATGATTGAGGACCACTGCTAAAGATGGAGGTATAAATTTATGCAACTTTTCTGGAAACAATTGGTAATAAGCATTAGGAGTTTGTTTTTTGTTGTTGTTGTTGTTTTAATGTTTAGACCTTTCCCTCCAGAAATCCTACTTCAAAAAAAATAATCAGTAATGTAAATTCATACACACGTGAGATGCAAAGAGCTGACTCACTGGAAAAGACTCTGATGCTGGGAAAGATAGAAGGCAGAAGGAGAAGGGGATGACAGAGGATGAGATGCTTGGATGGCATCACTGACTCAATGGATATGAGTTTGAGCAAGCTCTGAGAGATAGTGAAGGACAGAGAAGCTTGGCGTGCTACAGTCCATGAGGTCGCAAAGAGTCGGACATGACTGAGCGACTGAATAACAACAACATTTAAAAATGAGCAAAATATCTGAGTAAACATTTCTCCAAAGAAAATAAAGAAATGGCCAATAAACACTTAAAAACTGCTTGACATGATTAGCCACCAAGGAAATGGAAATCAAAACCACAGTGAGATATCATTTTAAATCCACTAGATGGTTATAGTTACAAAGATAGATAATAACAAGCACTGCTGAGGATGTGCTTCTGCTTCTGCTAAGTCGCTTCAGTCGTGTCCAACTCTGTGCGACCCCATGGACTGCAGCCCACCAGGCTTCTCCATCCATGGGATTCTCCAAGCAAGAACACTGGAGTGGGTTGCCGTTTCCTTCTCCAATGCATGAAAGTGGAAAGTGAAAGTGAAGTCACTCAGTCATGTCTGACTCTTAGCGACCCCATGGACTGCAGCCCACCAGGCTCCTCTGTCCATGGGATTTTCCAGGCAAGAGTACTGGAGTGGGGTGCCATTGCCTTCTCCTGGTGAGGATGTGGAGGGCCCTTAATACTTAAACCCTTAAACACTGCTGGTGGTAATGTAAAAATGGTATCATCACTTTGGAAAACAGTCTGGCAGTTCTTCAAAAGGTCAAATGTAGAGTTAACATATCACCCAGCAATTCCACTCCCAGGTATATACCTAAGAGAAATGAAAACACAGAAATTTGTACAAAATGATCATACTACCATTATTTATAACAGCTAAAAAGTAGAAATAACCTAAATGTCCATCAAATGAGCTGACAAATAAAAGGTGATATTATTCACAAAATAGAATATTATTCAGCAATAAAAAGGAATGAGATACTGATATCTGCCACAAGATGGATAAACTTTGAAAACATTATGCTAAGTGAAAGAAGCCAATGAAAAACCTACGTTTTATATGACTCCAGTTACACCAAAGTCTAAAGTAGGTAAATCCATAGAGACAAAAAGTAGATTAGTGGTTGCCTAGGGCTGGGGAGGGGGCATGTGGATTAGAGAGCTAATGGGTATGGAATTCCTATGTGGGGTGATGAAATGTTCTAAAATTATTCTAAAATTAATTGTCAGTCGCTGCTCAGCTGTGTGAACAATTTACAGTCTAATAAATACCATCTTATGGAAAATCCCAGATGAACCTTTTGGCCAATCTAATATATTGTTATAAGTTATTTATAAAATTTTAAAAATCAGAAAATATCTAAATGCAAAGCAAAAAAAATTATACAATAAATATGTTTAGTCATATTAAGTAACCATTGTAAATCATCTTTTGAATACTGATTAACACAAGGAAATTCCATGCTATAATCTTAAAGGGAGATGCAGAATGTAAAGCCTGTGTCTCAAACACACACAGAGAGAAAATGTAGAAAAGAAAATCCTTAATCAGTAAAGAGTGGTTAATACTGGGTGATGGGATAAACGGTGGCCTTTATTTTCTTCTCTTTCTTCTATAGTTTCTATATTTCCTACACTGCATGTATTGTACAGTAAGGAAAATTATCTTTTAAAGATTGAGAAAAAAGTTTATTTTCAAAACTTACTTGAGATGTATAGACTATAAGGGCTGAATAGGAAATTATTGATCATATAATAAGATCTTTCTAATTTTACTATTGAAGTAATTTTACTGAAAAGGCTAAGTGCCTTAGCCCAGCGGTCTCCAGACCCTGGGCGGGTGGACTGCTACCAGTCCTAGGCCTCTTAGGAACCTGGGTCCACAGGAGATGAGCAGTCCTAGGCCTCTTAGGAACCTGGGCCCTAAGCAGGAGATGAGCAGCAGGCAAGCGAGTGAAGCTTCATCTACCACTCGCATTACCTCTCGCAATGCATCACTCGCATTACAGCCTGAACCACCCCCTTCACCCTCCTTCTCTCCCCTCTGCCCTCTCTTTCCCTCTTGATGACACCCTACACAGATACACAAGCACATGCACTCACAAAAGCAGCTCAAAAAATGAATTGAGGGCTAGACCTTGAGGGCATTATGCTAAGACAAACGTCAGATAGAAAAGACAAATACAATATGATCTCATCTATATGTGGAATCTTTTTTCAAAAACCCACTTTCATAGATACAGAGAGCAGATTGATGATTGGCAGAGGCAGGGTGCAGTGGGGGAATGGGTGGGGGAGGGTGGTCAAAAGGTGAAAACATCCAGTTATGACGTTATCATATCCCCAGATAAGCAAGTCCTGGGGATGTAACGTGAAGCATGGCAACTGAAGCTAACAGTGTGCACGCAGGCTTCAGTCGTGTCCAACTCTATGCGACCATACAGACTGCAGCCCCTGAGGCTCCTCTGTCCATGGGATTCTCCAGGCAAGAATGCTGGAGTGGGTTGCCATGCCCTCAGGTTTGAAGGATTGAACCTGCCACCCTTACATCTCCTGCATTGACAGGCAGGTTCTTTACCACCTGAGGAGCCCAAAGGTGACAATACTATGTTGTATATTTGAAAGGGGCTAAGAGACTAGATCTAAAAAGTTCCCATTGCTAGAAAAAAAATGTTTGTGACCATGTGTGATGATGAATGTTAATGAAACTTATTGTGGTGAGGATTTTGCAATATATACATGTATTGAATTATGTTGTACACTTGAAATATAATGTTATTTCAAATATTTTTTCATAATATAATGTGATATGTCAGTTATGTGTGTGCATGCTAAGTCGTGTCTGACTCTTCACGACCCTATGGACTGTAGCCTGCTGGGCTCTGTCCATGGGGATTCTTCAGGCAAGAATACTGACGTGTGTTGCCATGCCCTCCTCCAGGGGATCTTCCCCACCCCATCTCTTATGTCTCCTGCACTGGCAGGCAGGTTCTTTACCACTAGCACCACCTTGGAAGCCCCATAGGTCAATTATACCTCAATTTTTTAAAAAAAGAACTAAAAATAATCTGAGAGATTCCTTTCCCCAAATTGGATTCTGTTCTGAAACTCCTATAGGATTATGGAGAAAAACCCAACAGTGCCTGTCCTAGACCATTAGAGGGCAGTCACAAGTTAAAACAGACTGAGTCCTAAGTGCAGTGGATAAGCTACAATGAGAATAATCATAATTTTTTTGGCATCGGAAGCAGACAAACATGATTAAAATCATGACCTCGGGATGACCGTCTTCAGCTTTCTTTGGCAAGCACCGGCTAAAAAATCTTTTTGAAGTAGGGCATTCTGGTTCCCATCCCACAAGAACAAGGAATGGATGATGCCTGAGGGAACTGCCCCAGCGACAGCTCCCAACGTTTTCAGAGCAGCAGCCCATAATCACCTCATTTTCCTGCTCCAAGTGTTGTCAGGGAGATTCTTCCGCCTTTGGCATCTAGGGAGGTAATACAGATGGAAGGCTGGAGGGACGACCAGCTGCTAATGCTGTTCCTTGGGGTCCTAAGCCCTCCAAACAAAAAGAAACAAGAGTCCAGTTCTACTCAGCGGAAACAAAAGTTCCATGAAATTTGGCAAGCCTCCCTGTTCCCAAATGATTCCCAGATGATGGTAAATTTGGAAAATGGTCAGTGTTGAAATCAAGACACGTGGGCCTGGTTGCAAAGCCTGATTCCGCCTCTCTCTCTATGACATGTGAAAGTGAAAAATACAGAGTTGGGGGCAATAGTGTTCACTCCTTGCTATTAATTCTAGTTAAAGAATCTTATCCAGGCAGGTAGGGCTGTACTGTAGTGCTTTAGCCTACAGACACTGGATGAGGACCCATTTCAAATCCCAGCTTTGTTACTCACTGGTCAGGTGAACCTATACAGCTTACTCAACTTTTCTGTGGCTCACTTCACTGTGGCTCACAATTAACTTTCCTCATCTGTACAATGAAGGTAATGATAATGTGATTTCTTACCTATTTCCTAAGTTACTACATAAGAAGAATTTACATAGTCCTGACACATTATGGCATCTGGTCCCATCACTTCATGGCAAATAGATGGGGAAACAATGGAAACAGTGACAGACTATATCTTTTTGGGCCCCAAAATCACTGCAGATGGTGACTGCAGCCATGAAATTAAAACATGCTTGCTCATTGGAAGGAAAGTTATGACCAACCTAGACAGCATATTAAAAAGCACAGACATTACTTTGCCAAAAAAGGTCCATCTAGTCAAGGCTATCGTTTTTCCAGTAGTCATGTATGGATGTGAGAGTTGGACCATAAAGAAAGCTGAGTGCCGGAGAATTGATGCTTTTGAACTGTGGTGTTGGAGAAGATTTTTCAGAGTCCCTTGGACTGCAAGGAGATCTAACCAGTCCATCCTAAAGGAGATCAGTCCTGAATGTTCATTGGAAGGACTGATGCTGAAGCTGAAACTCCAATACTTTGGCCACCTGATGCAAAGAACTGACTCATCCGAAAAAACCCTGATGCTGGGAAAGATTGAAGGCTGGAGAAAAAGGGGACAACAGAGGATGAGATGGTTGGATGGCATCATCGACTCATTGGACATGTGTTTGAGTATACTCTGGGAGTTGGTGATAGACAGGGAGGCCTGGCATACTGCAGTCCATGGGTCACAAAGAGTCAGACATGACTGAGCGACTGAGTGACTAATCATGACACATGATTAGTACTCAACAAGTTATTATCTAGTGCTAGTGGTGATGGGAATAAAGATCTTAAAATATAGAATTTTTCTACCCTCATTTCATCCAGTCCAACATCTTAAGACTTTCCTATGAGGAAAATTCTCTCTTAAAAACCCTCAAAAATCTCATTAGATAATCAGTCCTTCAAATCAACCCAGGATTAACACACCAGAAAAACCCCTATTTCACACAGGTAAAAATTACATCTAAAATCTGGCTCTGGTTTTATCAGCTGAACTGCATTCCTTTTATCACCTAAGATACTGGTTGTATAAGTTCTTCTCCAAAGGCAAATTTACCAGGGATTGAAATAAAGGTTTAGAAACACAATGTCTACACTTTTAAAAGTTGTTCCATTGATAGTTGAAATGCAGTTATTTTCCATAATTGATACAGGCCAGGACAAACTTACAGTAAGATTAATTAGTGTGGCTCATTTTCCAAAGATGTTCACAACAATATTTCCTATTACATGTGATACTTCTCTGATCAAGAGATGGAGTTTGTGTTTCCTCCCATTGAATCTGAGATGGCTTTCAAATAATGCTGTGTGACTTCCAAGGTTAAGTCCTATAAGACACTGTGGCTCCCTCCTAGTTTTCTTTGGGATGCGCATTCATAGGACCCAGCCACCATGCTGTGAGGAAGACCAAGTAGCATTTAGAGAAGCCATGTAGGCATTTCCATCCCACAGCCCCATCCGGGGTCCCAGGTAACAACTTCCATCAATTGTCAGACATGTAACCAAGCAACCCTTCCAATGATGCCATCTCCAGATGGCATTTCCAGTCATTGAGTCTTTCCAGCTGAGCTCCCAGACAATATGGAGCAAAATGAACCTTCTCATTGTGCCTTTTCTGACCCCCAAAATCCATAAGCACAAGAAGATGGTTGTCAGTTTATGCCACTAAGTTGGGAAGTCAGTTATTACATAGCAGTAATAACTAGTACAGCTAGCAAGAGAGATTGTCTCACATTTAAGCAGATGAGCATTTAATGTCTATAAAATACCTCCCACTTTGTTGATATCATAAATTTCACTTCATGAGATACATAGTCTTTTGGCTTAAAGTTTTACCCCCTGTGAAACACAGAGTGAAGCAAAGTAAGAAAGAAGTTTAATGTCCCAGTCTAGGTGCTAGGAACTATTAATGGTATGACTTTGGGAAATCTCTTAATATGTGGGACATATATTGCAACCCTTTCCTCCAGATCCAGTCTCTACCCTTCCCCCTCCCCACCCACACCTTGGTATCTAAGGAGATTGATCTTAGATACCAAGGTGTGGGTATCTAATACATCAATGAGTTTCCAGTTGGATATGTCCAGTGGTAGGCACCAGCTGGAGATTCAGAAGAGAATAATGTTTGGATATCATTCCAGTAAAGGAAAAACATCCCTGTTTTTCCATTCATTCTTCTCACTACGCTCAAGTAATTTTGGTCATCAGCTGTGTGGGGAGATTTTCCCACACCAGGCAATTCTTGGACACCTGCTGGATGTCCTACAATTCAACTCAATTAGATCTGACAGGTTCAGGGCTCAGTCCCTCAAGACTGTTCCCACTTCATATGGGAATTGAACTTCCGACTGTTACCTGGGCTTCTGACCAACTGGTTATAAATCAGGAGTTCCTACAACCCCCTCCTCAGGTGTGATCGTTTTCTAGACTAGGTCACAGTTAAAAGGAAAATAGATTACTTACTAAATTACCAGTTTATATACAAAGGAACACAACTCAGGATCAGCCAGATGAAAGAGATGCATAAGTCAAAGTATGTGGGAAGGCATGCGGAGCTTCCATGCCCACTGTGGGCACGATACCCTCCCAGTACCTGCACGTGTTCACCAACCTGGAAGTTCTCAAAACCCCATAATTGTAGTTCATATTTTGTGGAGGCTTCATTGCATAGTCATGACTGATTAAATCTTTGGTCATTGGTGATTGAACTCAATCTCCACCACTCATCTCTCCCCAAAATTTAGGGAGTGGGGCTAAAAGTTCCAACTCTAGTCGCATGGTTGGTCCCTTGGCAACCAATTATCATCTTTAGGGGCTTTCTAAAAGCAACCTCATTAACTTAAACTCAAGTGCAGCTGAAAGGGGCTAACTATGAATAACAGTTTACATATTTATAGATTTTAACATTTAGGAAATTCCAAAGAATGGGAATGAAAATGAAATATATGTTTCTTACTGTAAACCACAATGTTGCAATCCGCCTCTCCCTCTCTATGGTGTGGCCACAGCCTAGTAGCATCTTTCAGTCGAAGGTCACAGCTCCTCTGAGGCAGTGCTTCTTATACAATGCCCCTTTCTCTCTGCCTCCCTCCTTCCCAATCTTCCTAACATTTCCTCCTTTCCTAGCCCTTTCAGACCTTGGGGTAGTAAAAGCACCCCTCAATAACTAGCTCGGGTGACTTATCTAACACTCTCCCCACACATTTGCAATTAATCCCTCACATTTCTCAATCATGCCTTCTGTTTCCTCTTGGGATACTGGCTGATAAGGAGATTTTATTCTTCATCATAAAAAAGAGATTCCACACAACCAGCCTGCCTCATAGATAGCAAGATAATCAATGTGACAAATTAGGTCAGGTCCAGTCACAGGCTTCCCTGATAGCTCAGTTGGTAAAGAATCCACCTGCAATGCAGGAGACCCCAGTTCGATTCCTGGGTCAGGAAGATCTGCTGGAGAAGGGTTAGGTTACCCACTCTAGTATTCTTGGGCTTCCCTCTCGGCTCAACTGGTAAAGATCTGCCTGCAGTGTGGGAGACCTGGGTTCGATCCCTGGGTTGGGAAGATCCCTTGGAGAAGGGAACTGAGCTACCCACTCCAGTATTCTGACCTGGAGAATTCCATGGAATGTATAGTTCATGGAGTGGCAAACAGTCGGACAGGACTGAGAGACATTCATTTTCAGTCACAGTTATGTCTAGTCACAAAACACAAAAACACTGTTTCAAACAGAGAATTTAAGAGAGGGAATTGGTAACACCAAAGCTGAAAGAGCCAAAAGAGGATACAAAGTAAATCAAATATCAGTAATTGCAAAGCTGGTGGGACCAAAAGGAAGAGGTGATGTTTCTGAGAACTGGATGCTCAGAGGGGGACCCTTGCAGGGGCTCAGATTCCTAAAGGGCTTTGTGGGGCTAGTGCTCACATCCTTACAGGCTGCCCCTTGGTTGATGCTGAATCTGGCTAAAGCTGTTTTCTCTACAGAGTGATGGAAACAGAAGTGCAAACAGGAAGAAGTTTCCTTAGCCCCTTCTATCTTTTTCACTCTTCCAAATTTGCTTCCCCTAGGCAGAATCTAACACAAAGCCAGCTGGTGTGAGCATCTTAAGACCCAAGTTTGAAGCTTTCCCAGAGCATCATCATTGATTAGAGTATAAAAGGTGGAGCTTAGGATTGAAAGACCCCAGGTTAATAATCAGTACATTAAAATGTTCTGTTTATAATTATTACTGTTACCCATAACTGAGAAAATACAGGTGGATATCTGCCAGGAGCAGGAGCTCCACCCGTGGCAAAGGTCATGAGGAAGGAGGCTCAGCATATGCAAAGGCGGGATCGAGCCTCAAGAGTCGCCCTGGAAATTCTCAAACATCTACCCCCAAAACCAGAGTCTGCCTACTTTCTGCTTTGTGCTCTCACCTACACCTCTGACTTTATGGGGTGCTGTCTCCCACCACCTCTCTCTGAAAAAAAGAGGTAACTTACAGCTCCAGTTAATAATTCCTGGGTGTGACAGTGTTTCAACCTACAAACTCCTTTGGAAGTCCTCTAGCCTGCCTGAATAGGTTTTTCCGGTCACATATGATTGTTCAGAGCCTCCCAACTGTGAGAGGCATGAGATGTTCTAAACTGTCTGAATACAGATTCCTTTGAGCAGTTAAAAGATTGATTAGAAATTGTAATGGTGAAGGGTTTTTCACTTGTTGAGCCAATGTTTGCTGCTAAGTCTCCATATCCCTTACCTACTGTGTCCCTGGCAGTGTATTGATTAATATAATTGGTGTAAGTAGTACCTTTAATGTTTGTAACCTGAACCCTTGAGTTAATTCTTTTTCTTGTTATAGCCCACCACACCTTTGCCCTGTAGGAATGCAACTTTATCTAATGCTTGGAGTGTGGCGCTTGACCAATCACCTTTAGAGAAAAATAAGTTTTCTGAAGAAAGGGTCTTAAAATGTTAACAGGCCTCTGGGCCAGAAGATGATGCAAATCACCTAAACTTTTGCATATGATAAGTTTGCAGGAAGAAAGCCTGGCTTACTGTATGACTCTACCCCTTCCCCCATTATCCTCTATGCATAACTTAAGGTATAAAAACTCCTTTGGAAAATAAAGTGCAGGCCTTGTTCACTGAAACTTGGTCTCCCCATGTCGTTCTTTCTCTCACCTTCTGGCTGAATTATTCAGCCTCTTTCCTCCACTAAATTTTCTCACTGAGCTATCCTTATTTAACCACTCTTTATATCTTTAATTAACATTTAAGTAAGCTGTTGTTTCCTGATCGCCGAAGCCGTCTCCCCTTCGAATTCCCTGGATCCACCGGGGCTGGTCCCCAGCAGATATCTATACTTTCAAATGAATAAACTTTCCCAGTCTTTTCCTCAGAGCAGATTTATAGTTCACTTTCTAAGTTTACCAAGGTGTTAAATGTTCTATCCTCTGCTTTTCTCCAAAACACCTAAATGTGCCATAAATTCCAACCAAATCTCCAAGACTCCTTTTATAACCAGAGAAGCAGCACATAATCTTTGCTCACACCACAAATGCAAATGATAGTCTCAGAAGAGATAGATGCCACCAAGCACTGCCAGTTCTTGGAGCATGATGATGTCTAAGGGGGGCACCCTTCATTAAAGCCAGACAATACCAGCTCACCAGCTGGCATGATCCTCCCTCAACTCCCTCAAGACTTGAATGAGTAATTCCCCAACATGCCACCCTATATATGTTGACAGTTGAAACCCTCAGTCCTGCACCCCAAGAACTGGAGACCTGTAAAAATCTCATTTCTGTAGATATCAACTCCTGCACTAGAACAATGGTTTTTTAAACTACTTTTATTTAGCAATGTATCATTTTTTGTTTTTATTTTTATAAACAGTCTTACATATAAAATTGAAATAGATAAATCTGGTGCAGCATTAGTTGAAACAAGGGGTTCCCAGCAACTGTCCTGAAGTAGCCATTGTCCCACCTATTCTCCTAGACAGTTTCCTGGGTCTCTAAGGAAGCCAGCTTGAGAACCAGTGACTACTCAAGAACTACTGCAATCTTGATAATGTTTGGTGACTTCAGACAGTCTATAATATAGCTATAAAAGTAGATTACTAGGTATAATTGTTTTCAATATTCAAAGAATCAGAAGCTTTCTTCTCACATTATATAATCCCATACAGAAAATTTCCAGTATGACATACAGACACTCTTACCTTCTCTAACTATTAAAACCCCATTGCACAACACATGTTTTTACATCACAGCTCTCCCAAAGATCCCCAGACTTGAGTAAAATTGCAAAAAAAAAGTTGAGTTTTATGTGCTGTATCTGTGACATGGGCCCTCCAATTTCAGGGAGGTGGGAGGTGAAAGGTACTGGTCTGTTCCTGGGTCCTCTGTGGCCAATGCAGAATCTGGTGAAGAAAGCAATGCTGGATGGCACACGAGTTCACCAGCACTATCTGATGTTGGCATTCTTCTTGAGGTAGTCCGTGTAACGAGTCAGGAGCATCTTCTGAAACACACTGCTGTAGAAGGCCCACATTGGGATCAGGCTCAGAATGACAGCCTTAAATAGACAAAAACATGAGTGTCTGGGAGAGAAGAGGAACAAGGAGGATGCACTATAACATCTGTTTATATTCATCATCCTTAAAAATACATATCTGATGAATGAGGTTAAGTACCAAACCTTTTAAGTAGGTGTTAAAGTTTCAATGTCTTGTGACACTTTCTTGGCAAATGAGGTTTTCTCAGGAACCAAAGTGGTCACTTGTCAGATCAGTTGTGATATATTTCTAAATTAAGAGAACTCTGTCCATAGTAACACCCTCCCTATCTTCCTTCTCTTGGTGAGCACCTTTCTCTTGGCCCTTGATCTCCCAGTATCTTCATATTTATTCTACCAAGGTTCTACTAAAATGAGATTCCAGGAAAGAATCAGAAATGCTTTCCATCACCTGACACAGTGCTGAGGCACACTGGTGTACTTGAATGCATGAGAGTTAATGAACAGGAGATTGGCCAAGATGGTAGAGTAGGAAGATGCTGAGCCCCTCTCCTCTCACAGGCACACCACAATTACAGCCATTTACAGAACAACGATTAATGACAGAGACCTGAAATCTAGCAGAAAAAATCTCCTACAACTAAAGACAGAAAGAGGAAAGCACAAAGAGATGAGTAAAAGTGGTGGAATGTGGTATAGTCGAGGCCCTTTCCCTTGGGTAGGAGACCCACAAATGGGAAGATAATTACAACTGTGAAGGTTTTTCCTAAGGAGTAGGTGTCTGAGCCCCACACTGGGCTCCCTAGCCCAAGGGTCCTTTGTCAGGAAGACGAGGCCACAGAATGTTTAGTTTTGAAGGTCAGCAGGCTTACTTTCAGTAAAGCCAGAGGGTGTTAAGGAATAGAGATTCCACTTTTAAAGTGCTGTGTGCTTAATCGCTCAGTCATGTCTGACTCTTTGTGACGCCACGGACTATAGCCTGCCAGTCTCCTCTATCCATGGGGTTTCTCCAGGCAAGAATACGGGAATGGGTTGCCATGCCTTTCTCCAGGGGATCGTCCCAGCCCAGGGATTGAACCCAGGTCTCCCACATTGCAGGCGGATTCTTTACTGACTGAACCACCAGGAAACCCCTACTTTTAAAGGGTGCACACCAAATCTCACACACTCTGGGAACCAGGGCAGAAGCAGTAATTTGAAAAAAGCCTGGGTCAGACCCACTTGTTGATCTTAGAGAGCCTCCCCAAAAGGCAGGAGACAACTAGAGCTCACTCTGGAGACATAGACCCTTGGGCAGCCACTTGGAGAGCTCATTCTACCACAAGGACACTGATGCTGGTAAGCACCATTTTGGAATCCTCCGACCAGCTTTTTAGTGTCAGAACATGGTCCCACCCACCAGCCTGTCAGCACCAGTACTGGGACTCCTCAGGCCAAGCAACTAGCCAGTCAGGGACACAGTTTCACCCACCAGTAGGCTGGCTGTCTTAGGACACCTTCCTGAACACCTAGCTTCCCCAGGATCCAGCCCCAACCTCCAGTGTATTGGCACTGGCCCCAAGACCCTCAGGCCCCATGGTCAGCTGTCAGGACCAAACCTGTCCATTAGCAAGCCAATACCAACTCCAGGACTCCCAGGGCCTGTAGCCAGAGACCCTGGGATCCAGTTCCGCTCACTACTGGGCTGTCTCTAGCTCCAGGACACTCTGGGTCCTAGTCTTGAACACCAGCAGGCAAACACCAGTTCCAAGACCCATAGGCCCTTCAGCCAGAGAACCCAAGACCTGGTTCTGCCCACCAATGGGCTGTCACTTGCCCCTGAACTCAGTCTCACCTACCAGCAGATGGACACTATTTTCAAGAATGCAACATTCCCACAACCTAACATGTCAAGACCCAGTTCACGCACCAGTAGGCTAACACCAGTAGCCTTCTGAGACACCTTGGGACTCACAGCTGCCCTGGAATCAGACCCTGCTTACAGCTTTGGAACACCACAGACTCAGCAGCCAGCCATGTGAAGAACCAGCCCCATCCACTAGTAGACCTACACTAGATCCAGGATGCCAAGCTCTGCAACCAGCCACCCTGAAGTCTGACTGCACACACCAGTGATCCAGCATTAGCCCTAGGACCCCCCTGGAGTTCCCTCCTGGCTCCTAACAACCCAGACCCACCTGCCAGCAACCTCTGCAAAAGACAGAACTGGAAGCCAGCCAAGCTTATCAGACCACCCACAGTAATCAGCCCACCAGAAAAGAAGAGCTTGCACAGTCCACATGGAGGCACTCCTAGAATATATAGCTCTGTTGAGCAGAGGAGAGCGTACTTCTAGGATATACAGGACCTTTCCTACAAAAGGCCACTTCTTCAAGATAGGGAAATTTAACCAACACACCAGATACATAGAAATGAAAACAGTAAACTAGGCAAAATAAGGCAACAGAGGAATATGTTCCAAATGAAAGAACCAGATAAAACACCAGAAAAAAGAATTAAGTGAAGTGGAGTTAAGCAATCTATCTGATAAAGTTCAAGGTAACGATCAGAAAGATGCTCAAAGAATTCAGGAGCAGAATGGCGAAAGATGAACAGAGTGAGAAGTTAAAAAAAATTTTTTTTTAAAAGAGAAAACATAAAGAGAAGATATTTGAAGACATAACAGCTAAAAACTTCCCTAATCTGGGAAAGGAAACAGATATCCAGGTCCAGAAAGCACAAGAATCCCAACCATGATCAACACAAAGAGGACCACATCAAGACACAGTATTAAAAACAGTAAAAATTAAAGACAAAGAGAGAATATTAAAAGCAGAAAAAGAAGAGCAACAAGTTACATAGAGGGGAATTCCCAAATGGCTATCAGCTAGCTTTTCATCAGAGGAAAAGCTGCAGGCCAGAGGAGAGTGGTGTGTGTATTGAAAAGGATGAAAGTGAAAAGCCTACAAAGAAAAATGCTCTACCTGGCAAGATTTTCATTCAGATTTGAAGATGAGAACAAGGGTTTTTTTTAACAAACAAGCAAAAGCTTGAAGAGTTCAGCGCCATGAAATCAGCTTTACAAGAAATATTAAAGGAACTTGTTCCCTAGGCAGTAAAGAAAAGACCACAAGTAGAAATACAAAAAGTACTAAATAAAAAATCTCATCAGTATAGCCAAAGATTCAGTAAAGGTAGTAAATTAACCACATATAAAGCTAGGAGGAAAGTTAAAAGAAAAAAGTAATAGTAAAAGCATCTATATCCACAATAAGTAGTCAAGGTATAAACAAAACAAAAAGATACAAATTATAGTGTCAAAAAAGGAAATATGGAGGGGCAGGGGGTAAAAATGCAGAGTTGTTAAAATGTGTTTAAACTTGAGCAATCATTAACTTAAAGCAATCATGTATATATATTGTTCAGTCGCCCAGTTGTGTCCAGCTCTTTGTGACACGATGGACTGCTGCACACCAGGGCTTGATAGCTATATATAAACCTCACGGTAACCACAAACCAAAAACCTGTAATAGATATATGCACACACAAAAGAAAAAGGAACCTAAATATAACATTAACAATTGTCACCAAATTTAAAGAAAGCAAGGAAAAAACTTAGAAAGGAACTACAAAAACAACCCAATTCAAATGGCAGAACATACATATCAATAATTACTTTAAATGTAAATGAATTAAATGCTACAATCAAAAGACACAGAGTGGTGGAATGGATATAAAAACAAGACCAGTATATATGCTGCCTACAAGAGGCTCACTCCATATCTCAAGACACACACAGGTAATGCTCTGGTGGTCCAGTTGTGAGGACTTAGCACTTTTACTGCCGTGATCCCAGGTTTGATTCCTGGTCAGAGAACTAAGGTCCCACAAGCTTGTGGCACTGTGACCAAATTAAGTAATTAATTTGGACACATACAGATTGAAAATGAGGGGATGGAAAGAGGTATTCCATGCAAATGGAAATAAAAAGAAAGTCAGGTTACAGTATGTATATCAGAAAAATACACTTTAAAACAAAGACTGTAATAAGAGAAAAAGTAGGACATTATATAATAATTAAGGGATCAATTCAAGAGGATATAACTATTGTAAATAGATGTGCAACCTACATAAGAGCAGACAAACACATAAAGCAAATATTAAAGGGGGACACTGACAGGAGCACAGTAATGGGGGGAACTTAAACAACTCACTTGTCCATCAGCGGACAGGCTACCCAGACAGAAAATCAATAAGGAAACACAGGCCTTAAATTACACGTTAGGACAGATGAACTTAATACATATATATATATAGAACATTCCTTCCCAAAGCAGCAAAACACACATTCTTCTCAAGTGCACATGGAACATTCTTCACAACAGATTATATGATAGGCCACAAAAGAAGTCTCAGGAAATTTAAGAAGATTGAAGTCACATCAAGCATATTTTCCAACCATAACACCATGAGACTAGAAATCAAACAGCAACAACAACAAAAAAAAAACTGAAAAAAACACAAACATGTGGGCCATTGCTTAGCGGCATAAACGATATGCCACTAAACAGCTAGTGCATCACTGAAGAAATTAAAAACTGCCTGGAGACAAATGAAAGCAAAAATAATGATGTAAAATCCATGGGACACAACAAAAGCAGTTCTAAGAGGGAAGTCTCTAATAATACAAGCCTATCTCAGGAAACATGAAAAATCTCAGATAAACTATCTAACCATACACCTAAAGGAACTAAAAAAAAAACAACACCCAAAATCCAAACTTAGTATAAGTAAAGAAATAATAAAGATCAAATCAGAAATAAATGAAATAGAGACTAAAACACAATAGAAAAATCAATGAAAATAATATCTGCTTTTTCAAAACATAAACAAAATTGATAAACTTTTAGCCAGACTCATCAAGAAAAGAAGAAAGAGAATCCAAATCAGTAAAATCAGAAATGGAGTTACAACCAAAATCTCGGAAATAAAAAGGATCATAAAATATTACTATGAACAATTACATGCCTATAAAATGGACAGCTAAGAAGAATTGGAAAAATCACTAGACATGTACAATCTTTCAAGATTAAACCAAGAAGAAACAGAAAATATGAACAGACCAATTACCAATAATGAAGCTGAATCAGTAATTAAAAAGACTCCCAATATCTCCCAAGGCAATAAAAATAAAAGCAAAAATAAACAAATGGGACCTAATCAAATTTATAAGCTTTTGCACAGCAAATGAAACTATAAACAAAATGACAACCTATGAACTGGCGAAAAATATTTGCAGACAATGCAACCAATAAGGGCTTAATTTCCAAAATATACAAACTGCTCCTATAATTCAGAAAACTCCAAACAACCCAACTGAAAAATGGGCAGAAGACATAAGTAGACATTTCTCCAAAGAAGACATTGTTGCTGTTCAGTCATTAAGTCATGTCTGACTCTTTGTGACCACATGAACTGCAGCATTCCAGGCTTCCCTGTCTTTCACTATCTTCCTAAGTTTGCTCAGATTCATGTCCATTGAGTCAGTGATGCTATCCAACCATCTCATCCTCTGCCACCCCCTTCTCCTTTTGCCTTCAACCTTTTCCAGAATCAGAGTCTTTTCCAAAGAGTCAGCTCTTTGCATCAGGTGGCCAAAGTATTAGAGCTTCAGCTTCAGCATCAGTTCTTCCAGTGAATATTCAAGGTTCAGATGGCCAATGGGTACACGAAAAGATGCTCAACATCTTATTTATTACAGAAATGCAAATCAAAACTATAATGCATTATCACCTCACATGAGTCAGAATGGCCATCATTAGAAAGTCTACAAATAATAAATGCTGGAGATGGTCTGGAGAAAAGGAAACCCTCCTACACTACTGATAGGAATGTAAATTAGAGCAGCCACTATGGAAAAAAGTATGGATGGTCTTTAAAAAACTAAAAATAGAGTTGCCATATGATTCAGCAATTCCACTCATGGGCATCTGGAGAAACTTGAATTTGAAAAAATATATGCACCCTAATATTCATACCATCACTATTTATAATAACTAAGACATGGAAGCCACCTAAATATTCACTGACAGATGAATGAATAAGGAGGATGTATATATATATATATATATATATATGAAATGATTTCATTTGAAGCAACATGGATGGACCTAGAGATTATCATAATAAGTGAAGTAAGTCAGACAAAGATAAATATCATATGATATCACTTACATGTGGAATCTTAAAAAACAATAAACAAATGGACTTATTAAAAAATAAAAATAGACTCACAGATATAGAAAACAAATTTATAGCTACCAAAATGGATAGCAGGGGGGAGGGAGGTAAATTAGGAGTTTGGGATTAGCAGATACAAACTACTATATATAAAGTAGATAAATAACAAGATCCTATATCTTGTGATAAACCATAATAGAAAAGACTGAAAAAGAATATATATATGTAAATGTGTATATATATATACACACACATATATATGTATGTATATATATACATATATATGTACGTATATGTATATATATATAAACTCATTCTATGATACCAAAACCAGACAAAGATATCACACACCAAAAAAGAAAATTACAGGCTAATACAACTGATGAATATAGATACAAAAAGTCTCAACAAAATGTTAGTAAATTCAACAATAATTAGAAAGATTATACACCATAATCAAGTGAGATTTATGTCAGGGATGCTAGGGTTGTTCAATATTCCCAAATCAATCAATGTGATACACCATATTAACAAATTCAAGAATAAAAATCATATAATTATCTCAATAGATGTAGAAAAGGCTTTTGACAAAATCTAACATCCATTTATGATCAAAACTCTCAACAAAGTGGGTATGGAGGGAATTTCCTCAACATAAAAAAGACCAAATATGGCAAGCCCACCACTAACATACTAAATGAGAAAAAGCATTCCTTCTAGGGTCAGAACATTCTCATCACGCTTATTCAACATATTAGTGGAAGTCCTAGCAAAGCAATCAGACAAGAGGAATCCAAGTTGAAAAGGGCAAAGTAAAACTATCAGTTTGTAGATGACATAACACTATACATAGCAAATTTTAAAGAGACCCAAGAAAACCATTAGAACTCATCAATGAATTCAGTAAAGTTTCAGGATACAAAATTACCACACAGAAACTTGCTGTGTTTCTATACAATAGCAACAAACTATCAGAAAGATAAATTAGGAAAACAATCTCATTTACCATTACATAAAAAAAAAAAAGACCTTTTTACCTAAGGAGTTAAAAGACTTGTACTCAGAAAACTATAGGTCACTGATGAAAGAAACTGAAGATGACACAAAGGTGGAAAGATACAACATGTTCATGAATTGGAAGAATTAATATTGTTAAAATGACCACACTACCCAAGGTAATCTACAGATTTAACTCAATCCCTATAAAAATGCCAATGACATTTTTTCAAAGAAGTAGAACAAATAATTCTAAAATTTTCATAGAAACACAAAAGATGCAAAGGAATAGGCAAAACAACTTCGAAAAAGAACAAAGTTATGTATCATGCTACCTAATTTCAAGCTATACTATACAAACTATACTACTGTAATCAAAATGGTATGGTACTGTCACAGAAACAGACAGATCAGTGGAACAGAATAGAGAACTGAGAATTGAACTGACATTTACATGGGCAATAAATCTATAACAAAGGAGACAATAATATACAAGAGTAGAAAGACACCCTCTTCAATAAAAGGGATTGGGAAAACTGGACAGCTACATGCAAAAGAATCATACTGGACTATTTTCTCCCACCATGCACAAAATTAAATTCAATGTGGATTAAAGACTTAAATATAAGACCTGAAACTATAAAATTTCTAGGAGAAAATATAGGCAATATGCTCTTTGACATCAGTCTTAATAATATCTTTGCATATATCTCCTCAGGTAAGGAAACAAAAACAAAAAGAAACAAAAGAAACTATATCAAACTAAAAAGCTTTTGCACAGCTAAGGAAACTATCAACAAAACAAAAAGGTCACCTACTGAATGGGAGAAAACATTTGCAAAAGATTTGTCCAAAGTACACAAAGATCACATAAAACTCAGCATAAAAAAAAAACAACCAACTTGTGTGAGGGAGATTCAAGAGGGAGGGGACATATGTACACCTATGGTTAATTCATGTTGATGTATGACAGAAATCAAACCAATACTGTAAACCAATCAATCAACTACAGATAGATAAATATTATTTTTAAAAAATGGGCAGAAGCCAGAACATGGAAGCAACCTAAACATTCATCAACAGAGGAATGGATAAAGAAGATGTGGTGCATATATACAATGGGGTGTTACTTGGCCATAAAAAAAGAATGAAATAATGCCATTTGCAGTGATATGGATGGACCTAGAGATTATCATACTGAGTGAAGTTAGAGAAAGATAAATACTATATAATATCACTTGTATGTGGACTCCAAAGAAATGGTACAGATGAACCTATTTACAGAATAGAAGTTGAGTCACAGATGATGTAGAAAACAAATTTGTGGTTACCAGTGGAGAAAGCAGGGGCAGGGGTAAGGATAAATTGGGACATTGAGATTGACATATATACACTACTATGTATAGAATATATGACTAATAAGAACCTACTGAGTAGCACGGGGAATTCTATTCAATACTCTGTAATGACCTATATGGGAAAAGAATCTAAAAAAGAGTGGATATATGTATGTATAACTGACTTACTTTGTTGTACAGAAGAAACTAACACAACATTGCAAATCAACTATACTCCAATTTAAAATTAATTAAAAAAGAAAAAATGGGCAGAGGATTTGAATAGACATTTTCCCAAAGAAGACATATAGATATCCAGTAAGCACATGAAAAGATGCTCAACATCACCGATTATCAGAGAAATGCAAATCAAAATCACAATAAGATACAACTTCACACCTGTCCGAATGACTATTGTCAAAAAGACAACAAATAACAAGTACTGACGAAGATATGAGAAATGGGAACCCTCAGATATTATAGAAGACAGTATGAAGAGTTCTTAAAATATTAACAATAGGCTACTGGAGAAAGCAATGGCAACCCACTCCAGTACTCTTGCCTGGAAGATCCCATGGACGGAGGAGCCTGGTGGGCTGCAGTCCATGGGGTCACTAAGAGTCGGACACGACTGAGCGACTTCACTTTCACTTTTCACATTCATGCATTGGAGAAGGAAATGGCAACCCACTCCAGTGTTCTTGCCTGGAGAATACCAGGGACAGCGGACCCTGGTGGGCTGCCATCTATGGGGTCGCACAGAGTCGAACACGACTGAAGCGACTTAGCAGCAGCAGCAGCAGCAGCAGCAGAGCATCCAGCCATTTCATTCTTGGATATTTATCCGAAGAAAATGAAAACACTAATTTGAAAAATACATGCACCTTTATGTTCATTGCAGTATCATTTATAGTAGCCAAAATATGGTAGCAACCTAAGTGCCCATTCGTAGATGTATGGATAAAGAAGATGTGATATATATATATATAATATATATGATGCAATAATTTATATATTAATAATTAGTGTGTGTAATAATTTATATATTATATATAATTTACTCAGCCATAAAAGTAATAAAATTTTACTATTTGTGACAACATAGGTGTACCTAAAGGGTATTATGCTAAGTAAAATAAGGCAGATAGGAAGACAAATACTCTATGATTTCTTTAATATGTGGAATCTAAAAAATGAAATGAATATACAAACATAACAAAACAGAAACATAGACCCAAAGAACAAACACGTGGTTCCCAGAAGTGAGGTTGGTGGGAGGAGAGAAATAGATGAGGGAGATTAAGAGGCACAGACTTATAGTTGCAAAACAAATGTGTTACAGGCATGAAATGGACAGTGTGGGAAATACAGTCAATAATTATATAATATCTTTCTGTAGTGAGAGACTTACGGGGATAACTTTAAAATTTATAGAAGTATCTAATCACTATGTTGTGTAACAAGAACTAACATAAAATTGTAAGTCAATTATTCTTCAAAAACAAACACACACACAGAAAAAGAGATCAGATTTGCAGTTTACCAGCGATGAGGATATGGTATGTGAATGAAGGTAGTCGAAAGGTACATACTTCCACTTAAAAGATAAGAAAGTACCAGGGATATAATGTACAACATGATAAATGTTGTATTATATACATGAAAGTTGTTAAGAGAGTAAATCCTAAGAGTTCTCATTAAACAAAAAATTTATTTAATTTTGTATCTGTATGAGATAATGAATGGTCACTAATCTTATTGTGCTAAAGTTTTCATGTAAGTCAAATCATGATGTACACTGTAAATCTATAGAATGCTGTAGGTCAATTAAACCCCAATAAAACTGGAAGAAAAAAATCATTTACAGAGTTAATGAATCAGTCATGCTGCTAAGTCACTTCATCGTGTCCGACTCTGTGCGAACCCACAGACGGCAGCCCACAGGCTCCTCTGTCCCCCAGATTCTCAAGACAAGAATACTCGAATGGGTTGCCATTTCCTTCTCCAATGCATGCATGCACGCTAAGTCGCTTCAGTCGTGTCTAACTCTAAGGGACCCTATGCACAGCAGCCCACCAGGCTCCTCCGTCCACAGGATTCTCTAGGCAAGAATACTGGAGTGGGTTGCCATTTCCTTCTCCAGAATCAGTCATGCTGCTGCTGCTGCTAAGTCGCTTCAGTCGTGTCCGACTCTGTGCGACCCCAGAGACGGCAGCCCACCAGGCTCCCCCGTCCATGGGATTTTCCAGGCAAGAGTACTGGAGTGGGGTGCATTGCCTTCTCCAAGAATCAGGCATAGCAAGGCGTAAGTTATTATCGTGGAGTGTTTACTTTGAAAAAGGGGGGAAGCCGCAAGTTGAGACACAGATGCCTATTTACATACATATGAGGCAAGAGGCGCAGGCCTTGGAAGACTCTTGACCTCAAATTACATTTGTGTCCTATAAATGTAAAGGTCTAGGTAAAAGCAATTATTTCATCCACAGAGTCATCCTGTTAATCCAACATTCCTCAATTGACCTACGAAACATCCCAGAAACCATTTTTAGTTTCCTGCTTTGGGATACCTCAGAGGAGTGCAAAAATCACAAGGCTCAAGCTGCCTGAAGAAATCACGATACTCCCCACAAGGTTCAAGTTTTCCTCTAGTTGAACTTCTGTTGTTGAACCAAAGTAGAACTCTTCTTTCACTGGCCAATTCTATGAATCAACGCAACTTCTTCAAAAAACTTCATTTTTATCCCAGCCAGAACTTTTTAATTTCACAACAAAACCATTAACTTGGCTTTTTAAAATTAATTTATTTATTTTTAATCAGAGGATAACTGATTTATGACATTGTGTTGGTTTCTGTCATACATGAATCATCCATAGATATACATCGTTAGCCTTGTCTTGAACTAAATGTTCTGGATTGCTGAAGTCAGCCATAGATAAAATAAGTGGAAATCTCAGGCTCCAAGAAAATGTTCTAAAAAGTCCCCTCTCCCATCCCCATCTTTATCTACCTTCTCCCAACCTGGAGGCACCATGTAAAAGGGACAGGAAATGTTTGGCATCAGGGAAAAGTGGGCTTAAAACCTTGCTTTACCATTACAAGCCAGGTGCTCTTAGGCCATTGGATCCATCTGAGCTTCATTTGATCTGATCCAGCTCTGAGCTTTGGTTTCCTCAGCTGTAAAAGGGGAGCCAATGTCCTGTCTCACAAGATGTTTAGGAGAATTAAATGAGGTAACTCTGAAGCCCCAAGTTCCACATGGATTCTTAGGCAGAGGCTCCAGTCCCACCTCAGTTGTTGCCCCAAAACTCCTTGGGGGTAGAACAGCATCCTGTGTTGACCTCACCTCTCTGAAGTGGAAGACTTGCTTGTCTGCTGGTTGATTTTATTTGATTACCCATAATTTTAGATTCAATGATCTTTCTACACCCTGGCATATTCAAAATTGGTTTTAAGGGTTTTAATGATTTACGTGTTTTCCTTGTTTTCTCTTTTGCTTCACCAAGCACAGACTTTTTTCTTGTTTTTGGCATCTGTTTGCCAGTAGAGATCAGAATTTGTTACATAAGAAATCAAAGAGAAATTTTTTTAAAAATTCAACTTTTGACATCTAGAATTGTATTACAGTATGTAGCAAGACAATAGTCTTGCAAGCCATGCTATTGTCTCAAGAAAACATTTTCTAAATGCTAATGAATTCCATTTAAAATATCAATATCCTGGATGACTGCAAGTACAGAGTTCTCCTAGGGGACGGAGAGGATGTCTTACCCACTGGAGCTAGCTAAATCCCTCTGAGATGGACAGGATGTGACAGTGGGAAAGCATGCAAAAAGCCCTGGAGATGGTGGGAAGTAGAAGACAGAAAGAGCCAGACATAGCCAGATGTGTGTTCTCTGATATGTTTGTCCTCTGGGCTTAGGCTGGAGGGCTGGGGGCCTGGGGTGAATGATAGGGAAGTGTGATAAGTAAGTAAGGGTGGCCAAGGAGGGTTTATTGTCTCCACTCTTCTGGAGTGCAGCCACAGACCATTATCTCAGCTTGGCAAGGTAGGTGCTGAGATTTGATTTTCCAGCACCTCTCAGTTCACATTGGTGCTGATGCAGAGTAGAGAGCCAGAGAGCCTCTGTTAACCAAAGCTGCAGATGGACAGCTGGCCTCTGACGGGATGAAGGAGGTAGCAGAGATTCAGGGATCTGCAGCCATCAGTAGCTAGCCCAAAGGACAGAAAGAGTCACCCCCTCACCCCCACAGACATAAACCAGCAAGGTGAGCGATCATCAGGTAGATGAGGGGACACCGGCCACATACACTTAAGGACCAGTAGGAGCTCATAAGTACTCTTTCCCCACTGTTACCTTAGAGAGGCAGGAAGAAGGGACACTCCAGCAAGACTGAACATTTTTCTCTAAATAATGGGCGGCATATTTCCTAAATGCACAGTTTAGATTATCAGATCAAACTAAGTTAAAATTCATTAGACATTCCACTAATTTGCTTTCGTGCCATGCAGAAAGCAGTGGTCTGAAGAAAAACCAGATCAGCAATTGGCAATAAAGATCTTATATTCTTTCTGGTTGTCTACTTTGCAATGTGAGTTCAAACGGTGATTCTACACGTTGTTGACATTCTACAGTAAAAGTAGCAAGTAATCAGCTAAGACATTTAATACCTCTTGCCACAGCCTCAGTACTGAGGCTCAGGAGATAGCCGAATGCTTTGGGAGGATTCAGTGCACTGCTCTATGAATCCCTCTAGCATCAGAGACAGAAAGAAAGAGATAATTCCCACAGCAGGAGGAGAAGGAATGACAGAAGATGACGTGCTTGGATGGCATCACCGACTTGATGGACATGAGTCTGAGCAGGCTCCAGGAGTTGGTGATGGACAGGGAGGCCTGGAGTGCTGCAGTCCATGGAGTCACAAAGAGTCGGACACAACTGAGCGACTGAACTGAACTGAATTCCCATAGTAGAAAAGCATATGAGGTAGAGGAGAAAGTCGATATATGAAGGAAAAGTAAATATCTGGCTAAAATTCTTTGGTGATGCTGGAAACAGAACTATCCTGGCACTGTCTGTTTGTTTTCAGTATTAGTATGCAACTCCTCTACCTTTGTTTCATGTTTGTTTGTTTGTTTGTTTTTCTAAAAACAGTCCAGGGATGGCCAGAACTCCTCATGCCACATACTTCAGACTTTATTTCCACATTTGATAGAGTCCATAGCATACAGGAACCGTCTTGTACTTGCTCATGAGAGCCAATTGTGAGCTTCCTCCTGAGTTCATGTGCAGTGACAACACAGTGGTAGCTTCACATCAATCATGGTAATCAATCAGTAAATGCTACCAAATGGCAATCCACTCCAGCACTCTTGCCTGGAAAATCCCATGAATGGAGGAGCCTGATAGGCTACAGTCCACGGGGTTGCAAAGAGTTGGACACGACTGAGCGACTTCACTTTCACTTTCTTTCACTTTCAAGGTGTTTTTGGTTTTTTTTTCCCCTGGAAAGTTAAACATTTACTGGCACAGAAGGCCAAGAACATAGTCAGCCCCTACAGTGGAGAAGCACCTTGTGTTTTGGTCTGACCCTCACAAAGCTCTGGGAATCACTTTACTTTCTGAGGGGAGACGTGAGGCACCCAAGGATGAGATATGCCAACTTCGGAGTCATCTATAGCTGGACATCCAGCCCTCCAGCTTCTCCTTGCCCTTGCTAAATATGCCTTTTCATGGGCTAGATTACCCTCAGCAGCATACCTCTGGCATCACTACCCTTGTGTGACAGAGAACTACTGAAAGCTCCGACAGCAAGGAAAGGCTGACCAATCCCTGCTGGGGCCACCTGCATGCCTGTCCTCCCCTGCTTCAAGAAAGGAGAAGTTATCAATTACCAAGATTTCATGGGTGAGGCAGCCACAGGTTTCATCTCCAATCGTGACATAATTCAGTGATTCTTTAACAAACTCGTCAGCAGTCTTGGTTATCATGTTGGTACTTAGATACTTTGTCATCGGAGTTGAAATAGCATATGGGGTCAACACCTACAATGGGAAATGAAAACCATGACACAGGAGCAGTCCGCCCAGCCCTGAGAAATTAACACCCATGTTACCATCCCTTCATGTTCGAACTCTGTTCTTCCCTTAAAAAGTCTCAGGACAATATATGATCATAGAATAGTTAAAGGTGTAGAACCAGCACAGAGCTGGGATCAGAAAGGTTGATTTCTGGCTTAATTTAGCAACCAACTCCGGATGAGGCCTTAGTCACACTACCTCAGGTGGTTCAAGTACACACAGTTTGAGTGAGAACATGAGCTCTTAGAAACCAGTTTCCCCACTTGGAAAGTGAAAATGCAGGACATCCAGTTATACTTGAAGTTTAGACAAACAATGGGAAAATGTTTAGTTTAATTATATATCAAGTATTGATGGGATATACTTATTCTCAAAATATTATCTGTTATCTGAAATTCAAATTTAACTGGATGTTCTATGTTTCATCTGGCAGAGATATCACAGAAGTTTATTTCTAACACACATGACCAAAGTTAGAGCACTTTCAAATACTTTAGATTCCCACTTTCACACTTTGGTTAGGAGCCAGGAACGGCACATAACTCATAATCTTTCCTATTCTGGTAAGAAAAAAAAAAAAAACAACTGCACACTGGACTCTGAAAACCTCACCATGCTTCCACCGGTGGTCTCACCACATGTGGCCTGGCGTGAGGTTTCATGATGGGGTTTCTTACTTTATTCCCTGACATAGAGACCTTGGCATCTTTAGGTAAAAAAATCTTGTTTTCTTTTTCTTCACATTACTTTTGAAATTTTTGTCCCATCACTTTTTTTTCTAATCACACTTGAAATTACATTGTTTCGCAGTTGAATCCAGTGTGTGTCAGTCAATTCAATTCAATTTGTTCTCACGGAAATTGACACAGTTATTCATTTGTATAATACTTTTCTTCCAAAGATCTCTAAGTGTACTGTTAGAGAAATATAAGAAGTATGCATTTTCAAACTCAGTTTTCAGATAGGGAAATAATAAAAGTGTTTCTATTCCCACAGTGAGTTTTGGTTGACAAAACACCTTTCTGTACAAAACAAGGGCTCAATAAACATTGGTAAAAATTTGCATAATTACTTATTCACTACATCTTCACAGTAACCCAGAGAAGTAAACAGCTTAACCCCTTTTTACAGATGGGGAGACAAACCCAGAGAGTTTAAGCAGGCTGTTCAAAATCACTCAGAGGTTAAACGGCAGCACTGGGATTTGAAAATCAAACCCAAGTGTACAGTGCACACTTCCTCAGGAATTTTACAAATATTCATTGAGTACCAATTACTTGTGTGTTTGGAGAGACCAGTTAGTTTTCAAAACATCACAGAGTCTTTTCCAGGACTTGTAGCAGCTCCAAGGCTTCTGCATGAGAGAAGGAGCTCCCTTCCTCTACCCCACCTCCCCCATATCTTCTGCTCCACAAAACCCACTGACTCAACAGCTACAGTATCTCTGGCCCACAGCTATCAAGCTCAAGATGATGCTGAGACTGTCACATGGCTAGGAAGCCAGTGGCTCTGGTAATCATTAGCACTGCTCACCAAGTATTTCTAGTTCTTCTTTCTTCCAAACACATGATAGACTTGCACTTCCTGGGTCCCTATAGTTGGGTGGGACTGTGTAATCAGATCCAACCAATGGGTATGAGTAAAAGTGACAGGTGGCCTGTCCGACCCAGAGCCCTTAATTATCAAAGGAAGTTCTTTTGAACTTGTACCACTTTTTATTTGACATGCCAACTGACAATATTCAAGATGGAGGCTGCTCCATCCGCCTAGGCACCCGTGTCAGTACAAGGAACTAATCCCCTCTCACGGTTCACGGTGAATATGTAGCATGAATCAGAAATATATCTTTGTGGTTTTAAATTAATGAAATTTTAGGAATTATTTTTTACTGCAGCAAAATTAGCTTACGCAGAATAACAATGTTGCAAAAGGAATCTGTCCTCAGCTAGGAGCTGGAGAATGGATAGAAGGGAAAACTCTTTGATAAGTAAGACTTCAGTTCAGCAAGGCTAAGAATGGGATTGTACTCACTATAACTGGGAAGATGCTTTTATTTACACAGTTCCTACTATTAACTCACACCTGCCTATTAAATAAGCTTCATCCTATAGCTGGTTAATTCATAGGAATGGCCACCTGAGTGTTTTAATTGAAAATCGGTATGTAGAGCACTAATTTTAAAAATAAAACTATGAGTGTGACTTTTTCATATATAATGGTGGTGGATTAGTTGCTAAGTGGTATCTGACTCTTGTGACCCCATGGACTGTAGCCCGCCAGGCTCCTCTGTCCATGGGATTCTCCAGGCAAGAATATGGAGTGGGTTGCCACTTCCTTCTCCAGGGGATCTTCCCGACCCAGGAATTGAACTCAGGTCTCCTGCATCGCAGGCAGATTCTTTACTGACTGAGCTGCATGGGAAGCCCTATTCATATATAATAGTATGTCATCAAACTTCTCCACAAACAATTAACAAAAAAAAAAAAAACCTCTCTAAACTGTTTATTCCAGGTTCCAGAAACCACTTGAGAGTTAACTGTGTTGCCAAAGAAAGCACATGGCATATTGTTCAGTCTAAAGACCGCAGTGATGATACAACTCTGTTTACAGTTCAAACAAGGAGAAAGAGAAAGCAGAGCACCTCTTCCCCAACTGCTCAAGAACCAGAGTGTGGGAATCTCTGTGGCCCATCACAGATGAACAGCAACCAAACACAGCACTCTCTCCCCTCTTCCAACATAGACCAAGTACCCGGTTTTCTTTTGCTTGTTCCCCACACATAGTTCCTCCCACATGAGCCTATCTTCTAGATCTAGGTCAGACAGTAAAGGATGGTTAGACAAGATCCTAATTTCTGTCCTGATGGCAGCATCAGGCAGCAAGCGTTTCTGAGCACTCACTCACCCCACCCCATTTCCTTCTCCGGCACTCAGGGCACAGATGAGGGCAGCAACAGATAGAACCATGGTGGCCCCGCTGCCACCTCAAGGATCACAGGAACCCATGTGGTGTCATACAGACCCTCTCTTCCAGTCACACATGCTCAGCCCATCCTGCTGGAAGGAGTGGCCCTGGCTCCATGGGGTCCAGAGTTTCCATTCCCAAGGACTCAGAACTGTTGACCTCACCTGGATGATGATTCCCTTCTCCTTATATTCTGCTTGTAGTGCCTTGGAAAATGTGCACACAAAAGCCTGGAACAAGAAGGAGAAACACCTAAGGACTTGATTCTCTGTCAGAGCCAACTTGCTCAGATTTCAAAGGATACCAAGGGAGCTCGCCTTGATGGGAGTTAGTTAGAACTTCATTTCCTGGTCTGGGAAGCGTTTCCTCAAAAAGCAGAAACACACATTTTGTAATAAATACCTACTTAGGGCCACTGCACGTAGATGCCATAACCCATGGAGGTCTCTGGGATGGAAAGAAACTGTCAATACAATGTTACTTGCTGGCAGGAAGAGTGCACCGGCTCCCAGGCTAGGAAGTGAAAGGGGGCTGCACGGCCTGGCTGTGCTACCGCAAGGCTTCATCAGCCCAGGGGCACATCTTTTTCAAATTTGCACCCAGACACTGGTGGACTAGCTCCCCGTACCTAGAAGAGTTCCTCTAGGCAAATCTGCCTATCAGCTTGCCAGATGATCTGAAGGAAAGTGCTAAATGGGAAAAGCAAGGGGAAGAAGGAGAAGGAGACGTGGACTACATCTGTCACTCACCTTGGAAGCTGAATACGTGGAGTACAGAGGCCAGGGAAAGAGGGCCACCCCAGAAGATATGTTCAAGATGAGACCTTTCTGCCTAACAGGCAATGAAACAAAGTTTCAGTTACTTTGATACTTGATTACACCTTGAGAAGGGAGAAAACAAAGGGACTCATGTGAACACTAGGAAACTTCCATCCTCTCTAGGTTTCTGTGTGTGTGCTAAGCATTTTGCTTCCAAGAACGGAGTCCAACTTCACCTCCATCATGAACAATACTACCACACAGTGATGTCAGTTGGTAGCCAGTTGACCTCAAGGGCTGGTGACAGGAAACAGGGGCTCAGCTCCAGCAAAGATCCCCCATGAAAATGCAGAGAACTCAGCTCAGACAAGACTCAAGGGGGAAGAGAGGCTTCTCTCTCAAGTGTGACCACATGAGCTCAAAGTCCCTTCTGACTCATAAAAATGACCCACAACAGGAAAGATGTCATATGTAGAATCCTGTCCCTGGGTGGAATTTGACAGTCCATCATCAGCTTACACAGGCATTCCTACACAAGTCTCTGAGGTTCTTACCCTTTGGAAGTTCAGTATCTTTAACCCTTCCCTAATAGATGGATTCAATCCAGAAAAACCAAGAAGCTTCACATTTGAATACCAGGGCCAAGCCCCTTCTTTCTCTAGGGAAGATAAAACTATCAACCATTTGCTTTAATGAATACCACCTGAGCAAAACCAGTTCCCAAATGGGTGTTGTACTGCCGCTGCTGCTGCTAAGTCGCTTCAGTCGTGTCCGACTCTGTGTGACCCCATAGACGGCAGCCCACCAGGCTCCCCCGTCCCTGGGATTCTCCAGGCAAGAACACTGGAGTGGGTTGCCATTTCCTTCTCCAATGCATGAAAGTGAAAAGTGAAAGTGAAGTCGCTCAGTCGTGTCTGACTCTTAGCAACCCCATGGACTGCAGCCTACCAGGCTCCTCCATCCGTGGGATTTTCCAGGCAAGAGTACTGGAGTAGGGTGCCATTGCCTTCTCCCGGGCATTGTACTAGGGTGATTTAAAATGTGGAATAAATAGAGACACTGATGGGATAGTGATTTTTACCCCTATGTTGGAGTATTCATTCTGACAAGAGTTGAAATACATAATAACAAAGAAATGGTCTCAGGCCAACTTCTGAAGTTTCTTTTAAGCTCATTGTGAGTTAGTTTTTTTTTAATACAAGGTCTGCTGGAATTGCTGTTTTCTTCCTCCCTCCAGTATATGCTACATTTGACCTTCAAATATGCTTATCTGTTGGCAAAGCTGGCCTGGTCCAGAATGTTAGGCTTTCAACCACAATCTCCATGAACTTTCACCACAGTTTTATCATTTGTTAAAGCAGCAGCAGATGAACCTTGTCCCCCTGATCCCCAGCTCAGCTGACTGCCAGGCCAGGCAGCACAGGCTGCTCCAAGCCTTTTCAAGGAAAGAACTTACCTTGATTCCATGTGTTTCAGAATCAGCTGTGTCATCTGTAAGAGAAGGCCAAAGCCCTGACATTAAAGAAACCAAGTAGCAATGGGCAGTGGGAATTTGGGAAATAGGTGCTGGAAGAAACTGGAGAAAGAACTTCAGCTTCTCAAATGGCCTTGAAAATCTGCTGACACGCGTTGGAGGTAATTTTGGCAACATTAGAGTCTGCTGGAACCTACCGAAGGCATCTTAAACAAATGACAAACAGTTCAGAGGCCTCTAGTTTTTTCTTCCTAAAACTGAAGTCTTTGTGGAAAATGGAGTGAAAAGCTATGGAACTGACGTATGGCTATGAGACCAACACTGAGGCTCCCAGACTCCCTTCATTCTGGCAGAGAGGTAAAAGTAGGTTGGCCATTATAAAACTCCCACAGGAGTTAGAATTAGGGAACCATCAGGAAACCTAACAAGTGTCCATCTCACATAAAAGGTACAAGATAAAGAAGGACATCTCTTCAATTCAACAGCAGCCTTGTTAGCCTGCATGCGGTCTATGAAATAGCTCCCTAGATACATGTCTGCTGGTCTGCTGGAGTTACAACAGGATTGAAAAATCCCTTCCCCGCTCCAATTTATTGCCCCTGGAAGACGTCTTCCCTGCCAGTTCAGGAGCAACACCCTTGCCTTGATTCTCCCAACTTCATTAAGGTGGAGCACTGTTGGACAGCATTTCTCAAAGTCTCCCAAAAGCCTGATTGGGTGAATGATCCCAATTAGACAGACAACACTGGACTTTGTGGGTCCCTGTCTCAAATGTTCCAGTATTTAGTCTCTTATCCTACCTTCCCTTTGCCCTCAAACTCATTCTCCAATTTTGCCCTTGAGAGAACTCTAGTGTTTCCAGATGGTTCCTTTGGAATAACTAAATGATACTAGTCAACATTCAGAAAACTAAGATCATGGATCTGGTCTCATCACTCCATGGCAGATAGATGGGGAAACAATGGAAACAGTGACAGACTTTATCTTTTTGGGCTCCAAAATCACTGCACATGGTGACTGCAGCCATGAAATTAAAAGACGCTTACTCCTTGGAAGGAAGGTTATAACCAACCCAGACAGCATATTAAAAAGCAGAGACATTACTTTGCCAACAAAGGTCCGTCTAGTCAAAGCTATGGTTTTTCCAGTTGTCATGTATGGATGTGAGAGTTGGATTATAAAGAAAGCTGAGCACTGAAGAATTGATGCTTTTGAACTGTGGTGTTGAAGAAGACTCTTCAGAGTCCCTTGGACTGCAAGGAGACCCAACTAGTCCATCCTAAAGGAGATCAGTCCTGAATATTCATTGGAAGGACTGATGTTGAAGCTGAAACTCCAATACTTTGGCCACCTAATGCAAAGAACTGACTCACTGGAAAAGACCCTGATGCTGGGAAAGATTAAAAGCTGGAGGAGAAGGGGACAACAGAGAATGATATGGTTGGATGGCATCACCAACCCAATGGACATGAGTTTGAACAAGCTCTAGAAGTTGGTGATGGATAGGGAGGCCTGGCATGCTGCAGTCCATGGGGTCACGAAGAGTTGGACGCAACTGAACTGAACTGAACTGAGTCATGTTTCCAACCAGCATGGCCATCTTGGGCATGACATACTTAGAAGCTAAACTTCAATTTGTTTTCTTTGTTACTTAAGGAAGTTAGTGTCTACCAGTGTATAAAAAATATATATATTTTTTAGAAAATCAAAGCATTTTTCTGCTAAAAGAGTCAGAAGGTTGTCAAATACATTTGGGAAACCCTGTGATCAAATAGACCAAGACTAAAAGAGCAATGTATACATTAATGGAAAGGTTTTAGTGGTAAGGCTGCAGACAACAGCAGGACATATAAAACTTTCAGTTATATGGCCTGGGGATTTTAAAAAGCCATTAATTGTTCAACATAAAAAGAATGTATATTTACCAAAACAAACAAAAAAACCAATGGTATATATATATATATATATATAGTTTTGGTCTGCTCAGCATCTACCCCCCTTTCCTCTGGAAAGCAGTCTTCTGCTGCCAGTGCATGTTGTGAAGATGAGTCTGTGCTTCCCACTGCTCTACAACAAGGGTCCCAGTTTAATAAAATCAGTCATGCCTGATTCATTGCTGATGTTTCACTGAACCATCCAGAGCAGTTATGAGGGCTTCCATGCACAGTTGGGAATTTCGTATACCAAACAAGATGCCCAGCTGTGGGAGTGAGTGTGGGCTAAAAGTCCAGGGTTCACTCAAGCTATTTAAATGGCTTTCATCATTCAGAGGTAAAGACCCTGATGCTGGGAAAGATTAAAGGCTTTTTTTGTTTCCACACAAAAGCATCATCTACTCATCAAGCATAGATAGGGCTATGTCCACTTTCAGGCAGCACCTTTCTCCAAACTGTCTGCCCAGACAATCTGTCTACCTTTTTTTTATTCACACAAAGGTACAGCATAGGATAGCTTTGTGGTAGTCAAGCCTATAAATGCTTATGCAGTAAATTCTAATAAAAGGACCTGAGTGCTGAATGGCACTTGACATACCATTTAGTTCAACCCTCAATACATTAATAGCAGATGAAGAATATGAAGTTCAAGGGAGCTAAATAGCATGCCCAATGATGTCTACTTAACTAGTAACTGATCTGGAATCAGAATACACATGCACTTGAACTTCAATTCAACAACAAAAAAATTTTTTAACAAGTCTATAAAATTTAAACCACAGTCTCTGTCCTTTTTCCAAACAGAGTGAGCTTTCCTCTATTTACAAAGACTAAATTCAGAGGAGGGTACTAATTTTTATAAGTTGCTTTGGAATCCCGAATTCATCATCATCAAGCCTCATATGTTCTGACATATGACAAAACTGACTGCAGAAATAAGATTCAGATGCTAGGGAGAGTGAATCCACCGTATTTTCTTAATGAAAAAAGAATAAGACAATTAAAAGGCTACTACATAGTCTTTCAATCAAGTACAGTTCAATTTTAAAGAATTCTACATTTACAGGGAAGGGGCCAGTTCTCCTGAGTGGCCAACTTCCAACAGCTACTACATTTTAATGCGCTGAGCACATACAGTGATCACATACCTTCACAACGGAGGTGATGTTACAGTGGATGAGGCTCTGTAATAAATAATCACAATCATGATTTAGCTTGATCATTTGAGAAATTCTCTTGAGAAATATTCAATGCTAAAGAACCACAAAGTGGACAAAAGTGTGTGCCTAAATGGTTGTATCACTTAGTCTGCAAACTACGCTCCAAGTTGATATTCAGCAACAATGCACTAGAACTGGGAAAAATCTGACAACTACTCTATGCGTCTCCAAGAACATGACCTTGAATAGGAGTCAATTAAGAGTTTCCTTGAAAATTTAGGGAGGAATATGGACACTGTTTCTCAAAGGGAGATGGTCAATTTGCAGCTAAAGAAAGGGAGGTTAGTAAATGTGGGTCTAGAAGACACTAACATAAAGATTTGGAGAAGGCAATGGCACCCCACTCCAGTACTCTTGCCTGGAAAATCCCATGGACAGAGAAGCCTGGTAGGCTGCGGTCCATGGAGTTGCAAAGAGTCAGACACGACTGAGCGACTTCACTTTCACTGTTCACTTTCACGCATTGGAGAAGGAAATGGCAACCCACTCCAGTGTTCTTGCCTGGAGAATCCCAGGGACGGAGGGGCCTGGTGGGCTGCCGTCTATGGGGTCACACAGAGTCGGACATGACTGAAGCGACTTAGCAGTAGCAACATAAAGATTATAAAGATGAATGGTTGTATAATATAAGGTAGAGGTTCTGGGCTCCAGAAGCCAGATAAAGAAACTACCAGAATCACCCAAGACACACAAAGAAGGAAAGAGGGACAGACACATAGACAAGTACAAATGTAGACATAAATAAAGAAAAGCAGGAATGGAGTGAACTTAATGAAAAGACACACAGACTTATGCCAGAAACAGGGAACATGGACTTAGACATGTGGCCAGAAGAGGTTTGGTGAGGAGGTTCAGCAGTGTCCAAGCAATCTGGCATTATTCGTCCATGCAGTACACTTGGGGCTTACATGGAACCTTTAGGAATACTTGCAAGATTGGGAAATAGAAGCATCATAGCCTGTTCAAAATTAGTATAACCCTTTGATTTCAAAGGGCAAAGCCTGGAGAAGAGTCAAAATACAGTGCCTTCAAAGACTGTTAATGCATAATAAATTTACTCAAGACCAAACAATGACAGTCATGGGTCTGAGTTAAGCTTGTTGAACTTACAACACCTTCAGCCACAAAGTCTGTATTATGGACTTCCCTCACACCGAAAGTTGAGTGAATCTTATGACCTTGAAAGGCAAAAAAAGCCAAAGAGCTGGCTTTCTCCCAATGAATCCAGAGCTATGAATTTGTTAGGCAGCATTACTTCCCTTATAAAGCACAGTGTAGAGCCCCCAAAAAACTGGGACAAGTGAATTTTGATGTGTGGAGAAGAGGGAAGATGTTCTTTTCCTAGAGATAGTCCAGAACAGTGATACCCTTCACTATGTATCAAGTACTCAGGTGAGTACTTGAAGGGGACACCTCCAGTCATCCACCTGCATTGCAGAATTTTGACCACACTCCCATCACCCCTTCCCAGCCCTGGTATTACCCAGTTGGGGGCTCAGGACTGGAGGAAAGGAAAATATCCACAGAACAGTACAAGCCTACCTGGATGTCAGCTGGCGTGTTAAGGAAATGGCTTGGGAGAAGGTTTGGAAGCATTCCAACATTGTTGACTGACCGAGAAAGGCAAAACGAAAAGATATCAGAAGAGTCCATGGCAAATGTCTATTGAAAGCCTTAAAAATTGTCATATTCAACCCAGAAATTCTCTTGAGAAGTTTTCCAAGAAAGCATGTACAAAAAGAATATATAAAAGGCTGTTCACTGCAACATAATTCAATAACAGTGAGGAAATTGGAAGGGAAAAAATTGTGATCCAATAATACAATGCAGATAAAATGAACCATGGTACAGCCGTATGGTGGGATGCAATGCAGTCATTCAAAACTATGACTGCTCAGAGTTTTAAAAACCTGGGAGAACATTTGTAATGTATAATTTCTTTAAATGTTGCAAAACAGTATGTAAGTTTAATCCTCATTTTGAAAATATGCATGTATGTATCTGGAAAGATATGTACCAAGATGCCATCTCAGGCTGTTAAAGATTTTAAGGAACTCATAATTCTTTTATGTGTTCATCTGCTCCTTCTAGTTTTCCTAGAGTACATTTTACATTATTATTAGTAAATGTAATTATTTTGAAAATCAAAATCCTCCTTCTCTCTACAATACACTGTACTGTGTATGTGATCACAAAACAGATCATCTATAAATTATCACAGAAAAAAGAAATTGGATCTTATTTCCCAAATGAGAAACTCTATCCTCAAATAACCATACTGACTCACTACTTCATGAATCAATCACAGCAATGTTTGTTTACTCAATTAATTCCATTAGACCAAAGTTTCCCTCTTCCTGTCAAATGTCAACCTTCAGTGAAAGAAAAATATTTTAATACTAGGAAATATGGTTGGGAAGATTGAAATTATGTAAAGGTTTGCTACATTCCAAAACCATATACAAATTTGTTAATCCAGTAATGCCTTTTGTAGAACTGAACTTTAATATTTGGTTTAATGCTACAGCTTACAGTCATGGGTTAAATTTAAGCTACTACTGAATAATCAAGTCTCACTAAGATCATTATTTCACTGACTTATTTTGACAAGCTTTGCATTATTGCAATTTACTTACCTAAAATTCCAATTTCTAAGCCTTTAAGTTTTTCTTTAATATAGTCATAGATGTCATCTTTGGCAAAATCTGCTTGTATTATCTTCACGGTGCTTCCTATCGTCAGCTCTGCATGAGAGACAATAGTTATTTTTCAATGAACAGGTGTCCAAATCCGCCTCTTGTCCTTATTCCCCTAATACTCCCTGAGTATTACCTGAACAGAACAGACACTTAAGAACACAAGCCCATCGTCTTAATTAGAAACAAGAAATAGCCCCAGATAAATGCTGGAATGTGTTAAAAGATTTGTGAATGGTGGTTTCTGTGTGATTCTAAGAGTCACTGCAGTGACAAGTAAAGGCATTATAACAGATTTAATACAACAGTTCTCAAAGCAAGGCCCGCAGACCACAGCATCAGCATCACTGGTAACTTGTTAGAAATAAAATCTCAGGCTCCACCCAGGCCTGCTGAACCAGGAAGCCCTGGGAGTGGGCCTGGTGGTCTGTTTTCACACGCACTGGGGGCGACTGTGGTGCCTGCTCACGTTTCAGACCCGTGGGCTGAGGGCTGTTAGAGCAAAGTGTGAGCCTTGTGCTCGGTGAGTATCCGGTCCTCTCCACGTACACTCAGAAACCCTTTGCATTTGTCCAACACTTTAGCATTTACAAAAACATTTACACGCACACTATATTTTTTTTAATATTCTCAAGAATGAAGTAGGCATTGTCTCCACTTTCTGGAGGAGAAAATTAAGGCTCTAAGAAGCTTACTAGCTTGACCAAGGGCACCCACTCCCTGCTCCCTCCAAGTTCAATCTTCTTTCCACTGGTCTATGTGAACTTGCCTTCTGCTGGAGCTTTTTCTTAGATATAAAAACTGCAGGCAGATTTCACTAGCTGCTGCCCACTCAGCTTTGGAGTTAGACCCAATATTTCTGGGGCAAGTGATCTTAAGGCATAGCCTGGGGACACTTCAAAGACACTACTTGTTTTTCAAAAAGACAATAAAAAGTGCACAGTCAGGAAAATACTGAAGAACGTCCTAGTCCTGGTCAAAGTTATTTCAGATATCCAATTAGAGAACAAAAGCAGAATTCACTGGTTCAAGGACACTGAGCCTCCTCATTGTGAGTGTTCAGACACATATTCCCCCACGGTCTTCTCTTATCCAAATTTGTCCCAGGGAAATAAGACTGTCCACAGACAGCCTGCTATGGTCTTCGTGAGTCTTCATAGTTAAAGACTCATTCCTTTGCATTGAGTTTATTAATCACTAAGTTAATAGTTAATTATTCAAATTCAAATGCTCAGAAGGGGATATGATGATCATTATTGACTAAAAACACTTCAGAGTGGATCATCAAAATAAAATATTATAATATAAATCCTACCTCTTAGGGTTGTATAGTGACAACCCTCACACCATACATAGCAGCCCTGAATCAAATCTTTTTTTTTTAATCTAACAACTAGCAGTGAGCATTGTCTCTCATCCCTCTGCAAGGAGCACAGCACAGACATAAGGAAGGAAGTCCCTGCTTTTCAAGGAAGTAACTGAAGCATTCAGACAGCTGAGGCCTCTGAATGAGGGAATCTGATTCTAGAGACAGACCCTAGACACAAGAAAGAGTGGACCTATTTGTGGGGTGAATGTCTTTCTGCTTCATGAAGCCCAAAGAATCACTGATGAACTAAAGTGAGCTCAAGCCACTTATGTCCTGCACTTAACTTTGTAAACTGGGCTCCCCAAAGGAGGCTTGTACCCCAGGCACCAGAGAGCAAATGTAGGGATGCTGACAGACGCCTCTGCAGGCAGGATGTGAGCAGACCTGGCTAGTGGGCTCCACAAACATCTCCCTTATTTCTTGGAGTCACTCACCAATCTCCGCAGCAATGGCCTGTAGTTTTTCCAGTGTCCGGCTGATAAGCACGACATTGAATCCCTGTCTTGCTAACTGAAGGTAAGGATGGGAAAACCAAAACAGAGATGATAAGCAGACAAGGAAGGCTTGTTATATTAAAGTGAGTTGGGGCATCACCCATTTGGTCATAGGGTGATATGCTTGATCTTCCTAAGTTTAAATGTGCACAATGTAACAATGGTTTCTAGGCTAAGTAAAACAGACAAGCTGGGCCAGGCTAAACGTGACATAATACCAGTAGTTTCTTTGTGTATGTTTATTATACACCAGGGCTTCCCTCGTGGTCAGCAGTAAGAATCCACCTACAATGCAGGAGACGCAGGTTCAGTCCCTGAGTTGGGAAGATGCCCTGGAGCAGGGCATGGCAACCTACTCGAGTATTCTTGCCTGGAGAATCCCACGGACAGAGGAGCCTGGAAGGCTCCAGACCACAGGGTCTCAAAGAGTCGGACAAGACAGAAGCAACTGAGCACGCATTACGTGCCAGGAACTATTATTCTAAGTGCTTTTCTGTACAGATCCACAATCTGAATGCCCTCTACCTGAAGCATTTATGGTCAGATGTGTGTTGGAATTCAGAATTTGGAGGATTTTATACTATAATTTATGTAACAAGGTCTAGGGCTGGAGGATTTCATACTATAATTTATGTAACAAGGTCTAGGGCAGCAACCTATAATTTAAAAAAAATTCTGCAGCAACTTTTGAGCTGGCTTCTATTCACAAGGACGTTCTCTTGTGGTTCTCCTCACTCAGGCACAGTCATGGACCTGAGCCCTCTCTTTCTGTTCTCTGGCTCCCAACAGGATAGAAAATGAAATAGGGAACTGGAGAGTAAATGGATGTTTTCCTGAGATCACAAGGAACTCTCTTCAGAATGGACAGTGCCTCGACTCACAGGGGCAGAGCAACAATGTGCAGAAGCGACATGCATTAATATGGCCCAGAGGACACGTGTGCTGGGTGACCACAGACAGGCCCAGACTCCTCACACGTAAAAATGCTACAGGTGAGAAAAGACAGAGTTTTGCCTGAAGAAAAATGGGAAAACCAACGTTCATCTGGAGAGAAACAGACAACATTTGAGTTAGTGACAGAGGACTTACAGAGCCCTATCGCAAGCCCACAGCTGCAAGGCTGCACACCAAGACCACAGAGGCAGAGCCCAGAACCAAGGTCATTTCCAGAAATGACTGAGCCCCTTTTTAACCGCTGCCAAAAGCCCCCGATCCTTATTGGCCAGTTCCTGACCCCGTATTAGGCAAAAATGCCCACCCCGCTGCTCACCCTACAGTGCCCTAATCAATCACTTAATGCTACCCTTCCAGCAAGAATTTTCTTTGTCTTGAGGCTCCAAAAATTGGCTACTAACCCATGAAGAGTCATCTTTCCCTGGTCTGTCAGGAAGTCGGCCTGGTGTATTCGCAGCCTCCCTCACTATCTATTCAGAAGTATCTATTCACTCAGAACTATCTATTCAGAGGTATCAATTCATTCAGAACTATCTGTTCAGAAGTATCTATTACTTCTGTGGGCTCTCCCTTGAGCCAATCCACTGGTCTAATAGCTTCCTGTGGACTCTCCCCTGGTCTGTTAGGAGGTCAGCCCTCTGTGCTTGCAGCACCTTCATTATCTCTGCTCTTTGTTCTTAATAAACTCACTCCTTTCTGAAATACTGTCTGGAAATTCTTTTCCAACCCAAGCTCAGACTATGGAGACATGGCTCAATGAACTGAAATCCTTCTTAATGTTTTTAATTAAACAAAACTGTTACGATTTTAAACCTTGGTAAAATACACACGACATAAAATTTGCCGTCCTAACAACTATATGGAATGTTTCACAAATTTGCGTGTCATCCTTGCACAGGGCCCATGCTAATCTTCTCTGCATTGCTCAGTGTTAGCCTGTGTGCTGCCAAAGCAAACACTATGCCAAATTTTAACAAGTTATTCTATAAAAACACTTAAGCTGAATTGAGGATTTTACCATATAGTCTCCAATAGCCAATACTCAAGCCTGTGGTCTCAGAATCACCTAGGAAGACATCGAACAAACAAACAAACAAACAAAACAATTCCCACCAAAACCATCCAGTTAACAATCTCTGAGGGCAGTGGCCAAAGCATGTGCATCACCCTGCTCATTCCCAGGCCCATACCCAGCCATGCTGCCAGGGCCACCCAGCAGGTGCTGAAGAAGCAAGGGGATTGGAGATGCAACCAGGCTGCAATCTTCTCCCCTCAACAGGCAGCCCCAGAGTCTGGGCCTGCACAGCAAGAAGCACCTGCTGCCCCTGCCGCAGCCATCTGTTGCTGGAACCTCCTGGCAGGGCCTTGACGCCCCAGGGCCTGCTCAGCCCTCAGACTGGGCCAGAGCCTGGACAGGCAGTGCCACAGGCGGCTTGTGGCCTGCCCTTGAAAGACGCAGTGGGATGTGCCTCTTTCAAAGAACCAAACATATCTGGATCCCCAGACCCAAAGGCATGGAGGAGACTCATCAAGGACATAAGGCAGTATGACTCCAAGAACCGCAGGACTGCGCTGATCTGCGCTAAGCGGTCCCAGTGTGCAGCCTTCTCAGGCCCACCCTACAGAGAAGGCTGCGGGTCAGTGACCTGAGGGTGGGCAGCCAGAAGCAGACACATCCCTCCAGCGGCTCTTCTGAGGCAGTCTTCCAGTTGGGGGCAAATGGAAAGGTTGTGCCTTACGTCAAGTTCCTATACTCCACCAACACCCTGGTCACACTCAAGACAGAAGGCCCTGGTCCAGCGTCCCCGCACTCTGTCGGCTCAGAACTAGGGGACAACTCGGGGATGCCCTGGAGTACAACCCCAACCTCCTGGATGACTCTTGGGGGCCCTGTGGAAAGCACGAGTGCCGTCTTCATGTTCATCTGCTACATCACCACAGTGATAGGGTACGTGAAGGCCCCCAACCTCAAGAAGGACATGAGCAAAACTTTCCCAGAGAAGTCCCTGCACATCGAGCTAACGCTAAGCAAAATTAGAACTTTAAAACCAGAAATGCAGAACCTGTCCAGGAAGTGTGGTTTGGAGCCATGACGGTGTCCATGTCTACCTGTACTTGGAGAAGTTGGTCTTGCAGGGTGAGCTCAACAAGCAGAACTGCAGGCTCTGCAGCAAGACCAGCAGCGACCTCCTCAAGTGTGACATGGAGCAGCTCATCGACAAGTTAAAAGAAAGGTTTCAATTCAATAAATGCGATCTAACTGGGTTTGAGTTTATGGTGCTCGTGGTCTAGGAACTTGTTCTCCACCTTCCCAAGAACCAAGTGTTACCTCATTACAGATGCTTCATTGGACCTTCCCTGGAAGCTCAGCTGGTAAAGAATCCACCTGCAATGCAGGAGACCCCAGTTCGATTCCTGGATTGGGAAGATCCACTGGAGAAAGGATAGGCTACTCACTCCAGTATTCTTGGGCTTTCCTGGTGGCTCAGTTGGTAAAGAATCTGCCTGCAATGTGAGAGACCTGGGTTCAATCCCTGGGTTGGGAAGATCCCCTGGAGAATGGAACAGCTACCCACTCCAGTCTCTGGCCTGGAGAATGCCATGGACTGTATACTCCATGAGGTCACAAAGAGTCAGACACTACTGAACGCCTTTCACTTTCACTTTCTTTCATGCAGCAGTTCTAGCGCTGCTGGCCTCCGTGGCACTCCTGGCACTTCATGAGTCCAAAGGTGGGCTTCCAGCACTGGAGTGTGGATGGCGGCCTTCCCTGGCTGGTACCGCTGCTTTGCCACACACCCTTGCTTCCTTGGAGAGACATTGCTTCCATTCCAAAGCACAGCACACTGCCACAGTATTTCTAGCACCCCCCTCCTATGTTCTTCTGTGAACAAGATGTGGAATTTTGTTATGGTTTCTTTTTTTCCTGTGCCTGGGACTGGTCTGGCATCAGGACTTTGATTTACAATGTGAAGTGCTGAATCCTGACTTCACAGCATTTCTCATCTCTGCATCACCCAGCCTTCTGCTACCATCATTGCCACCGCGCTATCATCTGGTGGAGACCTTGCTCTCCAGATCTCGCTGCAAATGATGGATTTCTGGAGTTGACCTGTTAGAGCATTAATCTAGGCTACTTAGGGTTTTCTGACATGGAAACAGCACTATGGACTCCTCCACCCCTCTGCCAGTTTCCCTCCAAGCCCAGGACAGCCCCTCAGGGGTGTCTGCTCACCTCCCCGAATCTATTAGCAGAGCTCTGGCATCAGCCTAAAGCCAATAAGAGCAGGCCCCTGGCTGGTTTGGGTCTCATTTTTTACTCTGGGATCTCTGTTCTTCCGAGGATCGCATCTCCTGGGTGTCATGTAACCCAACAGGCCTCTTAGCACAGAATCAGCCCACCCCAGGCAGGGATCTGCCTCACCAGGAAAACCCCATTTGCCCGTGACTCTTAGGACCTTCAGGATGAATGGATTGCTGGCTCTTGATTTTCCTAAGCAATATTGTGGAGAAAAAAAGGTATTTATTGTCATTTAGAATTTGGTTCTCTGCATTTTTTTTTTTTTTTGGCAAGGGAACAAAAACTGGCTAAACGAGGTCTGTTGAAGTTGTGATTTCAACCACATTTCACTCTCCAGCAGGGAGGAGAGAGACCACTTCAAGCCCTGCTTCCCCATGTGGGTGGGGGCCCAGGGCTTCTTCCTCCCTTGCAGGAAAGTGGAAGCCACCTTGTCTGGAGCAGACACCCACACCAAGCAGACCCCAAGCACTGGTCGTTGCCCTCATAGGCAGTTCTGTGCCCAGCACGCCAGCTTCTCCACACTACATGTAGCCCAGGTTTTCCACTTGCTGCTCCACCGGAAACACTGAAGACGAAGGACTAGAGCTTCTCCTTCACAGGTCAGCAGCTCTCGGAAAGAACGGTGTTAGCCAGACCATTAAGCTGCTTCCTGACCACTGTCTCATGAACCTGTCACCGGAGAGGCTCTAGGACAGTCGCACCTGCATCCTACCTGTGTGGACTGGTGCTTTTGCAGAAAGGAGATACCAGCCTTCATCAGAGCACTGAGCCACTAGCCACTAAACTGAGACCCCAGCAGGAGTGCAGGATGACCGCTCAGACCCTGCTGACTGCTATTCCTTCTTCCTAAGTCGCTTACATGGGCTAAGGGGGACTGCAGGGTGAGTGTGAAGCCCAAGTCTGTATTCTCACCTAATTTACTGAGTGCATCTTCCCTGTCCACCCCAAGAAGTGAAGTGAAGTGAAGTCGCTCAGTCGTGTCCGACTCTTCGCAACCCCATGAACTGTAGCCTATCAGGTTCCTCCGTCCATGGGATTTTCCAGGCAAGAGTATGTCCCCCAAACTGGACGTGCACCAAGGAGGGCATGAAGGATGAAGCTTCTGGGCCCCAGGCAACTCTTCTAGAAAGTGACCTGTCCTGCCACCACAGCATCTCAAGGACACTCCTGTTACAGACACTGCAAGGGACCAACTTCCAAAATGTATGTCCTGGTCTACAACTAGCCTTGAAGGAGGCTAACGTCTTCCTGGGTATTTCTGTATAGATTTTAGAATGGCTGATACAGTAACTTAAGTTTGCATGTTAATGTGGTGAGAATTAGTCATTTACCAAACCTCTCTGTAACCTTCCCTTTAGTGCGCTGCTCCCTTTTTAATAATATCAAGAGCTGCCACTGTGTGGTACTCACATGAAAGTGAAAGTGAAGTCGCTCAGTCATGTCTGACTCTTTGCAACTCCATGGACTGGAGCCTACCAGGCTCCTTCGTCCATGGGATTTTCCAGCCAAGAGTACTAGAGTGGGTTGCCATTGCCTTCTCCAGGGGATCTTCCCAACCCAGGGATCAAACCCAGGTCTCCTGCATTGCAGGCAGACGCTTTACCATTTGAGCCACCAGGGAAGCTGGCGGTACTCACGTGAAGCCAATATTTAAGGCATTAAACTTTAGCCTGAACTGTCACCGCCTACAGCCAGCCCAGACATCTGTGTCCAAGGGCATGGGGCCACTCTCTCAGCACCTGAGAGGTGCTGTAGACTTAAATGAGCGCTAAGTGGCTATTTAACCTATCTAGATATGTGTCATGGATTTGTTTGCAAAAAGTAACGTATTTGTGTTTTAAGTAAAATTTGGTTTTGCAAAAAAAAAAAAGGAATCTCTGGACGTAAAGCCTCAGCATTTATGTCTTTTTCTATTCTGATTTGTTAAATTACAGTATTAAATACACAAGTATATTCTCATTGTAAAAGATGTCCCCACGGCCCTCACAGTCCCACTTCCCCTCCGCTGCTAGGCTCCTGCTATCTTTAGTTTGCTGTTGATCCTCCTTTCTAACTTTCTTCATCTACATGCTCCCATACGTACATGCAGAAATCAAAGTTTGTTTTGTGGGGTTTCTTTTTTTCACACTTTATAAGTGGCATTCTATGTGTGTGCGCTAAGTCACTTCAGTCGTGTCTGACTCTTTGCGACCTTATGGACTGTTGCCCACCAGGCTTCTCTGTCCATGGGATTTCCCAGGCAAGAATATTGGAGTGGGTTGCCATGTCCTTCTCCAGGAAATTTCTCCTGTACAATGAAGTTATTCAGTTATACATATATATACATTCCTTTTTAAATATTATTTTCCATTATGGTTTATCACAGAATATTTTATTTGTTTTTCTCTTTTTGTGACTGGTTTATTTTACTAAGCATGTCATCAAGATTCATCCACATTGTAGAGTATGTCAGAATTTCCTTCCTTTTCAAGGCTCAAAAGTACTGTGTTATATGCCTATATCACATTTTGTTTATTCGCCCATCATCAATGAACCTTTCAGTGCACCTTTTTTGAAAACTTTTCCCACTGTGTTTCTATTTTTAATTTGTATTGGGGTATAGTTGATTTACAATGTTGTTTTAGGTTCTGCTGTACAGCAGAGTGAATGAGTTATCCATTCCTTTTTTAGATTCTTTTCCCATATAGGTCATGACAGAGTGTTAAGTAGAGTTCCCTGTGCAATATAGCAGGTTCTTATTAGTTATCTATTTTATATATATTATTGTGTATATGTCGATCCCAATCTCCCCTTGTAACCATAAGTTTGTTTTCTACAACAGTGACACTATTTCTGTTTTGTAAATAAGTTCATTTGTACCATTTTTTCTAGATTCCACATATAAGCGATATCATATGGTACTTGTCTTTCTGTCTGACTTCACTCAGTATGACAATTTCTAGGTCCATCCATGTTGCTGCAAATGGCATTATTTCATTCTTTTTTATGGTTGAGTAATATTCTGTTGCATATGTCCCCATCAACAGAGGAATGGATAAGGAAGATGTGGTACACATCAGAGAACACTGAATATAGCTCTCTGTACTATACGGTAGGGCCTTCTTGTTTATCCATCTCTATATAAAAGCTAATATCTGCTAACCCCAACCTCCTAGTACATGCCTTTCCTAATCCTCTCCCCCTTGGCAAAGTCCAGCCTGTTGTGTTTCATAGATAGTTTCATTTATGTCATATTGACTTACTTCACTTAGTATGATAATCTCTAGTTTCATCTATGTTGCTGCAAATGGCATTATTTAGTTCTTTTTCTGGCCGAGTAGTATTCCACTGTGTGTATGCACCACATCTTCTGTATCCGTTCATCTGTCAATGGACATTTAGGTTGCTTCCGTGCATTGGGTATTGTGAATAGCACCGCTATGAACATAGGCGTACATTTATCTTTTTGAATTACAGGTTTGTCTAGATATAACCAGAACACACCTTTTGCCAATTCTACTCTTTCCGTTTTCATTTTCTTATCAATTTGTAGGAGTTTTATTTTTATATATTCTTGGTATTAATTATTTGCCTAATCTCAAGGATGTAAATACATTTTCTTATAACCCTTTGTAGTTTGTAGTTTGATTTTTGTTGCTGTTGTTTATTTTTTGAGAATAGTGTGAGGTTGAAATCATCCAGTATTATTTTTTTTCAAAATGGGTGGCTAATTGTCTTGGCAACATTTTTCTATTTATCCGTTTTTTTCCTGATTTGAAATACTTAGTCATATGCCCAGTTCTCATATGTATGTGGGTCTGTCTTTGACCTGTTTGTTCTGTCGCACTGGACTGTTTCTTACTTCCTATGTCAGTGTCACTTCTGATCATCTTATAATAGGCTTTGATATCTGGTGTCTGATATCAAGGAAGTGGATTGCCATTTCCTTCTCCAATGTATGAAAGTGAAAACTGAAAGTGAAGTCGCTCAGTTGTGCCCGACTCTTAGGGACCCCATGGACTGCAGCCCACCAGGCTCCTCCTTCCATGGGATTTTCTAGGCAAGAGTGCTGGAGTGGGTTGCCATTGCCTTCTCCAGAGGAAGTCTCTACTATTTGTTATTTTCTTTCAAAATGTTTTTGTGTTTTCTTCTTTGTTTAATTTCCCAAGTAAATGATAACATTGTATTTTTAATGCATTATATTGAAATTAGATGGTGATTGCGGCCATGAAATTAAAAGACGCTTACTCCTTGGAAGGAAAGTTATGACCAACCTAGATAGCATATTCAAAAGCAGAGACATTACTTTGCCAACAAAGGTCCGTCTAGTCAAGGCTACGGTTTTTCCAGTGGTCATGTATGGATGTGAGAGTTGGACTGTGAAGAAAGCTGAGTGCCGAAGAATTGATGCTTTTGAACTGTGGTGTTGGAGAAGACTCTTGAGAGTCCCTTGGACCGCAAGGAGATCCAGCCAGTCCATTCTGAAGGAGATCAGCCCTGGGATTTCTTTGGAAGGAATGATGCTGAAGCTGAAACTCCAGAACTTTGGCCACCTCACGCGAAGAGTTGACTCACTGGAAAAGACCCTGATACTGGGAGGGATTGGGGGCAGGAGGAGAAGGGGACGACAGAGGATGAGATGGCTGGATGGCATCACTGACTCGATGGACATGAGTTTGGGTGAACTCTGGGAGTTGGTGATGGACAGGGAGGCCTGGCGTGCTGCAATTCATGGGGTCGCAAAGAGTCGGACATGACTGAGCGACGGAACTGAACTGAACTGAAGGAGAACGTTATATCTTTGTAGAAATCAGTTATCTCGTCCATAACATGCTATTTATTCAGATCTTCTGCATTCTTCTAAAACTTTTAGAAGTTTCTTCATTAAAATCTTGGGCATTTCTTATTAGTTTGCATTAGTTAGGATAACTTAAGCTTCTATAACAAATAACTCCAAAATTTCAGTGGCTTCACACAATGAAGTTTGGTTTTTATCTTATATAACAGATTCTATTACACATAATTCTTTAGGACCCACAACTGAGAAAGGCATTGCCACCTTTAACTTTAGGTTTCCAAGGTTGCCCTGGCTGTTGACATCCAGCCAGTGAGAGGATTGAAAGAGGGTGGAAAAGAGACAACCCTTCTTCCCTTAACCTCCTTGACCAAGTGACACACATCGTTTCTACTTGACTTCACTGGGCAAATGTCACAAAACTCCAGCTAGATGTAAGGCAGTCTGGGAAATTCCCTGGCTGGATAGCTGCCTACCAGCTACACCTTTATACAATGGAAGAATAAGGAATTGGGGGACACTTAGCTGTTCCAGCCACCAGTATCTTATGTTTATCTGTGGCCATTGTGAATTAAATTATTATAAATAACTAAATTGGGTCAATTTATATAATGGAATACCATACAATACTGAAAATGAATGAACCAAGTTCTACACACACCAGCATGAATGAATTTCAAAAAGCACAGTATTGATCAGAAGCAGAAACAGATTCTGAAAGACATATGAATCAATTTACATTAAGTTCAAATTAAGTAATGCAACCAAATGTACTGGGAGACACACACATGCTACAGAACTTTTTTAGAGTAAGGAAATTATTAACACAATGTTCATGATAGTGTTACGTCTCCGGGGGTGAGGGAGGGGAAACACAAAGGCATGACACATGTGCCTGTATGACACGCTTCAAGGTAACTGGTGAGGCTGCATTTCTTAAGCTCGGTGATAAGGGATACTGCACTCATTTTAATTTTTATTTTTGTAATCACATTCAGATTATATGAAGAAGGAAATGGCAACCCACCCCAGTATTCTTGCCTGGAGAATTCCATGGACTGAGGAGCCTGGCAAGCTACAGTCCATGGGGTCACAAAGAGTCAGACACCACTGAGCGATTTTCGCTTATTCATTATATACATTCTTGTCTGGTACACTTCCCTCCACACACATACACATGCACACAGCCACAACATAATTGCACACAATTCAACATACAGTGAATTTAGGATATTCAAAGCCAGAATCAGAAATTATAGGGTTGAAGTCAAGCCACACAGGAACAAAGAAATGAAGCCAAGAAAATATAAAGATAATTAAAAGCTGCTGCTTTCATTTAAGGCAAGATGAAAGCAAATATGCTTACAGTGCAGCTGGAGTAATTTAGACTAGAATAATTTAGACATTAGGAAGAAGAAATTCCTTGCTGAAACAGCATAAGACACCATCATATATTGCCAGTACATGTAGGATAATATTCAAGAATAGAGAAAAGCAGTTGTTTTTCTTGGGTTGGGCTGAGCCAAGGGATTTTAATTGAAGAGGCAACTCTGTGCCATTACCTGTATCTGCCAGGATCACTGTCCTGAGAAGAATTCTAACAGCTTGTCTGACACACTGGAGCTTGTAGCATTTTTGCCATCCCAGATGTTGGGGGGTGGCACTAGAACTGCCCAGGTATGAAGAAATTAACCAGACAATCTTTAGTCATATATTTTGCTTCTAGCACTCTGTGCACATTAATAGCCAAGAATGCATGTTTACATATATTAGAGTGATGAAAAGTAAACCTTATAATGTTTAAATATATATAAAATATATTATATGTATATAAATATTAAAATTTATAGTAGTAGAGGGTCAGTTAAAATTGGTTCAATAGTATAGAGGACAATCTGGCACTCATATCCAGTACTTGAGTGCACACACCCATTGATCCAGCAATCTTTCTGATAGGGATGTATTCTTGGATATATGTAGGTTTATTTTCAAAGATGTGTCTTGAAACATTATTGTAAATACAAAAATTAAAGGCAAGCCCATCCCAATAAAAGAAACATAGTACATTGCTGGGATAGGATAACCTGAAATGATTAAAAGGAATGAAGGCCATCTGTTTGCCTTTGCTATGGCAAGATCTCCCTGTTACATTATTAAATGAACAAGCAAAGTTTAAACAAGGGTTTATGGTTGTGGGACGCAGGATCCCATTTGTGCTCATGTGGGCAAAAGGTAGACACATAGGTGTAATTTCTGCTAAGAGACTGCTAGCAGGCCAGTAAAATTTGTCCCCCTCTTCTTCCCAGGCATGTGACCAGATGACACTCCTGGTCTTTCTTCTGGTTACAGGACTGAGTACTGTCAATGGGCTCCAGGACACAGACATGCTTATGACCCAGCTCCAATCTTGAAGAGTAGCACAGAGGCTTACAGGATAGATGAAGAAGCAAGACAGAAGGAACTAGACAGAGCCACTCACCACGAAAGAAAGTCTCTGGATTGTTATGCTGAAACTACTCTGTACTATCAACCTCCATATCAACATGTAAGTATGGATATAGCCATGGTTTTCCTTTACCTTTTCTGAAAGGAACCTCAAGACATTGTGAACGCTGGTGACCTTTACAGAGAAGGGCCAGGTAAGGGCAGGAGTGAGGAGAGTCCTTTATTTCTCATTCTATGCCTTTCTGAGCTGCTTGAGTTTTCTAATTTTATACCTGTATTATTTTATCTTTAATATGAATTATCTGGGCAAAGAGATAACGACCTTTTTTCTCTTTTCTTCCTTACACTTCTTTGAATTAAAAACAAAAATATTCTATGAAGACCTACAAGACCTTCTAGAACTAACACCCAAAAAAGATGCCCTTTTCATTATAGGGGACTGGAATGCAAAAGTAGGAAGTCAAGAAATACCTGGAGTAGCAGGCAAATTTGGCCTTGGAGTATAGAATGAAGCAGGGAAAAGGCTAATAGAGTTTTGCCAAGAGAATGCACTGGTCAGAGCAAACACCCTCTTCCAACAACACAAGAGAAGGCTCTACACATGGACATCAACAGATGGACAACACCAAAATCAGATTGATTATATTCTTTGCAGCCAAAGATGGAAACGCTTCATACACTCAGCAAAAACAAGACTGGGAGATGACTGTGGCACAGATCATGAACTCCTTATTGCTAAATTCAGGCTTAAATTGAAGAAAGTAGGGAAAACCACTAGACCATTCAGGTATGACCTAAATCAATCCCTTATGATTATACAGTGGAGGTGACAAATAGATTGGAGGGATTAGATCTGATAGAAAGAGAGCCTGAAGGACTATGGATAGAGGTTTGTGACATTGTACAGGAGGCAGGGATCAAGACCATCCCCAGGGAAAAGAAATGCAAAAAGGCAAAATGGTTGTCTGAGGAGGCCTTACAAATAGCTGTGAATAGAAGAGAAGCAAAAGGCAAAGGAGAAAAGGAAAGATATACCCATGTGAATGCAGAGTTCCAAAGAACAGCAAGGAGAGATAAGAAAGCCTTCCTCAATGATCAATGCAAAAAAATAGAGGAAAATGATAGAATGGGAAAGACTAGAGATCTCTTCAAGAAAATTAGAGCTACCAAGGGAACATTTCATGCAAAGATGGGCTCAATAAAGGACAGAAACAGTATGGACCTAAAACAGAAGCAGAAGATATTAAGAAGAGGTGGAAACAATACACAGAAGAACTATACAAAAAAGAAGATCTTCATGACCCAGATAATCACAATGGTGTGATCACCAACCTAGAGCCAGACATCCTGGAATGTGAAGTCAAGTGGGCCTTAGGAAGCATCACTATGAACAAAGCTAGTGAAAGAGATGGAATTCCAGTTGTTCTATTTTAAATGCTAAAAGATGATGCTGTGAAAGTGCTGCACTCAATATGCCAGCAAATTTGGAAAACTGAGCAGTGGCCACAAGATTCGAAAAGGTCAGTTTTCATTCCAATTCCAAAGAAAGGCAATGCCAGAAAATGCTCAAACTACCACATAATTGCCCTCATCTCACATGCTAGTAAAGTAATGCTCAAAATTCTCCAAGCCAGGTTTCAACAGTATATGAACCATGAACCCTCAGATGTTCAAGCTGGATTTAGAAAAGGCAGAGGAACCAGAGATCGAATTGCCAACATCCATTGGAACATCGAAAAAGCAAGAGAGTTCCAGAAAATCATCTACTTCTGCCTATTGACTATGCCAAAGCCTTTGACTGTGTGGATCACCACAACTGTGGAAAATTCTTCAAGAGATGGGAATACCAGAGCACCTGATCTGCCTCTCGAGAAATCTGTATGTAGGTCAGGAAGCAAGAGTGAGAACTGGACATGTAACAACAGACTGGTTCCAAATAGGGAAAGGAGTACATCAAGGCTGTATTTTGTCGCCCTGCTTATTTAACTTATATGCAGAGTACATCATGAGAAATGCTGGGCTGGATGAAGAACTAGTTGGAATCAAGATTGCCAGGAGAAACATCAGTAACCTCAGATATGCAGATGACACCACCCTTATGGCAGAAAGTGAAGATGAATTAAAGAGCCTCTTGATGAAAGTGAAAGAGGAGACTGAAAAAGTTGGCTTAACGCTCAACATTCAGAAGACTAAGATCATAGCATCTGGTCCTATCACTTCATGGCAAATAGATGGGGAAACAGTGGAAACAGTGACAGACTTTATTTTGGGGGGGCTCCAAAATCACTGCAGGTGGTGACTGCAGCCATGAAATTAAAAGATGCTTGCTCCTTGGAAAGAAAGTTATGACCAACCTAGACAGCATATTAAAAAGCAGAGACATAACTTTGCCAACAAAGGTCCATCTAGTCAAGGCTATGGTTTTTCCGGTAGTCATGTACGGATGTGAGAGTTGGACTATAAAGAAAGCTGAGCACCAAATAATTGATGCTTTTGAACTGTGGTGTTGGAGAAGACTCTTGAGAGTCTCTTGGACAGCATGGAGATCCAACCAGTCCATTCTAAAGGAAATCAGTCCTGAATATTCATTGAAAGGGCTGATGTTGAAGCTGAAGCTCCAATACTTTGGCCACCTGATGTGAAGAACTGACTCATTTGAAAAGACCCTGATATTGAGAAAGATTGAAGGCAGGAGGAGAAATGTATGACAGAGGATGAGATGACTGGATGGCATCACTGACTCAATGGCCATGAATTTGAGTAAACTCCAGTTATTAGCGATAGACAGGGAAGCCTGGCATGCTGCAGTCCATGGGGTTGCAAAGAGTCAGAAACGACTGAATGAACTGAACTGACATAAACATGATCGGCTATCAGGGAAGTGCAAATCTAAAGCACAATGATATGTTACTGCGCAGCTCTCAGAATGGCTAAAATAAAGAAAAAAAAATAGCAACACCAAATACTGGTGAGAATGTTGAGAAAATGGACCACTCACATAGTGCTGTTGAGAATGGTACAATCAATCTAGGAAATAGTTTGGCGATTTCTTAAAAAACTAAACATGCAGCTATCATGCTGTGCTGTCCTTAATCACTCGGTAGTATCCCACTCTTTATGACCCCATAGACTGTAGCCTGCCAGGCTCCTCTGTCCATGGGGATTCTACCATACCAGCTGGCAATTGCACTCCTGAGTATTTATTTCAGAAAAAAAACAGTCTTATGTTCACACAAAACTTACATATAAATGTTTATAGAAGCTTTATTTGTGTTGCCAAAATACTGAAACAACTTAAATGTCCATCAGTGGATGAATGGTTAAACAGACTGTGTAACCTCCATACCGTGGAATTCTACTTAGTACTGAAAAGGAACAGAATATTGGGACACCCTGGATGAATCTGCAGAAAATTATGCTGGGCAGAAAAAAACCCATTCAAAAAGGCTACAAAGCATATGATTCCATTTATATAGCATTCTTTAAAAGACCATGTTATAGAACTGGAGACCAGATAAGCATTTGCCACAGGTTAAGAAGGAAGTAAGAGACACAGAGAACATATTCATGATTGCCAGTGGGCTGGAGAGGTGGGGGAGGAAAGGATTTGGAGTTTGGGATTAGCAAATACAAACTATTTTGTATCAGCTGGATAAACAACAAGGTCCTATTGTAGCACAGGAAACTATATTCAATATCCTGTAATAAGCCATAATGAAAAGAATATGAAAAAGAATATATATAACTGATCATTTTGCTGTGCAGCAGAAATTAACACAACATTATAAATCAACTATACTTCAAGAAAGAAATAATGAAAGAAAGAAGGAAGGAAGGAGAAAGAAAGAAAGAAAGAAAAAGAGGGGAGGAAGGATATGAGCAGAGGTGGGGGGATTTATAAAACAACCATGCAAGGGCTCCTTATGATGAGGGAAATATTCTGTATCTTGACTGTATTGATGTTGATACCCTGACTTATATGATAACTTTGTAAGATTGGGTAAAGGGTACATGGGATCTCTTTGTATTCTTTCTTACTTATGAATCTATAAATATGTCAAAATTAAAAGGTTAGTTTAAAAAAAAAAGTTAAAGGAGAACTAAATAAATACAGGAAAATTAGATAACAGTGCATATGCTCCCTAAGGACTGGTCAGAGCTGACTAGAACTCTGAATGACTGGAACGCTGGGAGGCATTAAATATGCCTACTGACCTAAACTACTTGATTGTTCACAATCACTGGGTTTTCTTGTAGTCTCCAGAGATTAGAGGTAGATTTTGGCTACGGATCTCCCCGCCACCCAACAAATAGCCAGCGGATGGTGTGTTGCAAAATGCAAACAAGTCTCAGACCAAATCCTACCAACAACAACATCTGTCAGTAAGCAGGCATCAAAGCAATTATGAACCTGTTCTCATAGCTTAGTGGAGTCCCAGCCGTCTGTTCCTTAGGCACTCTGTGAAGGCTCATCCCAGGTAGATACAATCATGTTCTGGGGGCACGGTGCAGTCAAACTTCTGGCAGGGTTAGGTGACAGAATCCTCCACTCTCAGCAGGACACGGGGCCAAATCCATTCAAGGTCAAGAACACCACTCTGCTGTGCTCACAGACACCACATCCTTGTTCACAGGAGGGCGAAAGTGCCTCTGCAACACTTCTAGCAAATCCACACATCTTGGAAGATACTTCCTCAGGAAAACTATCGATAACCTTTCTTAGGCTAAGGGGCAAACTCTCTAATGAAAGTCAGGTTAGCTGAAGCACAGATGTTGATGAATTCTGATTTAGCATCTTTAAAAATTAGCTGAAACCTGGATTTAGCCAAAGTCTTGGCAAAAACAGCACATTCTCTGGGTAACTTGCAGAGAGTTTAATAAAAGACTGATTTACAAAGTATGAGTAGTGTGTGGAAAACCCAGGATATTCTGGAGCTATTAACAACAGCAGCTGTGAACCTGAAAGGGTTGGGGGATGAACAGATACCAGAACCAGAGGGTGGAGAGGGCTGCTCAACAGAGCTACAGCCTTCAGCAGAGGGACACAGCCTTCCCTGACCCACAGAAAGAGAGCAGAAAAAAACCCAGCTTCATGTTCCTGACTCCCTCTTACCTGTTGCCAGTGTCTCCCAACCCCCACGAACCCTGCTGAAACCAGAGACCAACTGAGGTGCTTGGTGCAGGTCAGCCTCCTGGGGCACAGAGGAGGGTGAAGAAGAGCAGAGAGTGAATCCTGAGGGGGCAGGTAGAAGAAACTCAACACACACCACCTTGGACATTATCTTCAACTGTTAACCCACGGCAGAAATGTGTACTCACTAATCTTATATACAAATTTACCGTACAACCCAGTGATTCCATTCCTAGGTAATCTACCCAAGAGAAATGGAAATATATGTCCATGCAAAACAGCACATAAGAGTATTCACAGCAGCATATTATATACCTCCCAAGAGGGAACAACCCACATATTCATCAGTTAATAAATGAATAAACAAACTGTGGTATATCCATATGATAGAATATTATTCTGCAATAAAAACTAAAGAACCACTGACACGTGCTACAACATGGGTGAACCTCAAAAATACTCTGAAGGAAATCAGACACAAACGACTGCATAGCGTGTGGTGGCATTTGCATGAAATGTTCAGAAACGATGAGCGGCAGCCTAGGACTAGGGGTAGGAATGGGGGATTAACCGTGGCCAGTTGTCAGTGATCTCACTAGGGTCATTAGGATGATGGACATGTGCTAAAGCTGGATAGTGATGATGGCGAACTCTTTGGTCAATTTACTAAAAGTTATTGTACTGTACATTTAGCTGAATTTTATGGTATGTGAATTATACCTCAAGAAACTGTTTAAACTTATGGACTCACATATATATCATATTATGCATGCTGAAGTATTTTAAAGCAAATTATACTCAGTCTAACGCTGATCTTCAGTCATAAAGTATTATTACAAGTCCCACCCCTGGCCTGGAATCTGTATAGTGAGGTTTCACTTTGTAAAAAGACATATATATATATATATATATATATATAAAATTAGGGGTGATATTCTGGGTTCAATCCCTGGGCCAGGAAGAACCCCTGGAGAAGGGAAAGGCTATCGCTCCAGTATTCTTGCCAGGATAATTCCATGGACAGAGGAGACTGGCAGGCTATAGTCCATGGGGTCGAAAAGAGTCAGACACGACTGAGTGACTAACACCTTCCCTTTTTTTTCATTTTGCATCTGTCGTTTCTTTAAATAGTTGATTTCCTAGTATATTTTTGAATGGCATGCAAAGAAATTTACTCACAGATAGTTTGGCTGGAACACAGCTATGGAAAGGAAATAAGCCACAGAAAATCTCTCAAAGACTTTTGTATCAATTTTGACCTACCTGAGATAGAGAAAGCTTCATTCAGATCAGACTGAACAGAGGAGAGGGTAGGAAGAGGGTCCCTAAGAGAAACACATTTTCAGCTGTGCCCATACCACAATTCCCTCTGAAAAACAACCACCATGGAAAAACTAAACCAAGAAGAGTGAACCCCAAGGTAAACTATGGACTCTGGGTGATAATGATGCATCAGTGTATGTTCACTGATTGTAGCAAACTTGCCACTCTGGAGTGTATATGGGGACAGGGGGTATATGTGAACTCGCTGCACCTTCTGCAAGATTCTGTGGTCAGTCTAGAACTGCTCGAAAAAGTTGTCTACTTTAAAACTTTCAAAATAAATAGAAAATTAAAAGATAAAAAAATTAAAAGTAAGAACTGTCCAATTTTAAAGCTAGTGATATCGTGAAGTCTTCTCTTTCTCTCCTGGAAAATCCCCCACCTCCCACCCACCACCAGCCCTCATTTTCAGTCTGGAAATCTAGCAAAGCATGGCTAAAAATTAAGCACCTTCGTCTCACAATTCACTTCATCAGCCTCCTGCAAAGGAAACTGTTCATTAAATGAAAAACAATTTGCATTTTCAGCACAAAGGACTCTCTGCCTTGTGGGCTTCCAGCCTCTCCTGAATTGTGCCATTTCTCTTACGAGCCATAGACTTTGCAAAGGTTCCGTGTGAAGTGGTCACAGTCAGGAGGGGGGCGTGGAAAACACTTGATTGTCTGGGCCAGCATTGTTCCCTTTGTCCATTTGAGCAGGGCTCAATCTTATTCTAGAATGTCCAGGCTGGCAGGCTCCATATATGGGTTTTACTGCTCCCCTGCTTCAGGGAGTTAAGCCCCTGAAGCACTCACTTTCCCAGAAGTCCCCGCTGGGCACTGTACTAAAGAAGAATGGCTGCTGCTGTGATGAATGGGCCGTTTTCCTTCTGCTGTGTGTTAGGGCCTGGGTCAAGGAAGGTGCTTGTCACCGCTAATCTGTAACAGGTGGTGGGAACACCAGGGAAGACAGGGCTTCTTCTGTGAGGCAGTAAATAGAAAAGCTTGAATTCAGGTGCCAAAGGAACAGAAATGGTGTGAAATACAGAGTGAAGCAGAGGCTTCAGAGGTGTGAAGAGCGGGCTCATTCTTGTCCTCCTTCCTCCATGCCATCCCTCTCAATAACTTTTTTCACCTTCTTCCAGTAATGGTTGACATTCCTTTAAAAGGAGACAAAGTCTCTCTTGCTTCTCCAATTATAAATACAGACTAGGTTAGAATGCTTCCAGCAAGATGGAGTGAAAATACTTTTCCCTATCTCTACTATGAAATGCAACTAAAACAGGCAACGTGGACATAATACATAAAATAAATATAAAAAGACTCCAAAAGAGAGTGAGAAGAGTAGCTATGGGCCTTGAGACCTGAGGAAACCAGCCATGAGTTTCCTGGGTTTTATTTTTGCCTCATATATCCCAGACTTATTGCTGGAGAAGCTGGATATTCATAAACACCAACAGATATGGACATAAAAAGTCCCAATAAGAGTCTGCTGTCTCTAACAAAAAGACTAGAAAACGGGCATGCTAGCAAGGCTGAAAACTTAAGAAAATAACTGCTTTACTGCAGGCAAACAACTCAAATATATATATATATATATATATATATATATATACACACACACATACATATATGCATATAAGCTTCTACTGCCACCCTCGCCTCCAAAGGTTGAGGGGGGAGCTGACACTTCTACCCTGGGAGGGCTGCCCTAACAAGGATTCCAACCCTTGCCATGTTGGCACCAGATAAGGCTGAGCAGGATGCCAGGACTTTCATCCCAGCCATCCTACCCCTCATGTCAGCTGAGACTTGAGCTTGCACTTCTACCTCATGGTGCCAGAGCACCCCCTCAGCTCTCTCCCCTCTTCCTTCCCCTGGAATGATGACAGAGGAAGCCTAGTGGATATTCAGGACTTATACCATCACCGCAGTAACAGTGAGACCACTGCCTCCAAGTACCACTTGTGGAGAGCAGTAAGGATGCACTCTTTCCCCCGAAAATCGAGTGGCCTTTGAGGAGCCAGAACTCCTACCCATATCCAGCAACCGCCAGTGGAGGCCAAGTGGAAAACCTGGGCTCCTACCTCACCTGATAGAAAAATGTCAGCACCCTCTCCTCCCCCTTCTGAAGCAATGTCCATACACATCTAAATAGGAAAATTTAAATATGAACCAGAGTCTCACAACTTAAAACCAAAAATATCCAAGATTCAAAAAAAAAAAAAAAACACAAAACTCAACACGCCAAGAACCAAGAAGATCTCGGTTTGAGTAAGATAAAAGCAATCAATAAATACCAACATTGAGATGACATAGATATTAGAATTATCTGGTTAGAATTTTTTAAAAGCTGCCATAAAAACACTTCAGAGAGCAATCACAAACCCAAGTAAAGCAAAAGAAAAATAGAATGTTTCAGCAAATAAAGATAAAAAAAAAAAAACAAATGGAAATTTTAGAACTGAAAAGTACAGAAAGTGAAATTAAAAACTCAACTGATGGGCTCAATAGCAGAATGGAGAGACCAAGGAAAGAATCCATGAACTTTAAGATAAAACAATAGGAATTATCCAATCTAAACAGTGGAGAAGGAAATGGCAACCCACTCCAGTATTCTTGCCTGGAGAATCCCATGGACAGAGGAGCCTGGCGGGCTATAGTACATGGGGTCGGTCACAAGACTCAGACATGACTGAGCAACTAAACTGCAATCTAAACAGAGAAAAAATACACTGAAAGAAATGCACAGCATCTCAGAGACCTACAAGGAAGGACTATAAGAAAAATCACATTGTGTCACCAGAGTCCCAGAAGAAAAGAAGGCAGAAGGAATATTTGCAGAAAGTATGAATGAAAAATTCTCAAATCTGTGAAAATGTATAAACTTACAGATTCAAGAGGCTAAGTGAATCTCAAAGAAGATAAACTCAAATAAACCCGCACCAAGAAACATAACTAAACTCCTAAAAACCGAACACAAAGAAAAATGTCTTGAAGACAATGAAAGAGAAACAACACTTGACCTATGAGAAAAATTATTTGAATGACATGAAACTCACCAGAAACCATACAGGCCAGAAGAAAGAGGCACAACATTTTCCAAGTGCTGAAAGGAAAGGATTGTCAACTATAAATCCTATATTCAGCGAAATTATCCTTCTGGAATGAAGGGGAAATTGAGACATTCTCTGATGAAGAAAAACAATGAGAATGTGCCACCAACAGAACTACTATAAAAGAACAGCTACAGGAACTTCTCTAAACAGATAGGAAATTAGAAAAGAAAAAATCTTGGAACATCAGGGAAGAAGAAACAATAAAAAGAATAAAAATATGGGTAAGTACCATACATTTTCTTTCTAAAAAAAAAAAAAAAAGCAATATATGGGAGAGAAAAGGCAGCTTATACATTCAATAATAACAGTGGCTAAACTTGGAAAGCTTACTCTCTGCAAAGCATTTTGCCCACCTCATCCATTTAACTTTTCCAAAAGCCCAGATGTAATTAGCATCTCCTCCAGTTTATTGATGTGGAAATTCTGCAGTAAGCATATTGGAGGCAGAGTTTGAACAGACAGTGATCTAATTAATTTTCAACCTCAAATTCTTAGCTATTACAATCCATAGTATTCCAGACTCTGAACTGCTTTCCTTGAAGCAGCATTTAGCAGGGAGACAAGAACAGGTTCTCTGGAAGAGAGAAAATCTTGCATGAAAGAAAGATCACAGAAAATTGTTTAACACAGCCTTAGAAAAGAATGAAAGGAAACAAAGAATAAGATTCTACAAGAGCAAGGCAAGAATTAGTCTAGAACAGAAACAGAATTTGAAAGTTCTTAGGTGGTATCTTTTGTGCTAGTAAAGACCTGGAAGCCCAGAAAGGATATATAATTCATCCAAAATCTGCAGACCGTGTCTGAGTGAGGACTAGAGTACATAGCTCCTGACCCTTAGATCACTGCCTAGTCGCTAAGTCGTATCCGACTTTTTGTGATCCCCATTGACTGTAGCCTGTCAGACTCCTCTACCCAAGGAATTTTCCAGGCAAGAATACTGGAGTGGGTTGCTATTTCCTACTCCAGAGTATCTTCCCAGGGATCAAACCCACGTCTGCTGTGTCTCCTGAATTGGTAGGCAGATTCTTTACCACTGCACCACGTGGGAAGCCCAATAATAGCTTACCAAACTACATATCCTGTAAATGCATTTTTAGAAAAGCGTTACTACCTGCTATCTATCTGTCTACAGAGAAACAAAAAGCCTAGAAGAAAACACTCAAAGACATCATACACCAGTGACCCTCAACCCTATCAGGTTCTCTTTATTTTTTTCATGTTCATTAATCTTCTTGAAATGAAAGTTTTATATATATATGCTACCTATACAAATGATTTTTAAATTAACATATGCCCTGGCTATGATGTTAAGGATAAACACAAGGAAAGTAGTTTATGATTTTTTATTGTTTTAAGTATAATAAATGCTTATGGTACAATTACCCTAGAAAATAACAGTGCCCCCATAAATTCCTAAAACAATTCCTAAGGAGAGATACTGCCACCTTTGAATATCATTGTATTTTTTTAAGGTAGCGAGGGGGTGAGATTGAGATTTTTAAATTTCCTTTTCAATAGAAAATAGTTTTCTTCGTAAAGGAATGTCTATTGCTTTTCTAATCAGAAAAGTAGTGTTTGTTGTGACACATGACCATGGTATGTCTAATGCAAGGAGAGGAGAAAGTCCCCAAGAACACAACCTACCTCGAATGAGTAAGCTTTCCCAATCCCATCTCCTGCTCCAGTGATCACTGAAAAAAGCAGAAATGGTTTTAAAGGATAGAATTAATTAATCTTTAAGATCTTCTTTCTTGCTGGCTACATTTGACTGCAGGCCTACTCTCTAAGATACAATATAATATTCCAAAGCAATGCCCTCCTACTCTCTAACCCAACTCTGCTCAACTGTGACCAACTTTGCTTAACTGGGAATGTTCCAGCCTTGACTTCCTTCACTAAACTTCAAAATGAAACATTTTTTTTGGATGGGGTTGGGGGGAAGAGTTGGTGAGGCTGTGGAAAACATGGTCCAAAATGAAACAAAGTGCCTCAGCCAGAGAACACTTTATCCAGACCCCATAAGGGTTTACAGTTCTGAGCCTTAATTCATCAAGGACAAGCAGTGTACTCTATTCTCCCTCTACCCACACACCCAGTTGTCACTATAAGGATGTTTCAAGGTTCCTAGTGAAAGTCAAGTTCTCCCCATTTCCTATCCTCACCCTCATAGGACAGCAGAAATCAAAACCCATGGAAGATAGAGAACTTTTAACAAGGAGGAAAACACAGAAATGCAAAAAGAGGATGGAGTGACATGAAGGAATCTAAAGAATTTGTGCTCACTAGACCAACTGATTCATAGATGACAGTGAAATGTGCCATCTAGTCCTTTTATAATCCATAGCGTATACATTAAAAATTTTTTTTAATTGGAAGAATATTGCTTTACAGTGGTGTGTTGGTTTCTGCTATATAACAATGGAAATTGGACATAATTATATATTCCCTGCCCCCATCCCACCCCTCTAGGTCATCACAGAGCACCAGGCTCGGCTCCCTGTGTTATATAGCAGCTCCCCACTAGCTATCTATTTTACACATAAGAGTGTATATATGTGAATTCTACTTTTTGCAACTCTTGCCACCCTCTCCTTCCTTCGCTGAGTCCACAAGTCCATTCTCTACCTCAGCATCGCCATTCCTTCCCTGCAAATAGGTTCATCAGCACCATTTTTCTAGATACCATATATATGTGTTAATATATGATATTTTTCTCTTTCTGACTTACTTCACTCTGTGTAACAGGCTCTAGGTTCATCTACCTCACAGCAACTGACTCAGTTTTTTTCCTTGTAGAACTGAGTAATTTTCCACTGTATAACAGCACATACGTATTTAATGACTGAGCTCTAGAGTAAAACTCAATTGTGTGAATGTCATAGTTTCAAAATAAACTATAATTCAGTATATACCTATCTGCAATTTACCTTTGCAGCAACAATCAAAGGATATGCTTTCCAAAAGTGTGTACGAAAGCTGTGTGTGCATTCAGTTTACTTGAGAGGGAGAGCAGACCAAGCTAAACAAACTTCAAGCAGCACACTGGCAGAAGCACCCTCATTTTAATAATTACCAATTATTTTATGTTTTATTTTAGTTTATTTGGATACTTTTAAGTGCATATGACCTATTTCACTTGGTAGAGGTACTATGCTCAGGGATCTATTGTCTTCTGCTCCATCTTCCCCTTCCTTACAGGCATCCTCCAAATCACCAAGTACCAGGCCTGAACTACATAGGCAAGATCCTGTCGCTAAGTGGCTGGCATCTACTGAGTGCTTACTTTCTGCCATGCACTTTATTTGAGGGGTTTGTTTGTCATTCACTTAGACCTAATTATTTACCAACTAAATTACACAGCAGCTTTACACAGCATGAGATGGACGGGAGACAGAAGAGAGGAGGCGGCTGGCTGCTGAGGTTCCTGGCCACCTCCCCTCCCACTCCTGTGTGTAGCGGTGAAGTCCTCAGTGCCGCCTCCATCCCAGTTCCCGGACCGGCCCTGGGACACAGGTTAAATTAGGTCCAGGCTCTGTCACTCCACAGCCACCTGGGCTCCCACTAGCAGCTTCTTCACCGGAGTTGGGGGTGAGGGAGACAGATGAGGCTGTCTGGATTTAGGGAGAAGGTGGAACGGGCATCGTAGGTCCAATAAAGTTCTTCCTTGTCAGGCTTACAGACACACAGAAAGCACATGTGGCTGGGCAGCCTCACAGCCACCATCTCATCTAATATTCAACAGAAGCCTGCAATGCGGGGACCATCATTTCCCTTATAAACGAGGAAGCTAAGGGAAAGTTCTTAACCCAGTCAAGGCCGCATTGCTAAAGATGATGGCAGCCGGATCTGAACCCAGGCTCTGATCTCAGCCCCACACCTCTATAGAGGATACCAGTGACAAAATTGGGAAATCGGCCACATATGGCTGCATATGAATTTCTTTTGGAATGCTTGTTCCTAGAAGGGCCAAGTTCTAACCCCTCAGAGCATGGCATTTAAATCTGTGTGGAGCCGGGCTTAAAGGATCCACAACACTCAAGTTCAGACTGCTCAGCAAGTACTTTGGGAACTTCCTACTGACCTGAGAGGAAGGAGTTCTCACACATACATATTCTCTCTCTCTCTCTCCAGATATAACAAGCAACAGTTAAAAACACATTTTTTTCATGCCAAACAATTTTCATATAATAATTTTTTAATTTCCAATGCTGAGGGTATAAGGTTGCCAGCTTTTGCAAATAAGGACACAGGATGCCCAGTTAAATTTTAATTTCAGGTAAACAACAAATAATTTTTTAGTATAAGAATGTCCCATGTAATAACTGGAGTGTCATATATTAAAAATTATTTTTTATTTATCACTAAATAAGAAATTTAAATATAACTTGAGTATCCTGTATTTTATCTGCCATTCCTATAAGGTTGTTTACAATCTCTCCTATTTAGCCTGGGATTGTATTCCTAAAGCCACTTAAATTCTTTTTTATTTTTTTTAAGTCACTGGATTTCTTACAACCCTATTGTAGCATAAAACCTGACAGTTGGGTTTTTGTTTTTGTTTTTTTTCTTTTTCATAATGCAAGTTCTTGGCTTATGCTTTGATTGCCAGTTAGGCATCAATTTCAAAGAGGCATCAACTTTAAAGATGGTGATTGCTAATATAAGTTATGTTGGCCACAGGATAATGTAAAGAGCCAGACAATCTCCCCCAAACGAGGTCTCTTCTTTAAAAATTTTGTTCTTCAGTTGCTAAATCGTGTCCAATTCCTTGCAACCCCACAAAACTGAAGCACATCAGGCTTCATTGTTCTTCACTATCTCCCAGAGTTTGCTCAAACTCATGTCCATTGAGTCAGTGATGCTATCTCACCCTCTGCCACCCTCTTCTCCTCTTGCCCTCAGTCTTTCCTAGCATCAGGGTCTTTTCTGATGAGTCAGCTTTTCTCATCAGGTGCCCAAAGTATTGGAGCTTCAGCATCAGTCCTTCCAATGAAAATTCAGGGTTTATTTCTTTAGGATGGACTGGTTTGATCTCCTTGCTGTCCAGGGGACTCTCAAGAGTCTTCTCCAGCACCACAATTCAAAAGTATCAATTCTTCGGCACTCAGCCTTCTTTATAGTCCAACACTCACATCTGTACATGACTAGAAAAACCATAGCTTTGACTATACCGACCTTTGTTAAAAAAAAACAAACTGACGTCTCTGCTTTTTAATACGCTGTCTAGGTTTGCCATAGCTTTTCTTCCAAGGAGCAAGCATCTTTTAAAAATCTTGGTTGGTTTCAATAACTGACCATTTTGACCACTTGTTTTTTCTCTTCCTGTGCTTTAATTTCCCTCTCTTATGTCTTAAATTCACTATTAAAGAAAGAGTTCTTGAAACCCTAGGCCCTTAGTCTAGAATAAAATAAACGCAGAACCCCAGGCCCGTTCACTCTCTCTCTCTTTCTACACACGACCTTGTTGTGGCACCAGATGTGCTGTGTAATTTACAGGTCCTGTAGGTAATAAACCTTTATTTTTTCTTACGTTTCCTGATGGTGCTGAAAGGCATTTTGCAATCATAGTAAGACCCACAAGGGCCAGCCAGGTCACAGCATTTGTTATTGATAGACTGACACCAACACATAATACCAACTTTGAAATGCAAACCTAGCATTTCATTCAAGGAGATGCTGAAACCACAGCTTCATGTTCTTCACCTTAAACTCAGTATAGGGCTGAAATTCTGCATGACAGTTTCAGGAGCTAAATCCTATTGAGAGGCAGTGATTAATCAATCTACTTGGGACATAAACCAGACCCAGATTCTGAATATAACCATTTAAAAACATGTCTCCACAGAGATCTTTATTGCCTTGATTTTGCATTACCCTCACTTCGTGACAAGTCTCTGAGAAATTAGTATAATAAAATGGATTTAAATTATTATTGGATTTCAGAATTTTGAAGCTCCGTTTAAGAAAATGAAAGCATTCTGGGTTTTTGAAAATCTGGGGAAGAAGATACATAATTTTCTGCCTCATCCATGATTTGTATCATCAGAAACTCCAAAAATAAGAAAACCCAACTAGTGAGGATGAGAGGAAAAGCACACAGGAAAGAACTGAGTCACATTCTTCCTGAATGATTCTCCTGATGCCTCACATCACATTTTTCAGTCAATTTCATTTGTACTTTACAACCCTGCATATTAACCCAAAGGAATTACATCTTTGCTCTCAAAAGGAAAAGATGCAATATATCATTGAGACCTAAGTAATAATAATAAAAACAACAACAACAACAAAAGATGGAAAGCTTTCTTTACCTGCCCACTCTCCCATTGACTTCAGGAAAGATCTTGGCAAAACTTTCCAGAAATGCAGGAAAATACATTTAGAGAATCTCACGCATTTCATCAGGTAGACCAGGCAAACCAGCAACCCTACAAAAATAAAGAACTGCTCCAGAACCTCCCCCATGATGGCACCACGGCAGATGCTGTTTCAGACCTGGTCCAGTCCCTCACAGCCTTCGAAGTGAGCGTGCCTGCTCTGCAGGAGCGTCAGTCCCCTTCTGGAGTCACTGGAAACATTCCAATGAGTCACTGTGTCGAGGCATTCAGATTAGAGTAACTTCTTTACACAATCCTCTGATTCACAAGCTTTGGAATAAAATATTCTTTCTAATATCTTTATAGCACAGTTGGGCTTTTGTGAGGCAGGGGAGTGTTGAAGAAGTCAAAGGTGAACATAAAGATAAAGACTGGACAAAGAAAAATGGCAGCCCAGCATTTCCTCCCTAAATCTAGAAGCTAAAAAAGATACTAAAAACTATGCAAAATTCTAGAAGTCATTCATTCACTTAGTCAACAACTATCTATTGACTGCCTACCAGGTGGCAATCACTGTTTGAAGCCTTGGGAATAGAGAATAGTAAACACGGGCAGTCACTGCCAGGGGGAGCTGAGATTCAGAGTCAATATGCAAATAAAAAGATAATGTCACATATCAGTGCCGTAAAAAAGTGCTGTGGAGTGACAGGAAAAAATTCTGTGAAGAGGTGGTATTTTGAGCTGAAATTTGAGTGGAAAGGAGATAGTCCTACAAAGATAAGTTTCTTCCTCCAGGCTGAGGGAACAGCTAGTACAAGTGACCTGAAATGAGAAAGATGCATGTATTTGAGGAGTAAATAGCACTACACAGAGGATCTGGTGTGTACAGAACAAAAGAAAAGAATAAAGTAAGATGGAGGCATGCAGAGAAGCCAGATACTCCTGGTGAGGAGTTTGGGCTTTACTTAAGTGAGAAGAAGCCACCAAAGACACTCAGATAATTGTTGTTGTTGTCGTTGTTCAGTCACTCAGTCGTGTCCAACTCTGTGACCCCATGGACTGCAGCTTGCCAGGCTTCCCTGTCCTTCACTATCTCCTGGAGTTTGCTCAGACTCATGTCCATTGAGTCAGTGATGCCATCCAACCATCTCGTTCTCTGTCATCCCCTTCTCCTCCTGCCCTGTCTTTCCCAGCATTAGAGACTTTTCCAATGAGTCAGCTCTTCTCATCAGGTGACCAAAGTATTGGAGCTTCAGCTTCAGCATCAGTCCTTCCAGTGAATATTCAGGGTTGATTTCCTTTAGAATTGACTGGTTTGATCTCCTTGCAGTCCAAGAGATTCTCAAGAGTCTTCTCCAACCCCACCATTCAAAAGCATCAGTTCTTTGGTTCTCGGCCTTCTTTATCCAGGTCTCACATCCATACATGACTACTGAAAAAACCATAGTTTTGACAATATGGACCTTTGTTGGCAAAGTAATGTCTCTGCCTTTTAATATGCTGTCTAGGTTTGTCATAGCTTTTCTTCCAAGACAATAGCATTACATAATCTGAGTCACTTGATGCTGAGAAAAGATGACCTTTTGGAGGTAGGGATGGAGAATGGTCATGACATAGAAACAGGGGAATGAAGAGACTCTGACATCATCCAAGAAGAGTGTCCTCATGTTCAGCTCTTGGCCCTCTTCTCTTTGGTGTCCACACTTAGTCATTTGATGGCATTACCTAATCTCTTGACTTTAAGGACTTTGTGCACTGAGAACCCCTAAATGTATAATAACTTCAGCGGTAACCAGGCTGCTCATTCATACTTGCATTTCCATTTGAATGCAAGTAACATTAACACCTCCATTTGAATGCTTAATAGTCATCTCAAGCTTAAGTCTAATAATGGCTTCTGATATTACCTTCAAATGTCAAAACTTATTTCCCCTACCAATTTCCCTATACCAGAACATGGCAGCTCTTATGTTCCAGTTGTTCAGATTAAAAACCTTGGAGACAGGTTTGCCTGTATGTCAGGTGATGAGCAAAATCCTTTCAGTGAGGAGGAGACCCAGGAAGGAAAGTGAGAGGTACAAGTTACTGCCAAGTTCAGCCTGCATCGCTCTCTAAACCATGGCATGTATTTACCCTGGCACTTTCAACTAAGGTCCTTATCTGGAGCAGCTTCTCAGTTCCAATTGTCACTTGTTCATGAAGCTATGGGCTACCTGAAAAAAGTACAAGTAATATGGAGATTAAACTCTAATTAGAGCAAATGAGATGGCCTTTGCCAACAGTGGCTCCCCACTCCTTCCCATTTTGTCCGACTGCCCCTTATTTACTATGTCTTGTGTACCCAACTCTGTACTAAGCACATTACAAGGATTACCTGTCTTGGTTAATTATTACTCTTTCCACTGATGGTTAGTTGGCAGAAACAGATAGTATAGATCAACCATCTCAGCTCATCCACAAATGTTCCCAAAGGAGTGAGAGGCTGAGGTGTTTGATAAACATGAAGACAACAATTATTGTTTTTACTAAGGTCTGGGAAAGGCCTGGCCAATGCCCAGCAGTCTGTCCTGTGACTCTGGTTTAGTTTTCTTCTGAGCATATTTTTTATTGGCTTATCTTATTTATTGCTTGTGGTTGGGTCTCCTGCCACGACAAGTAAATTCCTTTGGATTGGGACTTTGCTTTGTAGAGCAAAAGTACTCTGACCCACAGCTCCTTAACATAACAAATGGAGACAAGTAGAAGAATATTTAAAAGAGGGAAAACTGGGAACTATCCCAATGAGTTTATTCTCACAGTGGAATATTATACAGTAGTGCAAATGAATGAATGATAGCCAAACAGAACAATATGTGACATTCAGAAACATAATGTTGAGTCAAAAAAAAGCAAATGCCAGAATATTACGTTAAGTCTGATATTTTATAAACTCAAAAAAGCAATATAAAGAAATATATTGCTTATGTTAAAATGTGATAAAATTGTTATTACAAACAATGGAATGATAAACACAAAATTCAATAAAGTGGTTTCATCTGGGGAGAAATGATATGATGGAGAGGCCCTATAGGCAGGTATAAGCTACTGGTATCATGTGATTCTTGAACTTAGTAGTATGTACATGAGTGTTTACACAATATAATACAATGTTTTATAACTTATATGCATTTCACACATAATCTTTTGCTTGTAATAATTATAGTATACTAAAATGTACAGTGAAAAACCTGAATATTCATGATGATTTCAAACTTGAAAATTAAATAAAATATAATTATATGGTTAAAAAAAAAAAGCAAGTAGTAAAGGTTGTATATTGTCACCCTGCTTATTTAACTTATATGAAGAGTACATCATGAGAAATGCTGGGCTGGAAGAAGCACAGGCTGGAATCAAGATTGCCAGGAGAAATATCAATAACCTCAGATATGCAGATGACACCACCCTTATGGCAGAAAGTGAAGAAGAACTAAAAAGCCTCTTGATGAAAGTGAAAGAGGAGAGTGAAAAAGTTGGCTTAAAGCTCAACATTCAGAAAACTAAGATCATGGCATCCGGTCCCGTCACTTCTGGCAAATAGATGGGGAAACAGTGGAAACAGTGGCTGACTTTATTTTCCTGGGCTCCAAAATCACTGCAGATGGTGATTGCAGTCATGAAATTAAAAGACATTTACTCCTTGGAAGGAAAGTTATGACCAACCTAGACAGCATATTAAAAAGCAGAGACATTACTTTTTCAACAAAGGTCCATCTAGTCGGGCAATGGTTTTTCCAGTGGTCATGTATGGATGTGACATTTGGATCATAAAGAAAGCTGAGTGCCAAAGAATTGATGCTTTTGAGCTGTGGTGTTGGAGAAGACTCTTGAGAGTCCCTTGGACTGCAAGGAGATCCAACCAGTCCATCCTAAAGGAGATCAGTCCTGGGTGCTCATTGGAAGGACTGATGTTGAAGCTGAAACTCCAATACTTTGGCCACCTGATGCAAAGAGCTGACTCACTGGAAAAGCCCCTGATGCTGGGAAAGATTGAGGGCAGGAGGTAAAGGGGACGACAGAGGATAAGATGGTGGATGGCATCGCTGACTCAATGGACATGGGTTTGGGTGGACTCCGGGGGTTAGTGACAGAGAGGGAGGCCTGGCGTGCTGTGATTCATGGGGTCGCAAAGAGTCAGACACGACTGAGCGACTGAACTGAACTGACTCAATAAATGTTGTTGTCAGTCACTCAGTTGTGTCTGACTCTTTTTGAGCCCAAGGACTATAGTTCACAGGGCTCCTCTGTCCATGGGACTCTCCAGGCAAGAACACTGGAGTGGGTTACCATTTTATTCTCCAGAGGATCTTCCCAACTCAGGGATCAAACCTGGGTGTCCTGCATTGCAGGCAGATTCTTTACCGTCTGAGCCACCAAGGAAGCCCACTCAATAAATATTCACTCTTTAAGGAAAAATAAGCCTTTATTTTGTGTGGGTGCAATGAAGTTTGTCCTTTAAAGAAGTCTTTGGTAGACAGGTGACAGACACTGGTACAGGTTGGGGGCAAGCTGCAGAGCCTCAGGGAGGAGGGCTGGATCTCAACTGGAAGCCTGTGGCGTTAAGTGACGAAGAAATGCAAAAGAACGAACAAGGCAAAAAGGGAATGGATTCCTTCACAACTGACCCATTTATCGATATTTTTTGGTGTTTACCTGTCCCAGAAGACACAATGGCTGGACTCAATGTGATAAGATGTGGAGGTGAGAGCCAAGGGGGTGGGAAACTGGAGAAATTCAGAGAAAGAAAGAGGCCTGAAGAAGGCTGTAAGATATTTGTAAGGGCGTGGCCTTCCACCTGAAGCATCTGTGTAAGTAAGCTGTGGTATGCATTAGGGGAAAGAATTATAAGAAGTTTTACACCAGAGAGACCTGAAGAGAATGTGACTTTGTTGCCAAGTTTTCAGTAAAAGAGGACAAAACTAATTTTTTCTAATGATGTGTGTCATCAAATGTCATCCAGAAATGGAGAGCGGCTTTCACAAAGGTTGGTAAAGAATAAGCCTGCAATGCAGGAGACCCCAGTTCGATTCCAGGGGTGGGAAGATCTGCTGGAGAAGGGATAGGGTACCCATTCCAGTATTCTTGGGCTTCCCTGGTGGCTGAGCTGGTGAAGAATGCACCTGCAATGCGGGAGACCTAGGTTCAATCCCTGGGTTGGGAAGACCTCTGGAGAAGAGAAAGGCTACCCACTCCAGTATTCTGGCCTGGAGAATTCCATGGACTCTATAGACCATGGGGCCACAAAGAGTTGGACACAACTGAGCGACTTTCACTTTCACCCCTACCCCCCTGTAACCACCCCCCCCTACACACACACACACATACAGCTAGATGTTCCTTGACACACAAGTCTCTTTGGAAAGCAACTTGCAAAATGGCACCTTGCTTCATCAGATCAAGCAAATGAGGAGTTAGATGAAAGAAAGAAGCCACACTCTTTTGCAACCTAATCTTGGAAGGAACCACCCATTACTTTTGCTGTATTCTATAATGAGAAATTAGTTCACATTCTAGGTCCAGCCCATATTCAAAGGGAGGAGATTATACAAGGAAGTGAATATGAGGAGGCAGGCATTGTGATCCATTTCAGAAGCTACCCACAACATGTATTTACTATACGATGCCATTTCAGTTCGGTTCTGTTCAGTCGCTCAGTTGTGTTTGACTCTTTGTGACCCCATGGACCACAGCACACTAGATTTCCCTGTCCATCACCAACTCCCAGAGTTTACCCAAACTCATGTCCATTGAGTCGGTGATGCCATCCAACCGTCTCATCCCCTGTTGTCTCCTTCTCCTCCTGCCTTCAATCTTTCCAGCATTAGGGTCTTTTCAAATGAGTCAGCTCTTTGTATCAGTGGCCAAAGTATTGGAGTTTCAGCTTCAACATCAGTCCTTCCAATGAACACTCAGGACTGATCACCTTTAGGATGGACTGGTTGGACCTCCTTGCAGTCCAAGGGACTCTCAAGAGTCTTCTCCAACACCACAGTTCAAAAGCATCAATTCTTCGGCGCTCAGCCTTCTTCACAGTCCAACTCTCACATCCATACATGACCACAGGAAAAACCATAGCCTTGACTAGACAGACCTTTGTTGGCATAGCAGTGTCTCTGCTTTTGAATATGCTGTCTAGGTTGGTCATAACTTTCCTTCCAAGGAGTACATGTCTTTTAATTTCATGGCTGCAGTCACCATCTGCAGTGATTTTGGAGCACTAGAAAATAAAGTCAGCCACTGTTTCCACTGTTTCCCCATCTATTTGCCATTTAGGGCAAACCTAATCTTCAGTAAAATAAATCAGAACATTGATTTCTTGGTAGACATGCAGTGATTGACTGGGTAATAAGGAACCTTTCTATGGTGATGAGGATGTTCTATATTTTGATAAGTATGTCTGTTTATGAAAGTATGCCTTTATCAAAACTCATGTATTATACACTTAAGGTTTGTATAATTCATGAAAGTACATTATACTTCAGATTTTTTAATTTTAATTTGTTTGGCTGTGCAGTGTCTCGGTTGTGACATGCAGGATCTTTAGGTAGGGTATGTGGGATCCAGTTCCCTGCTGTTCATTGCTGTTCAGTTGCTAAGTCGTGTCCGACTCCTTGTGACCCCATGAACTGCAGCATGCCAGGCTTCCCTGTCCTTCACTATCTCCCTGAGTTTGCTCAAACTCATGTCCATTGAATCTGTGATGCCATCCAACCATCTCATCCTCTGTCATCCCCTTCTCCTCTTGCCCTCAATCTCTCCCAGTATCAGGGTCTTTTCCTATGAGTCGGCTCTTCTCATCAAGTGGCCAAAGTATTGGAGCTTCAGCTTCAGCATTAGTACTTCCAATGAATATTCAGGGTTGATTTCCTTTAGGATTGACTGGTTTGATCTCCTTGCAGTCCAAGGGACTCTCAAGAGTCTTCTCCAGCACCACAGTTCAAAAGCATCAGTTCTTTAGTACTCAGCCTTCTTTATGGCCCAACTCTCATATCTGTACATGACTACTGGAAAAACCATAGCTTTGACTATATTGAGCTTAGCAAAGTGATGTATCTGCTTTTTTATAGACTAAGTCTGTCATAACTGTTCTTCCAAGGAGCAAGTGCCTTTTAATTTCATGGCTGCAGTGACCATCCACAGTGATTTTAGAGCCCAAGAAAATGAAATCTGACACTGTTTCCACATTTTCCCCATCTATTTGCCATGAAGTGATAGGGCCTGATGCCATGATCTTCCTTTTTGAATGCTGAATTTTAAGCCAGTTTTTTCCACTCTCTTCTTTCACCTTCTTCAAGAGGCTCTTTAGTTCATCTTCACTTTCTGCCATTAAAGTGGTATAATCTGCATATCTGAGGTTGTTGATATTTCTCCCAACAATCTTGATTCCAGATTGTGATTCTTCCAGCCTGGCATTTTGCATGATGCACTCTGAATAGAAGTTAAATAAGTAGGGTGACAATATACATTCTTGACGTACTCCTTTCCCAATTTTTAACCAGCTGGTTGTTCCATGTACAGTCCTAACTGTTGCTTCTTGTCCTGCATACAGGTTTCTCAGGAGGCAGGTAATGTGGTCTGGTATTTCCATCTCATTAAGAATATTCCACAGTTTATTGTGATCCACACAGTCAAAGGCTTTAGCATAGTCAATAAAGCAGATTTTTTTTTAAATCCCTTGCTTTTTCTATGATCCAGCAGGATCAAATCCCTGTCCCCTGCTTTGGGAGCATGGCGTCTCTGCCAGGGAAGTCCCTATATCTTAATTTTAAACTAACTTTATCTTATTCTCTAAAGAGTGGATAACTTAGCATTCCATATTACCAGAAATGCAAAGTGTAAGTGAAGTCTCTCAGTCATGCCTGACTCTTTGTGACTCTATGGACTGTAGCCCACCAGGCTCCTCTGTCCATGGGATTCTCCAGGCAAGAATATTGGATTGGGTTGCCATTTCCTTCTCCAGGGGATCTTCCTGACCCAGGGATCAAACCCTAGTCTCCCACATTGTAGGCAGACTCTTTACCCTCTGAGCCACCAGGGAAGCCCCAGAAATGGAAGTATTAGTAATTCACTTGTGTGCTTGCTTTTAAACCTAAGATCCCACCTTTACTTTTTTTATTTTGTCACACCATGTGGCATATAGGACCTTAGGTCCTCCCTGACCAGGGATTGATCCTGAGTCCCTTGCAGTGAAAGCATGGAGTCCTAACCACTGAACAACCAGGGGATTCTTCTACCTTTACTTTTCAACATCAAAAGATATATTCAATGCTGTTTAATAGACTGAGAAATTATCTGTCAATATCTGAATATGAATCCAGAAAAGATTTAAAATAAATTTGTACTGTACTATTCACAAGAGGACCTCAATGCATTTGAAAATTCTGTGTGGAGATATGTTATTTTTCCCAGTCTGTTAGCTATTGTTTTCTTCCCACTGAAGAAATGCAACTGAATGGATTATATTATTATAGCAATAAATATTAACTCCAATATAAATCTTTAAATACTTTTATGTCTTTTAAAATTTTTTATTATATATTTTTTATTTTAAAAACAACTGTATAAGCTGGAAAGCTATCGTTGCTGCTGCTAAGTCACTTCAGTCGTGTCCAACTCTGTGTGACCCCATAGACGGCAGCCAACCAGGCTCCCCCGTCCCTGGAATTCCCCAGGCAAGAACGCTGGAGTGAGTTGCCATTTCCTTCTCCAATGCATGAAAGTGAAAAGTGAAAGTGAAGTCGCTCAGTCGTGTCTGACTCTTAGCGACCCCATGGACTGCAGCCTACCAGGCTCCTCCGTCCATGGGATTTTCCAGGCAAGAGTACTGGAGTGGGGTGCCATTGCCTTCTCTGGGAAAGCTGGAGAAGTATAAGTATAGTTATAGTTAAGTATAGATAAGTATGGTTAAGTATACTTATATCAGCAAATTTTTTAAATGTTTGAGTTTTTTATTGAGGTATAATTGACATATGACATTATATTAGTTTCAGGTATACAACATAATGGTTTAATATTTGTACATGTTGCAAAATAATCACCACCGTAAGTCTAGTTAATATCTATCACCATACATGTTACAAAATTTTTTTTAAATATTTATGGTGAGATCTACTCTCTTAGCAACTTTCAAATATGCAATACAGTATTATTAACTATAGTCACCAGGCTGTGTATTATATTCCCATAACTTGTTTATAGCTAGATGTTTTTACCTTTTGACCTGATCACCCTACATCCAGTTCACCCACTGCTGCCCCGCCCCTTTGGCAACCACCCATATATTGTTTGTCTGTAAATATATTGCGTGCTCAGTCGTTTCCAACTCTTAGTGACCGCATGGACTGCAGCCCACCAGGCTCCTCTGTCCATGGGATTTCCCAGGAAAGAATACTGGAGTGGGTTGCCATTTCCTCCTCCAGGGGATCTTCCCAACCCAGGGATCGAACCCAGGTCTCCATTTCTGCAGGCAGATTCTTTACTGTTGCCACCAGGGAAGCCCAAATTCAATAAATGGTAACAAAAAAGTGTTCTTATGATACATGTCTAGTAACTCTACATAGGATGGAGACAGAATAGTTTGAGAACTGGGCCTCTGAAACTGGAATCAAAAACTGAAATGCCTACAATCAAGGCAGATTAGTGTACATGTTAAGTCACTTTAGTCATGTCCAACTCTACAGTACTGTGGACTACACCCTCCAGGCTCTTCTGTCCATGGGGATTCTCCAGGCAAGAATACTGGAGTGGGTTGCCATGCCCTCCTCCAGGAGATCTTCCCAATCCAGGGATCAAACCCACGTCTCATATCGTCTATATTGGCAGGTAGGTTCTTTACCACTAGCACCACCTGGGGAGCCCCAAGGCAGACAAGTAATATAAATTAGTGAAGTAGGCCAGGCACCTTAATCTGTATTGTTTCAAAACAAGCACATAGTAGGTGTAATTTCTATTTCTACAAATACACTCTTGAACCTTTGGCTCTCTTGATTCAGCTTTTATTTCCCTCCTATCCTCTCAACTCTGTTGTTTGGGTTTTTTTTAACATTTATTTTTATTTATTTGGCTGTGCTGGATCTTTAGGTGTGACATGCGAGATCTATCAATAGTTCCCTAACCAGGAATTGAACCTGGGCCCCCTGCACTGGGAGCTCAGTCTTAGCCTCTGACCACCATAAAAGTCCTTCGACTTTGTTTCAAGGAAAACAACACTACAAGCACACTAATGAAAGGCAGACACTCAGTCACACGACTGGAGACACAGAAAATGGTGGAGAACATGACAAAATAACAACTACTCCCGACCTCAGCTCCAGCTGTTACCCTGTGGAGATTCTGGCCCACCTGGCAAGTTGTGATTTTTTTTTCAACTATTGCAAGAAATCCAGTTTCTAATGTGAAATTTCTCAATTTTTATAAAAAAAAATTTATTTGAATGACAGCTAGAAAATAAAGCCACTAACTCAAAAAGCATTTTAACAAAGCATAGACTAAATAATCCTAAAGGAAATCAGTCCCAAATAGTCATTGGAAGGACTGATGCTGAAGCTGAAACTCCAATACTGTGGCCACCTGATGCAAAGAACTGACTCATTGGAAAAGACCCTGATGCTGGGAAAGATTGAAGGCCAGAGGAGAAGGGGATGACAGAGGATGAAATGGTTGGATGGCATCACCGACTCGATGGACATGAGTTTGAGCAAGCTCTGGCAATTGGTGATGGACAGGGAAGCCTGGCGTGCTGCAGTCTATTGGGTCTCAAAGAGTCAGACATGACTGGGCGACTGAACTGAATTGAACTGAGACTAAATAATGCAATCTCTAATCTCCCTTTGGACAATTTCCAGGGATCTTAAATGGTTTTACAGTCTTCTCTACTTCCCCTTGTATCCCTGGAGAGTGGGCCCACAGAGCATCTCACGCTGCTGTCCCACCTTCCCTAGACAGAATGTCACACTTCAAGTAAGCAGAATTTGAAGAACAAGGTTCAAGTACTGTGACACAGTTACGAGGCACATCTCTGCTCTGAGCTGTGAGTGAGAAGGATGTGGCAGTGAAGCCTAGCTGTCCTGTCTCCTGGTCTCTCCCTTCCTTACCCTTTCCCCGCTTTTTCCTCCCCTTCCTTTCCTTTTGCCTCTCTCTCTCCCTCTGACTGCAGGCAGCTGACCACACTGGCTGGAGGAAGATGCCTTCCCACCAGGTAGCAGATATAAAAATTACCCTTGGGCTCATCCAGGAGCAAGCCTCCTGAGGCCAAAAATGGGACAACTTCTTGAGGAAACATATTAATCTTGAATTTTTTATTTTCCTCTAAAGCAGGGATCCTTACTTTTTTCAGTGCCATGAATTACAATGGCAGTCTATAAATGGCTACAGCCTCTTTCTCCAAATAATGTTTTTAAATGCATGAAATAAAACACATAAAATTATAATGAAAACCAATTGTCATAAAGTTACAGCAATATTTTCTAAATATTCTAAATATGATGTACTATAACATTAAATACACATGAATACATATTAAAATACATCTAAATCTGATGTATTCTTATGAACATATTAAACAATAAGAACTAGTGGAGGCACTAATAACTATAAGAATACTGAGCAATGCACCAATGATTTTCTACAAAAACTCTAAGGTGATACAAAAATATTTCAACTTCTATGATAACTAAGTCACAAGTACAGCCAGTATTAACTATGGTCTTGCCTACATTCAAATGAAAAGAAATGCTACATTTTCATTAGAGAAAATGAAGATGTTTTCTTTTTCCATTCAAGTTCACCAGCCCTCTAAATTCTGTGAACCTCAGGTTACGAACCCTTGATACTAAAAAGATGATCTGGACCAAAAGTCTGGGGTAGTGTGGCACCCCACTCCAGTACTTTTGCCTGGAAAACCCCATGGACGGAGGAGCCTGGTAGGCTGCAGTCCATGGGGTCGCTAGAGTCGGACACGACTGAGCGACTTCCCTTTCACTTTTCACTTTCATGCATTGGAGAAGGAAATGGCAACCCACCCCAGTGTTCTTGCCTGGAGAATTCCAGGGACGGGGGAGCCTGGTGGGCTGCTGTCTATGGGGTCCCACAGAGTCGGACACGACTGAAGCGACTTAGCAGCAGCAGCAGCAGTGCTCCTCAGATTACCAGGGTTAAAATGCAGATTCCTATTCAGTGTGTGTGTGCACCTGATATTCTGCATTTCTAACAAGCCCCAGGTAATGCTGATATTCTGATCCAGGAACCACACATTGCAGAGAAAAGGTTCTGAGGCTTATCATGGGAGACCTCAGCCTGGAATGGAGGTGAGAATCAGAGACACACAGATGGTGTTCCCTGACCCTGGGAGGTCCCAGGGATGGCTTCATCCTAAAGGGACATGTTTTGTTTTACCACATGCTTCAGTATCTAGTGACAGAAAGGGAACTTAGAGATCCTGAGTTGCTGGGCGCCCTCAGTTTCCCAAAGTACAGAGTGGCAGCTACTGATCAGCTAAACCACTGACCCTTGACAAGTCCCAGTCCTCAAAATATATGCACAAGCACACACACCCATTCACAGAAAACAAAAAGTACTCACAAGTCGTAAACATGACTCAACAAGACTACAAAGCTGAAGTGATCATGCAAAAGGAAAAAACTCACTAAAGTCTCTGAAAGTATTGACATATGTACCTTTGCCATTTTCCCGAGAGCACAGAAAATATATATAAATAAAAAAATATGTAAAATATATAAACATATACTAACAATTATACACATATAATATATAACTCTTCTCTAAACTAGGTTTTATTCTTTAGGCAAACTCAGCTTTCACTAACTCCTAGTGCCCCTGTACTTTTACTTATATATGGAATATATTTTAAAAATACTAAAACAACAGGAAAAAGTACAAGTTAACAAACGTCACTGCTATTAGCAGTAAAATAGCCAGAAGTAAGCAAAGTAGCAAGTATATTAAACTAATTTTCCTTCTTCCACCAGAATGGTTTTTATTACTTTTTTTTTTTAAGAAAAAAGAAATCTGGAGACCTGATGCACTCGGCTATTCTTCTTCAGCCTCTCTGAAGTTCGTGGATCCCTTTTGCACCACCTCTCTGCATCCAACATTCTCAGCTAAACTTAATTCAAAACCCAGACTGGCATTCCCATCAACCCCACCCTAGTTCTGTAGAGGAGAGCAAAAATTACAAGTTTCGACCCAGCTACAAAAATCTGCCTGCATTGTCGAAGACCCAGGTTCAATCCCTGGGTCAGGAATATCTCCTAGAGAAGGAAATGGCAACCCACTCCAGTATTCTTGCCTGGAGAATCCCATGGACAGAGGAGCCTGGCGGGCCACAGTCCATGCGATCACACCGAGTCGGACAGGAGGAAGCTAGACACAACACACAGGACTGCTGGACTGCTCTTAGGGTGCCCTCTGCTGGCCACATATGGAAACAAGGGAAGGAAAGCTTTCCACACTGATTTTAAAAAGGGTGGGGGGAGGGGGGGTGGGCAGGTCATGTAAGACCAAGTATTTGAGGTGATTGTAAAAGAAAAATATTTAAATAAGAACCCCATTCCGGGAGGGATGTTCAAGAGGAAGGAGAGTATGTATACCTATGGCTGCTTCATTTTGATGTTTGACAGAAGATAACAAAATTCTGTAAAGCAATTATCCTTCAATTAAATAAATAAATAAAAGGAACCCATCCTGAGGCATCCTGGCTATTGAAACAAAAGACCAACCATAGTAAGACTAGAAAAACACAAAAGCATCTTCCTTTAAGAATTCTAAAAATGAAAATTAGAAAAAACAATTTTGGAAGAAAACAAATCTTGTTTAAGCTTAACATTGGGAAAAAAAAAATGAGTTGAAGTTAACATTTTTCAAGTCTTAGCACTTTTGGTCCCTGGATTTCATTTGATGATGATGCAAGAAAAGGTGATTACACAGTTTGGGAGCCCCAAGGTAATATTCTAGAAGCCTTTAAAAAGTAAATTGAAACAATAAGGAACTCCTATAATTCAAAAACAAAAAAACAAAACCCAAACAACCCAATTCAAAATGGGCAAAGGATTTGAACAGACATTTCTCCAAAGAATATGTACAAATGGCCAACAAGCACACGAGAAGACACTCAACATCACTGATCACCAGAGAAATGCAAATCAAAACTACAATATCACTTCACACCCACTGAACAGAGGAGCCCGGCAGGCTACAGTCCATGGATTCACAAGAGTCAGACACGACTTAGAGACTAAACCACCACCACCTCCTACTGCTGCTGCTGCTGCTGCTGCTGCTAAGTCGCTTCAGTCGTGTCCAACTCTGTGCGATCCCATAGATGGAAGCCCACCAGGCTCCCCCGTCCCTGGAATTCTCCAGGCAAGAACACTGGAGTGGGTTGCCATTTCCTTCTCCAATGCATGAGAGAGAAAAGTGAAAGTGAAGTCGTTCAGTCATGTCTGACTCTTAATGACCCCATGGACTACAGCCTACCAGGCTCCTCCGTCCATGGATTTTTCAGGCAAGCGTACTGGAGTGGGGTGCCATTGCCTTCTCCCCACTTCCTACTACTGCTACCAAAAAGAGCAAATAACAAGTGAGGATGTGGATAAATAGGAACCCCCTCACTGTTGGTGGGAATACAAAATGGTCTCTGTGGTCCATGTGTTACTGTGAAAAATGATGAGGTTTGGAGAGCTTCCACTCGATGAACACATTGATGTGCCAGAGGGGTTATGAAAGCTCCAAACCATTTCCAATATACCTTGTCCTATGTACTTCTTCCCTTTGGCTATTCCTGAGTCAAATGCTTTATAATAAACTGGTAATAGAGAGTAAAGCACTTCCCTGAGCTCTGTGAGCCATTCCAGCAAATTACTGAACCCAAGGAAGCGGGTATGAAGACTCCAGCTTTCTGGTCAATTGGTCAGAAGCACTAGTCACAACCTGGGACTTGGGACTGGCATCTGAAGCAGGGGGAAATCTTGGGGGACTGGGCCCTTAACCTGTGGGGTCTGTGCGAAATCTGGGTGGAGTCAGAATTTAACTGTAGGACCCCTAGTTGGCATCCAGAGAGTTGAAGAATTGCTTAATGTGAGGGAAAGTCCCTACACATTTGGTGTCAGAAGTGTTTTATGTGTAGAAGAAACAGGTTTCCTTTTACCATCCAAAAGAGCTGAATGCAGGGTCTCAAAGAAATATTTGTACACCCACGTTAATAGCAGCATTATACACAAATAGCCAAGAGGCAGAAGCAGCCCAAGAGTCCACTGACAGATGAATAGATAAACAAAATGTGGTATATCCATATGATGGAACATTATTCAGTCTTAGGAAGAAAGGAAATTCTGACATATGCTGCAACATGGATGAACCTTGAGGACATTATCCTAAGTGAAATAAGCTAGCTGAGAGATAAATACTGTGTGATTCTACTTTTATGCGGTATCTATAGTAGTCAAATTCATAGAGACAGAAAACAGAATGGTGGTTGCCAAGGGCTGGGGAAAGGGAGGAATGGGGAGTCATTGTCTAATGGGTATAGAGTTTTGGTTTTGCAAGATGAGAAGGTTCTGGAGATTGGCTACACAACACTGTCAATATACTTAACACTACTAAACTGTACACTTAGAAATGGTTATGCTGATAACTGTATGTTATGTGTATTTTACAATTAATTTTTTTAATTAAACATGTCAACACAATCATTCCTTCATTTGCTGCCCTGTCCACCCGGTTTGCTGTCCTGTCCATCTGGTTCAGCTTCTATAAACTTAGAAAGTCAGAGCTGGCAGGGATTTGGGAATATCATTCCATTGTACAGATTAAAAAATGGAGGCAACCATGGCAAGGTGACTTGTGGAGCTCTCAGTGAGTCAGCAGAGAAGACAAGACTGGAAAGAAGGGCCCCTGATTCCCAGAGTGGGGCCTTACCTTGCGCCACAACCCCTGTGAGGACAGTCCATTTCTAAATGGTGCCGTACAGTGCGTGCATGCTCAGTCATGTCAGACTCTGCAACCCAGTGGACTCCTCTGTCCATGGGATTTCACAGGCAGGAACACTGGAGTGGGTTACCATTTCCTCCTCAGAGGATCCTTCTAACCCAGGGATCGAACCCACATCTCCTGTGCCTCCTGCATTGGCAGGTGAATTCTTTACCACTGAGACACCTGGGAGGAGAGGATAAGAACTGTCATCCAATCCGAGGTTGCTTCCCACACACCATTGGTCTGGGAAGTCAGGCAAGCCCAGGAAAAAAATATATACCTTGGTTAAAGTTGATGTGATCTGAATTTCAGAGTCCCCTGGACAAACCTGGGAGGAGAACAGGAGAGAAATATAACCTACTTAAATAATATAACCTACTTAAATGTTGACGGAGCACACTGAGTATTGTTTTTCCATTGAGTTATTTTGTAATTTTTCCCAACATGAGTCATTTATTACCCTTCAAGGCAGACTGAATAAAATGACTTACTGTTTACTGCCTGCCTACAATAACATAACAGTATGAGGCATGCATATAAATTATTTTTTATTTTACTTTGGTGATTGTGAAGATATCAACATATAAGATCAAATCAAAGCTAACAACTTTACTGGCATTTAAGTGGTTGATTTTACTAAAATGAAGACATGTCTGCTTAAACCAAAAAAATGTTCTCATTGGCACCTTGCTTTGGCTGCGATCTTTGAAATTAAGGCCAAGGTGCTGATAAGCACGCTCACCAGCATCGGCCTTTGACCGCCTCTGAAGCACTTTGGATACCTGGAAGAGTACACAGGTGTGTGGGCCCTGCAAGTGCCTTGGAAACGATCCCTTTCACCAACTGTTTGAAAAGATTCACTTTCAGCTGGTAAGGCTTTGCCTGGGTACGTTTCTCAGGGTTGATGATGGCTCCTCGTGCAGCACATGAGGTAGATTCGCTTTGCATTTTGCAGACATTCCTGTTGTGCCTTAACCAGAAGGGCAAGTGCCACAGCCAAAACAGCTGGGAATATCCCCCCCTCCCCACAGTCTGCAAGCGAGTCTGCAATTCTGCCCCAGGTTCTAGACCTTCAAATCTTGAGAGATGTTTTCTTCATCCACAGGTTGTTTAGGCTTTAATTGGCTGCCTAGAGTTAAAAAGGAATATCTCAAGCCTCCTGCCATGCTGAAAGAAGAAGAAAAAAAACAACAGTAAAAATAAATTCCATAGGTGGTACCATCAAAAGTTATACTCTTGATAAATATAATCAGCCTAATTTTTTTTATACTTTGGCTACTTATTTCTTTTTTCAAATTTTGTTGAAGTATAATTGATTTACAATGCAGTTGGCCTAATGCAGAGACATTACTTTGCCAACAAAGGTCTGTCTAGTCAAGTCTATGGTTTTTCCTGTGGTCATGTATGGATGCGAGAGTTGGACTGTGAAGAAAGCTGAGTGCTGAAGAATTGATGCTTTTGAACTGTGGTGTTGGAGAAGACTCTTGAGAGTCCCTTGGACTGCAAGGAGATCCAACCAGTCCATTCTGAAGGAGATCAGCCCTGGGATTTCTTTGGAAGGAATGGTGCTAAAGCTGAAACTCCAGTACTTTGGCCACCTCATGCGAAGAGCTGACTCATTGGAAAAGACTCTGATGCTGGGAGGGTTTGGAGGCAGGAGGAGAAGGGGACAACAGAGGATGAGATGGCTGGATGGCATCACTGACTCGATGGACGTGAGTCTGAGTGAACTCTGGGAGTTGGTGATGGACAGGGAGGCCTGGCGTGCTGTGATTCATGGGGTCACAGAGTCGGACACGACTGAGCAACTGAACTGAACTGAACTGGCCTAATGAGAAGGAAATTATCAAACCCCCTGTTTTACTTCCTCAAATATGTGGATTAATTGATGAGAATTAACCCTCTTATTTACAAATCTTTGGCAGTAGAAAAAGAGCAGGTCAGATCTAATACATAAACTTGGAGAGAAATAAGCAACTGGTTATTATTGGAATAAACAATATACTATTATCCTAACAGAAGCAGAAGATATTAAGAAGAGATGGCAAGAATACACAGAAGAGGGAGGAGGGAAGAGGGTTCAGGATGGGGAACACATGTATACCTGTGGCGGATTCATTTTGATATTTGGCAAATCTAATACAGTTATGTAAAGTTTAAAAATAAAATAAAATTTAAAAAAAAAAAAAAAAGAAAGATAAAAAAAAAAAAAAAAAAAAAAGAATACACAGAAGAACTGTACAAAAAAGATCTTCACGACCCAGAAATCACGATGGTGTGATCACTGACCTAGAGCCAGATCCTGGAATGTGAAGTCAAGTGGGCCTTAAAAAGCATCACTACGAACAAAGCTAGTGGAGGTGATGGAATTCCAGTGGAGCTATTTCAAATCCTGAAAGATGATGCTGTGAAAAGTGCTGCACTCAATATGCCAGCAAATTTGGAAAACTCAGCATTAGCCACAGGACTGGAAAAGGTCAGTTTTCATTCCAATTCCAAAGAAAGGCAATGCCAAAGAATGCTCAAACTACCGCACAATTGCACTCATCTCACACGCTAGTAAAGTAATGCTCAAAATTCTCCAAGCCAGGCTTCAGCAATATGTGAACCGTGAACTTCCTGATGTTCAAGCTGATTTTAGAAAAGGCAGAGGAACCAGAGATCAAATTGCCAACATCCGCTGGATCATGGAAAAAGCAAGAGAGTTCCAGAAAAACATTTCTGCTTTATTGACTATGCCAAAGCCTTTGACTGTGTGGATCACAATAAACTGTGGAAAATTCTGAAAGAGATGGGAATACCAGACTACCTGATCTGCCTCTTGAGAAATTTGTATGCAGGTCAGTAAGCAACAGTTAGAACTGGACCAGGAACAACAGACTGGCTCCAAATAGGAAAAGGAGTACGTCAAGGCTGTATATTGTCACCCTGCTTATTTAACTTCTATGCAGAGTACATCATGAGAAACGCTGGACTGGAAGAAGCACAAGCTGGAATCAAGATTGCTGGGAGAAATATCAATAACCTCAGATATGCAGAGGACACCACCCTTATGGCAGAAAGTGAAGAGGAACTCAAAAGCCTCTTGATGAAAGTGAAAGTGGAGAGTGAAAAAGTTGGCTTAAAGCTCAACATTCAGAAAACAAAGACCATGGCATCTGGTCCCATCACTTCATGGGAAATAGATGGAGAAACAGTGGAAACAGTGTCAGATTTTATTATTTTGGGCTCCAAAATCACTGCAGATGGTGACTGCAGCCATGAAATTAAAAGACACTTACTCCTTGGAAGGAAAGTTATGACCAACCTAGATAGCATATTCAAAAGCAGAGACATTACTTTGCCAACAAAGGTCTGTCTAGTCAAGGCTATGGTTTTTCCTGTGGTCATGTATGGATATGAGAGTTGGACTGTGAAGAAGACTGAGCGCTGAAGAATTGATGCTTTTGAACTGTGGTATTGGAGAAGACTCTTGAGAGTCCCTCGGACTGCAAGGAGATCCAACCAGTCCATTCTGAAGGAGATCAGCCCTGGGATTTCTTTGGAAGGAATGATGCTAAAGCTGAAACTCCAGTACTTTGGCCACCTCATGCGAAGAGCTGACTCATTGGAAAAGACTCTGATGCTGGGAGGGTTTGGAGGCAGGAGGAGAAGGGGACAACAGAGGATGAGATGGCTGGATGGCATCACTGACTTGATGGATGTGAGTCTGAGTGAACTCCGGGAGTTGGTGATGGACAGGGAGGCCTGGCGTGCTGCGATTCATGGGGTCGCAAAGAGTTGGACATGACTGAGCGACTGAACTGAACTGAACTGAACTGATTATCTTAAAATGGTGTCCTACCCCTGAGACCCCAAAATGCCTTTCAAAAGTATCTCCGAACATCTTTAACACATGTGCTTCGATGGAGCACAGATTTAGTGAGGCGCATTCACAAAAGGAAGGCCACATGTAGGGTCTTTTCTGTGAGGAAGACACATGAATTAAATTCAGCTCTCAACTCTGAATTTTCATTACACACATCCCCATGGACCACACGAGCAAGTATGGCATAGAGATGAACTGAATATTTCAAGTAAAATTTATCCTAGGGATTGTAACATCAAAACACCTCCTGCTCTTTCACTTATAACATATTACTCAGGCTTTTAAAATTCATGTTACTAAAATGAATTCATTAAAAAAATCCCACTTACCAAATATTTAACCCTACAAAGTTTAACACAGAGAAAATGTAGTCTCCACCTACTAACATTCCAATGTAGGCCACGGATACATTCTGCAAAAAGAGAGGATTAGTGATCTTAGAAGTAAAGGATTTGGGGGGAAAACACATATATATGGTGAAATCTGAAACAAAATATTTTAGTTACTTTGAAAGAGATTTGCATATAATAGGAATTCATGGAATATTGAATATGTGAATAAAAACTATAACATATGGCTTTATAAAAAAAATGAAGTAAACTATAACACTATAATCACAGAACTGCATCATCCATGCCTTCTTCCACATACTATACCAGAAAAAAGATGTAAGAGTTGGGTTGTAATCAGCTTTTCAGATCTCATCTCTTTATCATCACTGGGTAGGGAATTTTAATCATATTAGTCCTAAACGTAAACTGATTAAGACAGCTGACAAATTCTAAGCAGTACTTGGTCCAGTATATTCTCAATGGTCTTTGGGTAGCCAAAAGATAAGTCTACTGATGAAGCACTCATTCATCATAGAAGCTCATGTGAACAGAAACACAAAGCAACGGCAGAACAGAATTTAGAATACCTCACCCTCCGATTCATTAGTGTGTGTACTCAAATGCTGTACACACACAGCATGTACACCAATCCCAGAGTTAATCACCTTATAACTGTGTGCAGATCTAGACTGAAAACAGTTCTTCATAAGGATTCCCTTAGTCAGCAGTATTCTCCCAGAAAATCAAAATGTAGATCACTCTGTATCTTGTCGCAGAAATTTGTAATTTTTTCAGCTATTTTACTTGGTTTTCCCATACCATCCCTTCCTTCATTCCCAATTTAAAAGTTATAGAGGATGAGATGGTTGGATAGCATCATCAACTCAATGGACATGAGTTTGAGCAAACTCCAGGAGATAGTGAAGGACAGGGAAGCCTGGTGTGCTGTAGTCCATGGCGTTGCAAAGAGTCAGACCCAACTGAGCAACAGAACAACAACCTTTAAATTAGCAGGCCTTCCCTCTGTCTTGTGAATTAAAAGATTAGAAAATGTAAGAAGGAATTACCCAGCCATAGCTGAAAATATCACAGGCCTCCATTCTTACTATACCACGGATAATAACAACAATAAAATCAAACAGTCAATCCCCCAATTCGGTTGTTTATTTCAAGGCTTCAGCCACTTACTTTGATGGCTCCAACCACCGCCGTCGTCAGGGCTGAATTGTAATAGCTGCACAAAACTGTGGAGTACATCAGCAGAAACCTGGGACAAGGAAGCAAACACCTGAGTGGAGAGTCAGCTGTTTTAAATAAATAAAAAAGAAAAACATACTATGAAGATTTTAATACCTATATTTCAAAACATCTCCTCATTAACTTCAACTTTTTATAGGAAAATGGTCTAGTCGTGCATTAGCCAAACTTTCTACCTTAGGTGTCCCTTTCATTTTATCTGTGCATTTCCCGTCAGTGTTTCCACAAAAGGGCATAAAGACAATAAGATTTTTTTAAATGATCTGAACTCTTTCACTTAACAGCTATGTTACAACAATGGTTTTCAATACTCTCTGTGGATCAGAATCGCTTGATACACTTTTAACACCATGATACCTGACAGACAGTCTCTTTCATCTGGTTTGAGGTGGGGCCCCAGACACGTGCTGTATCAAAGATCTGTGGATGATTAAAACGTGCAGCTAGTTTTGAGAAACACTGGTGTTAGGGAAAGCTGCTGAACGATTGCTAGCTTTGGACTAAGAAGATTTAGATAATGGGTTCCACATGCCTATAATACTCCTGTACTCTACTACCAAAGTTAATTTAACAGGTATTCAGCATTGACCAGTATGTCCGACACTGGTCAACAAAATGATTACAGAATCATGATCAGGCATCAGAGAAGAAAATATATATTCACATACACAGAAAAGAATGAAGAATCCAATCAAAAGTAAAGAAATACATTCATTTCATTCAAGTAGTAAAGAAAATTAGGTGTAACCTAAGTGGGGTGCAAAATTTCATCCACTGGAATCAGAGATTAAATGTTGAAAGAGGTTACCATCAAAACTGGTTAAGAATGAAACTGGAAAGATACAGAGAACATAAGATGTGTTGGATTTTAAAGCTAAATCCTAGCTTGGGAACTGTACTCTAAGAAAGGGCTCAGGCCCCAGGCATTAGGGAGACTCCCCCTGGGGCAATGTACCCACCAGTTTCAGGTCCAGGTCCAAATTTCTGATTGTTAACAATAGAATCTAGATCACTAATATGTAACACAATAACTGTTTTTGGCCTGAATATGTTCATTACCAGGAATGATAGAGAAAAAATATTAGAGATAATATACATCAAGTTTTTATACTAAGTTAAGGAATAAACTCAATTACAAATAAATTTTGTAGTCTTCAGAATAATGTATGTCTTTGTTATTAAGGTAATTACAACAATTTTACAAGTGAGAGAATCCAGCATCTTGACTTTGGTTGTTTGTATCTGAAATCTATATTAAATTTGCAATTTTCACTTGAAAAGAATACAAAAATCTAAGTCTGTACACAGTATTCTGATGTTTAAAAGGTGATATACCACATTGCCAAGTTTGGTTTACTAGATTTCAAAGAGTTTCTAGGTTTATAAAACAACCTGGCCCATCAGCTTCTCTAGGGTCTCATAACACCTTGGAATTGCTAGGAAAAAATCAGGTAAATTACATTTGTAAATCACATTTAAGATGTTTAATTTTTTTTTAATTCACTAAGTTATGAGACTGATTTACAGTAAGCTGTTTAGGAGATTTCAATCACTTAAACTTCACTTAAACCATTAACCAAATAATGAAAGTATTCTTATATTAATACAAAAGTTACTAATTTTATAAATAAAGCAAGAATATTTATAAATTGGCTTAAGAAAATCCAAGTTTTTTTTAGTTTTAATAAATTCAACATTAATTTATAGACCCAGGCAGCTATAAATAATCCAAAGCATGCATAATAAAAAGATTAAAAAATCAACCCAATGTTGATTGTTGCCTGCTTTTCTGGGCCTGGGTAGTAAGAGCACATAAGCCACAGCATCTGCCCTGGAGGAGCTAAGAGTCTAATAAAATAGCAGAAATCACAACTCCTGGGAGGGGCCCAACCCAGTTTCCAGGACACAGTAAAGCTTCCTGTAGGCTTCCTAACCTGGACCGCAGCGTTATACCCAAGACAACCATGATGTTCTTTATGTTCCAGTTTTCTTTAAATTTCCTAATCCAGGGTTCCGAACATGCAACGTTTTCTTCATTCCAAATTTTAGTGAAACCACCTTGGCCAATTTCCATCTACCATGAATGTGGGCCACTAGGACACTCACCCACCAGCTGGGCTGAGTGAGGGGAGGAGTCCCTGTCTCCAGCCTCCTGGGGGAATCCGAATTAGCAGCAGTTCTCCTAAGTGCCAGATGGCGTCTGATACAGGAACAGCCACTTTCTGCAGACAGACAGGCTGCATTTCTTTTGTTGTTGTTGTTCAGTCGTTAAGTCCTGCCTGATTCCTTGTGACCCCATGGAGTGCAGCACGCCAGGCTTCCCTGTCTTTCACTATCTCTCGAAGTTTGCTCAAACTCATGTCCATTGAGTCCGTGATGCCATCTAACCATCTCATCCTGTCGCCCCTTTCTCCTCCTGCCCTCAATCTTCCCCAGTATCAGGGTCTTTTTCTAGCTTCATATCTGGTGGCCAAAGTAATGGAGCTTCAGCTTCAGTATCAGTCCTTCCAGTGAATATTCAGGGTTTATTTCCTTTAGGATTGACTGGTTTGATCTCCTTGCAGTTCAAGGGACTCTCAAGAGTTTTCTCCAGCACCACAGTTCAAAAGCATCAGTTCTTCAGCGCTCAGCCTTCTTTATGGTCCAACTCTCACATCCATATATGACTGCTGGAAAAACCATAGCTTTGACTAGACAGACCTTTGTCACCAAAGTGATATCTCTGCTTTCTAATACACTGTCTAGGTTTGTCGTAACTTTTCTTCCATGGAGCAAGCGTCTTTTAATTTCATGGCTGCAGTCACCATCCACAGTGATTTTGGAGCCCATGGAAACAAAGTCTGTCTCTGTTTCCACTGTTTCTCCATCTATTTGCCATGAAGTTATGGGAGCAGATGCCATGATCTTAGTTTTCTGAATGTTGAGTTTTTTTTTTTGGGGGGGGGGGGATCAAACCATTTTATTGAGGGGCTTCGGGGGAAGATCGAAAAGCTGGGAGGACAATGACATCCGACGTCCTTCTCGAGCCATCTGCCCAGCTCTTCAGCAGCTGAAAGTGAATGTTGAGTTTTAAGAGCGCTTTTCACTCTCCTCTTTCATCTTCATCAAGAGGCTCTTTAAAGAGTTCCTCTTCGCTTTCTGCCATTAGAGCAGTATCATCTGCATATCTGAGGTTGTTGATCTTTCTCCCGGCAATCTTGATTCCCACTTCTGATTCATGCAGCCCAGCATTTCACATGATGTACTCTGCATAGAAGTTAAATGAGCAGGGTGACAATATTCAGCCTTGATGTACTCCTTTCCCAATTTGGAACCAGTCTGTTGTTCCATGTCCAATTATAACTGTTCCTTCTTGACCTGCATATAGGTTTATCAGGAGACAGATAAGGTGGTCTGGTATTTCCATCTCTTTAAGAGTTTTCCACAGTTTGTTGTGATCAACACAGTGAAAGGCTTTAGGATAGTCAATGAAGCAGATGTTTTTCTAGAATTCTCTTGCTTTTTCTATGATCCAACAAATGTTGGCAGAGAGAGTAACTATTATATAAAATGACTAGGCCCAAAGGAGTATATTAAAATTTTCTAAGAAATATAATAGTTTTCTATATGCAAAGGACCTATACAGTCCTTTGGCTAAGACCAAGATTCTGAACTAAAAGACCCTCCATTAACTCAGTGCAAAGGAAACCACTTTTAAAACCAAAAATGTCAATCTTCACATGATAGTTTTGATTTTAGCATCTATGAATTAATAAAATGAAAAGACATTTAAAAGCACTGCTGAATTCTCAGCTTTCTGCCATTCCATTCTTTTAAAATCATACTTATCATCTGTGTACATCTGAAAAATGATGGCACAGATACAAGATACATTTATTCAGACAACAGATACCAGCTGGTGTTTATAGGGCCCCGAGGGATGGAGGTGCTCATGTGGAAACCCCTGGACCAGAACCCCTGCTCAAAGGTTTCTTCCTGTTTCTGAAAAATAACACAAAAAATAACTGATTAACCCAAAGTTGGATGGCACACTCCTGGCAGTCACAAGCAGAACCTAAATGGCCTTGTTTACATCTTGTTGTTGATTACTATTCCACTTACAAGCATATATAGAAATCCAACACAAATGTTCGAATAATAAAAGGCCACTTCCACACTCCTTCCACCAATCACAATGATACCCAAGCACATTACTCTCTTACTCCAGATTTCAAAGAACTTCAAGTACTCTCATCTTGCCCAACTCTAGTAAGAACTCACTCTTACCCCAGACCACAGTGGTGTGCCAAGGAAGCCAAAGCCATGGGATAAATATGGCCCATTTTCCTGGAGCATTGAGTTCACACTAGGATGTGCTTTGTTGGGCAATGATGGGAATATCTAAACTCTTTGAAGGTTCTGTCACTCCAGTGCCCAAGCAACCAGCAGAATTGTTTTGTCTTGGACCCTACATCTTGGCAGTATCGGTGAAGTTTCAAAGAATAGAACATTTTTTATACTGTCAGAAGGGAAAACAGATACACTTGTATTTCTATCAAGGAACATATTACTGCTTCAGTGAGATCAAAGAGGCTGCTGTGTGCATGCTCAGTTCTTCAGTCGTGTCCGACTCTGTGCGAGCCTACGGACTATAGCCTGCCAGGCTCCTCTGTCCATGAGATTCTCCAGGCAAGAATACTGGAGTGGGTTGCCATGCCCTCCTCCAGGGGATCTTCCCAACCCAGGGATCAAACCTGTGTCTCCTGTGTTGCAGGCGGACACAGGGACATTTAAGCCTTTACTGACTCAGCCACCAGGGAAGCCCATCAAAGAGGCTGTTATTGGAGCAGAAACAGAGTCAAATAATTGCCTCCAGGGCCTGGGAGCTGGTGCCAGCTGCTGGTGTGAATGAACTGGAACCTGTCACTTCTGGGCAAGATTAAAAAGACCGGCAGAGCTAGCTTTTTAAAATCTAGTTTGTCTACTTAAATTTCAGTCTTATTTTACCTTTGCCTGTGTTAAATTATCATGGCTGCCACAATCCAGTTCACCTGCCTGATGCAATTTCATCATAAGCTTTATTTACAAATTCTTGATTACAAATAGCATTCCTTAAAGCTGAATCCTTAACCCTAGCTCAAAAGAAAAATCTGCCCTTTTCACCATTCTGTTGGCTTCTTAATGTACATTTTCAAAGTGCTAAAGAGTTGTTAAATTACATTTTCAACTCTGGATAGAGGTTGGGTGGTCAGAAAAAGCAAGTTGGAAACGCAAACTTGAAAGTGAAAATAAGAGAGAAACTGACAGAGAGTTCTCTGGAGTCAGGGTTGGAACGCACACACATTAATCCTGTGGCTCCTTGAGCTTGAACCAAAGCGAAGGGACAGTCCGAGCCCAGTCCCAGCTGCTCTGAAAACCAAGGATGTGCTCAGAAGCTTACAAAGGTTTGTATTACTGCCAAGAAGGAAATGATCTGATCACAGTGTCTTCTGAGTAAGAAAGCAGCATTCTGAAAAATGCACCATGAAAAAATAGAAGATTTCTTCTAAATCAGTTTCAGACTTAAAACTGACTGAAGATGAAGTACACATAATAGAAGAAATAATAAAAAGGCAAAGGAACCAGAGATCAAATTGCCAACATCCACTGGATCATCGAAAAACCAAGAGAGTTTCAGAAAAACATCTATCTCTGCTTTATTGACTATGCCAAAGTCTTTGACTGTGTGGATCACAATAAACTGTGGGAAATTCTGAAAGAGATGGGAATACCAGACCACCTAACCTGCCTCTTGAGAAATCTGTATGCAGGTCAGGAAGCAACAGTTAGAACTGGACATGGAACAGACTGGTTCCAAATAAGAAAAGGAGTACATCAAGGCTGTACATTGTCACCCTGTTTATTTAACTTCTATGCAGAGTACATCATGAGAAACGCTGGGCTGGAAGAAGCACAAGCTGGAATCAAGATTGCTGGGAGAAATATCAATAACCTCAGATATGCAGATGACACCACCCTTATGGCAGAAAGTGAAGAAGAACTAAAGAGCCTCTTGATGAAAGTGAAAGAGAAGAGTGAAAAACCTGGCTTAAAGCTCAACATTCAGAAAACTAAGATCATGGCATCCGGTCCCATCACTTCATGGCAAATAGACGGGGAAACAGTGGAAACAGTGGCTGACTTTATTTTTCTGGGCTCCAAAGTCACTGCAGATGGTGATTGCAGCCATGAAATTAAAAGAAATGTACTCCTTGGAAGGAAAGTTATGACCAACCTAGACAGCATATTCAAAAGCAGAGATATTACTTTGCCAACAAAGGTCCATCTAGTCAAGGCTATGGTTTTTCCAGTAGTCATGTATGGATGTGAGAGTTGGACTATAAAGAAGGCTGAGCACCAAAGAATTGATGCTTTTGAGCTGTGATGTTGGAGAAGACTCTTGAGAGTCCCTTGGACTGCAAGGAGATCCAACCAGTCCATTCTAAAGGAGATCAGTCCTGGGTGTTCATTGGAAGGACTGATGTTGAAGCTGAAACTTCAATACTTTGGCCACCTGATGTGAAGAGCTGACTCATGTGAAAAGACCCTGATGCTGGGAAAGATTGAGGGCAGGAGGAGAAGGGTACGACAGAGGATGAGATGGTTGGATGGCATCACCGACTCGGTAGACATGGGTTTGGGTGGACTCCAGGAGTTGGTGATGGACAGGGAGGCCTGGCGTGCTGTGATTCATGGGGTCCCAGAGTCGGACACGACTGAGCGACTGAACTGAACTGAATCATAAGTGATTTGATTTAGGTCATACCTGAATTGCCTAGTGGCTTGATTAGATCTGATAGAGTACCTGAAGAACTATGGATGGAGGTTCACAATGTTGTACAGGAGGCGGTGACCAAAACCATCCCCAAGAAAAAGAAATGCAATAAAGCAAAATGACTGTCTGAAGAGATCTTACAAATACCGGGGAAAAGAAGAAAAGTGAAAGGGAAAGGAGAAATGGAGAGATATACCCAACTGAATACAGAATTCCAAAGAATAGCAAGGAGAGATAAGAAAGCCTTCATAAGTGAACAATGCAAAGAAATAGAGGGAAAAAACAGAATGGAGAAGACTAGAGATCTTCTCAAGAAAATAGGAGATAGATGCAAAGATGGGGAAAACACAGGACAGAACTGGTATGGACCTAACAGAAGCAGAAGAGATTAAGAAGAGGTGGCAAGAATACACAGAAGAACTGTACAAAAAGGTCCTAATGACCTGGATAACCATGATGGTGTGGTTATCCAGTTGGCACTCACCTAGAGCCAACATCCTGGAGTGTGAAGTCAAGTGGGCCTTAGGAAGCATTACTACGAACAAAGCCAATGAAGGTGATGGAATTACAGCTGAGTTATTTCAACTCTAAAAGATGATGCTGTTAAAATGCTGCACCCAATATGCCAGCAAATTTGGAAAACTCGGTAGTAGTCATACAACTGGAAAACATCCATTTTCACTCCAATCCCAAAGAAAGGTACTGCCAAAGAATGTTCAAACTATCACACAATTGCACTATTCTCGCCTGCTAGCAAGGTAATGCTAAAAATCCTTCAAGCTAGGCTTCAACAGTATGTGAACTAAGAACTTCCAAATGCTCAAGCTGGATTTAGAAAAGGCAGAGGAACCAGAGATCAAATTGCCAACATCTGTTGGATCATAGGAAAAGGAAGCGAATTCCAGAAAAACATCTACTTCTGCCTCGCTTTCTATGTTAAAGCCTTTGATTGTGTGGATTACAACAAACCATGGAAAATTCTTAAAGAGATGAGAATACCAGATCACCTTACCTGCCTCCTGAGAAACCTGTATGCAGGTCAAGAAGCAACAGTTAGAACCAGACATGGAACAACAGACTGGTTTCAAATTGGGAAAGGAGTACATCAAAGCTGTATATTGTAACTCTGCTTATTTAACTTCTATGAAATGCCAGGATGGATGAGGCACAAGCTAGAATCAGAATTGCTGGGAGAAACATCAATAACCTCAGATATGCAGATGACACCACCCTTATGGCAGAAAGCGAAGAGGAACTAAAGAGCCTCTTGATGAAAGTGAAAGAGAAGGGTAGAAAAGCTGACTTAAAACTCAAGACTCAAAAAACTAAGATCATGGCATCTGGTCCCATCACTTCATGGCAAATAGATGGGGAAACAATGGAAACAGTGACAGACTTTATTTTCTTGGGTTACAAAATCACTGCAGGTGACTGCAGCCATGAAATTAAAAGATGCCTGCTCCTTGGAAGAAAAGCTATGACAAACTTAAACAGCATATTAAAAGGCAGAGATATTCTTTGCCAACAAAGATCCGTATAGTCAAAGCTGTGGTTTTTCAAGTAGTCATGTATGAATATGAGAGTTGGACCATAAAGAAGGCTGAGGACCAAAGAATTGATGCTTTTGAACTGTGATGTTGGAGAAGACTCTTGAGAGTCCCTTGGACTGCAAGGAGATCAAACCAGTCAATCCTAAAGGAAATCGTATATTCACTAGAAGGACTGATACTGAAGCTGAAGCTCCAAATCTTTGGTCACCTGATGTGAAGAGCTAACTCATTAGAAAAGACACTGATGCTGGGAAATCTTGAAGGCAGGAGGAGAAGGGGAATGACAGAGGCCAAGATGGTTCCATGGCATCACTGACTCAACAGATATGAGTTTGAGCAAGGTCCACAAGTTGGTGATGGACAGGGAAGCCTGGCATGCTGCAGTCCATGGGGTCACAAAGAGTTGGACACAGCTGAGTGACTGAAGAGACAACAACAAAATGCAGAGTACAAAATGCTGGATGAATCACAAGCTGGAATCAGGATGCCAGGAGAAATATCAATAACCTTAGATACGCAGATGATACCACTCTAATGGTATCTAAGCGAAGAGGAACTAAAGAGCCTCTTGATAAACGTGGAAAAGGAGAGTGAAAAAGCTGGCTTAAAACTCCACATTCAAAAAATGAAGATCATGGCCTCCGTTCCCATCACTTCATGGAAAATAGATGGGGAAAAAATGGAAACATGACAGGTTTTATTTTCTTGGGGTTCAAAGTCACTGCAGATTGTGACTGTAGACACAGAATTAAAACATGCTTACTCCTTGGAAGAAAAGCTATGATAAACCCAGACAGGATATTAAAAAGCAGAGACATCACTTTGCTGACAAAGGTCCATATAGTCAAAGCATAGTTTTTTTCAGTAGTCATATACAGATGTGAAAGTTGGACCATAAAGAAAGCTGAACATCAAAGAACTGATGCTTTCAAACTGTGGTGCTAAAGAAGACTCTTGAGAGTTCCCTGGACTACGAGATCAAACCAATCAATCCTAAAGGAAATCAATCTTGAATATTCACTGGAAGGACTAACGCTAAAGCTGAAGCTCCAATACTTTGGCCACCTGATGTGAAGAGCTGACTCACTGGAAAAGAACTTGGTGCTGGGAAAGACTGAGGGCAGGAGGAGAAGGAGCCAACAGAGGATGAGATGGTTGGATGGCAGCACCAACTCAATGGATATGAGTTTGAGCAATCCACAATTCACAGAACTATAAATCAGCTATGTAACCTCATTGTTCCTGTTTTAAAGATAAGGAAATTGAGGCTCAAAGAGAGTAAATAAGTAGTCCACGGACTCAGAACTAAAAAGCGGCAAAGCCAGGATTCAAATCCATCTGATTCCAGGGGAGAGGCACTGAACTGTTAGATTGATGCCATGAATTAATGTCCTCAAAAGACCCCCTTTAAAAACTGTTGCTTAGTCACCAAATCTTGTCTGACTCTTTTGCAACCCCATGGACTGTAGCCTGCCAGGCTCTTCTGTCCATTGGATTTCCCAGGCAAGAATACTGCAGTGGGTTGCCATTTCCTTCTCCAAAAAACTGGGACTTAACTAATTTTCATCTTTAAAGTTGTAGAATCTGAAATATTGTTTTTATCACTTACTGATTCATTTTTAATTACTATGCCTTTATTGAGCTTCCCTGGTGGCTCAGATGGTAAAGTCTTCATTAGATTTTACTTGCAAAATGACTACTCATAAAATAACAATTAAGAACATTTATCAAAAGCGTCTTTGTTTTCTAGGAAGCACACTGTTAACTGGAAAAAAAATGTATCGAGTTGTAGACAGATGGGGTCAAGATTCTGACAAAGAAGCCCCAGAAGCTGCCAACTCACATCTAGGCACTGCCTACCCCACCACTCACTGCAGACAGATGACATCAAAGGGTTTGTTTCTTGATTTTCTGAATGTCATGGCTATAAGAGCAAGTGAAAAAAAAAATGTAAAGTGCAAGTGAAAAAAAAAAAAAGCAGTATCTCATCAAGTTTCTAATGACATAAGATAGAACTAAAACTTGACTCTGCTGTTTACATATAGGTGAACACAGGCTTACGCAAGGAAAGGTACTAACTAGTCTGAGTCTGTGTGATATAAGTTGAATTTTTTATTATCTGGAATGGGGGGAAGGTAATTGACAAAGAGTAACTCACAAACACAGGTTAGTAGATTTTTTTCAAAATTATTTGTTCTCAGTCAGCAACTGGGATATAAATATCTTACTATGGTTAGGCATTCAACAATGGCAGCCTAAGTTCTGGGAGCACTTAGTACTCACCATTGTCAAACAATCAACGCCTGGAAAGAACACATTATTTGAGAGATTACTGGTTTTGAAAGAGGCGCAAGAGGTTGCCCAAAATCCCTCCTTTGAAAACAGGAGAAACGGTACAGGATCAGAGTACGTCAGGGCAGAGGCCATTGCAAAACAACACTCTCTGGGCCTGAGCCCTGGGCCAAACCTCAAATGAGAAGAGATACCAGCCCACTGAGCCCAGACCCTCACAAAGGCCAGAGTGGTCCAAGTCAGGAGCACACCTGGCGACCATCAAGACTAAAAACAATTTGTCCATACAGGAAAGTTTCTCACATTCCTAATTTTGGTCCACAAAATTATGATTAATTAAGATTAATCCTAACGATTAAGATTGAATCACATGCTTGCAAATCACAGGTCACCAAATACACAAGAAAATAAACCATAATGACACTCACAAACACATATTGAGTGAACAACCTATATATTTAGATTCTCAAGAACTGCAGATATTGGGATCATCAGATACAGAATAGCTATGTGTGTAATATTTAAAGAAATAAAAGATACAGTCACAAAGATAACCAACAAAAGAATGTCATGAATGAACAGATTAAGTTTTAAAAAAACTGTGGAACTTTTACAAATAAAATTGTTAAAATCAAAAACTCCAGTGGGGAGGAGCGAGAAAGGAATAGGGGATTAAGACGAACAAGCTGCTACGTATAAAATAATCTATAGGGATATATAGTGCAACACAGGGAATATATCCAATACTTCATAATAACTATAAAGGACTATAACCTTTAAAAACTGTGAATCACTATGCTGTATACCTGAAACATATATAATTGCTCTTGTTTAGTCACTAAGTCATGTCTGACTCTTTGCAACCTCATGGACTATATAGCCCACCAGGCTCCTCTGCCCATGGGATTCTCTTGGCAAGAATACTGGAGTATTCTTATACATACTTATTAGAATACTGAAGTATTCTAATATATAATGGGTTGCCATTATGTATTATTGTACATCAACTATACCTCAATAAACTATAAATTTTTTTAAAACTCCAAGAAATAGGTTAAACATTAAATCAGACACAGCTAAAGAAAGAATTACTGAGCTGGAGAATATACATAAACACTTTTACTGTATGGGACTACATTACTGCAAGGAAGATCAAGTTTAAGAATTGAAGACTGTTGACCAAAGAGATCATGAGTTGTCTCAGTCCATCTACACAACAATGAAAATTGTAGTACTAGTAATCAAAAAAATAATAATAATAAGGGGAAATTCATCTTTCTTCACCGGAAAAATCTTTTGACAAGTAATTCCAAGACAGTCATTCAAAAACCCTTTCTCATGGGGTAAGACACAGGTGCTTGCGTGCACATGGAGCCCAGCCCAGGAAGGATACTTCAAAGACTTCAAGCAGTGGAGAGGAAGTCTCTTCAAAACTTCTAAAGAGGAAAACTTCAGTGAGTGCCACAAGGCAGGGAAGAACAGAGGGTAGCTTATGTTCCCCCGTGCATCCTTTTGCAGCTTTTGAATTATTTACTAGTTGTATGTATTATCTACTTATGAAAGGAAATTTTCAAGTTTGGGGAACATATAAAAAGACACAAGCTGCAAGGCCCCTCAACAGAATGATACACCTGAGGAAAATTTTAAGAACAAAAGTCTAAAATTATTGGACAATGGCCTGGGCAAATCTCCTCAGAAAACACCCTGAATATAACAGGTACGGCACTACAGAAAATGGTTATTTCCACATATTTATGTGAGGTGAGAATCTTGGGAAACTTGGGACATTGGGACAAAGACAAAAAACACATTTGAATGTGATAGGGCAGCTGACTGTATTTCAAACTAACTTGCAGAAATCCATAGGCAACATCATATTTTGGAGGTCATGGGTCCCGATCCACTCCTCTGCTACAGAGCTTTGTGAAATCGCTCAGTCATGTCCAACTCTTTGTGACCCCGTGGACTGTAGCCTGCCAGGCTCCTCAATCCATGGGATTTTCCAGGCAAGAGTACTGGAGTGGGTTGCCATTTCCTTCTCCAGGGCTGCTATGGGGCTACATCTCAGAAAAAGCTGGAGAAGCACAGACTAAGGGATTTTGACAAAGCAGAGAGAATGTATATTTTGATTTGACTTATCAAGAGATACAACAGACCAAAGCTTCTTATCTGTGGCTTCTTACCCCAAAAAACAGGAAAGAAGAAACTGTATGATAAACAGAACATTCTTCCATTGATTGAACTCAGTAGCCTATGGTTAAAAAAAGCAAAGAAAACTAATGGTTAGAATAATAATACTGGTTTTATCAATCTGCACACTCTTGTACAAATTCCACTTTCACAAACAGAAAAATACAGTTTCAAAACTCCTGGGTAATATCAGCTGTGAGACATGGGGCAAATTACTTTTCTTCTCTGAACCTGAGGCTCATTTCACAAAATGGGAATTATTATTTTAAAAACTGCCTCAAAGGTCAATGTGAGAATTTAATGAAACTGTTTAGAACCTGGCAGGTGGCAAGAACAAAATGACAGCTATTATTGCTGTGGCTATTTTTAAATTTTTACTAATTTCTAGTCATAAAATCAAGGTTGTGTTCACTTTTTAATAATCTTAAAAGAAAGTTTATTATAAAATTAATGATATTGGCAAGACTAAGAAAACTTTTCAGTTCACAAACTATTTTTAAGAATTTGCACAAAAGGAAAAGGGTGGAAGGAGAATTCCCTGATGGTCCAGTAGCCAGGACTCAGCACTTTCACTGCCGGGGCCCAAGTTCCATCCCTGGTCAGGGAACTAAGAGCAGCCAAAAAAAAAAAAAGAATTTATAGATGCTTAAAAGTATCATGAACAAATAAACTATTGTTTCCTATTTACAAACCAATCAAGTAACTGGGGTAAAGGAGCTGGTAGAGAAGTTTAATGCTCAGCTTCTTCTCTTAGTCCCTGCTACTGCTAAGTCGCTTCAGTCGTGTCTGACTCTGTGCAGTCCCATAGACGGCAGCCCACCAGGCTACCCTGTCCCTGGGATTCTCCAGGCAAGAACACTGGAGTGGGTTGCCATTTCCTTCTCCAGTGCAGGAAAGTGAAAAGTGAAAGTGAAGTCGCTCAGTCGTGTCCGACTCTTAGCGACCCCATGGACTGCAGCCCACCAGGCTCCTCCATCCATGGGATTTTCCAGGCAAGAGTACTGGAGTGGGGTGCCATTGCCTTCTCCTCTTAGTCCCTAGGTGAGAAAATAAAATTAACGCTTTTGAAAAGATAGGTAACAATAAAAAGGAGTATTTTATTCATGATTTTTCCCTTGCCTGAATCCAAAAATGATTTTACAGTGACTCAAGACTATATGTAAGAATGTGCTAAATAACATGATTAAATATGACTTCTATTCACTTTCTATTTAACAATACTTTGTTAGCCAAGTTTTAGTAACTTTATAGATTTAATACTAAATCCTCCTTAAGCTTATAATTCAAATTTTTAAACCAATTAAAGTGGAATTCTCTTCTCTGACTAGTACAACCTTGTCACACTTTACTGTACCTGTTTCATCAGTAATACTTTGCCCACCTTTCTTATGGAAAAAATACACATTAAATGTTGATAACCACCAAACCTGGTTGATGGGTACATGGGACCTGCATACTATTCTCTTTCCTTCTGAATAGGTTTGCACGTTTTCATAATAAAACTTTTCTTTTTAACACTTACTTTTGAAACAAAAAATATAGTAAATATAAATCTGTCTTGCAGGCAAGCCCCAAGCCAATCAAAGGGTCAGAAAACATCCAGGACATTTTATGCCAAGATTGTCAAAAGATCAAAACAAAACAGAAACTTACAGAAAACACTCTGTGTCTGAAAAGTTAAATAAAATTGGGAATAAGAGAAAGCCATATGCCCCAAACTTCAAACCAAAGATAGGAAATTCTTATCTACTCAATGAACTGGGAGTATTTATGAAAACAGTAAATAAAAACTGTATGTTGTTGATACCACATAAACCATTGAGTGCTATGTGGTAATTTTCATAAAAAATATTTGGATTCATTGCCAACTTCAATTTTGATAGATTTTAGTTTTATTCTGTTCCTTTAATAATGATGAGCTGTGTTGGTGGCATTTTAAAAAATCACATAGAATGATACTTATTTGAAAACAGAAAATAATTTAAAATGAGTAACAATAAAGCACTTCCTGCTTTAAACTTAACTATTTCTGTGAAAGTATGTTGGAGTGTGAATCTTTTTCATTTTTCATTATTTTTTTAAATCAGAAAAAAGTCCTATTATTTATTTCTATTCATCAACTGCAATACATTAACTGTACTTTGAACTTATTGCAGTGATTTGATTAACTAAAGAAAGTTTACACATTATTTTCCAGGAGCCTAATTTGTTAACAAGAGGAGCTGGCATTACTGACTTTGTTAATCACAAACAGAATCAAGGTGCTATTACCAGATCTGCAGACTGTGGAAGTCCAGGGTCCAGGAGTACAGTGAGTCACACACATGAGTCTCAACAGAATCTCTGACCCTTCCAGTCAACTGGGAAAAATGACTCATCAAAGTACTCCTTCCATTAACAAGAGAAGTTAACCTTTCACTCAAATTCATCAATCAACTTTCAATACAATCAAACCAAACTTGGTAATAAAACACAATTTTATATTGCAGACTAACACACCTAATTACATAAGTTCACTACTTTTTATATTTTGTTCACAGTCTAAAATGGATTCAGCCATGGTTAAAAGTGACCAGCTGGAAGAAATCCATGATGATTCAGTGAACACAGGGCAGAACAATGAAGTGAAAGAAATGAGAATCTTACTATTTTTCCTACAGAGTTTTTTAAAATTGCTAATTACAGTATCTCATCTCTTTTGGCATCTCTTACCATATAACAAGTTAAGTTAGTCAAATTTTTAACTTAATGACTTTTGTATTTTTGTCATCTTATAGAGGCCTTCTCTTACAGAAAAAAAATATATATTTTCTGATAATAATTTTTCTTATAGATGTTTAAATAAATCTATATATTTAGCTCTGATCCATCTGGAATTTCAGAGAATAGTTATCATTGCTTGGGCTCTAAGGTAACTATAGGAACTTCTGTTTAAAATCTTAAGAAACTGATCAAATGGAAGAGGTTAGATAGGGTAAATACTGAGATACTCCAGCATGGAAAGTCAGAATAGAAATACAATATTCTCCTAGAACACTAGAATTGAGTAAACTGAAAGTCAGAATAGGAATACAATATTCTCCCAGAACACTAGAATTGAGTAAGCTGAAAGTCAGAATAGGAATACAATATTCTCCCAGAACACTAGATTTGAGTAAGCTGAAAGTCAGAATAGGAATACAATATTCTCGCAGAACACTAGAATTGAGTAAGCTGAAAGTCAGAATAGGAATACAATATTCTCCTAGAACACTAGAATTGAGTAAGCTGAAGAAAATCTAAGGTCTCTTATACTTTCTAAGCTATAGTGATAGGTCATGCTTTTTCATATATGAAGGAAAGAAACAAACACTTTCAATATACAAATTTAAAAACGAGATTACAGCAGAGAGTGTGTTTCTAGAGCAAGACAGCCTCTTGGATCCATCACCTACTTTCCTTGGAAAGTTATTTAAATATTGTGCCCTAGATTCCTTGTATATAAAATGGGAATAATTAATAATACCTTCTCCTCAGGCTATTGTGGGAATGTAATGAAATAGGTCATGTACACTGTTTCAAACAATGTCTGATAGAATAATTCCTCAATAATTATTAGCTATTTTTATTATTACATGAGAAAATATAATAATTCTGCATAATAATAATTACAGCAGGTGGCAACTTCTGAAAGCACCATGCTATAAGTTTGTAAGTCAATAACTTGAATGTAGAAATACATATTCCTATTGAAATACTGTTACAAATTATTAACATAATACATGTAGTCTATTTTCAAAAGGTACCTAAAATTCAGTTTCTGGTCACTATGCCATTCATAACATTGTTTCTATTGTGAAACAAACTTTTAGTTTCAATCAAGTGTTCTAAGAGTTTCTAGATTTATACTTTAGAAATAAATATATATCTGAAAAGCTATAAAGCATCAGAATCTCAGAAGAGATAAATTCCAGAGACTCAAAAGAAAAACTCATTTTTATAATAATGAAATGAGGCAAGCCAATAGGACTACGTCATTGAGGGCTCATAATTTCATCTTGTTTATGTAAGGCTGCTGGCACTAAATTGATTTAATTGATGGTAACTAAAAAATAAGTATTGTGTTTTTAGATATTCTGCCCTTGTTCATTATTAATAAAGACACTTGGGGTGCTTGCTTTAACTTCCAATATTCTGAATTAACAGTGAGGCCCAGGTTCACAAACTAAGACTCCTATATTAAAACTGGTGTTTCTTGGTAGTCTTCAACATAAACACATGGAAATGGATGTTTACCCCTGGGGACAATGCTACTAAGCCAGTCCACTATTCCCTTGTTCTGAGAAAGGAATCAGAAAAGGGAGAAAGTATAGTTCTGAGAAGGAACAAGAAGCCCTGATATTCACCACAGGAGTCCCCAGGAGTCTGCAGCCTTCTGAAGTTATTCAAACCCCCAGCGGGCAACAAGGGGCACTGATGCTCAACCAGTGTGCACCACACAACCACGCTGTTAAATGCAGAAATACTGTCATATGGTAGGGAAACGTCTGCCGTGGTGGCAGGGGTAAGGGGGCTGTAAACACCACCCCAGCCTAGCAACAACAGGATTAATGAGGGTTAATGCCTGGCTACTGGTGCGGGGGGTGGGGTGGGCATCTGTGGGAGAGGCCAGAGGCCACACTGGACAAGGGTTTTGCCCAACACACCTCATTTCTCACATGAACTTCAAGTGGTGCGTCTGGCAACTTTCTGAGCCAGCAATGTTTCAAGGTGGCCATTGTGGATGTTATGGGGTGAACATTCACCCTTCCTAAGAGACACCCCCGCACCCCAGCTGAACCTCATATCCTTCTGCTAATTTACCTGTCTCTGACAGGTATGCAGCAGATAAGTGAACAGGCCAAATACCAAAAGAACAAGACTTCAAAATTCCAGATCCTGGAATATTTAGAGGCAGATGCCATGACGTCTGGGATTAGCTTTAAAATACTCCAGGGGAAGAAGGGGGAGTGAAAGCAGATGAGGACAGATGAAATAAGAATGGTGAAATGCCAAAATATGCTGAAGTTGTGTGATGGATACATGCGAGCTCATCAAATCATTCTTTACTTTGTGCGTATGTTTCCAAATGTCCATAATAAAGGTAATAAATAAGCAAATCCATTTTTTAAACTATCAAAATCCCCTTCAATGTTAATTAACTTTCCCAGGGTCCTCACACCAACAAAGGGGAAAGGGAGACTCAAACTCCAGATTTTCGTTATTGTTGTCTTGCTAAAAGCTTCAAGGCCAGAGTTTTTTTGACTACTTCCCGCTACTTCCCAGGGGTTTAAAGACAAATGCAAAGAAAGGAAAGTGCTTAAAGGTATTACTGAGGATATCAAACATCTTGCTTTTGGAAATCCTAGGTACCTTTAGACACTTTTTTCCTTTATACACTTTTTATTTTAATGAGTACTGCAGGTTAAATGTTAAAATTGTGAAGACTGCTAAGTAGAATGAATGACTGTCATCAGCTTACCTGTCGAAGGTCTCCAGTGGAGACACTAATGATAAGAGTTGGGATAATCATGAAGCAGGCATTGTAGAAAAGCACTCCATATTTCCCTAACTCCTGCAAAAGCCAAGAAAACTCCACTCAGTTTTAGAAATATAAAGTGTCAGATTTCCTGGAGCCATTTATTCGCCTGGAGCTATTTATACAACCATGTACTTATGCAGAGTTAGAATACACATTCTGACCAGTTCTGTATTTGAATATTTTCAGCAAATTTCTGGCATAAAATAAAATGCTTCAAGTATACTGTGATTTTTAAAAAAAATTTGTTTTACCCAAAAAATGAGATATAAAATGGATGGAGCTGGATGGACTCCGAGGTTCCACCAATCTTTAACATGTTGCTGCTGCTAAGTCGCTTCAGTCGTGTCCGACTCTGTGCGACCCCAGAGACAGCAGCCCACCAGGCTCCCCCGTCCCTGGGATTCTCCATGCTAATTGTTCCTCTTTTTTTTTTAAGCATGCTATTCAAAACAGGAAGTCTGGAACAAAGTCAATAGCATTAAAAATGCTAATATAAACAAAACTTCTTAAAAACATCTGCTCCTTCTATTAAGGAACAGCAGGGTTAAAACACCAGGTATCTTGTTTCCAATCTTGCATAAATTTAATTTTCATTAAAGAGACTACATCCACCACTTTCCATACAGGGTGACATATTGTGATTCTCAAAAGGCAACAAACCCAGTTATGCAAAACTGCCATTAAAAAATAAATGATAATACAGAAAAATACAGTGCAGATAAAAAAACAGCTCATAGGAATAAGCCTGTCCATCAGAGCAAACATCCTCACTCAACACAAAGAACTTGGAACAAAGGAATATATGCCTGGCCCATCCTCCAGAGCTTCCTGCACAGCTGGGGTGGGGGTAAGGGCTTGGAGCTCCAACCCAGGGGCAGCCACATGGGAGGAAAGCCCATCTGCCCATCCGCCCCTCATGAAAGGGCCTTATCGTTGGTCCATTCCAGTCATCTAACTCCACAGAGGAGGAAACAGGTTTGGAGAAGTGAAGTCACATTAACCTGTCAGCCTGGTGGCATGGGTTCGACTCCTGGGTCAGGAAGATCCCCTGGAGAAGGAATGGCAGTCCACTCCAGTATTCTTGCCTGGAGAATTCCATGAGCAGAAGAGCCCAGTGGACTATAGTCCATAGGGTCATAAAGAGTCGGACACTACTGAGTGACCTTCACTTTCACTTTTTTCAGCAATACTTGTATCTGTAACCCACATCTCCAGACTCTCATATTAGAGCTGCTTTCAGAAAACTCCTGACTTTACTTGATCACTGATGGTGATGGTAAAAAACTTCTAGTTTTACTTTGCCATTCAAAATGATCCCCTTTCTATGTAGCATTCTTTCTTTGCACCCAAAATAGTGCCTATTTTTCCATTCCTGGCTAATTTTCACCCCAAATTTTGCATGACAAGGAATAACAAGAACCTATGCACAGTATAATTTAAAAGAAATTAGTAATCTGTAGATCATAACATGTAAATTAAATTACATGCCCGCTTTACAAGTTTATTTTTTCATGTTATTTCAGGGGTCAGATGACAAAGCCTAAAAGCCAAAGAAGCGAAAGTCTGGTACCTTTGGGTCCATTTTCTGTTTGGTGTAAACGCCATTCGCAGCCGTGAAGATATCATTCAGGAATACAAAAATATAGCCCTCCAAGTTAAAAGCAAGGTCAGAACTGGGAGGGAGAATACAAAGGAATATGATTATCAGAAACTCAAAAAAAAAAAAGAAAGAAACTCACAGCTTGGCCTCAGAGGCCTTCTGTTTTCTCTTTCCCTGATCAAATCCATTTGTAGTGCTAGTAAAACTGCCTTTTCTCTGGCATACTTTCCCCCTGTGTGGCGGGGAATGGCTAATTCTTCTCCCCTGCCTCCAGACAAGAACAAAATCAGGCCACCAGGAAGCTTCATCTCAATCATAAGAGCTTAAAACCAGACGGACATTAACCATCTTCCTTTGACTAGGAAGCCCTTCTTTTGCTAATAAATCAGCATGAGCCTTGTTTTTCTAAGGGGAGTGATTTGTTCAACCCACCTGTGGCTTTTCTTATTGTGGTACACAGGGCCATCCCCAGAGTACAGCCCTCTGGGGACAGCTGGGCAGGGACAGGCCAAAGAGGTCAAAGGAGGAGCTGACACTTCCATCTGGTCCCCTAACATCACTTTACTACCGGTATCCTCACTATCCATCGAAAAGGCAAGGCAGGGTCCATGTCCTTCTCTGCAACTCCTCTAAGGCCTCTCTCTTCCCATTCTTTGAAGCCTTCTCTTCAATTTCCATTTTAAATAAACAACACTACTATAAACATGTTTGAGGGGAATATGGCAAAGGGAGGAGAGTAAACAACAGCTACGCCCAGATATGATTCATCACCTGTATTTGACCTTGCAAACAGTGCCACACCCATGTCATAATTCATAAGTATGAATAATATGAATTATATATTGTCAAGGAGGAGTCCTCTACCATCTTTGGGTCAGTATCTGGGGGCCTGCAAACTTAACTGACAACAGGAGAAAAAAATACAAATCGTATTAAATATTTTACATGCACAGGAGTTCACAGAAAAGAAATGAAACTCAAAGAGGTGGTTAGACTATGGAGCTTATATACCACATAAACAGAGCAGAGGGTGTGGGCTTCAAGGAATAAATAAATTGTGGAAAAGGCACTGGGAAATATATGGAGGAAACTTATGGAAGATAAGGGTTATTTTAATAAGGTTTGCTTACGCTGACTCATCTTGATGCTGACTTTCTGTGTCTGGTGATAAGAACTGCTTTCCTATTCTGACTAAGGACCAGGGACACCTTCACAAAGGGAAATTTATGGTCTACTTTTATGCAGAAAAGGGGAGGGCAGAGAACTCTTCCCACACTTGTTAATTCTCAATTGCTTTCAACTCAAAATACCATTTATGTCAAAGTGGCACATTTTGGGGTAGCATATCCTCGTCCCCTTCAGTATCAAAATAAGATTATTTCTACCCCAAAAGAGGGAAATATGCAAAAACTGCATCAAGATTGGAATGCAAATTAAACCAGACTTTGCCTGAAGCTTCCACTGGTATTACTTACCTACAAATATATTTGTGACATTATAATTTTAAATCATTGTAAATCAGAATTCTGGGGTTCAGTCACAAAAATAGAATCTCTCAAAGGAGAGTTTTCCAAATCGTGCCTACCCCATTCAGCACAGTGTAAAGAAGAACCTGCACAGAAGATGGGCTTATTACAGAGGACTGGCATATGTTACAAGATTCTATGGAAGCTCCTGAGAGTCTAAACTGAATTATCTGGAAAATGTAAAACAATGCAAATAAAATAAGGATTTTGTACAACCAAAAAAAAAAAAAAGAATCTGCCATCCTTAGGATGGCCAAGAGTTGAATGGGCAAAAACCTGAAGATTCCAAAGGAATGGAAAGGAAGTATTTTACTTACTTCCTCAGAGAGCCTTAGGGGAATTCTTGAGTTTTCACATCTCCTACTTGAGGGGGACCAAGAATTCCCAACATCATCTGTTTAGGCCAGTTGTGAAAGCACAGAAGTTTGAGAAGAATTTACTTGTGTTATAGATGGGGGCGGATTCATGGTTAACCCTTGTCATTTAGGGCTGTTCACAGACATTCTATTTCAACTGTTATTGGCCATGTAACTTGCTTTGGTAACACATGTCACTTCTGAGGAAAACTTTGGAGAGCCAGTATACAATTCCCCACATGTCTTCTTCCTTTCTTGATGAGTAAGGAAACCCCCTTTGAGGCAGAGGTTCCATCAGCCTGGGTCCCTGAGTAGCTATAATGGGCAGAGCACCCCCACAGCATTAACTGATGTTGGTATGTACATGGAATGGGGGGGAAATATATTTGGTATGTTAAACAACCAAGATGTGGGGTCTATTTGTTATAGCAGCCCAAACTGGCTCATCTATACTTGCATTTGATGAATTAATTTGAGTGACAGCAAAGAAAGGTGGGGTTACAACTGGCCTGCAGCTAAGACTGCACCCATTACCCATAAGAAGGTTATCCATTCTGTGGGTGCTGAGGAAAGAAAAAGTCAAGAATTACTACTCCAAGCTGGCTCTTGGGTAGAAGTCAGATGTTTCAGGAAGCACTCTTTACCCTTTCAGCTCATTAGAGTTATCACATATGTTAGATATGAGCTGAATTCCTACTAACTGCTTCTGGAAATGTGCCTTCACACACACAGTACCTGAACTGCCATTCCTCATCAAAGACTTACATTTTTATAAACTAATTTTTTAAAAAGTCTTCAATGACTCTAAGTCAGTGGTTTTCAAACTGAGCTCCAAGAAACCTAGAAAAGAGAGGAGGCCCAGAGGAGACCTCAGAGCGCTGTAGGAGGAAGGCACTTTCAACAGAACAAATCCCATTTTTAGCTACTTTATGTATCTTATTCTGTTTGAACAAAAGTCTTCATGACCAAAACTTAGGCTCTAATTGTGGATGCTTAATGTTTGGACTAGCACTGAAACCAAACAGGCCAGCTCAGACATAGCTAGAATTGGAGAAGAGGAAATTATAGATAAAAATTCAAATAATAAACCCTGGCCTAGGTAAGGGACTAAACACATTTATAACAATAATTTGTTGTTCAGTTTCTAAGTCATGTCTGACTCTTTGCAACTGCATGGACTGCAGCACACAAGGCTTCCTTGTCCTTCACTGTCTCCCAGCATTTGTTTAAATTCATGTCCACTGAGTTGGTGATGCTATCTAACGATCATCCTCTGCCATCCCTTTCTCCTTTTGCCTTCAATTTTTCCTAGCATCAGGATATTTTCCAATGCGTCATTTCTTTGCATCATGTGGCCAAAGTATTGGAGCTTCAGCTTCAGCATTAGTCTTTTCAATGAATATTCAGGGTTGATTTCCTTTAGGATTGACTGGTTTGATGTCCATGCAGTCTAAGGGACTCTTAAGAGTGTTCCCCAGCACCACAGTTTGAAAGCATCAATTTTTTGGCACTCAGCTTTCTTTATGGTCCAACTCTCACACTGGTACATGACTACTGGAAAAGTCAGCTTTGACTCTATGGACCTTTGTTGGCAAAGTGATGTCTCTGCTTTTTAATATGCTATCAGGTTTGTCATAGCTTTTCTTCCAAGGAGCAAGCGTCTTTCAATTTCATTGCTGCAGTAACAATCCACAGTGATTTTGGAGCCCAAGAAAAGAAAAAATGTCACTGTTTCCACTTTTTCCCCTTCTATTTGCAATATAACAATAATAAACATCATTATTATTGCCAATATCTGTCACCATCTACTAGAATGGAAACTCCATGAAGGCAAGAATTCTTGTCTGTTTTATTAACTGCTAGATTCTTTAGCACATAGAATGATGCTTGGCATACAGTAAATGCTGCAACATGTTTCTGTTGGACTCAGCCATAAATTAGAGTGAATCCTGGCTCACTATTATCTCATTTAATTCTCACAAGTGACCATATTAGGTGGATGCTATTCTAATCTTCACTTAACAGTCAAAATAACTGAGACACAGGGAGGTTGAGTAGCTTGTTCTTAGTTACACAGCTGGTAAGTGAGGAGACTAGAATAAGGTTCCAGACATCCTGGCTCTGTAGCCTATACCATTAATTTGCAATTGATGATCCAGAACTCTTGTTTCTAAATGAGTTAATGAAACTAGTTTAACTGAAATTTCTCCAAACTTTTCTTTCTCCCCTTCACTTCATGTAGGTTTTTCTCTTCTATTACTGTTGTACCTCCATATCCACAGGGGATTGGTTCCAGGACCCCACACCTCTAACCCCTCCACATGCAGATACCCAAATCTGTGCATGCTCAGGTCCCTTATATAAATCGATGTGCAAAGTTTGTATGTAACCTATGCTGTTTTTGTTGTTGCTGTTGTTGTTAGTCACTCAGTCGTGTCTGACTCTGTGACCCCATGGACTGTAGCCCACCAGGCTCCTCTGTCCATGGAAATCTCCAGGCAAGAATACTAGAGTGGGTAGCCATTCCTTTCTCCAGGGGATCTTCCTGACCCAGGGATCAAACCTAGGTCCCCTGCATTGCAAGTGAATTCTTTTACGATTTGAGCCACCAGGGAAGCCCTAATCTATGTACACCCTCCCATATACTTTAAATCATCTCTAGATTACTTGTAATACTTAATACAATGTAAATACCATGTCAACAGTTACCAGTGCACAGCAAATTCAAGTTTTGCTTTTGGGGATTTTCTAGAATTAAAAAAATATATTTTTGATCCATACCTAGTTAAATCCACAGATGCAAAAGCCTCAGATACAAATGGCTAAATGTATCATAAATGAGGAAACAGGCACAGAGAGGCTAAGAAACAGCTAACAGACAGCAGGGTTAAGTTTTCAACCCAAGAAAAGTAACTGCACACATACTTTAAACACTGTGCTATAAAAGGAGTCTGAGTGCCTGCTTTCAGATGCAAACTTGAAGCCCTTATTCCTGGTCAGGCTTATTAATGAATAAGATAGCAGTCATACACTGGTATTGGCTCTGGTCCCAAACATACAAATACATTTAATGAGAGTATTCCACCCTTGGAAATATTGACTGCTAAGGCATTACTGGATGATAAAACAAATCAGCATATAAGGGCTTTATAAATCTGTTATATTCTTAGCCTAAGAACTTCTCAAAACTCTTGGTAAAATTTGTATATTGAAGACAAACATTCAGTAATAAAAGTACACAGTTCATTCCTTTTATGAAGAAAAGCTGTATTAATATCTTGTAATGCTCTCTATATATATTTCTTGGAAATGTTCTGGCCAACTTGGAACTCAGTTTGACTTTCACAGTAATATATGGAGGTTCCACTAACATCAACAGATTTGTCTCTTAGCTGTTCAATTCAACTGCAACCAGATGGAAAATGAAAAACGAGGACAGGGCCAGGCCTGTTGTCAAAGACACAAAGGAGTTATTGAGCAGAAATAGTCCAAAGTCTTACCCAGCTGCTATGAAAGCACCAAGAATGATGGCAAAGACACTGACAATGATGTTCAAGGAATATTGTTTCCTGTAATAAATAAATAGTGGATGGAGAGATAGGTAGATAGATAAAGAAAAGGAGGAGGAGAGGGAAAATATAAATTATACTTTTAAATAAACTGAGAATAGACATTGTTAACAGTTTTATAGCTATCATAAACTCTAATGGACAATGCTTTATGTAAAAAGAGCACTAAAAGCACATTAAATGGATTAGTAAATCAAACCAAATTTACTCTATTTCTTAAGTATTTGTCTTAATCTAAGTACACATGTATTTCTCTGTTCTCACTAGAGAGATGCTGGGACAAAATGCGTAAGAGGTGAAGTAAGTCAGAAAAAGAAATAAATATCGTATTCTAATGCATATATACAGAATCTAGAAAAAATGGTACTGAAGAATTTATTTACAGGCCAGCAGTGGAGAAACAGACATAGTGAACAGACTTATGGACATGGAGAGAGGGGAGGTGAGAGTGAGATGTATGGAAAGAGTAACATGGAGACTTATATTACTATATGTAAAACAGATAGCCAATAGGAATTTGCTGTATGGCTCAGAAAACTCAAACAGGGGCTCTGTATCAACCTAGAGGAGTGGGTTGGGGCAGGAAATGGGAGGGAGGTTCAAAAGGGAGGGGATATATGTATATCTATGGGTGATTCATGTTAAGGTTTGACAGAAAATAGCAAATTTTGTAAAGCAATTTTTTTTGTAAAGCAAAAAAAAAAATTCTGTCAAGCAATTATCCTTAAAAAAAAAAAAAAAAAAGCAGAAGAGCTCCTGCTGGTAGGTCTAGTTGGTTTGTATTTTTATCAAGCATCCAAAGATTAAGATAAAATTCAATAGTAAAACTTAGAACACTGGACCATCATCCTAATTTCATTGTTAAGTAACCTCCACAGCAAAATCAAGAATCCATTTTAGAGTCCACCTGAATATCTTTACATGAAATTTTTAAGCCAACATTATAAGAATTAATTTATTCTGATGTTACATCATAATTACTGCATCAGAATGAATTTCCCTCATCTCCTGTACACCTACTATAGTACAGCACACATCCTATACATGTGGACAACTTTTCCTTGCCATTCCAGGATCAGTGTATATTCCATTCAGCTCAGAAAACAGATCTACATCTGTTTTGCAGTGGTTGGTTTTTTTTAGAATTTTCTACCACACGTGCATGTTATTTGTCTAATTGTAAAATTATAACTATTTTTTAAAAAAACACTCCTAACATGTTAAGAAATCATGGACATAGGAGTCTGCTTTTAAATGAATAAACCATCGGCCCTTAAGTTATTACAACAAGCACTTCAAACCAATTATTTGTAAAGATGACTAGATGTTGAGAATTGGCTAGGTAAAAATAATGTGGGCGTGTGGGGAGAGGACACCAAAGGAAGAGAGGAAAAACAAAAATCACCTGAGTATGATGGTTTCCAGCAGTAAAGTAAGTGGAATGGTAAATTTCCTGAGCACAGTGAACATCGGCAAGCTGTCAGAAAAGAATCAAGTATAATAAAATCAGACACCAAGTATTTTTTTAATGTTTTACATTTTCAATTAAGCCCATTAATTTTCTAAATTAAATATAAGGAGTCAACTTTAATTATCACATATGTTACTAAGTCATATAAAATAATAAAAAGAAATGGAAATTTAATAATTTCATGCCACTTTTACTTATTAACAATTCAAAACATCATACTATCCAACTACTACAAAGTGTTGAAACTACAAAGATTGTGTTAAAAGATTATATGCAATGTGAACCTATACACCCTTTGACAAAACAAGTTAGGACTAGGTATGGACAGTCATTAAATGGTCCTAACCGCAGATCTAATCACTTCTTGTTAGGAAACTTACCCTAAGATAATAACCCAAAGAAAAGAAAAAATTCATGTGCACAAAGATGTTCACTGCAGTAGTGTATCTGGGGAAAATATCAGAAACAGTCTAAATATCAGACAAGGCAATGATCAAACAAATTCTGGTTAAATCCACTTGAGGGAACATTATGCACTAATCCTATAATATAAAACTTTATTTACAAACGTTAAATAAATCAAGGAGGTAACGAAACTATGTAGAGTCTACAACTGTAATAAGATACATTCTATGTACAGAAAGAGACTGAAAGTGAATATTTAAAATAGTATGCAAGAGGATAAAATTATGGGTAATTTTCCCCAAAAATTTAATGTAAAAGGCCATATTCACTGCCTTTTAAAAATACTTATGAGCCTTTCACTCAAAACCCAGAGATTCCAGGACACAGCTCAATGCATAGCCACAGACTGCCAGGGCTGGAAAAACCCACCTCCATCTGTTTCCAGTGTGACTCTCAGAAGATGTGAGCTAAAGAAGGAAAGTCAGAACCTTAAGGGAGAGGGGGCAGCTCCTCCTGACCAGACCTGTGGAGGGTTTCCCACGACAACCAGAGAGCAGTGCAGAAAGAATTTTCAGGAACTTTATGTCCACACTTAAAGATGTCTTATGAGACTGGTTTGAATGGCCTTTTTCAAAGCAAGATTTTAAAAAGTCATTATTTTCAATTAAATTAAAAAAAAATACTTTTAGATGCCTTTTAAAAGCAACAAGGGAAATCCCTGGTGGTCCAGTGGTTAGGACTCTGCACTCTCAGTGCCAAAGGCATAGGTTCAAGCCCTAGTTGGGGAACTAATATCCCATAAGCTGTACACTGTGGCCCAAAAGAAAAAGCAATAATAATAAAATAAAAGCAGATATGGACACTTAATAGTAAAAAGCTGAATGTTCTTCCCCTAAGATCAGGAATGAGACTAGGATGTTTGGTCTCACCACTACATCTATTTCATATTGCACTTGAATTTCTAGATAGGGCAATTAGTCCAAAAAAAAAAAAGCATATAGTTTGGAAAAAAAAGAAAAGAAAGTTGTTTCTATTTTCAGATAATATATATCTAGAAAATCCTAAGAAATCCACCATAAAATTATTAGAACAAATGAAATAAGTATGCATGAAACAAAAAGAATATACAAAAATCAATTGCACTTCTATATACTAGCAATGAGCAACCCAAAAAGGAAATGAGCAATCCAAAAAGGAAATTAACAACTCCATTTATGATAGCATCAAAAAGAACAAAATTCTTAAGAGTAACTTAACAAAAGCAGTATAAGAACTGGAATACACTACAAACTACCAAATATTGTTAAAGGATGAAAGAAGATTAAATGGAAAGACACTCCATGCTATGGATCAGAGACTTAATGTTGTTAAAATGGAAGTACTTGTCAAATAAATCTATAGATGCAACATAATCCCTATCAAAATTTCAACCACCTTTTCATCCAGCAACGGACAGACTAATTCTAAAATCAGTGTGGAAATGCAAGAAAACCAACAAACCAAAACAATCTGGAAAAAGAAGAACAAAGTTGGTGAGCCCAATTTCAAAACTTACTACAAAGCTACAATTTTCAGTATTATCTAGTACTGGTTTAAAGTTAACCATTTAATCAAAGCATTAAGATTTAGAATCAAGAAATAAATCTTTCTAATTAATTAGAAATGTTAAATTAACTTTTAACAAGGGTACCAAGACCATACAATGGGGAAATAACAGTCTTTCAATAAATAACGCTGAAACAACTCAACATTCATAGGCAAAAGAATGATTTTGGACCCCTACCTCACTCTATATATAAAAAATTATCTCAAAATATATCAAAGACCTAAATATAGGAAAACTATAAAACTCTTACATGAAAGAATAGGATTGTATCTTCATGACACTGGATCAGGCAAAGTTTTCTTAGACACAATACCAAAAGCACAGCAACAATAACAAAAAATAGAAATATCAGACTTTACCAAAATGTATAAATAGATAAAGAACATATGATAGATCCAAACAGTAGAATCTTATACAATCTTACTAAGGAATGAAATTTTGATACATGCTACAACATGGATGAAACTTAAAAACATTACACTAACTGAAATAAACTGGACATAATAAAAGGACAAATACTGTATGATTCCATTTGTATGAAATATCTAGAACAGGCAAATTCATAGAGACAGTAAAACAGAGTTTACCAGGGCTGGGGGGGAGGGCGAATGGGGCATTATTGTTTAATGGTACAGAATTTCTGTTGGGGATGATGAAAACTTTCTGGAAATAGGTAGTGGTGATGGTTGCTCAAGACTGTGAATATATGTAATAAACTGTCCACTTAAAAATGGCTAAAATGCGTATACTAGGTATGTTTAACTTTAATTATTCACTAAATTTTTAAAACCTTAAAACTTTTGTGCTTCGAAGTATACCATCAAGAGAGTAAAAAGACAATCCACAGAATAGGAGAAAATTTTGCAATCATGTATATAATAAAGCACCTGTATCTAGACTATATAAAGACTTAAAACTCAATAATAAAAAGATAAATAACCCTATTAAAAATAGGCAAAGGACTTGAATAGACATTCCTCCAAAGAAGCCAGATAAATGGCTGATCAGCACATGAAAAGCTGGTCAGTATCATTAGTCATCAGGGAAATGCAAATCAAAACCACAGTGAGATACCACGTCACAACCACTGCGACAGCCATAATCAGAAAGACAGACAATAACAAATTTGGCAAGAACGTAGAGAAATTGTAACCCTCATACACTGCTGGTGGGAAAGTAAATGGTACAGCCACTTTGGAAAATAGTTTGGCAGTTCCTCAAAATGTTAAACACATATGACTCAGCAACCCCACTCCCAGGTATGGACCCAGTTGATAGCACTTCATTGGGCCCCAAACGATGAAGGCATCTTGGTCTTTCTTTTTCTCATACACTGTATGTTATTCATCAGGATACTGTGTTAGCCCTTCCTTCCAAATATATCCAGCACTCATACTATGGCCTCAATCTGACAACAAAAATAACCAGGGGACCCTTGGAGAAATGGCAGAAAAAGTTTGATAAACCTGGACATCATGTGCCAGGAAGCAAGGAAGTAATCAAAGACTACTGGAGCCCTAGAACATAGGCGTCTACTCAAAGAGCTCCCACTGACCTGAGATGATACAATTTAAGCATCAAAAGAAGATGCGTATAATGAACTAAAACATTAGGTAAACGAAACAAATAGCTCAATGGAACAGAATAGAGAGCCCAGAAATAAACCCACACAAATAGAGTCAACTGATCTCTGACGAAGCAGTAAATACAGTTCAAGGGAGAAAGACTAGCCTTTCAAGAAATGGTTTTCAAACAACCGGACATCTACATGTTAAAAAAAAAAAAAAACTGAATCTAGACACAGGCTTTATACCTATCATAAAACTTAACTTCAAAATGGACCATACACCTAAATGTAAAACATAAAACCTCTGGAAGATAATGTAGGAGAAAATCTAGAGGACCCTGGTTTGGTAATGAATTTTTAGATAAAATATCAAAGGCATAATCCATGAAAGAAAAAAACAATAGTGGAATGTCATTAAAATGTAAACTTCTGCTCTGAGAAACAGTGTTAAGAGAATGAAAAAGGCAAGCTATAGACGGAGAGAAAATATTTGCAAAGTGCGTATCTGATATGGGACTTGTAAATAACAATTCATGAGTTAATAATGCTGGTAAAAAACAAAACAAACAAAAAACTGCAGCTCACTACTGACGGTAACACAACACTGGCTTATTACTCTGGATGCTTAAAAATAAAGCTTTTGTCCTGCCTTTCCTGTATGAAATGGTGAATGAAAATTTGTATTCACTGAGGAAGTTTAGATAATAATTGCAGAAGGGGAGATATAGTTTAGAAAATCATCATTTTTCAATTTGTAATGAAATAATGGATCTACACAGTGATCATCAGTGTGTGCTAACCTCATTAAGTAAAAAATTGATGAGGAACGTTCTAATGAAGGGACCAGACTGACCCCTTAAAATCATTAAAGACTGAATTTTTGATCAATTAAATATCATTAGAAGTGGGATAAAACATTATGTGCCCTATGAGGTGATGCAGAAGAAAGAACCCAACATCACTAATAAACTGATCTTGCCTGAAAAACTGAATCTGAATTTGATTAAGCCTCTAGAACCAACTTCCAGTTTACTGAAAACAGGAGAGACAGAAACATACCACATGACACCATGTATAAGCAAGCAATTTCCTTCCCTTCTCCTCAGTCTTACTTGCTAAAGGCCTTCATCTTCCTCTTCTGCTACGCATGCAGAAAAGTATTGAAGAACACTACTAATAAAGATGTTTCTAAGATCACTAAAAAAAAGAATCCCTCATCTACCCAGACCCCCAGTGCAAGAGCTGGGCAGCTATCAGGGGAACTGAAGGCACTCCCACGCTGCAAGTGGGCTCAGAGACAGGCCAAGAGGTTACATGGCAATACAGCAATAGCACCTGCCACAGGAAGCTTTAATACAAATTTGGAAATTAAGGAAAATTGGTTGACCTGATCCCAGAAAGAAAAACTAAAAGGTATAGTCAGAAACAGGATTGCACATTTTGTTTTTCACAACCACCACGATCCACCCTTTCCAAACAAGAGTGAAAGGCAACAGGTTCTATGTACTTTCTCCTTCTAGCTTACTTCCTACCTGCCTCTTTTCTACTCTTCCTATACGAACAGACTTTACTCTACTTCTGTCACCCTTTACATAAACTTGATTTTCTCATTATTCACATCTTTTTCATAAGTTTCGTGACCCGCATGTGTATTCATTAGGCTACATATTTCACACCACATTTTCCAATTTATAGGATGACTTGTTCATCGTACACTTCCATTTTCATTTTTATAGGGACTATTAACAAAGTAGTCAAAGGACCATAAAATAAATGCAGATGCAAACTTCAGAAATATGTATCACATACTTGAAAATAATATCTGTCATTATTTTTTCCTTGTACCAAACTTGAACTACATGAAAAATGACAGTGTTCCTGCTTTTATAAAACTGTGATGGAATCAAAAGTTACACAGAACCACATTCGTATAAATGAATCTTCCTGGAAAATCATATGTTCTCTATCTTGATTCCTACATATCTCACATTCTATCTTCAGACTTGGACATAAAGAAAACTATATCAGCTTTTTAACATTTCTAAAGCATTATCAAACTCAAAACTACCTTATTTCCTTAAAATTATGAAATATTATTATCTTCCATATATAGCCCAAGCAATATCTTGAAAAAATCAAAGTTTATCTCTGTGACACTAAAAGAAAACTAGTGAAGAACCGCCAAGCAACCGTTATTCTGCACTCTACCTTAATTTACTTGTGCTTGCTAATCCACTTATGTGGTTTCCAACGTAGAGGAGAGGCAGAGGAAACAGCTTCAATAAAAAAAAAGAAAGAAAGAATATTTGGTTAGAACTCCAATAACATTTTCCTTCATCAATAAAGATGGTGACATTCACTCCCCATCAGAAAGCAAATCATTCAGAGTTCCTTTGCTTGCAATGACTGAATTTTCCAGAATCCAGAACACATACAAGTTTCTCCATGTGATCAAAAAATAGGTATGCAGTGATATCCCCAATCCTGGTGGTGGTGGGGAAGGTGGATAGAAACAGAAATTTTGGCCTTGCCCATATTAGTAGACTGTTTCCTGAAAACAAAGCTCTGAACAAGCACCTCTCTTGGGCGGAGACCCCTAGGTAGGTTGATGAGTTGAGGATGGGTGCTTATAGTTTATAAACTCTACAAATATAGATCATGGATGAGGCTCAGAAAGCCATTGAAAAAGTGTACAAATTTCTGCTATCTAGACATATAAGCACTTTTCTGGATGAAGACAAAGGTTCATATCTCACTGATGTGTCAAATAGTGACGCTTTCAAAAAGCTGTGTATGCTGGCCGCATTACTTTGTCTTAAAGGCCTACAATAAGTAAATATCTACCAAGGTTAAACAATGTAGCCTGTTCTTCTAAGAAGCAAGCATCTTTTAATTTCATGCTTGCAGTCACCATCTGCAGTGATTTTTGGAGCCCCCCCCAAATTAAGTCTGTCACTGTTTCTACTGTTTCCCCATCTATTTGCCATGAAGTGATGGGACCGGATGCCATTACATTAAGTTTTTGAATGTTGAGTTTCAAGCCAACTTTTTCACTCTCCTCTTTCACTTTCATCAAGAGGCTCTTTAGTTTCTCTTCACTTTCTGCCATTACAGTGGTAGCATCTGCATATCTTAGGCTGTTGATATTTCTCCCAGCAATCTTGATTCCAGCTTGTGCTTCATCCAGCCTGGCATGTCACATGATGTACTTTTCATATAAGTTAAATAAGCAGGCTGACAATATACAGCCTTGACGTACTCCTTTCCGGATCTGGAACCAGTCTAACCATGTCCAGTTCTAACTGTTGCTTCTTGACCTGCATACAGATTTCTCAGGAGGCAGGTAAGATGGTCTGCTATTCCCATCTCTTTAAGAATTTTCCACAGTTTGTTGTGATCCACACAGTCAAAGGCTTTGGCATAGTCAATAAAGCAGAAGCAGATGTTTCTCTGGAACTCTCTTGCTTTTTCAATGATCCAACGGATGTTGGCAATTTGATCTCTGGTTCCTCTGCCTTTTCTAAATCCAGCTTGAACATCTGGAAGTTCACAGTTCACATACTGATGAAGCCCAGCTTGGAGAATTTTGAGCATTACTTTGCTAGCATGTGAGATGAGTGCAATTGTGTGGTAGTTTGAGTATTCTTTGGCATTGCCTTTCTTTGGGATTGGAATGAAAACTGACCTTTTCCAGTCCTGTGGCCACTGCTGAGTTTTCCAAATTTGCTGGCATATTGAGTGCAGCACTTTCATAGCATCAACTTGTAGGATTTGAAATAGCTCAACTGAAATTCCATCACCTCCATTATCTTTGTTTGTAGTGATGCTTCGTAAGGCCCACTTGACTTCGCATTCCAGGATATCTGTCTCTAGATGAGTGATCACACCATCGTGGTTATCTGGATCATGAAGATCTTTTTTGTACAGTTCTTCCATGTACTGTTGCCACCTCTTCTTAATATCTTCTGCTTCTGTTAGGTCCCTACCATTTCTGTCCTTTACTATGCTCATCTTTGCATGAAATATTCCCTTGGTATCTCTAATTTTCTCAAAGAGATCTCTAGTCTTTCCCATTCTATTGTTTTCCTCTATTTCTTTGCAGGCTTTCTTATCTCTGCTTACTATTTTTTGGAACTCTGCATTCAAATGGTTATATCTTTCCTTTTCTCCTTTGCCTTTCACTTCTCTTCTCAGCTATTTGTAAGGCCTCCTCAGACAACCAATCTGCCTTTTTGCATTTCTTTTTCTTGAGGATGGTCTTGATCCCTGTCTCCTGTACAATGTCATGAACCTCTGTCCATAGTTCTCCAGGCACTTTGTCTATCAGCTCTAATCCTTGAATCTATTTGTCACTTCCACTGTATAAGGGATTTGATTTGTGAAGGGTATAAGGAAGTGAAACTAACACATGCCCCTGCCTAAGGCTTGCCACTCTAGGAGATATTTGCAAGAATTAAATGGTCTTTTTACTTTGTTTCCTTACCTCCCCACCATCTCTGATCCATAAAAGAACCTGGCATTCAGGCCTCAACAAGACAGTTATTTTGAGGCCTAGCCTCTGTTCTTGGTCAGCTGGCTCCCCAAATAAAGTCCCTTCCTTGTCTCAAAGCTTCATTTCTTGGATTTATTGGCCTACCGTGTGACATGTAAAGCGAGCTTGGACTCCTTAACACAACCACGATTAGAAAGCATTTATTTTTCGGCACTCAGCCTTCTTTATCGGAGAAGGCAGTGGCACCCCACTCCAGTACTCTTGCCTGGAAAATCCCATGGATGGAGGAGCCTGGTAGGCTGCAGTCCATGGGGTCGCTAAGAGTCGGACACAACTGAGTGACTTCACTTTCACTTTTCACTTTCATGCATTGGAGAAGGAAATGGCAACCCACTCCAGTGTTCTTGCCTGGAGAATCCCAGGGACCGGGGAGCCTGGTGGGCTGCCGTCTATGGGGTCACACAGAGTCGGACACGACTGAAGTGACTTAGCAGCAGCCTTCTTCATCGTCCAACTCTCACATCATACATGACAACCGGAAAAACCATAACCTTGACTACACAGTTTTAATTAACAGTAATCTTTTGAAGTTCCAACTACCTGATCTTTGTTGCAAAAATTTTTACATATGCTGGCTCCTCCCTTACCTCTTTGGCGCACTCTCTCAGAGCTATCTTAGCTGAGAGACTGCCTCCTGGGCTTAAGTCCTCGTTTTGTCTTCACAATAAAACATAATTTTCTTTTTTTTTTTTCATTTTCATTTTATTTTATTTTTAAACTTTACAATATTGTATTAGTTTTGCCAAACATCAAAATGAATCCACCACACTTTCAGGTTGTGTGTTTTTTTCTGGTCAACAATATTCTGGTTAACAGTGTACAACTGACTCAGTCATATAGCTGGTGATATTACAATTTCAGAGGTTCTTAGGTATCGAAGAGAATCAGTTGCCCCTACTACCATATAGAATTCAAAATAAAGGCAGTACTGACTTCTAGTTTCTGGTAAACCATGGGCAAAATTATTTGTGTTAATACCGCTGCTGACCTCTCTCCCCCGAGTGAGTGAGCTCTTTCTCTCTCTCTCTCCAGTGCGCTGGCGTGTTCCTCCACACTCTTCTCTTCATGTCTTTGGGTTGGCATGCCCTCACGCTTCGAGGATGGATTCTCCTGCTATCTTTTAAATAAAATAGAGCTGTAACACTGATTTGTCTAAGAGCTTTAACATGGTTTTTCTAAGACCTGAGAGCTGTGGCACGCTGAGGGCTTTAATGTCCATCACTCCGAACCTTTGTTGTGACGAGACAGAACCGAGGAGCATACACTCGCCTAACATCTATGGTGCCATGACTTGAGGAAGAGGCCAAGCACAGCAGGAGCCCAATTCAGCGAAACCTCCCGTGGTTGAAGCAGAAAGCAAAGAAAACCCAGCGCAAGAGAAGTGCCAAGAGGCCCATCATGCTGGAGACCAGGACAGCAAAAAACGAACTCAGCAGAAAGCTCATGCAGCTCAACCTCAGATTCCAGAAGACCTCTGGTTAAGGACTGAAGCGGCCCGCTCCAGCCAGCCTGCCTGTCACAGATAACCATCATGGGGCTGGAGCCAAGGGTGCAACTGGATGTGGCAGGTCAACAAGCTACAACATGCAGTGCCAGTTCAACAAAGATACAAAACTACAGCCAACCATGGAAAATACTGCTCACTCTTAGATGGACACCGCTATGAAGACTCTGAGGCCTGAGACTAGCAAGAGGGGGAGGCCCAACACCCCTCGCTGTCCCAATTCAGCAGGAAGTAGCCAGAAAGACCTCGACGCCCCTATTCTCAAAGAACTGGACTTCTCATCTCTTGAGGGGGGAATGTTAGGTAGTTAGAATAGGAAACAGGAGTCCAAAATGGTGGTGGCTAAAAGACGAGGAAGGGAAAAGGCTGCAAAAATAGAATAAAGGAAGGTCAAAGGAAGGTCCGAGGACCAGAGTGAAGACCTCAGGTAGAACAAACAACACTCCTGGCTAGCCCAATTTGCATAGGGTAGGCCCAGGGGGCTGGAAAAAACATACAAAAGGAGGAGCCAAAGCGCGCTCTCTCTCTCTCTCCCCCGTGTGCGTGCACTCTTTCTCTCTCTCTCTCCCGCGTGCTGGCGCACTCCTCCACTCTCTTCTCTTCATGTCTTTGGGTTGGCATGCCCTCACGCTTCAAGGAGGGATTCTCCTGCTATCTTCTAAATAAAATAGAGCTGTACCACTGGGGAAAAAAAAAAATACCGCTGCTGAAAACAATTAAAAACGCTAGGTAAAATAATTTAAAACCTTCATAAGGCATGAAAGGGCTAGGAAGATAGTGAGGAACTCCTAGGTCAAAAATAAAGGGAGAACAGAAACCCAGAGAGAAACAATGGAAGCCAGAGATAGCAGAATTACATCTCTGAAGCTCTGCGAAAGCAGAATTAAAACAAGAATATATTTCAAAAACAAAGGAATTTTTTTTCCCTTTTTCAGACAAAAATGAAGAGAATTGAAGCAGACCATCAGTAAATTCTAAAGAAGGTAGTTTCAGTCAGGAGGAAAATGGCAAGTGTGAGATCCACAAAGGAAAGGAAAACAAAGGAAGCAGTAAATATAAATGGACATTTTCTTAAAAGAAAATTAAAATGTATTACGAGATTTAGAGTGTTAAAGCACTTAGTGGCAAGAGCATATAAGTTGGGAGGAAAGGGAAATGGAGTAAAAGTCCTTGCGTTGTTGACAGGGAGAATACATTCACCATTATAATCTGGTGAGTTAGGCATGCCTGTTTTGGATTCCAGGGAAACACTAAACGAACTGAAACAAGAGTTCCACCTCGTACAATTAAACACTTTAATGCACCAGGAAGGTTTAACTAACTTAAAATTTTAGGCACCTATGGGAATTCCCTGGCAGTCCACTGGTTAGAGCTCTGTGCTTCTGCTGCAGGGGGCATGGGTTCGATCCTTGGTCAGGGAACTAAGATGCCCACATGCTGTGTAGTGGGACAAAAAAAAAAAAAAAAGACCTAGGCACCTAATCATACAGTCTCAAAATACAGAAAACAAAACAAAAAAAACCTAACAAATACCAAGAGAAATACACAAATCCGTAATCAGAGATAATGGCTGTAACAGTATCTCCATTCTCACATACTCTTAAAATGTGACTTTGATACTCCCTTCCATCCAGAGATGGGCTTCCCTTGTGGCTCAGCTGGTAAAGAAACTGCCTGCAATGTGGGAGACTTGGGTTCGATCCCTGGGTTGGGAAGATCCCTTGGAGAAGGGAAAGGCTACCCACTCCAGTATTCTGGCCTGGAGAATTCCACGGACTGTATAGTCCATGGAGCCACCAGGAGTCAAACATGGCTGAGCCACTTTCACTTTCACTTTCCATCCAGAGGTAGGGTCTATGTCCTAACAGCAAAAGGTAACTAGAACACAGATAAAAGGCATCTCAGATAAACTTCCAGCAAACAACATACTTAATGGCAAAATATTAAAAGCTTTCCCTTTGAGATCAGACAAAAATGCCCAGTATTTACATTTCTAACACTGAATTGTAGGTCCTATGCTATACAGGAAAGCAAGTAAAAGAAATGAAAGAACGTTGCAGATACAAAAACTATATACAAAAGAAAGATGAACACGTGTACCTGAGAAATGGGCTATTTCATGCTATGTCACTAAACAAAGGTCATCAGCTATTGCAGCCGCCACCTGCGCAGCCACAGCCTACAGTGAGCTGGTGAGGCCTAAGGGAACTCAGGAAGGAAAGAAAACCTGCCATATAGGAGCCATCAGACTGCAGTTGCTCCCACATGAGACTTAAGGAAATTTAGGATATGAAAACAGGATACTGGCCCAGATAGCTGAGGTGCATATCAAAGGAATGATTTCCAAGCCCAGATTTGGCATCTTCTTGTAAACAGAAAACTGCTATATATCTTAAGTTAACATATTTGGTTTTCTTTAATTAACAGTAATTGTTTGAAGTTCAGACTATCTTCACTTTTTTGCAAAACTCCTATATGTCCTAGCTCCCTGCCTCAACTCCTCGGAGTAGTTCTCTCACAATTACTTGAGATGCTGCCTCCTAGGCTTGAAGTCCTAAAAATTCCTGCTGAATAAACTACAATTCAGAAATTTAAGGTTTGTGAACAATATTGAGTCAACATACCTCTAACTTTCCAAATAATCTTTTTTTGCCCATGCCTTGCAGCATGCAGGATCTTAGTTCCCTGACCAGGGATCAAACCTGTGCCATCTGCAATGGAACTGCAGAGTCCTAACACTGGACACCAGGAAATTTCCCTGTTTAAATGATATTTGCAACAACAACAACAAAATCTACTTCTAACAAAAAATATTAGAACTCTATGGCAACCTACTCCAGTATTCTTGCCTGGAGAATTCCATGGACAGAGGAGCCTGGAGGGCTACAGTTCATGGGGTTGCAGAGTCAGACACAACTGAGCAACTAACACACGCATATATATAGAGAAAATTATAAAACTTTACTGAGGGCAATTTAAAAGGGAGTATGTGCTTCCCTGGTGGCTCAGATGGTAAAGAATCTGCCTGCAATGTAGGAAACTTAGGTTTGATCCCTGGATCAGGAAGATCCCCTAGAGAAGGGAATGGCAACCCAGTCCAGTATTCTTGCCTGGAGAATTCCATGGACAGAGGAGCCTGGCGGGCTTCAATCTGTGTGGTCACAAAGAGATGGACACAACCAGTGACCAACACTTTCACTTTATGTACACCATGTACGTAGATTATAAGATTCAACACTTTAAAGATGTCAATTCACTCCAAATTGCTTTACAGCCTCAATGCAATCCCAATCAAAATCCAAAAAGGTTATTTTTCCTGAAACTTGACAATGTGCTTCTAATATTCATCTAAAAATGTGAAGAACCAAGAGTTCAGGAGGTAAAGACTTGCTCTATCAGACAGCAAGACTTTGCACAGTGAAAGTCGCTCAGTTGTGTCTGACTCTTTGCGACCCTATGGACTGTATAGTCCCTGGAATTCTCCAGGCCAAAATACTAGAGTGGGTAGCCTTTCCCTTCTCCAGGGGATCTTCCCAACCCAGGGATCACACCCAGGTCTTCCGCATTGCAGGCAGATTCTTTACCAGCTGAGCCACAAGGGACTTTGCATAAAGCAATAGTAATTATGACTGTGAGGTAATAATGCAGAAACACAGACAAATGAAAAAGCATGGAGAGTCCAGAAACAACAGCATCATGATATAAGTGGCACAACATTAAGGATAAACTTCTCAGCTGATTCTGTGACAATTGAGTACCCAACTGGAAAAAAATAAATGAAACTGGACCATTGCCTCACACCATTCACAAAAATCAACTCCAAACAGATTAAAAACCTAATTCTGAAAAACAATATACTTTTTATCTGGAAAAATATCTTTATAATCTCAGGATGGGGAAGTATTTCCTAAGTAAGAAAAATAGTGATTATTAAGGAAAAGACTGATGAAATATAACTGTTTTAAAATTAAGATTCTTTTTCATGATAAAGAAATACAAGATAAATACATAATCAAGAAAATAAAGACATGACACAGAAGGGGAAAATATATTTGTAATGCTATAATAACTAACAAGAAGACTATCATTAATATATTTTTAATATAGTTTTTAAACTCCTACACAGATCAGTAAGAAAAAGACATAAAACCAACAGAAAAATGGGCACAAGTCTTAACAAGTACTTCACAGAAGAGGGTATCCAAATGGGCACTAAAAAATGAAAAGGCACTCAACCTCATTAATTAATAACCAGGGAAATGCAAATAAAAGCCAAGAAGATGTCATTACATACCCAGCACTGGCAAGAATGAGGAGCAATAGGAACTTTCATACACTTTTGTCAGGAGTGTGAATTGGTACAATCACTTGGGAGTACAGTTTGCCATTATCTTTTCAAGGTGACAATACATTCACTCAAGGAGTCAGCAGCGGAGAAGGCAATGGCACCCTACTCCAGTACTATTGCCTGGAAAATCCCACGGACAGAGGAGCCTGGTGGGCTGCAGTCCATGGGGTCGCTAAGGGTCGGACACGACTGAGCGACTTCACTTTCACTTTTCACTTTCATGCATTGGAGAAGGAAATGGCAACCCACTCCAGTGTTCTTGCCTGGAGAATCCCAGGGACAGCGGGGCTTGGTGGGCTGCCGTCTATGGGGTCGCACAGAGTCAGACACGACTGAAGCGACTTAGCAGCAGCAGCAGCAGGAGTCAGCAGTTCCACTTTGTGACAAGCCTCCCAAAGAAACGACATGCACATGTGCTGTTTTGGACTGAACTGTGTCTACTCTAAACTCACATCTTGAAGCCCTAGACCCCAGGTGACTGCAGGTAAGATAGGGCCTGGAAGGAGGTAATTGAGGTTAAGTGAGCTAGTAATGTGGGGTCTTAATCCAATAGGACCTGTGTCCTTAAAAGAAGAGGAAGACACACCAGGAGTGCATAGGCACTGCATAAAGGCCACATGAGGTCACAGTGAGAAGGCAGCTGTCTATATGCCAAGGAGAGAGCTCTCACCAGAAACCAACCCTATCAGCACCTTCATCTTGGACTTCCTGTCTCCAGAAGTGTGAGAAGATAAATTCCTTTTTTTTTTAAGCCACTTAGTCTATGGTATTTTGTTATGGGAGCCTTATCTGACTAATACATCTGCATCAAGATCCAACTCTCAGTACATTCAGAACAGTACTTTTTATTTTCCTAGTGCCCAAACCAGAAACAAATCCAATTACCATAAACAGTAAAACAGATAAATTATATTTATACAATGAAAATAAAAGAATACAGCTACACACAACAGTGTAGATGAATCTTAACCATCATAATAAAGTGAAAGCAAAATACAAAAATACATATAGTTTAATTCCCTTTATATAACCTCCAAAAACAGGCAAAACTAAATTCAAGTAGTATACATACAAACTTAGAAAACTTACAAAGAACTCAAGAAAATCATTACAACAAAAGTCAGAATAACAGGTAAGGATTCTGTGACCCCATCTTATGACCTAGGTAAGGATTACAAGGTAATTATTCATTCAACTACACATTCATGGATGATGTCTTTTTTTCCTATGTCTAGATATTTCACAATTGTTTAAAGTATTTAAAACTATATCATAAACTAAGTGTAGGCAAGCCTAACAATATTCTGATTTTTCTTATGATGACTGGGTTAATACCTTTCCTACACTTCAGTGGTTTGTTTTTCTCTGTTTGTGGATATCCCTGATTATTGATGCTGTAAGCATGTTTAGTCAGTCTGATGAATAATCCAGAGCTAGAAGCCAATGTTTTTCCAGGCCTTAGAGACATGGCGTGAACAAACCATGTGAGCTCTTTACTTTCAAGGAACTGCAATCTGATTTAACCTCCCTAAATCCAAAAATGTCACCATGATCCATTTAATACCACCAGTCTCAGGGGATTGTTCTAGGAATTAAATGTCTAGCCTCATACCTGGCACCTAGCAACTGTTCAATAAAATTAGTTCCATTCCACATACCCAGGAAGAAATGGCAGGTCTCGTGTTTGTAGTTCTACCATGGGGAAAAAAAAACAAAAAAACAAACTATGTATATCAAAGTGTATTTACTCTTTATTCCACTCACAGGTTTTATCTACCCAAGCTAAAAATGAAAATTTAAAGCAGAGATCAGCAAACTGGGAAGGCCCAAGAGATAAATCTAATTCATCTTCTATTCATGCAAATAAAGTTTTATTAGAATACAACTACATCGATTCATTTGTACACACATCATCTATAACTGCTTTCAAAGAACAGAGCTGAATAGCTGCAAGAGAGATAGTGTGGCCCACAGAGTCTAATTATTTGCTATCTGGTCCTTTACCAAACAAGCTTGACAACTTCTGTTAGAGTTTTGCTAATTCAGAAGACACATAGTATTTACTTAATATCCATTGCTAAGCACACACTTTTACTATTATGTTACATTAGTGGACCACTGAATGATACAAAATCTTTATTAAGAAGTTCTAGCCAGCAGGAAGCACAAGGTATATGGAAATGGACCTGTACTCTAAGATCAATTTGTAATTTTATATAATTTTCACATCTTCAACATAGCTATATGTACTTTCCATCACATACCTTTGTAGGAATTTTCTTGTCAAAATCAGGAAAGTGAATTATTTTATTTAGCTTGGACACATAAAGTATCATTATGGTAACTGCCATCTAAAGAAAATGGAAGAGAAAAATTTCAGCAAAATATCTAGAAAGACTATTTGAGGTACAAATACATCATCAGAAGAAAAGAGATTCACCAAAAACATATGTATCAGAAAATCTATTATCTAGGTTCCAAAAAAATTATTATTCCTTAAAATATTAACTTTTTTGCCACTGCATAGATTGCATTAGAACTATAGGCAAAAAGTATAACATTAAATAGACTCACACATACACTCGTGATCTCAAGCGGTTCAAGGAACAAGAACAGAGGGAAAAAACAATGGTGTGCCCCAAACAGACCAGTATGACCACAGTCAGTGAGGCTGCTTATTGATCCTGAACCACACCTCCAATGTACTGAGCATATGGTCACCTTCCCCCATAAAGTAAGTGTTGGGGTGAAAGGAGGGGGAGAAGGGAGGCAAATTCCACACATAAACATATTTTGTAAAGTACACAATTTCTATAACACAGAAGACATTTTCTCTCCACCTAGCCAGTGTTACAAAAAATACCTCATTCAAATGCTCTTCAGCTGGGTTACACCAGGTATATCAGGAATACTCCCGATTACTATTATGAAATAAATAGTTTTACTATCATCTTTCTATGCAAATTTTAGAATTTATTCACTTTTCTCCATATTAGGATGCAAAAACATAAGGACTCCCTCAACATGATTATTGTCCTAAACCTCAAGCCTGAGTGTACAGATACTTATGATAGATTTATATAACTCGGACCACTCTGAATAATAATTGTAGTTTGTATTTATGACTTACCTTATAATTCTTAACAGAAATATACCAACACTATGTAAACTATTCTGCAACTTAAATTTTTAAAGTTTGGTCTACTGGCTTCTTCCCTTACAAACTGCAAATCAGAAAGGTTTTTTCCTTAATTGAGTACAAGACAGTGAATTTATTTGCCTTGGGCATTACATAGGGCATATTACCACATACTATTGATTTTTTAAAGTACTTCTTTAAACACATTTTCACACTCAACCATAAAGATATATTTTTATTACCTTAAGGAAACACTGTTTCCTTGTTATTTTTTCACCCTAAAATGATGTGCAAAGAGTATCTTATTAGCAAAACGTTTAACTAGAATAATGTTTATTTGTATAAATTCCAGATTCACAATTTAAAATTTAGTTAACAGACATAATTTTTATATTTTTTCTCCCTGTAAACAGGGAGAAACAGTTTTCCCTAAAGAAAAACAACAACAAAAAAACACCTTCAGTACCTGTTAACATGGTCTACTAGAAATTACTAGCATATGACCCCCCCCAAAAAATGTAAGCAAGTCACAAAACAATATTAATGGAAAATTTCAGAAACAGCCAAATGTGGGTAAGTTTGAAAGTTTATCCAAGCTTACCCTTACACTTGAGAACAAACATCACGAAGTTCAGGAAGGAAACTGCAAACCTGTTTAGTTTGGCCCATAGAGAGTTTAATGAAAAAATATGAATCTGTTGCCACCATTTACAAATTGGGAGGTTTGCTGTGAACATAAAATTTCCCTGATTCCTAGTGAGCCTCACCTCATCCCCCCAATCCTTTTCTTAAACAAGCACAGTGACTTCAACTATGCACACTCATCTGTAACCCAGCAGATCTTGGAGGCTTTCAGTCTGCTGACCCCTTACTTCAGAGTAATTAAATTCTATTAAAGAAATTAGAATTAGTTATTTTTCCTACAAATACAACTATTCCTAAATTGTAAAATGAAATAAAATGTATCAACACTTCACGTCGTTTCACCCAAAGTACCACAGTCCTCTGCCAACTGAACAAATTCGTAAACCACAGTCTTCAACAAAAGCACTTACAATTTCATCATATGTACTAACAAATAATTAAGAGGTTAATTTATCTTTTTTCACTTACCTGTCCAACTCCAAGAACAATTGGTGATGGGAAACTACAAAAAATAGAGAATGACAAATAATTTTAGCAACTGATGAAAACATTTGAAAACAATGTACAACACAGAATGACAGGAGTTATTAAAAGGTTATGTTATTAAAAGCTTATTAAACTTATTAAAAGTTTATTAAAAGGTCTTAGGCTATTTTTTCTGTCTTAGTGAAAATATCTAATTTGTTCATTGTTCATTTCTTTTCCATTTTTTAAACTGATCATTGCTAAACTTGGCAAACTTCTATTGCCCCTTGAGGCAGACTGTCATATTAACAAACAACACAGTTGTATATGTAGAAAGCCCAATTAATCTGGGGATAAATGACTAGAATTAATAAATAACTTTAGCAAAGTTAATGGATAGATGAACATGTGAAAAAAATCACTTCTAGGTCTATATATCATAAAGACACAAAGAACATAATAATTTTAAAGGTTTTCACTTTCAATAGCATGCAAAAACATCAAATAACTAACTGGGTATTTTATGGTAATAAAAAATTATTTTTACTTTTTTAAGCATGAAATGATATTGTGGTGTTTTTAAAACAAAATAGTCCACCTTATCCTTTAGAAATTCATAATAATCTGGGGGGAGATGTTGGAATTGAGAAGAAGAGTGATATAAATGTAATAAACTTGTTGAAACTGGATGACCGCTACATGGAAATTCATTATACTGGTTTCCTTTCTTCAAAATAATATACCCAGGTACAAATCTAATAAAATATTTCCAAGAACTACCTCTACATAGAAAACTATAAATCTATATTTTAAAAAATGAAAGAAGTTCTAAATCAAGTTCATGGATTAGAATCAATATTGTCGTGAACAATTATCCACAAACTGATCTATAAACTCAAATCTCTCTTTACAAACAAGAACGGGTATTTTGTATTGTCCCTGAAACTGAATTTCAAGGCAAAAGCAAACATGATCTAAGATAATCATGAAGAAAAAACATCGGAGGACTGATTCTGCTGGATGCCAGTATTCTCTTTCTTTCTCTTTTTTTTGGCTGCAGCATGCTGGAATCCTAGTTCCCAGACCAGGGATTGAACCCATACCCTGCAGTGGAATGGCAGAGCCCTAGCCACTGGACCACCAGGGAATTTCCCAGGATTGATTTTAAAGTCACACCAAATGAGAGAGTGTGGTATTTGCACAATGATATTCTAACCAGACAATGCAAGAAAACAGAGATGAGGACAGATACACGCCTACATGGAAACCTGACTCATGACAACGATGACCACACAGAGGAGTAGGGAAAAGACAGTCGGTCTTTTAACAAATGGCACCAGGCAACTGGATACAGAAGCTTATTCCCTACCTAATACCGTAGTTAACAAGGCAGCACATCACTTCGCCAGTCTCACTCACTGTCCAGCCCTTCACTGGCTCCCAGTCATTCTGTCCAGCTATTAAAAAGAGGGAATATCACTCAAAAAACCACCACCAACAACACCACCTCATCCCCTAAACTGCATGTCACAGGGAAACACCTGTTTCAGATAGCATGAGAAGAGAATAAGGAACTAACCTACCTTGTCAGGGAAAACAGAATGACTGAACAGCGCCACCATGAAAATAAAATAGTGTCACCCAGACATCTGCTTCTGGACTGAAGCCCTCATTCCCCAGTTTCCCAAGAGCATCCTCAGCAGGAGAAAGCTGCCTTGCCAACAGCCCGCAACTCCCTGAAGACCAGCCTGGGTTCCAAGCCTGCATGTCTGTGCAGAAGTATAAAGGCCAAGGGCCCTCTACCCAATTCAAGACAACTCTGTTGAGCCCTTCCAGCTCCAGAGACCCTGGGATAAGGCTCTGTTGTGATGAAGCATAGCCCAGCTTCTCTCTCTTCTTAATCCTGCTTCCCTCACTCTCCCACAGGAGTGGGTCCTAAGAGCACTGCCCAGTATACTTTCCTCGCATCTTAGAGTCTCCTCGCCCAGGAATACAACCTGCAACAGCAAGCAAAAGCATAAGATTACAACATAAACGAACAGTAAAACAACAACAAAAGGCTTACGGAAGGAAGACAAAGAGCTCAGCCTAGAAGAGAATGTAACACAAGAAGAGAAGGCACCTTTTTAACTGTTTCCAGCTACAGAACACCTTAATAAGAAGATATCAACAAAACCAACAGCTCAAAATTGAGATAACAAAGCAAACAAGTGAGATGAAAAGGGAAGCACAGATCTTAAGGAAACCAACTGAGGAAGAAAACAACTGCCGTATGAGTAATTTAGAAACAACGGAAGTCAACGACTGCTGCTGAAACATGAATTACCAAGACGAGGCAATCACAGTGAATGAACAGGAAAAAGATACATTCTTAAAGGTAAACAGATTTCGAAGACAGATACCACCAGAAAGGGCTAATTTCTGTGCTGTTTTCTCTCAATAGAGAAAATAATTCGAAGATAAAAAAGGCAAATTTGTTTCCTTGACATGAGGAAAATAAGCAAACTCTCCAGATCTAAAAGCACATTTGTTGCAGAAAAAGTTGTTAAGAATATTCAACACGATTAATACAGCAGCCATGAACTCTCCATAAAAACCCTGCAATGGAATCCACCACTTAGGAGTCAAACCAAAACACTGGACTCTGGAATGGAGACACTGAGATAAAAGGCTGCTGACTACTGCATTCATTTAACATAGACCAGATTCAAACAACTGTGGGATTATACTCACACAACAGGATGCTACCCTATAAAAGAAGACATGGAGGGGAGGGGAGATAGGAAGAAGTACACCGGTGTTATGCTTCATAGCAGAGAAGCCATACATACAGTCAGAAACTGAAGAAACATATTTGAAAGTCAACAATTCTTTTCATTGAACTCTAATTTCTCTTCTCTCCATTCAATTCAGTTAAAACTAAATTTCATACATACATGCAACTTGCAGCCCTCACCTTAAGCCTTCAAACGCAGCAAGAATGACTAATGGTGTTACAACCCCTCATATGATGCAAGCTGAAATTTACAGGGTCCACTATTAGTATAAAGCCAAAAAATGTTTAATGTGAATGTAATCAAGCCTTTAGATCTAACTTTCAGTTAAAAAAAAAAAAAGAAAGTAAGTTAAGTGAGACTTCAAAAAATAAATCAAACAATCCATAATAGGGGACAGTTTACAACACACCTGGGTCAGGCATTTCAAAGTCAATATCAAGGGGAAGTGGAGAAGGAAATGGCAACCCACTCCAGTACTCTTGCCTGGGAAATCCATGGACAGAGGAGCCTGGCAGGCTGCAGTCCCTGGGGTCACAAAGAGTTGAACACAGCTTAGCGACTAAACAACGGCAATAATCAGGGGGAAGAGGTGGATGGGGAACTCTTCTAGATTAAAATATACTAAAAAGACGTATCTCTATACATTGCATGAAGTTCAATTTGTTCTTGATTCAAATGTTTAAAACAATCATAAAAACAACTTGGAGACAATTGGGATGACTATAGATTTGGTATTAGATTATTTTAGGAGATTACCGTTTAGTTTGCTAAGAGCAAAAATGATACTAATGTCAGAGAATATCCATATTTCAGGAGAGGTATGTTGAAATAGGGCATCCCAGGTAGCGCAGTGGTAAAGAATCCACCTGCCAATGCAGGAGACACAGGAGATGTGGTTTCCATCCCTGGGTCAGGAAGATCCTCTGGAGAAGGAAATGGCAACCCACTCCAGTATTCTTGCCTGTGAGATCCCATGGACAGAGGAGCCTGGCAGGTTACAGTCCATGGGTTCACAAAGAGTCAGACACGACTGAACGGCACACACATGCATGTTGAAATATCTGAAAGTGCAGTGTCATGATGTATGAATGATGTATTCAATGGTTCATGCAACCCCATGGATTGCAGCACATCAGGCTTCTCTTCCTCCAAAATCTCTCACAGTTTGTTCAAATTCATATCCATTGAGTCGGTGATGCTATCTAACCATCTCATCCTCTGCCGCCCTCTTCTCCTTTTGCCTTCTATCCTTCCCAGCATCAGGGTCTTTTCCAATGAGTCATCTCTTCACATCATGTAGCCAAAGTATTGGAGCTTCAGCTTCAGCAAGAGTCGGTCCAGGGAATATTCAGGGTTGATTTTCTTTAGGATTGACTGTTTTGATGTCCTTGCAGTCCAAGGGACTCTCAAGAGTTTCCTGCAGTACTCCAATTCAATAGCATCAATTCTTCAGCACTCAAATATAGCAAAATGTTTTTACTTAATTTCAGTGGTGTACGTACAAATGTTCAGTGTACTTTGCTTTCTACTTTCCTGTGTGCTTGAAACTTTTCATAATAAAAAGTGGTAGAGGGACTTAAGTGTTAATTGCTCAGTCATGTCGAATTCTTTGCAACCCCATGCCTCTCTCCATGGGATTCTCCAGGGAAGAATACTGGAGTGGGTAGCTATTCCATTCTCCAGGGGCTCTTCCTGACCCAGGGATTGATCCTAAGTCTCCTGCGCTGCAGGCAGATTCTCTACCATTTGAACCACCAGGAAAGCTCAGAGAGACTTTGGTGATCCTCAAACAACTGAATAATTAAATGAAAGCTCCCACTCATTTCCCACTCCTTTTTGAATTAAAGAAAGTAATTTATAAAGAAATGAGCAAATAAGTAGCTATATCTATAAATATACTTTATATAAAAAGTAATTCAAACTATCTTTCTCCAATCCATCCATCTATCTAAAAGATGTCTGAAATTACTGCCTAATGTCAACTATAGTAATTTTTAAAATTTTACCCTAATATTTTTCTCTTGTTTGAATTCTTTATAATGATCACACAGAATGACTTTTCTTTTAAAAAATTCAAAATATTGATTCTAGATAGTGGGAATATGAACAATTATTATTATCATCTTCTTTGTACATTTGTATATTTAAATAACACCCAATTTTTAAACTGAATTATTTTTGGAGTGAATGCAAGGAAGTAAAGATAGTATGTGTACACAACCTTTTAAAGTCTGACTCTGAAAGGATCAGAGAAACGAGCACTCACGTGGATCAAGGGATGGTTATTTTTGCTTGAGAAACCTAAACTTGTTTTAAGCTGACAGAGAGAGGTGGCTGATGAAGAATAGAGGAGGATAATGAAAGGAGCAGGGAGGAGGGGACATCCAGAAACGGGGAGCTGGGCCCTCCACAGGAATAAAGCACTCCCTCCATCCCAGCAGAAAGGGGACCTCATCTGACAGTTTCTATTTTCCTCAATGAAGTATCAGAGGAGAGTGGAGGATGGGGGTGTGGAAGGTTTCAGGGTAAAAGAGAAAGCAGGAAGGAGACATTTCTGAAACAAGGAAAGCAAGGCTCCAGAAGAAACTAGCAGGTGGCAGAAGAGCTGGTTTTGAGATTTGTGATCATCAAATTAAAGTCAACCCAGCCGTACCTGAAGTGAGTTTTTCTCCCAGGACAGTCAGAGTTGCTCAGTGCTGAAGGAAAGTTGCAAAAGGCAGGCTGTGTGAGATAAGTACCAGCCCAGGCAAGAGCTAAGAAGGAGTCTTAGGGGCTTCCAGGGAGGGGCCCGCCAGCTAGACCAGGAGAGAAGGGACGCCTGAAGGGTGGATGTGGCAGAAATACCTGGGCTGCAGCACTAAGCATGGATATCCTGCAGAGGGACTGCAGTGGCTGGCAGGGTCACCCTGAGCACACGGCCCTGGAAGTGACATGGAACGTGGGACACGACGGGCTTTGATGGTTCAGCACACGTAGCACGAAGTCTCGAGGGCTTAAGCGAGTCTGGGTGGAGAGTAAGACCAGGACTCCACTGAATGAGCCACAGAAGCTTAGGAGGCACTATAGAGAGGACACAAAGGGAGTGCTAAGCCTGGACTTGCCACAGAGCAGAGGCAATGGGGAGCGACGAGGACCCAACCCCACCTCCTGGCAACAGGTGGGGCACGACCAGGATCCAGCTCCTTCCCAGGAGCCGAAAGGAGCAGTGTCTTTAGGAGAGAGCCAGTTTTCATCAGAGTAGGAGAACATTAGGAGTTGTTCTTGATTTTTAATATAAACTTCCAGTTCCCACCACTGGAGCCTCTGATTCAATAGCTTAAAAAAAAAATCTCTCCTAGGGATTCAGATTACCAAGCAAGTTTGGAAACGGCTGTGTTAAATGATCTCAAAGCCCTGGACTGTGTAAACAAACAGCAAGTACCAAGCAAATACTTGTTGAACTAAATACAACTAAGTTTACACTTTTTATTAAGCATTATTCATAAAATCTTGTATGTCAGAGAACAGTATTAACATAGTAACAAAAAAACAACTGAGATTGCCTGCACAAACCTCATGAAGGTGACTCCAAAGAACCACTACTGTTCTCCTCCCTGTTGGAGTGAGAGGGAGAAGAATCTGTGGGACAAGATGGGCTTTGATGGTTCAGCGCTAGTGTTCTTCTTTGTAGTGCCTCCTGAGCTTCTGTGGCTCATTTAGTGGAGTCCTGGTCTTTCTCTCCACCCTTCAGGACTTCGGGCTACATGCACTGAACCATCAAAGCCCATCTTGTCCCCCAGATTCTTTTCCCTCTCACTCCAACACGGTCTGACTCCAAGTCCTTCCAAGGCTCTCTCTCAATGACCTAAGACTAACATATAACTAAGACCACTCATCAGTCTGGTACTCCAACCGGACACAATCTACTCAAATTGGAAGAGAAAAAAACATTCCCTGAGCTACATTCCCATAATCCTGTGAACTAGGTAACTACAAAAGTTCTTCCTTCTACCCGACAACACAACATTCTATCCTCAAACAGTTAATGTCTGGATCAGATTTCTATGGCTTATTGTTATAACCCAATAACCCCAACTCTCTTCGCCTCAAAACATGCTCCGAAAGCATCCTGAGATGAGAGACTAAACAATGTTTTTTGAACAGGGCTCTCCAACTGTGTATCACATTACGGAAACGTGAAACATATAAGGTTATAAGGGGCTTTGCCTTGCTGAGACAAAAACAATTTCCTCCTTCAATCATGGGACTCAAAATTTTAAAGATGGGAAGGTTAGAGCAGGAGATGCCTCATATAATTCTTTCCAGTCAAACACTGTCCTTCATCTTCCAAGCACTTAACCAGTGTTTAATGGTCCCTGCTTCCAACAAGGAGACACATGTTTTTGGACTCATTGACAGTTCTGGTCAGCGAGCAGACTGCTCAGTCAAGAGCAGAAAGCAGAGATTTACCATCAAACTTCAACTGATATATCTGTCAGCCATTCCCCAAAAGCCTATTAACAGCATTCTCTTTTTATGATAGGTGTCTATTGAATATTATTGAATGAATGAAGGATCTGATCCTACCGATCTCAACACTCTCTCCTACCACTGGCTCATTCAGTTCTAGCCAGATCACCTTCTCTCTATTCCTCCAGTAGGCCAAGCTCATGCCCACTTCAGCACATTTTCTTCTGTGTGGAATGCTCTCCACCAACCACTCCACCCCAGGAACTCTCACAGCAAACCTGAAATCACCTTGCTTATTCATGAGCCCACTTGTTTACTTTCCTCTCTGCCACTGATAAGGTAGGGGGCTCCACTGCAGGGTGGAGCTGCTTCCCCGGTGCCAGGGATTGGCACCTAGTAGGTGCTCAGTAAATATCTGTTAGAGGTGGAACCAGCCAAGCCCACCTAGGTTTCAGCTTCTGCTAGTTTAAAATAAGGAGGCTGAAGACACTCTGAGGTTTCTTTGCTGTTGTTAAGTAGTATTCACTCTTTTCATGACCCCATGGACTGTAACCTGTCAGGCTCCTCTGTCCATCCGATTTCCCAGGCAAGAATACTGGAGTGGGTTGCCATTTCCTTCTCCAGGGGATCTTCCCCACCCAGGGATGGAACCTCTGTCTCCTGCCCAAGCAGGATGATGCTTTACTACTGAGCTACCAGGGAAGCCCTTTGGACTCTTTATAAAATTCTGATTTTACATTCTTGTAGCACAGTATAGTTTACAAGAAGTCCTCACTTATGGCTGCTCATGCCGAGCTCTGGGTGATAATTTACAGAGATGTAAGTACTTTGGCTACCTCATGCGAAGAGTTGACTCATTGGAAAAGACTCTGATGCTGGGAGGGATTGGGGGCAGGAGGAGAAGGGGACGACAGAGGATGAGATGGCTGGATGGCATCAATGACTCGATGGACGTGAGTCTGAGTGAACTCCGGGAGTTGGTGATGGACAGGGAGGCCTGGCGTGCTGCGATTCATGGGGCTGCAAAGAGTCGGACACGACTGAGCGACTGAACTGAACTGAACTGAATGAATTATCTGGTGGAGCTGGGTCTAAATTCACAGCGCTTTCGATGCCTATATAACCAAAGCAGAATTAAACAGGATTTTCTATCTTTACAAATAGGTTCAAGGAAACACAAATTTGCTGGTTTACTACATACTCATCAAAAAAAAAAAAGTAGAAAATATGAAATTTTGTTTTCTCCATTTTCCCATGAACATGCTGGTAATTTGAAAATGATCAAACAATGAGAATAAACTCATCCACTCAGGACTCTTCTGATGGTTGAATATCTAGACTTGTAGAAATAGCTTACATTTGAAAGACACATTCGGATCGCTAGTTTCAGCTCACTGGTGCTCGTGAAAGCACAGGTGCGCTTCCTGTCCTGCAGCATCAAGTCGCGGTAAGGTGCGCCCGCGCTGACTTGCTAGCTTGTGGTTTGGTTTCTAGAAGAGTGCAAAGGTCCGGCCTGTGAATACGTGGCCCGTGCGCAGTGCACGAGCCGCCCAAGTTGGCTCCGGAGTTAGCAGCGAGACTTCCCGCTCGCCGTTCCCACTCACCCGCTGACCCGAGTGCGACCGAAGGGCACGAGGGCAGGCAGCCCCACGGCTCTCCCCGGCTTCGGGACCTCCGGAGTCCTGCCAACACCCGCCCCGCGAGGCGCCGGAGCGGGAAGGTCCCGGAGTCCCGCGGAACAGCCAGGCGCCCCCGCGGACTGCTCCCAGCCCCAAGGCTCCCGCCTCACCGGTAGGTGGTCAGCAGCGCCTTGTTGATCAGCACGAGGAGGAAGGAGCAGGTCCCGTAGAAGAGGGCCGACAGTAGCTTGGCCACCCGGGAAGGCAGCCGCGCGGAAGCGGGGTCCGCGCCCGCGCCCTCGGCCTGGCCGCCGGCCGTCATGTCCCGCGGCCGCCCGTCTGGGCCACCCTCGGGCCCGCGCCACCCCAGTTCAGTCCCCGCCCTCAGCCAGCGCGGGAGGAGGCGAGGCCGAAACAGGAAGGGCCGCGAAGGAAACCCCACACGCCCCACGCCAGGCGCCCCAAAACTGCCCGCACGTAGGAGCAGGTTCGGCTCAAGTTCGTCGTCAAAGGCACCACCCTCTGACTCTTGGCTGGGTTTGGGAGAGTTTTTAAAAACCCTGTCTTCCTCTAAACTGCCGCCTTAGAGAAAAACGTTAAGACTTAGGGTTTCTTTTTTTAAACAGTATTTTCAGTCCTGGGTCTTTCATTGGTAGGACTGATGTTGAAGCTGAAACTCGAATACTTTGGCCACCTCATGCGAAAGGCTGCCTCATTTGAAAAGACCCTGATGCTGGGAAAGATTGAGGGCAGAAGAAGGGGACAACAGAGGATGAGATGGTTGGATGGCATCACAGATTCAATGGACATGGGTTTGGGTGGACTCCGGGAGTTGGTGATGGACAGGGAGGCTTGGCGTGCTGCGGTTCATGGAGTTGCAGAGTCGGACACGACTGAGTGACTGAACTGAACTGAACGTTTAATTTACCTACAGTGAAATGCAGATTTTACAAGTCCACAGCCGCTGTTTTGACAAATGCATACAGCCGTATGATCACCCAAATCAAGGCACAGAACATTTCCATCACCCCAAAAAGTGCCCTTTGTGTCCCACTGAAGTCAATTCCCCTGGCATTGCAATCAGATTTCTATTACTGTAGGTTAGATCTGCCTTTTCAGAAAGCTGATATAAATGCACATGTACTGTTTCAAGGCTCTTGTCGCCCAGTTTAGTGTTTTTGTGACTCACCCATGTTTGAGTCTTCATTGTTGAGTAAGTACCACAATTTGTTTATCCATTCCCTAGGTAGGTGGTGGCCATGTTTGGTTGTTTCCAGTTCCGGGCTATTACCCAAAGTAAGGCTTCCACAAACATTCGTGTACAAGTTTTTGTGTGAAAGTATATTTTCATTTATCTTCGGGAAGTACCTAGGAGTAGAGGGGTCACGGGTATGGTGTGTGCAAAGTCTCCAGGCTTTTCTTGCCTCTGGGTTAAGGCAGGTTCTCCCCTTACGTATTTCTTTTCTACAACGGTATAGTTAAACATCGGTTTGTTATCCATGTTAATTCAAGGAGGGCCTCCCAGAACTGCCTACTCTGACCAGTCTACCTGCTCTAACATTCTTTCAATTAAATGTCCCATATTTTCATTCTAAATAATTAATTTTAAAAACTTGAAATTTCAACTTTTTAGAAAAGCTAGTTTTCAGGTTAAATAGAGACTGAAGCTATGCCATGCAATGGTTTTCTGTTGGAGGTAATGAACGACCAAGAACATTTTTGGTATTGATTACAAAGGAGATCAGTCCTGGGTGTTTATTGGAAGGACTGATGTTGAAGCCGAAACTCCAAAATTTTGGCCACCTGATGCGAAGAGCTGACTCATTTGAAAAGACCCTGATGTTGGGAAAGATTGAAGGCAGGAGGAGAAAGGGACAACAGAGGGTAAGATGGTTAGATGGCATCACCAACTCAATGGACATGAGTTTGGGTAAACTCCGGGAGTTGGTGATGGACAGGGAGGCCTGGCGTGCTGCGATTCATGGGGTCACAAAGAGTCGGACACGACTGAGCGACTGAACTGAACTGAACTGAAGATGTGATGTGACGTGTTAGTTGCTCAGTGGTGTCCGACTCTTTGCGACCCCAGCTTTTAACAAATAACTAGCACTAAAAAAGCCAGAAAGGAAGTCTACATTACCCAAAACAGAAAAGAAATACACATGACTTTTAAAATAGAAAATAAATTCATACTCAGGTTGAATTAAAAATCTGAAATTGGAAGTCATTTTAGTTAAGTTCATCAAAAAGATCAACTAAGTTTCCAGTGAGTTCCAGAGTCTCCAACTAAGTTTTGGCAACAAGACACTTTGGGGTTTGTTTTTTTTTTTGCCACACCACAAGGCATGTGGGATCTTAGTTCCTAGACTAGGGGTCAGCACCTGCCCCCCCTTTCATTGGAAGCCTGGAGTCTTAACCACTGGACCACAAGTCCAAGACAGTATTTTAAAGTCACTTTTCTAGACAGCCTTAATCATATTTGCATTTAATTTGCTTCTGTGTACATACTTCCTGGAACTTAAGTCACTGTCAAAAATCTCATCCTTTTGTGTTTAAACCACAACTTACACTGAAGAGCTGCTTGTGAAATTCTTTTGCACAAAGCCTGGACAGGCTGAAACCTTGCCGTTGCAAGTAAACAACTAAAGATCTACCACAAATAATTTAAAAATTAAAGCAATTTGCTAGACTCAGAAAAGTAAACGAGCCTTGAGTGATTTCTCCAGGGTTGACTTCAGATTCAACACATCCTGGATATAAGTGAAATAAAACTCCAATTCCTGATTACCCTAATATAAAACCTGGGATAGAGCTGGCAGTAGTCTGATGCTTTTTCATATCAGTATTTTTACACTGTAATAATGAAAACAGATGAAGAAGTTAAATGAATATCCACAGTCTAAAAGGCCAAAATTTTAAAGTAAGGAAAAGGAATTCACACAATGGTTCCAACTATGCTAAAAAGATGCCTGAGACTGGAATGAAATATAAAATGCACCAAAAATAATAATGACAGGAGAATATATGGCTACGTGATATTTCTTTCCATCTTTAAATTTTTATATCATGGTTACTGTATTTTTAAAAGGAAAACAAATTATAAAGGGTTTAAGAATGAGCATGTACTTTAAACTGTAAATTAAAGTAAGTTTTTATTCAAAGCAACTTTTAAAATTACAGCATGTTTATTCTTATGCTGTTAACTCTGCCAAACTACAACTTAGCCATATGAAGCATAAAACACTTCAAAAATTTGAATGTAAACCACATTTTTAACACACCTCAAATTTTAGATGCCAATGTATTTTTCCAAATATATAGCTTATATCAAAAAAAGGAACATTTTAAATATTTCTATAGTAAATAATTGTAATAATTTCTTAAAACTTCCAATTATACAAATAAAAAATGTTTGTGAATATAACTATTATAATTGACAAAAGCTGACAGGAGAAATAAACAAAAACTCTTACTTTTGAAGGCCTTAAATTTTATTATGTGTGAACAGGCAAGTATTTGTATTTTTTAAATTCCTACTGCATTTCCTTCTTTAGGTAAGTTCATTAAATTTCCCAAAACTGATGAAGCTTTTTATAGTTCATTTAAGTCATATTTGAGAGGAAAAATTCTAGAGAAAAATGTTGAAACCTAAACCAAGAAAATTCAGATGCTATAGTCTGTGCTCATAAGTGCTCCAAGTTAAAATTCTATATACCAGATTACAAAAAAAAAAATTCTTAGACCATTACAAATATAAATTCTCTTATTACAAAAAAAAAAAAAATCCCTCAAGATTTGTAATTTACTGTACAGAGGAATTACATTTTTAAAGTATGTCCTCATCATACACATTATTTGTTACTATTATCTTTCATACTTTTGCCTCATTTCAGTACATTTACATACATCCCCTTCCCCATGGCTACATATTTTAAACTATCTGTGTACTGCAACACATTGGGATTTTGAGATAAAGAAGCCTACATTTTAGATGTTTAAACTACATCTGTAGGCTACTACTTCAATACAAAAAAAAGAAAAAAAGGCACTGATGAGCCCTTATTTCCCTTATTGTGATGTTTACTCCAATTAAGCAACCTATAAAATTACCATGCTATGCATGTTATTTAGTTTCTGCTTAAAACAAGGTAAAATGATGGAAGTTTATGCCTACATAAAGGAGGTGAACTACTCTGCTCTTCATTTTTCTATTCATGCTTCAGTACATAAAGTGGTGTTTAAAAATTTCATCTATTTTGGAAAAAATTATTTAAAACCACCACACAAGTTAACACACTTGCAGTTAAAACTATTCTGGAAGCCTACTTATTTGAGTAGCTAATATTTTCTGCAGTGTTTAACTGACAGCTAATTTAGTGAACACAAAATAGCTTGGCATGTTATTCTGAAGTAAAGCAAGAAGGTGGCTTTATGCACTGAAAATATAAATAGGAGGCTTCCATTTGCTAATAATTCTAAACAAGCAGTACATTTAAATTTAGTGTTTGCTAACAAAAGATCTAAAATGGTTCACTACAAAACAACCCTGTAGATGTCCCTTTTATTAATAAAAATCCAAGTGCCAAATCTCATTACAGGGCCCATAATATATTTTTAAAATACCGATTACCAAGTTACCTAGACTTTGCAAGATTAATCATTCGATTTCAGCAAATGAGAAACATGAAATGTGCAAAAGTTCCCAAGTTAACAAGCTAGGGATGACAAGTGCTTTCAAACCTAAACATCATAGCGAGTTGTAAAACCTCAGAAAGATAGAATAAGACTGATTTCAATACAATTTTGAAAAAATTTAACTACTGTTCATCTTACCAAGATCTTCAAATATCTGTTTTCTTCCAAAGTCCCAAAGTTAGAAAGTCTTCTGAAAGTCAGTTTTCCATCTCTAGTCTTATTAGGCACACTATTTTGCAATTTTAAAAATACATACCTTACTCACATCTTATACTTTCTGCTTGCTTCAGTGTTTACAGTATTATTAAACATACTAATATACATTGTTAAAAATGATCTTATAAATAATCTATTTAAACCTTCTTTGGCTACATGTACCATGCTTTTTTTTTTTTTCCCCCATACAAGTGTCTTATTCAGAAAGTGCTTTCTGTGAGAACTGCTTCCAATGAATGCATTAAACTTGCAAAATCTAGCCTCCCACAATATTTAGTTTTCTACCCTGTACTAGAAGTCCCATATTTACAAAATATTTTAAACTTTACAACATATCTTTTACCATATAAAAAAGTGCAATTCTCTCTCACCCCATATTCTGGGGCAATGACATTCTTCATACATTTCTACAGAATAGCAGCCTATGATAAGCAAATAAGGTGCTTAGCTTATGCCCAAGGATCTACTTTTTAAGTATGCTGGGCAGTACTTTTGTACAGTGGACGAGTCAGTGTTCGGGCTACTGGCGAAGCGGTGCTCCCGTCAGGTTGGCGAGCTCGATGAGAGCAAGGGCTCCGTGCAGGCGCTCCCGCTGCTCCTGGAGCCGCCGCTGCGCACCACTCTTCTCGTCGTCTTCCTCGTCAGACTGGAGATACTCCAGCGGGTCCTGCTGCTCCTGGTCAGCCTTCTGAACCAGCTTTCCTTTCAAGGTGGGAGTGCGCTGCTCTCGTGTTTCCCAGTACCTGTAATGAAATGCATCCGCATTACTTACACACATAGTAAGACTCTCCAATGTTCACTTTTCTAAAAAAAAAAAGGGAGTGGAGGGGGTCTTTACTACAGTATTATTTTGTGTGTTTCAGTTTATAAAATTACAAAGTGAATATGTTACATGTTTCATGCTGCTGCTGCTGCTGCTAAGTCATGTCAGTCGTGTCCGACTCTGTGCGACCCAATAGACGGCAGCCCACCAGGCTCCTCTGTCCCTGGGATTCTCCAGGCAAGAACACTGGAGTGGGTTGCCATTTCCTTCTCCACGTTTCCATCAGTTCAGTTCAGTTCAGTCCTCAGTCGTGTCCGACTCTTTGCAACCCCATGAATCGCAGCACGCCAGGCTTCCCTGTCCATCACCAACTCCCGGAGTTCACTCAGACTCCCGTCCATCAAGTCAGTGATGCCATCCAGCTATCTCATCCTCTGTCGTCCCCTTCTCCTCCTGCCCCCAATCCCTCCCGGCATCAGGGTCTTTTCCAATGAGTCAATTTTTCGCATGAGGTGGCCAAAGTACTGGAGTTTCAGCTTTAGCATCAGTCCTTCCAAAGAACACCCAGGACCGATCTCCTTTAGAATGGACTGGTTGGATCTCCTTGCAGTCCAAGGGACTCTCAAGAGTCTTCTCCAACACCACAGTTCAAAAGCATCAATTCTTTGGCGCTCAGCCTTCTTCACAGTCCAACTCTCACATCCATACATGACCACTGGAAAAACCATAGCCTTGACTAGACGGACCTTTGTTGGCAAAGTAATGTCTCTGCTTTTCAATATGCTGTCTAGGTTGGACATAACTTTCCTTCCAAGGAGTAAGCGTCTTTTAATTTCATGGCTGCAGTCATCATCTGCTGTGATTCCATAACAGAGGGGAAAACTCAAGTTCAGGAAACTGAAGGACTTGCTTAGAATTCCACAGTCAACAAATAGCAGCTCAGACTCAGCTCTGGAGTCATGTGTTTTCATCATTAAACTGATTTCAAGATCATATGTGAAATGGACTAGAGTAAAATATAGAAACAGAATAATCATAGAAGCCTATTTATCCTTTCCACAGAGGGATAGATAGCTCTATCTATCTATTATGAGAAAGTTTAAACCCACCAAAAAGAGCACAAATGGATTAATAAGGGTAACACATAGAGCTTACTCAAGAATTTAAGAGCACCATCATTATTCTATTGCATGGTCAACTGATAACTCACAAGAGAAAATGCAAATATTCCACCGTTTTTGAAAACCAAAGAAAGGCATATTTAAATCACAGTACCATTACCTACAAAAATGTCCATTCATGTTCACAGCAGCTTTATTTGTAATAGCCAAAACCAACATAAAGGCCCATCAAGAGGTGAATGAATAAATAATTGGAGTTACGGCCATCCAACAGATTACTGCACAGCTATAAAAAGGAATGAACTTATACACTCAACAACACCATGACTCTCAAAATAATTTATGCTGGTTGAAAGAAGCCAACCAAGTACATAGTGGGCGATTCCATTTGTATAAAACTCTAGAAAATGTGAGCGAACTGTACAGAGAGAAAGCAGATGAGTATTTTGGGGGGCTGGCAGTGGCAGGGAGATGCAGGCTTACATCAGTGGATTACGAAGGGACATGAGGAGGCTTGTGGAAGTGATGGGTATGCTCACTATCTTGATTTTGGTGATGGTTTCACATATATCTACATATGTCAAAGCACATCAAATTACGTGCTTTAAATGTGTACACTTTATTGTTTGACAATTATGCCTCAATAAAGCTGTTTTTAAAATTACATACAAAAAAAAAATTTACAATTACCAGATTTCAGGAAACTCAGACTACTCAAACTAGAAAACTTTTGGAAATACTAAGAAATATAAAAAGAGAAATGCAAGAAGTTCAATATGACTTCAAGGACAACTAGAAAAGGAAAACAGCAAAATACAAGTCAGCAAGATCAGCAAGGACTAGGTAAGGGCTTTGAATGCTATAATAAACGGTTTAGACTTCATACTGAGAACCATATTAGCATTTTAGAAAGACTGCTCTGGCAGCAGCATGAAGTACAGATTGAGAAGCCTTAAGTGGCTGAATCTGAGAGTTGTTAAGGAAGTAGAATCCATAGGTTGGTCACTGAGTAGATGGGAGAAAAATAAGGTAAAGATGAAAATAACTAGTTAGTTTCTGGCTTGGGCAAAATTAGATTTAATGGGGCAGTGGAGGCCAGCAAGGAGGAAGAGGGAGGAAGAAAATGGTGCAATACTTGAGACAAACCCAATCCCTGCCTTTGTGGAGCTTATGATTCTGCAGGGAAGATAGTCATTGAATAAATAAATGTGTGATGGAGGTTTTGAGATAGAAAATACAATGTGTTATAAAATCATCTGTTAAGTGGATTTAACCTTATTTGTTTTGAGGGTTACTGGGTAGGTTAGGGAAGAACTTCCTGAAGTGATGTTTAATCTGAGTAAGAAATGAAGAATGAACAGAGTGGCTAAATGAAGAAAGAAGTGAGCACAAAGGCTAGAAACTACGGGAACAGTGCTGTAGAGAGACAAGGAACCCAAGTGGCTGGAGACAGTTGTGTTCTAGAGGGAGGCAGAACCACAGAACATAATTAGGGATTCTAGAGTTTATCCTCAGTGCAGAGGAGACTAGTGAAGCTAAGGAATGGCACAATCAGCTGCTGCTGGTGTGTGAGGACTCCTTAAATCAAAACATCCTTACAGGAATGTTTTTATACTGGTCCCTTTGTTGCCATTAAAAAAAAAGAAACTGGATGCTTTGGGAAATTTTACTTTAGAAGAACCTCTAGTCTCTATCTCTCTAATAATCAATACATCACTAAATTCAATATAAAGAAAATGAAGACGGATTGTACTAATGACAAATGAAATACAATACATAAAAAACATCCTTTTCAAATGGGGTAAACCCTTGCTTTTAAATACATTGTGGTCTGGGCACTCAGACTAATATCATACAGTAGTCTTCTATCGCACACAGATCCAAATAAAACTCCTAACAATTCTGTGCTTTAAAGAAATAAAGTGCCATTTCAAGTTATTTTTAAAAAACGTGTACAAAAGCAACTTAAACTGATAGAACTGTGTAAGTCCCCAGCTTCAACCCGCACACTGGGCAGTGTTCCGCGGTAGACTGCAGGGAGAGCCTTACTTTGCCAACCACTCAGCGGCAGCCTGGTTGTCCACAGCCTGGGGCTTACTGAGAGCATCTGTGGGCTCCTCTCGCTTCAGCCTGGCATAAGGGTGCTTCGGACAGTGGCGGTTTGCATGGGTGAATCTGCTTAGGCAGCCTTCAAAACACAGAAGGAAACACACTTCATCAGAATCTGGATATCCAGCAGACATGGAAAACGTTCAGTTTCACTGGTATCCGAAAAAAATAAAATAAGATGATGAGATTCATCATTCTGTAATTTGAGGAAAAAAAAAACCTTAAGCTGGTATTATCAATGCCACTGAGAGGAAGGTGAAGACGGTTCTTTCACTTCCTGGTCATTGCAATGTAAATGCATTAAACCCCAGGGGAAAGTAATTTATTAGCACAAGTCATAAAAATATTCAAAAATCTCTGACCCAGGAATTTCGGTCTTGGCATCTGTCATAAAAAAATCCCCAAAGGTAAATAAAGCTTTAAATAGGAAAACAGGCCTCTCATGTTTGTTGATAACAAGCAAATTTTAAAAGCAAATTAAATATTCAATATCTAACACTGAGGCAATCGCTATGTATATGTGCTACATTTGTAACAACTGATATTAATCAAGAAAACCACGGAGCAACAGAACAAAACTGTACTGAATTTCAAATATAACTGTGTAAAAATGTACATAAGAAAAACAGATTAAGAAACTGGTAAAACAGTAAGTAAACACTTAAGAAAAGTGTTAAGAAATTACCAACAGTAGCAATGTTGAGCTGGTAAAATCCACCCCACCCCTGCCCCTCCTGAAAATTTAGACAATAATGTGCTTCCTTCAGTTTAACAGTTAAAAAGTTTAACACCAAAGTAAAAGCCTATGCTAAAGGCTGTATTTACTTGAATAGTTTTCTACTGCCTACAATTGGTTATAGATTTTTAATTGCCCTTTATAAAGATTTTCACCTAAAAAGAATACTTTACTTAAAAATCAATCATTTCCCAGCAATTGAGCCTGGATCACATATTAGCAAGGAAATATTAACTTAAAAGTTTTGATAAAATCTCTATCAAAAATTTCACTTCCTAAAAATTCAAGCAAAAGATATTTTAACCTTTAACTCAAACGGTTATTCCATAAACTTAACTTCTAACACCATACCGTTTTCTGAACAAACAAAAGGTTTTTCTCCGGTGTGAAGACGCTGATGGGTTTTAAGCTGTCCACTTTGAACAAAGGCTTTTCCACAGTCTGGATAGTCACACAGATAAGGTCTCTCACCTAAGTAAACAGATATTATATTTATGAGACAATAAGGTGGGGAGGGGGAAGGGGCAGGGAGAGAGAATCAACCTTTACATAAGTCATGACTGCAAACAACAATAAAACACGTTACAGCCTCTACAGAGCTGCAAATGGAAGCGCTAAGGGCACACGTGGATAGTATGAAGCAGCTAATCACTTTGGAAGCACAATGTTTTCTTTAGCCCTTGAGCTTTTAGGTACCGAGGTTCACAATTTTTGCAGTTATCATCTTCAGCTTATCCCATATTTCCCCCCACAGTCTAAGTCGCTAGCTCTTGCTGATTATTTAAAATGTCTCCACTGCCACCCTCCTCTGGTCAGACTGGTCACCCCCCACCTAGAAGGAAGCCTGGCTGGTTGCTAGTCTCTGCCTCTGTGTACCACTTTTGGAGTAGATGACACAGAGCACTTGCTTTTTCCATCCAACAACTCTCTAAAACCACCCCAAACTCTACTATTCTCCTCGAACAAGCAAAAATGGTCTGCTGACTTTTAAATGGCCCTCTAATACCTGCAATGTAGCTACTGGGTTCGGGAGCAGGGTTTATCTTAACTTCCCTCCTGGAGATTCATTCCAGCCATGAGGCAGTTCCCTACCTTCTACTCCTTGAAATCCCTGTCTTTTCTGCCCATTCAAATCTTCCCAATCCAGTAGGCTCCCAGTGAAACTTCTTCTACCCCCACCGCCCCCACCTCCAAATAATTCAGCAACATATCCCTCCACTAACTTAGTATCCTATATTGTTTCTGTATCATGAACTCTCCTTATACAAAGACGAATAGCACCTTGTACTCCATTTCAATTTCTGTACACGGCATAGTGTCAGGCTAAACAAAGTGCTCAAAAAGGTTGTTGTTCAATCATAATTAAACTTACTTCCTGAATAAACATTCTTTTTGGTCAACAATTATACATTGGTTCTTCCAATATGACTCACAGAACAGTAATGAGTCTTCCCTAAATTTTTTATTTAGAAATGTACTAAATGAATGTAACAGTTGGACACAAGTTAATAAACATAGACTAGAGTAAGAGAAAAGTTTTTCTACTCTCTGAAAGCATATACCATTAGAACTTAACTATAGCATGGAGATCTTGGGCTCAGGTCCCTGGTACACACTGTAATAGGCGTAGAAGTATTGGGTGGCACACAATGGATCAGTGGTAGATCAGTACTGGACTCAAGCACCTTTTTATTATGCCACGTCATCTTGAATCGTGGCAACTGATTCCACACTGGCAACATGTACTCTATAGCTGTGAACCACTTATTTGGGGTTATTTCAGGCTGCTGCTGCTGCTAAGTCACTTCAGTCGTGTCCGACTCTGTGCAACTCCATAGACGGCAGCCCACCAGGCTCCTATGTCCCTGGGATTCTCCAGGCAAAAATACTGGAGTGGGTTGCCACTTCCTTCTCCATATTTCAGGCTAAGTTGATTGAAAAAAATTCTCAGAATCAGATATGCATGAAATAATAGTTTTACTGAATGGTACCTGAATTCAAATCCTCTTGGCCACCTTAGTTTACAATGATTCAAAATTAAAACTTTACCCCTTTTCAGAAATTTAGCTAAGAACACCTATATTCTAGCATGTCATTGAACTATATCTTTTCAAAAACTAAAAGAAAAAAGAAACAGGTGATAACCATAAACATAGTGGAACAAACAGGGGACTACAGGTTAAAAACACAAATTCTATGGCCACCTCATGTGAAAAGTTGACTCACAGGAAAAGACTCTGATGCTGGGAGGGATTAGGGGCAGGAGGAGAAGGGGCAGACAGAGGATGAGATGGCTGGATGGCATCACTGACTCGATGGACGTGAGTCTGAGTGAACTCTGGGAGTTGGTGATGGATAGGGAGGCCTGGCATGCTGCGATTCATTGGGTCTCAAAGAGTCAGACACGACTGAGCGACTGAACTGAACTGAACTGAACAGACCAAGAGAAATAGAATGAGAACCACTTCTAATGGCCACATTCACAAAGTAATAAAAAACAGGTAAAATGAACTTAACCATACATTTTATTTAAGTCAATACATCTAAAATTTTATCATTTCAATTTGTAATCATTATCAAAAATTATTAAGGACATTGTTTACTCTCTTTTTTTCATACTAAGTGTATTTTATACATACTGCTCATGTCAATCTGGACGAGCCACAGTTCAAGTGCTCAAGGGCCACATACGTTACTGTATTGGCAGTATACTTCTAGACTAAAGAGTATGAGAAGTTATAAGTCAGTGGTAATTGGGTGCTTTCGTGCCTCAGTTTCCTCATCTGTAAATTTTTTGATGTCATTATTAGAAATATATGGCTCCTTCAGGGACCCACTTTCTCTGTGGCAAGAACAAGACCCTCTTTATATTATCTTTTTCTTCTCTGTATGGTATTTTAAATGCAAGTATGACTTCTTTACACAAATAAAGATATATGATAGTCTTGGGATAACTACCTATAATATATTTATTTCTGAAAAATTACTTCACCTTAGATTCAAATATCCTGATGGCACTGAGGACTCTAGACATTCTATTAAAAATTTGACTATTAGTGATTTAGGATTTGACTTATAAATCAGTTTTAACAGTCAAACAGACAACTTAAAGGCATATCAAGTAAAATTTGGATAGGATAGAACCAAATTTAGTAATACTCCTGTGACAGCCACACTAATTACCATGACAACTTTAGAAATCACATGGTATCAATGTTCAGAACTATCCCTCCCCACCAAAGGAGAACCTGACTATATGGCGCCCGCCTTTAAAATCTTACAATAAGGAAATGTGAGGCAACTAAAAAATTAATTTATAGGCCTAAACATCAAATCAGCTTTCATTTAAGTTTCACTTTTGGCATTCGCTAAAATTTGCTCAACTTACCTGTATGAGTCCTTTTGTGAGCCTGGAGTGATTTCTCCCGTGGAAACACCCTATTACAGATGTTACAACGGATTCTGCTGGACGAATGCTCTCCTTCATTTATTAAATCCCGTACAGTATCTGCTCTGGGTCTACCACGTCGGATTCCATCCTGTTAACAATTTGTAAAACATTAATATAATTTATTTCACTCCACTCATTAAAATATAGTATCATAATTCAGGCATACTTTGTGTCAGTTCAATTCAGTCGCTCAGTCGTGTCCGACTCTTTGCAACCCCATGAATCGCAGCACGCCAGGCCTCCCTGTCCATCACCAACTCCTGGAGTTTACCCAGACTCATGTCCATCAAGTCGGTGATGCCATCCAGCCATCTCATCTCATCCTCTGTCATCCCCTTCTCCTCCTGCCCTCAATCCCTCCCAGCATCAGGGTCTTTTCCAGTGAGTCAGCTCTTCGCATCAGGTGGCCAAAGTATTGGAGTTTCAGCTTCAGCATCAGTCCTTCCAATGAACATCCAGGACTGATCTCCTTTAGGATGGACTGGTTGGATCTCCTTGCAGTCCAAGGGACTCTCAAGAGTCTTCTCCAACACCACAGTTCAAAAGCATCAATTCTTTGGTGCTCAGCTTTCTTTATAGTCCAACTCTCACATCCATTCATGACTACTGGAAAAACCACAGCCTTGACTAGACAGAACTTTGTTGGCAAAGTAATGTCTCTGCTTTTCAATATGCTGTCTAGGTTGGTCATAACTTTCCTTCTAAGGACTAAGCGTCTTTTAATTTCATGGCTGCAATCACAATCTGCAGTGATTTTGGAGCCCAGAAAAATAAAGTCAGCCACTGTTTCCCCATCTATTTCCCATGAAGTGATGGGACCAGATGCCATGATCTTAGTTTTCTGAATGTTGAGCTTTAAGCCAACTTTTTCACTCTCCTCTTTCACTTTCATCAAGAGGCTCTTTAGTTCTTCTTCACTTTCTGCCATAAGAGTGGTGTCATCTGCATATCTGAGGTTATTGATATTTCACCTGGCAATCTTGATTCCAGCTTGTGCTTCTTCCAGCCCAGCGTTTCTCAGGATGTACTCTGCATAGATGTTAAATAAGCAGGGTGACAATATACAGCCTTGACGTACTCCTTTTCCTATTTGGAACCAGTGTGTTGTTCCATGTCCAGTTCTAACTGTTGCTTCCTGACCTGCATATAAGTTTCTCAAGAGGCAGGTCAGGTGGTCTGGTATTCCCATCTCTTTCAGAATTTTCCACAGTTTTTTGTGATCCGCACAGTCAAAGGCTTTGGCATAGTCAATAAAGCAGAAATAGATGTTTTTCTGGAACTCTCTTGCTTTTTCGATGATCCAGCAGATGTTGGCAATTTGATCTCTGGTTCCTCTGCCTTTTCTAAAACCAGCTTGAACATCTGGAAGTTCACGGTTCACATATTGCTGAAGCCTGGCTTGGAGAATTTGAGCATTACTTTAGTAGCGTGTGCTGCTGCTGCTAAGTCGCTTCAATCGTGTCTGACTCTGTGCAACCCCATAGACAGCAGCCCACAAGGCTCCCCCGTCCCTGGGATTCTCCAGGCAAGAACACTGGAGTGGGTTGCCATATTGTGCGGTAGTTTGAGCATTCTTTGGCATTGCCTTTCTTTGGGATTGGAATGAAAAGCACTTTGCAGACACTGCATTTATTACAATTGAAGGATTTGTAGCAACTCTGTGTAGTCAGATGGTAGTTAGCATTTTTTAGAAATAAATTTTTTTTTTTTTGGCTGCTCTGGGTCTTCATTGCTGTGTGCCGGCTTTCTGTAGTTGTGGCAAGCGGGGGTTACTCTCTAGTTGCAGTGTGCGGGCTTCTCATTGTGGTAATTTCTCTTGTTGTAGTTCCTGGGCTCTAAAGCACAGGCTCAGTAGTTGTGGCACACAGGCTCAGTTGCCCCACAGCATGTGGTATCCTCCTGGACCACGGATCAAACCCATGTCCCCTGAATTGGCAGGTGGATTCTTAACCACTGGACCACCAGCGAAGCACCAAAGTGTTTTTTGGACAGCAAGGAGATCAAACCAGTCAATTCTAAAGGAAATCAACCCTAAATATTCATTGGAAGGACTGATGCTGGAGCTGAAGCTCCAGTACTTTGCCCATTTGCTGCAAAGAGCAGATTCCTTGGAAAAGACCCTGATGCTGGGAAAGACTGAAGGCAGGAGGAGAAGTGGGGGAACAGAGGATGAGATGGTTGGATTGTCATTGTTGTCATTGACTCAATGGACATGAGTCTGAAAAAACTCTGGGAGATACTGAAGGACAGGGAGGCCTGGAGTGCTGCAGTCCATGGGGTTGCAAAGAGTCAGACATGACTTAGCGACTGAACAACATTTTTTTTTTAGACATAATGCTATTGCACACTAAAGAAACTATAGTATAACATAACTTTTTATTCACTAAGAAACCAAAAAAGTTGCGTGACTTGCTTTATTGCAGTATTGGCTTTACTGCAGCAGTCTAGGACTAAACCCACAGAATCTCAAAGGTGTGCCTGTAAATAACCATTTAATACCTTTCTTCAGTGACATCAGTGAAATGGCAGAGTAGGTAGTTTCAAGGTCCCACCCCCCCACAAATCACTGAAAAATCAAGCAAAAACTGCCAAAATCAGCTTTGTCACAACTCCAGAAAATAATTAGAAATTTACAGCAACTCAGCCAACAATAACTCAAGAAACTAGCAATGTAAAACTGTAGGAAAGTTGTGTAGCACATTTAACAACTCCTTGCCCCACCCTCTCCTCACAGTGGTCTTTGAAGATAGTTGTCTTCATTCTCAGTGTAGGATCCCAGTCCCTGGTTCAAGAGAGAAGACTTTATATTCTGAAAGAATTGTGTTTGCCTGTTTTCCCCAGCCTGGGGGCTACCTGAAGCTCTGACTAACTTAGAACTCTCTCTGGGCAGAAAAGTGGCTACATGGAGGGCATCTCTCCAAAACCTTGTAAGGCCAATAACAACTTACTGCCACCTGGGGAAAAAGATTTCAACAAAGGCACACAGACACACCAAAAGCCTGGGAGGACAAGCTGGGGAGAGAATTTCTTTGGGAAGTTAGGGCATTGAAAAGTGCCCACATATCCTAAAGGAAGGAATTTAGAAAGCCACATACTTGCCCAGCACAGGAATCATACTCAGAAAAGATATGAGAAGAATCAAAGCTTTCACTTCTGACTGATTTTTAGGCTCAGCACAAGCAAGAAATGAAGGTTAAAACAGAATTGTAAACAGTCTGGCTAAGTATATAAGGAGAACTACAGCACAGAACCATTCTGCAAAGTTAAAGGGTTTTACTTTTTTACTTTTTCTTTCTCCACCACCAACCCCTCCCACAACCCTGCCCCCTGTTTGGTTCCAAGCACTCAAGAAAATCTCAAAACATGAGCTGATCTCAAGCTAAAGAAAACAGACTTCAGAGAACAAATGCAACAAAGAGTTTACAAAAAATACACACACAAAAAAAAACCAAGAAAAGTCACCAAACAACTACAAACCACAGTACACAACTAAAACGAACTCTGAGGAGAGAGAGTTTCATTTCCAGAGCTACTCCTTCATAATATGCAAAACACCCAGTTTTCAACAATGTTTCACAAAGCATGCAAGAAAAAAAAATACGACCCATGCATAAGAGTTAATTTTTCCTACGAGGAAGCAGACCTTGGGCTTACTAGTCAAAGAAGTTAAATAAACTGTCTTAAATACGTTGAAAGAGGTAATAGAAACCATGGACAAAGAACAAAAGAAAACCAGGAGAACTCTGTTTCAACAAACAGAGAATGCCAATAAAGAAACAAATTATGTTTAAAATATAGAAATTCTAGAACTAAAAAATACAATAACCGAAATGAAGAAGAAGAAAAAAATTTCACTCCAGAGTCTTAATGGCAGATTTGAACTGGCAGGAGGAAAGAACCTGCAAATTCAAAAATAGGTCAACTATTTTTAATCCAGTCTGAGGAACAAAGAATGAACAGGGCCTAAGGCACCAGTAAGACATCAAGTGTCTTACGGGCCCATTTGGGCTGCTGAAACAAAATACTACACACTGGGTAACTTATAAACAACAGAAATTTATTTCTCACAGTTCTTGTGGTTGTAAAGTCCAAGGTTAAGGTGCCGGCATGGTCAGGTGAGCGACTACTTCCTGGTTCACAGCCAGTGCCTTCTTGCTGTGTCCTCACATGGCAGAAGCGGGCAGGAGAGCTCTCCAGGGCTTCTTTCATAACGGCTTTAATTCTGTTTATGAGGGCTCCACCTCCATGACCTAACCACCTCCCAAAGGCCCCATCTCCTAACACCATCATTTTGGGGGTCAGGATCTCAACACACAAATTTAGGGGGACACCTTAGCATTAAGCTTATCAACACACACACGCAATCAGAGATCCAGAGGCAAGAGGAAATAGGGCAGAAAGAATATTTAAAGATATAATGGCTGCAAACTTCCCAGAGTTGATAAGACACAAGTCTAAACCCCCAAGAAGGTCAATCAACTTCTATAATAAACACAAAGAGAGATGCAAAGGGAGACATAATCAAACAATCAAAAGACAAAGATTCTGGAAGCAGTTTTTGTCAGTTTTTATCATGCCTACAAATTCTAAATAGGATTAACAGCTGATTTCTCAGGAGAAATTGTACAAATCAGTGGGATATGTTTAAAGTGCTGAGAGGGAAAAAAAATCAAACAATAATCTTATATTCAACAAAACTATTGTTAAAAAATGAAGACATTAAGCATTCCAAGATAAACGCTAAGAGTTCATTGCTAGCAGGTCTGCCCTACAATAAATCTGAAGGGAGTTAATTCTTCAGACAAAAATGAAAAGACACTAGACAATTACTCAAAGCCATACAAAGAAATAAACAACACCAGGTAACTACCTAAGCTAGAAGTATTGTACTTTGGGCTTATAACGTCTCTCTTCTGTCCTATATAAAAGGCAAATGCCAAGTGTATTAAAAAATAATAAATCTTTGTTAGTGGGAACACAATATAAGGTATAATTGTGACAACAATAACAAAAATGGAGAGAAACAGAAATATATGGGAGCAGAACTTTTGTATACTATTGGAACTAAGGTGATATTAATTCAAAATAGTTATTTTTCACATTTTTAAGAAGTTAAGCAAAATTCCCAAGGTCATCACTAAAAAGAAGAAAGGAAGGAAAAGAATACCAGAAAAGGAAACAAGAAAGGAAAGAAAACGATAAACTACAAAAAACTCAATCACAAAAGGAGGCAGTAATGGAGGAATTCATAAACACAATAGGTATAAGACATATAGAAAACAAAAGGGGAGTAGTTCTTCCTCATAAGTAATCACTTTAAATGTAAATCGATTAAATACTACAAACAAAAAGCACAGATTGGCAGAATGGATTTTTTTTTTTTTTAATGAACCAACTATATGCTATCAACAAGAAGCTCACCTTAGAGCCAAAAACATAAAAAGGTTAAAAGTGAAAGGATGAAAAAGAGAACAATTATAAACACATGCATACCTAACAACAGAGCTCCAAAGATATATGAAGCAAAAACTGGCAGAACTGAAAATAAAATGAGATAGTTCAAAAAAGCTGGAGATTTTCACTCCAATTAATGGATAGGACAATTAGACAGGTCAACAAAGATACAGAAGACTTGAATAACACTATGAACCAACTACACCTAAAGACACATGCAGAACATTTCACACAAAAACAGAAAAATACCCATTTTTCTCAAGTGCACATGGAGCATTTCCCAAGACAGACCATATGTTGGGCCCAAAGCAAGTATCAGTAAATTTTAAAAGATTGAAATCATCCAAAGCATCTTCTCTGACACACATGGAATGAAACTATAAACTGGTAACTGAAAGAAAACTGGAAAACACATAAAATATGTGATAATTAAACACTCTTAAATAGCCAATGGGTCAAAGAAGAGATCATATACACAGGTTCAATGCAACCCATATTAAAATCCCAAAGGTCTTTGCAGAAATGGAAAAAGCAATCCTCTACTCATGGAACTGCAAGAGGTTCTAAGTAGGCAAAACAATATAGCAATGGAAATTAAGACAGTGTGGTACTGGTGTAAGGATAGACATAGGCCAATGAAATGAAATTGGGAGTCAAGAAATAAACCTTTATTCTATGGCCAACTGATTTTCAACAAGGGTTCCAAGAACACTCAATGGGGAAAGAACAGCTCTTCAACAGTTCTTAGATAACTGGATTTCTTCCTGCAAAAGAATGAAATCGTACCTCACACAATATATCAAAAATTAACTCAAAACGCATCACACCAAAATGTGAAAGCTGAAACTTTAAAACTCTTTTTAAAAAAAAGAAAAGGGATAAATATTCATGACCTCAGATTTGACAGTGGATTCTTAGATGTGGCACCAATAGCATAAGCAACAGAAGAATACACAAACTGGACTTCAAATTAAAAACATTTGCACGTCAAAAGACATTATCAAGAAAGTGAAAAGACAACCTAGAGAATGGGATACAATAAGTTGCAAATCATTTATCTGATAGGTTTCAGTATCTAGAATATATAAAGAACTTTTGCAACACAACAAAAAGAAAACTCAAATAAAAAAGGGGCAAAGGACTTGAATAGACATTTCTCCAAAGCAGTTATATTGATACATATGGCCAGCAAGGTCATGGAAATACAAATCAAAACCACAGTTCAGGTTAATTATACTTCAGTAAAGCCTGAAGAGAAAAAAATTAATTTAAAAAAAAACACAGTGAAATACTATTTCACACCAACTCAATTATATTTAAAAAAAAAAAAAAAAAAAACCAGGAACATAAGTAGGAAATAAGGTGATTTTTGGCATGAATGTGGAGAAACTGGAAACTTCTGCTGGTGGGAATGTAAAGTGGTTTAGCCATTTTGGAAGAGATTGACAGTGTGATACAATATCATATATATATATGTACATATACACATACAATGGAATGTTATTCAGTGATAGAAACAGTCATACATGCTACATGGTGGATGACCCTCAGAAAACAGTATACTAAATAAAAGAAGTCAGACACAGAAGGCCACATATTGTATGATCTATGTTATAAGATGTCCAGACAGAAAACAGTTGGTGTTTTTCAGAGACTGCCTATAGAGGGGAAAAACGAGTGGCTAAATAATGAATAAGCAACTTTCTTTGGGGGTGATGAAAATGTTTTGAAGCTTGATATAGATGGTAGTTTCACAACCTTGTGAACTACCAAGTGTCAGTGAATTACAATTTAAGATGGTCAATTTTATGCTATGCAAATGTCAGCTCAATAAAAAAAAACAACTAAAGAGCTCAGAACATACTATGGCCTTTAGTTAATAATGTATCAATTTGGTTCATTAATTACAGTGAATGTGGGACTTCCCTAGGGGTCCAGTGGCTGAGATTCTGCACTCCCAATGCAGGGGGCCCAGATCTGATCCCTGGTTGGGGAATTAGATGGCACATGCCACAAATGAGACCTGGTGTAGCAAAATAAAAATATACTAAGCACAACACGTGTCAAAATGATGTAAGATAATGGCAACAGAGGAGACTGGGTACATGCTTTATGGGAACTCCTTGTACTGTCTTAAGATTTCTAGGTATCTAAAACTAATCAACCATAAGCATTTACTTGGAGAAAAAAAAAAAAAAAAGCTTTCTTCCCAGGTAAGTTACATTTTTACACATACAAGTTATATATAAAAAATAACACCTACATCCAAACTGAAGATGTCTTTACTGCTTTCCATATAAAAACCTAAAGTCTTCCTAAAGCTTAAAAACATCACCTGAAACCTTGATAATAAGCAAGATTCCCTTCAGTCAATGTTCACCTTGTAAGAAAAGCATAATCTCAATATGGATGAGTATCTTATAGGATAAATCATGTCTAAATATTCATAGATATTAAAACCTATTTTGCCAACAGCTTAGAGATGGAAGCAACCTAAATGTTCACTGACAAATGAATGGACAAAAGAAATGTGATATTTTCTTATTATTCAGCCTTAAAAAAGGCAAGTCTGTCATATGCTACAACATGGATGAACATTAAGGACATTATTCCAAGTGAAATAAGTCACAAAAAGATAAATACTACATGATTCCACTTATATGAGGTATCTAAAGAGTTTCAAAACTCTTAAAACAAAGCAGAATGGTGGTTGTCAGGATCCAGAATGGAGAAAATGGGAGCTAGATGGGTATAGTTTCAGTTTCACAAGATAAAAAAGTTCTGGAGTTCTATTATGACAATGTTCATATAGTTAGTACTTTAAAATGGTTAAGTTGGTAAATTTTTTGTTTTTTCTTTTTTGCCACAAAAGTGAAAAAAGAAAAAAAGAATGTAAGAGAGCACTGTGGCAGATTATTAACAATGTTAAAATATTCACTGCCCCTCCCTCCTGTCAGCCCCATGGAGGCCAACTTGGCCATATGGCTTGGCTTTGACCAATAAAACATGAGTGGAAATTACATGTGTGACCTCTGAGCAAAAGGTTTACAAGCCATCACAAGGTTCTACCATCTCTCATTCTGCTCCACCTTAAGACTAACATGTCCCAGGTAGGGAACATTCCCTTCTAGGTCCCAGAATGACAGGATAAAGAGCACCCTCACAGGATGCATAATACAAGCTTTGCATAGGTTGAGATTGAGATTTTGAGGTTGTATTCTGCAGCATGGTTTAGCCTAAGCTAACTGACTCAGGTATGTTGTTAATATATGTTTGTTGATGGGATAAAAATCTCACCCATTCTCCACAATAACTGTATAAATTATTGCTGGTTATGGTATCATGGGGCTTCCCTGATAGCTCAGCTGGTAAAGAATCTGCCTGCAATGTGGGAGACCTGGGTTTGATCCCTGGGTTGGGAAGATCCCTTGGAGAAGGGAATGGCTACCCACTCCAGTATTCTGGCCTGGAGAATTCCATGGACTATAGTCCATGGGGTCTCAAAGAGTCGGACATGACTGAGCAACCTTCACTTCACTTCATGGTATCATGAATAATTGTTCTAAATGCAAAATAAACACACCATCTATGATCCATAAAAATCACAGGTGATTGGTTCTGTTAAGAAAGAAATGGAACATGAAATAAGGTTAATTAAAAACTTTAGTGATTCAGCTCCGCCACAGCAAAAAGGATCATTTCCCTACTATTTTTTAAATACATAAAACATACTATTCACTGTATTACAATTTGAAATAACTGATTTAGTATCAAATAAGTAAACTATTTAATATCAAAATTTTAAGATTACCCATTATTATTTTCTGATTTTGGTTAAAAAAAAATTAACAAGCATGTTTTACAGTGGGGGAACATTTTTTGTTTAAGTTAACTATTTGGTTGCTTCCCAGTAACTCTAAGATCTTGTCTCAGCTACAAACTACATGTTCATTTTCCAAATGAGAAATAGAGCTGAAAAATGCAACATAATCCAACATCTCAGTGATATGCAGGTAAAGCTTCACTAAATGTATTCTTTTAGCTAAGAAAATTAAGCAAGGCAAGTAATCATCTGCTACCCTAAATAAATGAAAAAAGAGCATCTTTTAACCATATATACAAAAATGTCACTCTAAGAAAACACTTTTCATTTCAGCCTTAGCAATTAAAAACAAAAGCATGTTTCCATGTACACTTTGACAATAACAAAGTGTTAACTCATCAGTGACTAAGTATACTTGTAGTTTAAGAGACAAACCTTGTCAAGACTACTTGATGATCTGCAAAAATAATAATAATAAATAATTAGAAACTCTAACATATCTTATTGCTGCCACTGCTGCTAAGTCGCTACAGTTGTGTCTGACTCTGGCGACCCCGTAGACGGCAGCCCACCAGGCTCCCCCATCCCTGGGATTCTCCAGGCAAGAACACTGGAGTGGGTTGCCATTTCCTTCTCCAACGCATGAAAGTGAAAAGTGAAAGTGAAGTCACTCAAGCACATCCGACTCCTAGTGACCCCATGGACTGCAGCCTACCACCAGCCTCCTCCGTCCATGGGATTTTCCAGGCAAGAGTACTGGAGTGGGGTGCCATTGCCTTCTTTGCATCTTATTGCTATTATATGGCAACTGCGGCAAAATAAGCTACTAGAAAGAAGTAAAATAAATATATTGCTAAAAATGTTTGCATATCTCAGCAATTTTAATTTTTAAAACAATCCCAATACCACCAAAAGGTAGTGATTTAAAAATGTTTTCTAAAATATGTCACGATAAATGTTTTATTTTCAAACATCAATAACTTTAAAGTTATTTAATAAAGTTTGAGTTATTTCTCAAGACACTTAGAATAATGTACACATTTCCCTAGGCTTTCAAAAAAGCTATATTCAAACTTGATGTTCACATGATTACTAAAAACACTAAAAGTTCTTGACACATTTTTTTACAAAGCAAAATTTGAATAAAGTACACAAACAACCTGGAAGGAAAAGAAAAACAGTTTTCAGTAGAAGAGGTGTATACCTTCTTGTTTTTATGAGAAAATGTAAATAGATCTTATTTCCCTTTTCCAATTCAGATTTGATCCAAATTTCCTGTGGCTCACATATCTGCTTCCTAACGCCATCCGTTACTTTGACTTATCTTCACAACTTTACAAGTCTTAATTTGTATCTATCTATTGTGGAAAATTTTGAAAGAGATGGGACTACCAGACCACCTGACCTGCCTCTTGAGAAATCTGTATGCAGGTCAGGAAGCAACAGTTAGAACTGGACATGGAACAGACTGGTTCCAAATAGGAAAAGGAGTACATCAAGGCTGTATATTGTCACCCTGCTTATTTAACTTATATGCAGAGTACATCCTGAGAAATGCTGGGCTGGAAGAAGCACAAGCTGGAATCAAGATTGCCAGGAGAAATATCAATAACCTCAGATAATGCAGATGACACCACCCTTATGGCAGGAAGTGAAGAGGAACTAAAGAGCCTCTTGATGAGAGTGAAAAAGGAGAGTGAAAGAGTTGGCTTAAAGCTCAACATTCAGAAAACTTAAGATCATGGCATCTGGTCGCATCATTTCATGGGAAATAGATGGGGAAACAGTGTCAGACTTTATTTTTTGGGGCTCCAAAATCACTGCAGTCATGAAATTCAAAGACGCTTATTCCTTGGAAGGAAAGTTATGACCAACCTAGACAGCATATTCAAAAGCAGAGATATTACTTTGCCAACAAAGGTCCGTCTAGTCAAGGCTATGGTTTTTCCAGTGGTCATGTATGGATGTGAGAGTTGGACTGTGAAGAAAGCTGAGCGCCGAAGAATTGATGCTTTTGAATTGTGGTGTTGGAGAAGACTCTTGAGAGTCCCTTGGACTGCAAGGAGATCCAACCAGTCCATCCTAAAGGAGATCAGTCCTGGGTGTTCATTGGAAGGACTGATGCTGAAGCTGAAACTCCAGTACTTTGGCCACCTCATGCGAAGAGCTGACTCACTGGAAAAGACCCTGATGCTGGGAGGGATTGAGGGCAGGAGGAGAAGGGGATGACAGAGGATGAGATGGCTGGATGGCATCACCGACTTGATGGACACGAGTTTGGGTAAACTCCAGGAGTTGGCGATGGACAGGGAGGCCTGGCGTGCTGCGATTCATGGGTTTGCAAAGAGTCGGATACGACTGAGCGACTGAACTGAACTGAACTGAACTGACTGATTACATGTACTCTCATAAAGCACTTCAATTGAGATATCATTTTGAATAGTGTATTTTATAAGTCTACTTGCATCTTCTTTTTTGGGGGGGTACACTGGGTGTTCATTGCTACATCCTGGCTTTCTCTAGTTGCAGTAAGAAGGGGCTGCTTCTAGTCATGGTGCATGGGCTTCTTATTACACTGGTTTCTCTTGTTGCAGAGCACAGGCTGTTCTGGAGTATGTAAGCTTCAGTGTTGTGGTGCATGGGCTTAGTTTCCCTGCTGCATGTGAAATCTTCCTGGACTAGGGATTGAACCCATGTTTCCTGCATTGGCAGGCGGGTTCTTAACCACTGGACCACCAAGAAAGTCCATTTTTCCTTTTCCTTTTTTGGACAAGCCACCCAGCACACAGGATCTTAGTTCCCCCACCAGGAGTTGACCAGAGATCAAACCCATGCCTCCTACAGTGGAAGAGTCCTAACCACTGGACTACCAGGAAATTTCCTACTTGAATCTTAATATTAAAGGAAAAAAAACAAAAAACCCTAAAGTCAACTCACAGAAGCAGTATCATGTAGGGATTAAGAGTAAGAGCTCTAAAAGGTTCCAATCAGTTCTGCTGCTTATCATATGATATTAACTTTGGGGACTTCTCTAATTCTTTTCATCAGATAAACAAGGTAAATTGATTAAAAAATTCAAAACAATCAACACAAAGTCTGGTGGTTTGCTCTGCAAGGCAATGAATAATAAATAGTGGCTACTGTGTTGATGAAACATGTTAATACGATGTTATGTTTAAATATGGTGGTGATCAAAACTATTGGCTACTACAAGGCTATGGGCTACTACAAGGCTAAGTACAGTTTAGACGTTTAAAATGATCTGTGATAGAAAGGTGAAACAGGATAGGCAGCTGGCAGGTCTTGAAGGGTAAATCTGAGGATGTGCAGAGAAGTCAAACTACACAGGTCCCACAGTGGAAGAATAACTTCATGAATGCAATCTGAGTAAAGGGCACAAGCTATGGGGGCTTGGAATATCCTTTGCCAGAGGAATATTAGACCTGCTCCCTTCCGTCCCAGAATTCTACAACCTGGGGAGAGACAGTGGTAATATATAACTGTATCCCAATAGTGCTAAACAATCTTGTGATGAGGGGCCAAAATAAGCTGGCAGAAGTTGGATATTTTCCCCACAGGCAGGGGAGGCAAAAATTGGGCAACAACAAACAAGCAAGGACTGAGATGCTGAAGCCTCCCTTCCCAGCAGTGGTAACAAATAGTGAATGAACACAAATGTTCTCAAACCCATAGCAGTTATTGCCTCTTACCCAAATACTGAGAGAAGGGGGAGGGGGGAGGGGGCCAGAGGGAAGCATGCTATTGGCATCAACTATATCTCAGACTTGTCTTCCATCTTCCCAAAAGGTGAGCCGATTCTGATTCACTCATGCATGTGGAGATAAAAGAACTATGAGTACTTTAGAAAAGCAAAACAAAAGAATTAGACTAAAAGTAAAGAATGTACTGATCATAAATCAAACTAGGTAACTGCCTTAAAGCAAAGTATATTCCAGACCTTCCCCCATCAGGATGGAGATGCTAAATGAATGAATTTTTTGGAGCTGTATTTGGATTCTTCACTGATAAAAGGATCAACTTGTCTAACAATTTATGAAACAGTTATAGTATGAAGGACTGTGAGGAGGGAAAAAAGTAACATGTATAAAAGCTTTTTACATGTTTTTCATTAACTTGTACTATATTTTACCTCTGATAATAGACAAAGTAAAAATAAAATTCAAACTCATGCATTATTAAGAACTTTTTTTTAAAGATTTATGTGAAGATAGACTGTTTGGGGCCAAAAATCCAAACCAAACAACAAAAAAACCCCATACCTATAGAATTTCATTTATCTATGATAACATTAACCTCCTTGGATAATCCAAAATTAGATTCAGTTATAATCAGGAATAAAATAATAGATGCAAAATCTTCTACAAGTAAATTATGCATATATGTCTTTATGTTGCTCAACTATATAACCTACTATATGTTTTTTTCAAGTGGTAAACATGTAAATATATTAATATGGAAAAATACCTAGGCTACCCAGCCAGCTTATTAAAGCCTATTTAGAGACAGCACACTGTGATTGCTCACTTCACAAATACAGCACTAATATAAATATTTCTACTACTTCTTTCAAATTTTTACTTAAGTATAGCTTTAAGAGTTGAAGTGTGTCAAGACATACAGCTGTATAATTACAGTTCTTTAATAACAATGCAATTAGTAACAAAGTGTACCAATTTCCTCAGGGCTCAACAGAGTTTCAGTATCTTTGCTACTGTGTGTAAAATGATGACCAACTTGTTTCAATTTATACAGTATTTGCCAATATAGATGTACTTATCCACAAGGTGATTTGTTTTATCTTTAACAAACTGCTTACCTTATATAGCCACTTAACTAATAGAACTTGAATGCTAGACATATCAGCACTACTCATTACACAAATACTTTTCTGTTATTGTTTAGTAGCTAACTCGTGTCCGACTCTACTATGACCCCATGGACTGAACCCCCCAGGCTCCGCTGTTCATGGGATTTCCCAGGCAACAACACCGGAGTGGGTTGCCATTTCCTTCTCCAGGGGATTTTCCTCACCCAGGAATGGAACTCGCGTCTCCTGCCTTAGCAGGCCGATTCTTTACCACTGAGCCACCATGGAAGCCCTGCTTCAGAACTTGGAGCCACAAAAACGCGTCTATCCTATCAGCATTCCTGCTACCTAGCTGTGTACCTTGGGGAGCTCCCTTCACCAATACCTCTAAGTATCAATTGCCTGATCCGTAAATTGTAGGTTTGAATCCTTCCCGGTTCTAAAACAGACCGAGTCTCCAAGCAATTTGAAGTCGGTGACAACAGCGTCCGATTCCACTCTGTGCTCTCATAACATAGCAAAGTTGTACGCTTACTTAGTACAACTGGGAGCCAGTTGTACTCGCTGGGTAAGATTCCCCTAAGTCCCTTCTTGTTCTTCGGCCGTCTCCGCAAGGCATCTTTAGCAGGGTCGTGGTGTCTGCAGTGATGGAGCAGAAACGGCGCAACCCCTCCCTTCCTGCACCCAGAGGAACAGCTGAAGGCCTGCGGCCCCTTCCCGCCCTCTCCCTCCAGAGAGGACTCAGCGGTGAGCCGAACGGCTGACAAAGCCGGCTGACCATTCCGGTCCGTGACCCCCAGGCCGCGTTCCCGCCCACTGCACCTGCTGGCCAGTGGCTTCTATTCCGCTGGGCCTCCCCAAGCCCCTGCCGAAGTCACGTGACTGAAGTCCAGTCCCGCCCCCTAGTGGGGGGGCCAGATTTTTGGCGCGCGGCAGTGACGTCAGCGTCCTGTCACCCGCCACCACCCGCCCCCGCCGCAGCGAAAGAGACCTCGCGTTTTTAACTCGGCCCCGCCCCGCCCGCCGAGCCCGCGGGCGCTGCCGGCCCCGCAGCGCCGTTAACGGGCCTTGACTGCCCCGCGCCCCCCCCGCCTGCGCCACTTACCTTGAGGTGGCCGCTGTCCGGGCTGCTCGCCTCCTCCTCGTCTTCACCTCCCGAGGCGGCGGCGGCCGAGACGGTGGGCGGCGGCGCGCCCCGTCCGCGAAGCCCCAGGTGCTCGGCGGTGGCGGCGGCGGCAGGCAAGGCAGCCGAGGCTGCGCCCCCGGAGGCTCCGGGGCTGAGCGTCACGTTGTGCGCGTTCTCGCCCCAGCGCCACGGGTACACCATGAAGTCGCTGAAGCCAGGGCTGGTGGGGATGAGCGGAGGCGGCGGCTCTGGCTCCCCTCCGCCGCCGCATGTGGGCTTGATCGGGGTCGTCCTGATGACCGACACCAGCACCCGCTTCGGGGAATCCTGGCAGAAGATGACGGGCGGCGGCTGAGGGGCGTTGTCCGCCATCTGCGCCTCCACACCCCGGATCATTGCCTGGCCCGGATCCGCAGCTCTGGCGGCCGTGGGCCGCACTCCCCGAGCCCGGGTCTGGTCCTTGCTCCGCTCGCCGGCGCTGCTCCGAGTTGCTGGCTCTCAGTCTTGCCGGCTCTCAGTCCCGCCGGCTCATGGCAGGCGGACGTTTCCTGGAACTCGCCTGCGCTGCGGCCAGTGAAGGAACAGAACGGCTCGGCCGGACCAGACGGTCAGGGCTGGACCCCCAACCCTTGGGTCAAACCCGCTCTCCGCTGTTTATACTCTCCAACGCAGGCTGCAGCTGCAGGAAGCAGCGGGCGGCTTGCCTTTGCGATGACAGGGGAGCTGGACGCGAGGCGCCGAGCCCCCGAAAATAACAACCTGCCGCCGGGGTCCCTACTCCTGTTTTTCCCGCGTTACATTTCGCGCCTGGGCGGAACCAATCACCGCAAGGCCCCTGCCCGCTGGCCGCAGCGGCGAGTGACAGGACGCGCGAGCCAATGGCCGGGCCTGGACTTCTTTCTAGCCAGACCGGGGCGGAGCCGGACCTGCGCGCGGGTCCTTTCTGCCATGCTATTGGCCGCCGCTCTTGTATTTTTTTTTTCTTCCAGAGGAGCCAACAGCGTTCGAAACTCCAGGGGAGCGCGCGACGTCGGCACTCACCCAGACACACCCTCCGGGAGCCCCGCCCCTGCTGTCCCTCTGCGCGGGTAGTCGAGGTTGGCGACCAGTGGGGGTGACGGGCAGGGGCAAGCGACAAGAGGGTTGCTGATTGGAGAGGTATCGGTGACGGGGCGGGCTAGGGGCGGTCGTTGGCCGGCTGGGGCTTGCGTCTGCCCACCCCACCCGCCTGTGGCTGTTGGGCTGTAGTTCCCGCGCGGCTGCGAATTTAAAGGGCTGGGGCCCGCGTCGCCCTCCCGGTTCTCAGCTCCCGCCACCCGCTCAAGAGAGACCGAGGCCTTCCTACTGTAGTTTCTAGTAGATACCAAGAAGTGTGTAGTTTCTTAATGATTCCCGTCTGCCCAGCTGTTAGACTCGCTGAGTGGACCCAATCCGCGCCCCCGACTCGTCCCAAGACTGAGGTGGGCATCAGTCCTAGCCTTCGCCTCCTCGGGCGTCGGTTTCCCATCTGTGCTAAGTAGGATAGTTAAGGAGGTCATCTCTGAGTTCCCTGTATGCTGCTCGCACCTCGGAGAGAAACGAACGCAGGCGAGTGTCCATTCTCACGCTCGAGACGGATGCCCCAAAGACGCCAGAGGACTCCCTGCCCTCCCTGCCGCGGATCCAAACCCAGTCTGGGGCCGCCCCTTCATCCCCTATCTGAAAGGGTGTGGAGCTATGGATGCCCCGGTCATTCCAGACCCCACTCGGCACCCAAGGGATCTTGATTGACAGGAATCAAAAGTCTGACAGTCAACCTCCCCCCGCCCAACCCGTGTCAGGGGCACTTTGGGTCTCAGAAAGGGATGGGGCAAAATGGAATGTCCAGCCTCGTATTCCCTAGAATGTGAAAGAAGTGACTGTCTTGTTTTGTTCTTTGCTGTATTGCCAGGGCCAAGCCTGACTTGTTTTAGACTTTCAATAAATATTTGTTGAATAAATGAATGAATATCCAGTAGTTAACAGTTAGGATTAGTAATTAGAACAGGCCTGCATAATAGATAGCTGAGTATTCTCTCCCTGTCTGCCCCCACCCCCAATACACACATCTGTCCCCTAAGTGTTTAAAAACAAGTACAACTTATATAAACAATTTCTAAGATACATTTTTAAGTGATTTTTAAAAAAAATATGGAATAGTGTGATTTTTTTTCACATATTTTAAAAGGTGAGGGGAAATATATACACTTCAGCTTTTAAATATACAAAGTACCTCTAGCAAGGTACACAAGAAACTGATACATAAGTTGACCCCAAGGAGGGGAGTTGTGTAACTGGGAAACAAATGGAAAGATTTCAGAAGATACAACATATAATTTTGTATCTTCTGAAATTTGAAGCAAGTGAAAATATCTTTTTAGTAAAAAAATAGTATGTATGTACCATTTCCTGGAGGCTTACTGTATTAATAGCATATATCTACCAATAAGGTAGATGAATGCTTCTCTCACGTTCTACTGCTCTCAACAATTCTGTGAGGTAGGTATTACTATTCCCACTTTACAGATGAGGAAATTTGAGGCTCATCCAAATTCACCTAACGTGATAAAAATACCTTGTAAGGATGGCTCTGAAAACCATCTACGGTTTATACTCCCTTAGCATCTGCTGAACAAAAGGAAGTGGCTGAAAACTGTGGGTCTCATATTTCTGAGATTGCCCCCACCCCCTACCACATTTCCTTTTTTAAAAGATTTATTTTTTGGTTATGCTGGGTCTTTGTTGCTGCATGTAGGCTTTCACTAGTTGAAGTGAGTGGGCTCTAGAGCACAGACTCAGCAGTTGGCGCAGGGGCTTAGTTGCCCCAAGGCATATGGGATCTTCCTGGGTCAGGGATCTAACCAGTATCCCCTGCATTGGTAGGCAGATTCCTAACCACTGGACCACCAGGGAAGCCCCCCTGCCACACACACACACACACACACTTTTATGAGACCTGTTTCTCAAGTCTAAAACCTTTAGGTTTTCTTTAGAGATTAAAACCAACTTGATATTTTAATAAATAGATGATATGGAAAGATGAAAGTTTATCTCTCATTTTACTTAATAAACACTCATTTTGTTTTTAAAATTTTATCCCAAATGACTGTACCGGATACTTCTGAATCCATTGTAAGGAAAATATAATTCATCTATTTTATACTTGAAAAACAGTGAAAAGTAAAAAGTGATATATCCAACTTGGACTCTCAAATTACCGGTTGAGCAAGATCCTTCAGATTAAGCACCAGCCAATAGTTACTGTTTAACAAGGCCCAGAGTGTGAGATGAGTCATTCAGAACCAAGACACTAACTTTCTGCTTCTAAAAATTATTTTTCATCAACAGTAACCTGGCAACTCCACTTGCTCTTTGCCACAAGAGAATGAAAGGCATGCTAGGAATTTGTGAACTGGGCAGAGGGTGATTCCTGGAGCAGAGCTGAGGACATGCAAGATCTGCTTGTTTGGCTCTATTTCCCTGCAACTAGGAGGCTGTCTGAAGTGTGCAGATCATATTTCTGATGTCTTTGTTCTGCCCTAGTCAAAGTCTAAATACTAAAATTGAGAATACTGAGATTCAGAGTACTAAAATTCATCTAAGGATACTTGCTATATTATTACAGTAGTCTTTCGAATTGTTAAAAATGTAGACCTCTTCTGGTAAAGATATATACCTCAAACACTCTTTTTAAAATATACTTAATGGTTTCAAGATAAAATCTGAGTAAAACAAAAGCAAGGATATTTTTTTTTTTCACTTTGAAAACAATATCAACGAGAGCATTTGGAGCTGCTTGACTGCTACAATATCTTCCTATGTGAGAGGCTGAACATAACATGGATTCTGTTAAGTGATTTGTCTTCACAGCTAAAAGTGCATATAAAACAGCTTTGCAAATAAATGTAGATGAAATGGTATAAAAATGCCTGATCACTTGTTTTGACATTAACAGGAAAATATTTTACTGTAAAAATTCTCCAAAATAATTTTCTAAGTGTTCTATTTGGCAACAAACTCAAATTTGAGTTCCAAAAAGTCCTCTTAAAATGAATGAAACCTCGGAGGAAATGGTTCCCCATAATATATCAGTGGGGTTTTTAAGCTCTAACAACAGGAGATTATCTACATAGACCATATCTACATATCTTTCTTCAAAACAGCTTTCCCCAAAATATTTTCCAAAAGGATTGTGCATGAGAGTTTCATCCAGTTAAGAGAAAAAGGAAACATTTTAAGTATCTATTTACCTATTTACTATCACAAATGCCCAGATATCTCATTGTGATGATACTGCTAATTTTCTTAGAAATAGCTCTTTTGGTTTGAAATAGGCAATCTAACTTTGGTTACAAATAAGAGTAACTTCAGACCAGGTTAGAAAACAAAAAATTATTAAAACAAAGCAGGGGTGTCAAATGGAGTCCAAAGTCAGGATTGGAACCTGGAACGTCATCTGAACCTGCTGGGGATATGTGGTTTCCAGCCTCAGTTCCTGGCTCTATGGATGTGCTTCATTCTTTCCTCTCTGTAGACACACTTATTTGCTTTTCCACATATGTTGCTAAATATACAAAGCCATACACCAACCTCTTGAGTTGTTTATGCTGTCTTCAAGTCACCAGGAGAAACAGATTGGCATTTACAAATCTCAACTTCAGATTATGAAGAGGTAGAATGTGATTGTCCAGTTTGAGTCAGGTCGTCAGTCAGCAGGCACAATCCAGTAGTGAAATGTGGTATGTGGATGCTTGCCAAGTGGCTTCAGTTGTGTCCAACTCTTTGACCCCGTAGACTGTGGCCCACCAGGCTCCTCTGTCCATGAAATTTTTCAGGCAGGAATTCTGGAGTGTGTTGCCATTTCCTACTCCAGGAGATCTTCCCTACTCAGGGATTGAACTCATGTCTCTTGCATCTCCTGCACTGGCAGGTGGATTCTTCACCACTGCACCAACTAACCTCTGTTATTGAAATTGAAGTTTTCAATGCTTTAATGACAATTAAATCTTTGTCTGCATCCATGATGATCTTCTCAGGTTAGAGCTGGCTTAAAGCTAAATATTAAAAAAAAAATCATGGCATCCAGCCCCATTACTGCATGACAAATAGAAGGGGAAAAGGTGGAAGTAGTGACAGATTCCAATGACACAAGAGAAGACTCTACACATGGACATCACCAGATGGTCAATAAAGAAGTCAGATTGATTAGATGCTTTGCAGCCAAAGATGGAGAAGCTCTATACAGTCAGCAAAAACAAGACCGGGAGCTGACTGTGGCTCAGATCATGAACTCCTTATTGCCAAATACAGACTTAAATTGAAGAAAGTAGGGAAAACCACTAGACCATTCAGGTATGACCTAAATCAAATCCCTTATGATTATACAGTGGAAGTGACAAATAGATTCAAGGGATTAGATTGAGTGCCTGAAGAACTATGGACAGAGATTCGTGACATTGTACAGGAGGCAGTGATCAAGAGCATCCCAAAAAAAGAAATGCTAAAAGGCAACATGGTTGTCCGAGGAGGCCTTACAAATAGCTGAGAAAAGAAGAGAAGATAAAGGCAATGGAGAAAAGGTAAGATATACCCATCTGAATGCAGAGTTCCAAAGAATAGCAAGGAGTGATAAGGAAGCCTTCCTCAGTGAGTAATGCAAAGAAATAGAGGAAAACAATAGAATGGGAAAGACTAGATATCTCTTCAAGAAAATTAGAGATACCAAGGGAACATTTCATGCAAAGATGGGCACAGTAAAGGACAGAAATGGTATGGACCTAACAGGAGCAGAAGATATTAAGAAGAGGAGGCAAGAATACACAGAACCATACAAAAAAGATCTTCACAACCCAGATAATCACGATGGTGAGATCACTCACCTAGAACCAGACATTCTGGAATGTGAAGTCAAGTGGGCCTTAGAAAGCATCACTACGAACAAAGCTAGTGGAACAGATGGAATTGCAGTTGAGCTATTTCAAATCCTAAAAGATGATGCTGTGAAAGTGCTGCACTCAATATGTCAGCAAAATTGGAAAATTCAGCAGTGGCCACAGGACTGGAAAAGGTCAGTTTTCATTCCAATCCCAAAGAAAGGCAATGCCAAAGAATGTTCAAACTACCGCACAATTGGACTCATTTCACTGGCTAGTAAAGTAATGCTCAAAATTCTCCAAGCCAGGCTTCAGCAGTACATGAACCATGAACTTCCAGATGTTCAAGCTGGTTTTAGAAAAGGCAGAGGAACCAGAGATCAAATTGCCAACATCTGTTGAATCCTCAAAAAAGCAAGAGGGTTCCAGAAAAACATCTACTTCTGCTTTACTGACTACACCAAAGCCTTTGACTGTGTGGGTCACAAAAAACTGTGGAAAATTCTTAAAGAGATGGAAATAGCAGACCACCTTACCTGCCTCCTGAAAAATCCCTATGCAGATTAAGGAGCAACAGAATTGAAAATGAAATGACAGACTGGTTCCAAATCAGGAAAGGAGTCTGTCAAGGCTGTATATTGTCACACTGCTTATTTAACTTATATGTGGAGTATATCATGCAAATGCTGGGCTGGATGAAGCACAGCTGGCATCAAGATTGCCAGGAGAAATATCAATAACCTCAGATATGCAGATGACACCATCCTTATGGCATAAAATGAATAAGAACTAAAGAACCTCTTGATGAAAGTGAAAGAGGAGAGTGAAAAAGTTGGCTTAAAACTCAACATTCAGAAAACTGTGTCCATGGCATCCGGTCCTATCACTTCATGGCAAACAGATGGAGAAACAATGGAGCAGTGGTGCACTTTATTTTTGGGGGGCTCCCAAATCACTGCAGATGGTGACTGCAGCATAAAATTAAAAGATGCTTGCTCCTTGGAAGAAAAGCTATGACCAACCTAGAAAGCATATTAAAAAGCAGAGACATAACTTTGCCAGCATAGGTCTGGATAGTCAAAGCTATGGTTTTTTCAGTAGTCGTGTATGGATGTGAGAGTTGGACTATAAAGAAAGCTGAGCAGCAAAGAACTGATGCTTTTAAGCTGTAATGTTGGAGAAGACTCTTGAGAGTCCCTTGGACTGCAAGGAGATCCAACCAGTCCATCCTAAAGGAAATCAGTCCTGAATATTCATTGGAAGGACTGATGTTGAAGCTGAAACTCCAATACTTTGGCCACCTGATGCGAAGAACTAACTCATTGGAAAAGACCTTGATGCTGGGAAAGATTGAAGGCGGAGGAGAAGGGGACAATAGAGGATGAGATGGTTGGATGGCATCACCAACTCGATGGACATGAGTTTTAGTAGGCTCCAGGAGCTGGTGATGGATAGGGAAGCCAGGCGCGCTCCAGTCCATGGGATTGCAAAGAGTCAGACATGACTGAGCAACTAAACTGAAGTGACAGATTTCCTCTTGGGCTCCAAAATCACTGCAGACAGTGACTGCAGCCGTAAAATCAGAAGACAATTGCTTCTTTAGCAGGAAAGTGTTGACAAAGCTAGACAGTGTGTAGAAAAGCAGAAATGTTACTTTGTCAACAAAAGTCCGTATAACCAAGGCTATGGTCTTCCCAGTGGTCATGTATGCTTGTGAAAGTTGGACCATAAAGAAAACAGAATGCCAAAGAATAGATGCCTTCGAACTGTAGTTCTGGAGAAGACCCCTGAAAGTCCCTTGGACAGCAAGGAGATCAAACCAGTCAATCTTAAGGGAGAGCAACCCTACATACTCACTGGAAGGACTGATACTGAAGCTGAAGCTCCAGTATTTTGGTCATCTGATGTGAACAGCTGACTCATTGGAAAAGTCCCTGATGCTGGGAAAGATCGAGGGCAGAAGAAGAAGAGGGCGTCAGAGGATGAGATGCCTGGATGGCATCACCGATGCAATTAACTTGGGCAAACTCTGGGAGATGATGAGGCCTGGCATGCTGCAGTCCATGGGGTCACAAAGAGTCAGATGTAACTGGGTGACTGAACAACACAACAACAATCCCATTTGATGGGCTTCCCTGGGGGCTCAGACGGTAAAGAATCTGCCTGCCAATGTATGAGACATAAGAGACGCAGGTTCAATCCCTGGGTTGGGAAGATCTCCTGGAGAAGGGAATGGCAATCCAGTCCAGTATTCTTGCCTGGGAATTCCATGGACAGAGGAGCCTGGCTGGATAGTCCATGGGGTTACATACAGCTGGACAAGACTGTGCATGCACACACTCATCCCATTTGATAAGTCCTGAATTCAGTGTACTTATGTCTTGTTTATTTTTCATCTTCTCCAGTAGGTTTCAAATTGCAGAGCATATCATAGGTTAAATTAACATTTGTTAGTTGACTAACTTTATAAGTTAATATGTGTAACGTGGTTGGGAAATATCACATTGAAGTATCAATATATGAAATTTGTTTAGTACACATACAGGGAGAACAATTAGTGATAACTTAAACTGACTATAAGTTAGAATTTGGTTCTTAGGAAAAGGACAGACTCTCAAAATGATTGTAGTTTTTGCATTTACCAAATTCATTTGATTTATCACAGGGAATAAAGTACCCAATGTGCTGTATGGAATCATTATTACCCTGAAACATAGCAGGAAGCTCATGTTCCTCCTTTCTATATTCAGAATGATCCTATGGCACTAACTGACTACTTATTGTCCCCTTTTTTCTTTATAATAAAATCCCTATATTTTTGAAACATCATCCTCTGTGCATGCATGCTAAGTCATTTCAGTAGTGTCCGACTCTTTGTGACCCTGTGGACAGTAGCCCACCAGGCTCCTCTGTCCAAGGGATTCTCCAGGAAAGAATACTGGAGTGGGTTGTCATGACCACCTCCAGGGTATCTTCCCAACCCAGGGATCGAACCCAGGTCTCCCACACTGCAGGCAGATTCTTTACCACTGGTGCCACCTGGGAAGCCTGATACATCATTACACCTAGCTAAAATTCTACATTTACCATCCTCTCTTGAGAGTGCGGCTTCCCTAGTAGCTCAGCCGGTAAAGAATACACCTGCAATGCAGGAGACCCAGGTTCAATTCATGGTCAGGAAGATCCCCTGGAGAAGGGATTGGCTATCCACTCCAGTATTCTTGGGGTTCTCTTGTGACTTAGCTGGTAAAGAATCTTCCTGCAATGCAGGAGACCTGGGTTTGATCCCTGCATTGGGAAGATCCCCTGGAGAAGGGAACGGCTACCCACTCCAGCATTCTGGCCTGGAGAATTCCATGATAGTCCATGGGGTCGCAAAGAGTCGGACACTACTGAGCAACTTTCATACCACTTGAAACTATATGTGGTCATTGTGAATTAACTATTAGGCAATGTTACGAGGGATGGAATTTCAGGAAGCTTCTTTAGTCTTTTCACCCTTCTTCCCTCTTTCAACCTGAATTGTGAATGTGATGTCTAGAGTTTAGCAGGCATTCTGAAAAACTGACGCTTAGTGTTAAGAATGGTAAAGCAAAAAAGCAGAAGCAACAGCCTTGACTTGATGCAACAGCCATACCTGCCAAGACAGCCCAGTTCCAGATATCTTTTACCTGAGAGAGAAATAAACTTTGGTTTTAAGTTATTCTTATTTCAGGAATATGTTACTAATGACCCAAAGCCATTCCTAATTGGTAGAATACCTATATCCAAGCTGGATTTCAATTGAGTGGCTCTAATGACATGGTTAGGTCATCTCACATGCTAGTAAAGTAATGCTTAAAATTCTCCAAGCCAGGCTTCAGCAATACGTGAACCGTGAACTTCCAGATGTTCAAGCTGGTTTTAGAAAAGGCAGAGGAACCAGAGATCAAATTGCCAACATCCGCTGGATCATCGAAAAAGCAAGAGATTCCAGAAAAACATCTATTTCTGCTTTATTGACTATGCCAAAGCTGTGACTGTGTGGATCACAATAAACTGTGGAAAATTCTGAAAGAAATGGAAATACCAGACCACCTTACCTGCCTCTTGAGAAACCTGTATGCAGGTCATGAAGCAATAGTTAGAACTGGACATGGAACAACAGACTGGTTCCAAATAGGAAAAGGAGTATGTCAAGGCTGTATATTGTCACCCTGCTTATTTAACTTATATGCAGAGAACATCATGAGAAATGCTGGGCTGGAGGAGGCACAAGCTGGAATCAAGATTGCCGGGAGAAATATCAATAACCTCAGATATGCAGATGACACCACCCTTATGGCAGAAAGTGAAGAGGAACTAAAAAGCCTCTTGATGAAAGTGAAAGTGGAGAGTGAAAAAGTTGGCTTAAAACTCAACATTCAGAAAACTAACATTATGGCATCCAGTCCCATCATTTCATAGCAAATAGATGGGGAAACAGTGTCAGACTTTATTTTGGGGGGCTCCAAAATCACTGCAGATGGTGACTGCAGCCATGAAATTAAAAGACGCTTACTCCTTGGAAGGAAAGTTATGACCAACCTAGACAGCATATTGAAAAGCAGAGACAGTACTTTGTCAACAAAGGTCCATCTAGTCAAGGCAATAGTTTTTCCTGTGGTCATGTATGGATGTGAGAGTTGGACTATAAAGAAAGCTGAGCACTGAAGAATTGATGCTTTTGAACTGTGGTGTTGGAGAAGACTCTTGAGAGTCCCTTGGACTGCAAGGAGATCCAGCCAGTCCATTCTAAAGGAGATCAGTCCTGGGTGTTCATTGGAAGGACTGATGCTGAAGCTGAAACTCCAATACTTTGGCCACCTGATGCGAAGACCTGACTCATTTGAAAAGACCCTGATGCTGGGAAAGACTGAGGGAAGGAGGAGAAGGGGACAACAGAGGATGAGATAGTTGGATGGCATCACCAACTCAATGGACATGGGTTTGGGTAGACTCCGACAGTTGATGACGGATAGGGAGGCCTGGCTTGCTGAGGTTCATGGGGTCACAAAGAGTTGGACACGACTGAGGGACTAAACTAAACTGAACTGAATGACAGGGTGGTCTGCTGTGTCACACAACTAGATATCCACCAAAAGATGTGTCCTTCCTTTTCACACTGCAGAATTTTCCTATAAAAGAACAGTATTGATAGAGACCACTGTTTTGTCACTCCATACACCTGGGTGTCACCATGTCACTTGTTCTCAGAAATGTAATGTGAGCAAAAGCAGTATGTTATTTCCAGACTAGCAATGTTAAGAGGAAGATGTGCCTAATCCACAATCTCTTCTCCTGTCTGTCAGCTGGATGCAAAGAATCAAACCAAAGGCTTTGAGTCCTTAGGAACTAGCAAGGCCACAACCTGAAAGGAGGTAATGTCCCTCCATCACCACAAAGAGAGGAGCTGCCAGGCATTAAGAGCATCATGGAATGTTTGTTACAGCAGTCAGAATTACCTTAACTAACATAGAAATTAGAATCAGAAGTAGGATGTTGATATTACAAAAATCCAACAATATGTGAAGCTGGGTTCATGATCAGGTGAAGGTGGCAAAGAAACTGGTATCTGAAGCTGAAGAGAGAGATCCATGTCACAAGAGATTTGGCAAAACTGTCTAACTGGTAAGTTGGAAGGAAGACTATAGGTCTGTTGAGAAGCTTTAGAGGAAGCAGTTGATAAGAGTTGGTGTGATAGCATATACTGACGTTTATTTTCAGCTTTTAGCAATTTCCTACAAGCAAAAGATGGAATTCAGAGAAAGATTGGCCAGTTTGAGAGCAGAAATGAAATGTAATAGAGAAAAACCAAACACTGGGGCCTCTAGGCTCTAGGTATTGCAAAAACTGACTTTTGCAGGTTCCAAACAGTAAGAGACAAGACCAAAAGAGATTTAGGTACCTAAACTTATAGCTAAGGCAACAATCAGATCAAGAGTGCAGGGTTTTCACCTGCTGTTTCATAGGGATTCAGTGTAGTGAAGAGAGCAATAGGGGGCAAAGAAACAGAAAAACAGATTAGGCCGCAGAATTCTGCCTAGGGTACAGTTATAGTCACACTGAAATGCCTGAATGTAAATAGATTAGAAGGCTACTAAGTGCCACAAAGAATTCCTGACCATAAGAGGTCACAGGACAGGAAACCAGAAGGCATAGCCAGAATCTACTCCGTGAGAACTCACGCCCTCCCCATTTCAATGCCAGCCCTGCAGGACTTTGTCATTTCTGTGTACTAAGGACTGCTATGTGTCTCCAGGTTTGCTTGTTTTATTGGGTCTTTTATCCTGTCCCTGATCCACCATTGTATTGTAGAGCAGACAACTTTGTGGTTTATAGGTGATAAACCATAAGGAGCCACTTTGGGCTTTGCAAAGAGGACTGTGAACCACCGGGTTGTAGTAAATTGGATGGATCTTTGGAGGAAATGAGTGTGTTTTATGAATGAGAAGGGTGCTCTTGGAGATTTGGTGGCTAGAGGCTTGGGGGAGATGGATAGCTATCTACCATTAAAAAGAAAATCATGGGCCCAAAATGGGGCCACTTATACTAAGCCCTGCCATCAAACCAGGGCTTAGTACCTAACTTAACTGGAGCATCAACATCCCCCAGAAATTTAGTCTTAACAGGTCTGCCAGGAATTTTCTGCTCAGCACCTATAAGGTGATCTGTCACGTGGGCCCTCACCATCCTCCAATGGAAGATGAGGTATCCACCTCCCAGACCCCTTCTATCCTCCATAGGGAGGTCACCTAAGTCTGAAATAATCTTTCTGGTACGACTTTCTTGTGTTGCCTTTTAAAAACTTTCCCTTTCTGTAGTACTTTGGTGCTCCTCACTACTTGCTAGATGGAATGCTGCCTGATTCGTGAATTATCCAATGAAGCCAAATAGATCTTTAAGATTTACTTGGTTGAATTTTTGTTACTTAACACCACTAAAGGTTCATTTTCTACAAAGATTCTTTTTTAGTCCAAGGAATACATTTCCTAGACCCCCTTTATCTAGGTGGGGATTGTGTGACAAGTTGCCATGAATTAATGTGATCAGAAGTGATGTGCTTCACTTTCACAATCTCCCATTGTGATGCTGAGAATACGGCAGATGAAGCCTAGGCCTCAGGGACCAACAACATCAGCATCACCTGGGAACTTGATAGAAATGCAAGTGATTGGATTCCATCCCCCCAGCTTACCACCATCCCCTGCCCCAACCTACAGAATCAGGATGAGACCCAGCAACATACAATTTAGCAGGCCCTCCAAGTGATTCTGATGACGCTCAAACTTTAGGGCCCTGATAGTAGAGCTCAGTCTCTAAGAGGCCTGAGTCCTTCTCTCCCCAAGGAGGAAAATCATCCATCAATCAGCAACACTTCTTTTGGAAAAATTAAGTTATTTCATGTTTGGCCATCAAACATTTGGGAATGTACCTGTTTCAACAGCTAGAGTCACTTTAATTCACTTGAGTTTGGAAAGAGGCTGAGAACCAAAACCATCTACACCAGACTTACCCTAGACACTGAGAACTGAAACTACGTCACTCCCCACCTACCTCATCCTCTACGTTGACACATACAACACTTTTTTATTCCTCTGTCTTCATTAGTTTTCTGGGAGTTTCTTTCCCAGGCAAATGTTGAAGTTCATCACAGAAAATTCCTAAAAGAAACTCTTCAAAGGAAGACATCCACAGGCTGTTTGAGCCCTAAGATTCTTGAATTCCTAGCCTCAAAACCCATTCTTTGTTATTTTCACCAATCCTGAACAGTTTTATCTGATCTTTACCCAATTCTAATCAAGTCCCTACACGGAAAGACCTTTCTTAAGCCAAACTTCAAATTCTCAATGAGTTCTCCTGACCTTCCCCCATTTGAGAAACTGCCTAAATTCTGAGGAGATGTGGTTCTTCCTTACCAACATAAGCAGTAAACTCAGCTCTATTTTATCAATAGATTGTGTTAGTGATAACTGGGCGCTATCACTAAACAGGGCTGACAGAATACTACTATATCCATAAGTTAGTAAATAAGGCAAGTGGAAATCACATAGATTGAGAGCATATTAAAATGTATGTACTTAAAAGTAGAAGAATGAAATCACGGCATCCTATTCCTCCCTGGACAGAGTATGACCTTGGGCAAGAATTTAATAGAACGTATATATAAGTACTGACTTGACAGCCTCAGTGAGATCTAATATAGCTAAGGGAGCAGCCTGTAAAAGGTACAGTTTATGGGCTAAAAATAGGATTGCTTTGTTTTCCTAGAAGACCTGAGAGGTCATAATTTGAAAGCAGAGAGCAAAGAAGGCGCAATGAAGGTAAAGAACCAGTACATTTTATATTATAATGTCCAGTAAATAATGTACAGGACAGATTCCATTTATCAAGAAATGACTTATAAATTATGAGTAAGCAGGGAAATACTTCTCTTTCTCTTTACAAGTTTACTATGCTACTTCTGGGGATTAAAATTTGTCCTTTGGAGATGATATGATGAACATGAATATATATTGTTTTATTCCATAGTTAGCCTAGACAGTCCAGAGAATAAAAGATATGTTGAACTCTTTTATTCAACAGAGATCAAGAAAACAAGATTCTAAGTTACCCACAGCTACCCTAACCTGCTTCTTGAAACTTGGAGCACCAAAGTCTGCCCTCACTTCCACGTCCCTCTGTTCTGTGGGACTTGGAGAGTCACCACCAACTCTTCTTCTCCAGGCCCTCTTCCCTGGGGTAATTATTCTGGTCTAGATTTGAATAACTCATACTTAAGGGCTTAGGGCTTCCCTGATAGCTCAGTTGGTAATGAATCTGCCTGCAATGCAGGAGACCCTGGTTCGATTCCTGGGCCAGGGCAATCCCCTGGAGATGGGATAGGCTACCCACTCCAGTATTCTTGGGTTTCCCTGGTGGCTCAGCTGGTAAAGAATCTGCCTACGATACGGGACACCTGGGTTTGATCCCTGGGTTGGGAAGATCCCTTGGAGAAGGGAAAGGCTATCCACTCCAGTATTCTGGCCTGGAGAATTCCATGGAGTGTAGAGTCCATCGGGTCACAAAGAGTTGGACACGACCGAGTGACTTCCATTTTCTCTAAGGGCTTAAGCTGCTAAGTGAGAAACATAGATTCAAAATAAGACCAATCCTTATGTGTAGGGTCTAGATTTTCTTGAAAAGTAACAACGGATTGGGACACCTGTATGAACAGGAGGCACTTGCATAAGAAAAGCATGGCCTGGATGACAGGGAGGCAAGAGATTAATGCCGGAATGAAAAGTCTTCATGGAGGTTTTAACTTCTTGAGTATTCATACCTAGAACTTTGGGGAAATGATATTCAGTGTATACTTTTGAGTTTTTCCTCTCTTGCATAACAATTTCTAGCTTTCAGAAAAGCCTGGTGCATTCTCAGAGGCATGCATTGTAGTCCAATGAACAGTAAAGAACAAGGCAGAAAGGGAAGTCTGACTGGCTCAGGCTTCCTAGGCTTGTGTGGAGAACAGGAGTCTAGGAGTTCTAAATGGTGACTGGCGGGACAAAGGACAGAGTCGATAAGGGCAGAGAGGGACAGCTAATGGGAGACACTCAGAAGAACTTAAAAGTAAGATCCCCATCTAAAAATATATACTTATATACTTTATTTGCTTGTAGAACTTCACAAGTATAGTTGAAAAAACATGGTGAACAAGTTACATGTTTTGCTTAAAATAAAAAAAATTATCAAACTTGAAATTAGACTTTATTTACAGATGAAGACATTGTGAGAGCTCCATAAAGACCATAAATATTTTGCTGTATAAAATAAAATTGCCCTTTTTACAAATTTATGGAGACAAAAATAGATTAGTGCCTTCCTTGGGCTAGAAGTGAAAACAGGATTGACTACAGCTGGGCAGAAGGCTCTTCTGTGGGTAAAAGAGAAGCTTTAACATTGGATTATAGTGATAAATGCACAACATCACAAGATTAAATCAAATTGTGCACTTAATAGGAGAATTCTGTGGTAGGTGAATTATACTTCACTAAAACTGCTTTTAAACAAAATTCCCAATTGCCTTTTTCAGTTAAAAGGAATACTTATATGAAACCCTCATATCATCAATGAAACTCTCTTATGAACATGCATCCTAAGACTACTTGGCCTTTAATCAGGGAAGAAATTAAGAAAAAATTAATTCCAGAGCATTGCTTTTGAAGTGAAAAATTGATGAATTACCTGAAAATATAATAAACATCAACTTTTAAATAAGTAATTAAATAAAATCACACCCATGTTTGCAATTTGTTGTGATCTACAATACAGAAAATTGTCCTCAGCTGTATATGTATAATGCACTGTTAAAGCTCCTATAAATAAACTGTTTATTACCATTATTTTTTTCCTCCCTTGGAAAATGGTTAAAGCTGATTCTACCTTTGAAGATATCTCAAAATTTTTCAAAGCAAGTGATCTGAATTTGTTCTTCTCTGTATTGCCTGACCCAACTCCCCTGGCTAAAACTGAGTGACCCATGAGTAGGATTTGGAATTGGGTCTGAGGGAGTCAGCCAGTCTGTGGGTGGCTAGAATGTTAGCAGGTATGTTAAGAAGCTGTGGGGCAGCAGTTAGTCAATAAATGGAGAAGTGAAGAGATGATCTAAGAGAGATGAAGTCTGACGGACAGAGCCCACAGAGGGGAGACCTGGCAAAGGAGCAGTGTGCTTCCTGACCTCTCAATGACCCTTGAGCTCCCAGAGGCCTAGCGGCATTTCTGTCCAAGGTTTCCAGAAGACACCAGGTTTTCTGTTTTCTGTTACTTGCAACCAAAAAGTCTTAGCTGAAGCAGAAATGTAATTATATGCACAGGGATATAACTGGGAGGATAGTCACCAAAATGGCAACATTGATTCTATGTGAGCAGCGGGACTGATGGTGATGTTTTTCTTCTTATATTTGTATAAATTGTCTGTAATAAAAGTTGCTATTTTGTAACAAGATTACATTTTGATTGTTAAAAATACATATACATTTTACTTTTTTAAACATTTGACAGTGAACAATCCAGTGGCACTTTGTACATTCACAATATTGTACAGTAATCACCACTATCTAGTTTCAGAACATTTTCAGCATTCCAGAAGAAAACCTTGTTCTCATGACACAATTACCACTCCCCCTTCTCTCCCTAGGGCTTGGCGACAACTAACCTGCTTTTTCTCTCTGGACTTGCTCATTCAAAAAGGTTATATTTACTTTCTAAGGCTGACATGAATAAAACAATAATAGCTGACCCCCTGAAGTTTTGTGGCTCCCTTGCTAAACTGTACCCATAGACCTCTGACATTCCAGAGTACCTCTTTGGAAATGTGTGATCTCTTATCAGATTAAATTTATCTTAGGAATTAAATGTCAAAATTCTCTAATTAGAAGACCTAAAGTGAATAAATGTTACAAATAAACCTTTCAGCCGTTTTCAAATGTGCACATGCCAAAGTAAGAAAAATTATTTCCTAAAAATAAAAGTCCTGACTCTTTTTAATGATCTTTGTCGATACTGCCAGTACTTGTGTGGCTTTCATAGTATGCAAGCTTGATGTTTAACAGGACTAATGCTATTGTCTTTTTTCTGTATCTGTAGTTTAAAATTATATAGCAAAAGTTTTACTATTAATTAGTGGCTCTATGAATTTTCTTCAGGTTTGGTAGATTAATTGAAAGGGATATATGGGCAATATGTAAGCTTGAGGGAAAAGTAGAATTATTTTACAAAATTCACAATAATAGGCAAAAGAGAAAACCATTTGCTTAAAAAAATCTTTACAATAAAAACCAAAAATTCCATAAATAGACATATCAATGATCAAGACATTAGATAACACTAATTCTTCTACTTGGAAAGAGAATTTATAGATATGAATAGACACCATCACCAATTTAACTTTGGAATATAGTCTTCATGTTAGAAACTCTAAAAACTCTGCATCTTTGACTATATAAAAATGCAGTAGAATATCACTAATTTTAAAAAAGAGTCAGTGTGAGAATTGCCTGTCAGTCCAGTGGTTAGGACACTGTATTTTCACTGCTGAATACTTGGGTTCAATTCCTGGTCAGAGAACTAAGATACCACAAGCCCAAGGTATGGCCAAAATAAAAGTTAGTAGCTATGCATTTCAATTTTAATGACAAATTTGAAAATGCTGATTTATTTGAAGCCATCCAGCCATACTAAAAAAGCATTTAAAAGTGGATCTAGTGTCTATCTCATGATTGCATGAGAATCAATGAGATAAGATGTGTGAAATTTGGTACTCAATTAATTGCTTTTAAAAATGAAAGTAACCCTCTTTGCAAGTCATTTCCCTACAATCTACACAGCACTGAATATAATATTCCTCAAAGAACACATGTGAGTTAATTGTATAAAGTGTATCAGAAAATTATGAAATAACATAGTGTGTCATACAACTGAAATTCTTTATGATGTTAATGCATTCTGCAATTAAGAATGATTCTGCTTGCAAACTTTATATATAGAATGAATAAACAATATGGTCTTACTGTATAGCACAGGGAAATGTATTCAGTATTTTGTGATAAACCATAATGGAAAAGAATATATAAAAGAATATACATATATGTATAACCTTGCTGTTCAGCAGATGGACACAATAGCCAAGATATACTTCAATTTTTTAAAAAAGGAATGATTCTGCTGTGTAAAAAAAATGCTAATTATCTAAAAATGTTTTTTTTTCTTTTTTATTGTTATTAAAGATATATAACATGAAATTTACCATTTTAATCATTTTTAACTGTATAGTTCAAGGGCATTAAATACATTGACATTTTGTGCAACCATCAACATTATTTGCATCATCCCAGACAGAAACTCTCTGAATTCCATTCTTCTCTCCCTCAGGCCTCGTTATTCTTCCCTCCCTCAGGCCCTGTTTAACCCCTAATCAACTTTCTGTCTCTATGAATTTGCCCACTCTCAGTTCAGTTCAGTCGCTCAGTCGTGTCCGATTCTTTGCGACCCCATGAATCGCAGCACGCCAGGCCTCCCTGTCCATCACCAACTCCCGGAGTTTACTCAGACTCACGTCCATCGAGTCAGTGATGCTATCCAGCCATCTCATCTTCTGTCGTCCCCTTCTCCTCCTGCCTCCAATCCCTCCCAGCATCAGAGTCTTTTCCAATGAGTCAACTCTTCACATGAGGTGGCCAAAGTACTGGAGTTTCAGCTTTAGCATCATTTCTTCCAAAGAAATCCCAGGGCTGATCTCCTTCAGAATGGACTGGCTGGATCTCCTTGCAGTCCAAGGGACTCTCAAGAGTATTCCCCAACACCACAGTTCAAAAACCTAGGTACTTCATATTAGTGGAATCAATCTTTCATTTGCTTTTACCCTGAGAAAACAAAATAACCAATGTCTTCACCTTCTACTCTGTGCTTAGTTGCTCAGTCATGTCTGACTCTTTGTGACCCCATGGACTGTAGCCCACCAGGCTCCTCTGTCTATGGATTCTCCAGGCAAGAATACTGGAGTGGGTTGCCATGCCCTCCTCCAGGGGATCTTCCCAACACAGGCATTGAACCCAGGTTTCCCACATTGCAGGTAGATTATTTACCATCTGAGCCACCAGGGAAGCCCACCTTTGACTTCTCTTTCCTCAAAACTCAATGGATTTACAAATCCTACAGATACTATCTCCAGCATGCTCCTGAATGTATCCTTTCCTTGCCACCACTTCCCTATTTGCTTCTTCTCATACCCTTGTAAGACCCTCCCCTCCAGTCTCTCTCCCTTAAGTCTCTCTCTACTTCAGTGCTTTCTCATTTCTTAGAAGTCAGCTTCCAGGTTATCTTTTCTCACCTCAACTGGATACAAAGCTATGAGCTAAGGATGTACATCTTTGTGTTCTCAGCATTTGATATTGTGCCCAGCACATATAGTAGGCCCCTCTTTTTGAAACAGTGCCCCATAGGGTTAACAGAAATGGTGACTAAGAGAAATCCTTGAGCTTGTCTTATAGAACAGTAGATAATACATATTAAAAAAACCCTTCACTTACAACTTGCCTTCACTGAGCAAGCTTGCCTTTATTTATTATTTGTTAATCGCATACTCTCTAAGCTTCATACAGCCTAGGCACTTGTAGCCAGCACTTGTCCAGGTCAAGCCAGCTAAGACTGGACCACCAACTGTAAAACTGGGCCTGATCAGGTGTCCAATGCACCAGGTGTCCTTTTAACATCGGAGGGCCAAAAACTCCATGTGAAGGTCATGTGCAAACAAATGTTGCTGGGTTTAAAACTATTGGGTTGAAAACTATAGAACATTTTAACTGGTAAATGTATCCAAATTGCTTTTCTAAAATGCAATAAGTTACATTCTTACCAGTAGTATAAAAGAGTAACTATTTTTTTCACATTCCCAGTAATACTAAATGTTATCTTTTTTTTTATTGCTAGGTTGTTAGGCAAAAATAATTTATTTTTTATTCATTTTAATTTTCACTGAAGTATAGTTCATTTACAATGTTGTGTTAGTTTCAGGTGTACAGCAAAGTGAATAAATTGTATGTATATGTGTGTGTGTGTATATATATATATATATATATATATATATATATATGCTGCTAAATGTGCTTAGTTGTGTCCGACTCTGTGTGAACCCATAGATGGTAGCCCACCAGGCTCCCCCATCCCTGGGATTCTCCAGGCAAGAACACTGGAGTGGGTTGCCATTTCCTTCTCCAATGCATGAAAGTGAAAAGTGAAAGTGAAGTCGCTCAGTCATGTCCCACCCTCAGCGACCCCATGGACTGCAGCCTTCCAGGCTCCTCCCTCCATGGGATTTTCCAGGCAAAAGTACTGGAGTGGGTTGCCATATATATATCCACTCTTCTTTAGATTCTTTTCCCATATAGGTCATTACAGAGTATTGGGTAGAGTTCCTTGTGCTATACAGTAGGTCCTTAGGAAAGTGAAATGAAGTCGCTCAGTTGTGTCCGACTCTTTGCGACCCCATGGACTATAGCCTACCAGGCTCCTCTGCCCATGGGATTTTCCAGGCAATAGTACTGGAGTAGATTGCCATTTCCTTCTCCAGCGGATCTTCCCAACCCAGGGATGGAACCCAGGTCTCCCACATCGTAGACAGACGCTTTACCATCTGAGCCACCAGGGAAGCCCTTATTAGTTATCTATTTTGTATACAGTACTGTGTATGTGTCAATCCCAGTCTCCCAATTTATCCCTCCCCTCACTTTTCCTCCTATAACCATAAGTTTGTTTCCTACATCTGTGATTCTATTTCTGTTTTGTAAATAAATTCATTTGTACCACTTTTTCTAGATTTCACGTATAAATGATAAATGATATTTGTCTTTCTCTGTTTCTGACTTCCTTCAGTGAGTATAACAATCTCTAGGTTCATCCATTTTGCTGCAAGTGGCATTATTTCATTCTTTTTATGGCTGAGTAATATTCAATTGTATACATGTACCACATCTTCTTTATCCATTTCTCTGTCAGTGAACATTTAGGTTACTTCCATGTCTTGGCTATTGTAAATAGTGCTGTGTGAACATCATGGTGCATGCATGTTTGATTTAGAGTTTTCTCTGGATATACACCCAGGAGTGGGATCATATGGCAATCTATTTTTAGTTTTTTAAGGGACCTCTATACTGTTTTCAACAATGGTTGTGTCAATTTACATTCCCACTAACAATGTAGGAGGGTTCCCTCTTCTTCACACCCTCTCCAGCATTTATTATTCCTAGACTTTTGAAAGATGGCCATTCTGACCACTGTGTGATGGTTGGTACCTCATTGTAGTTTTGATTTTTATTTCTCTAATGATTATCGATATTGAGCATCTTTTCATGTGCCTATTGGCCATATGTATGTCTTCTTTTGGAGAAATGTATATTTGAGTCTTCTGCCCAGTTTTGGACTGGGTTGTTTGTTTCTTTTGTTACTGAGTTATATGAGCTATTTGTAAATTAAACTCTTGTTAGTTGCATCATTTGCAAATATTTTCTCCCAGCTCATACAATGTCTTTTCATTTTGTTTATGTTTTCCTCTCCTTGCAAAAGCTTATAAGTTTAATTAGATTCCATTTGTTCATTTTTGCTTTTGCTTCTATTGTAAAAGTTAATGATTTTCAAAATTTTAATTTTACATTCTGCTACTTCATTGAATTCTTCTAATATTTAAATTAACTTTATCATTGATTTTTGAGAGGCTTTCAGGTATACTATCATATCATCTACAAATAAAATTATTTTTACTTCTTCTTTACCCATTCTGATGCCTCTAATTGATTTATCTTGTCTAATTGTATTGGTTAATACTGATGGATCACCAAAAAAGCAAGAGAGTTCTAGAAAGACATCTATTTCTGTTTTATTGACTATGCCAAAGCCTTTGGCTGTGTGGATCACAATAAACTGTGGAAAATTCTGAAGGAGATGGGAATACCAGACCACCTGACCTGCCTCTTGAGAAACCTATATGCAGGTCAGGAAGCAACAGTTAGAACTGGACATGGAACAACAGACTGGTTCCAAATAGGAAAAGGAGTCAAGGCTGTATATTGTCACCCTGCTTATTTAACTTATATGCAGAGTACATCATGAGAAATGCTGGGCTGGAAGAAGCACAAGCTGGAATCAAGATTGCTGGGAGAAATATCAATAACTTCAGATATGCAGATGACACCACCCTTATGGCAGAAAGTGAAGAGGAACTCAAAAGCCTCTTGATGAAAGTGAAAGAGTAGAGTGAAAAAGTTGGCCTAAAGCTCAACATTCAGAAACCTATGATCGTGGCATCTGGTCGCATCACTTCATGGGAAATAGATGGGGAAACAGTGGAAACACTGTCAGACTTTATTTTGGGGGGCTCCAAAATCACTGCAGATGGTGACTGCAGCCATGAAATTAAAAGACGCTTACTCCTTGGAAGGAAATTTATGACCAACCTAGATAGCATATTCAAAAGCAGAGACATTACTTTGCCAACAAAGGTCCATCTAGTCAAGGCAATGGTTTTTCCTGTGGTCATGTATGGATGTGAGAATTGGACTGTGAAGAAAGCTGAGCGCTGAAGAATTGATGCTTTTGAACTGTGGTGTTGGAGAAGACTCTTGAGAGTCCCTTGGACTGCAAGGAGATCCAACCAGTCCATCCTAAAGGAGATCAGTCCTGGGTATTCACTGGAAGGACTAATGCTTAAGCTCCAATACTTTGGCCACCTGATGCAAAGAGTTGACTCATTGGAAAAGACCCTGATGCTGAAGGGATTGGGGGCAGGAGGAGAAGGGAACGACAGAGGATGAGATGGCTGGATTGCATCACCGACTCGATGGACATGAGTCTGGGTGAACTCCGGGAGTTGGTGATGGACAGGGAGGCCTGGCGTGCTGCGATTCATGGGGTCGCAAAGAGTCGGACACGACTAAGCGACTGGACTGAACTGAACTGAACTGAATACCTCTAGTACAATGTTGAATAGTAATGGATAATCCACATAGTTTTCTTATTTCCAGTCTTAGAAGAATTAATTGCCTGTAATGTTTTCTGATTAAATAAGAAACTAGTTTTAAGAGTAAGGTATATATTATATGCTTCTCTTGTGGCTCAGCTGGTAAATAAACGATGTGCAATGCAGGAAACCTGGGTTTGATCGCTGGGTTGGAAAGATCCCCTGGAGAAGGAAAAGGCTACCCACTCCAATATTCTGGCCTAGAGAATTCTATGGACAGAGGAGCTGTATAATCCACGGGGTCACAAAGAGTCAAACACAACTGAGCAACTTTCACTTTCACATATATGGATATATAATCATGTTAAGAAAGAATTCTTTAATTCCTGTGTGTTTTTATAATGAATAGGTATTGATTTATTCAAAAACTTGCTCAGCTTCTTTGATTCCTTTTCTTGGCTTTATTAATATGTATGACACTAATTAATTTCTAAATATTATGCCAAATTTTCATTTCTGGTACATAACCCACTTGGTCATCCTGCATTATTTTCTTAACATGGCATTTAATTATTTTTGCTAATTATTTTTTCTAATATTTTGATTAGAAATTTGTGTCAATATTCAAGAAAGATGTTGGCCAATAGTCTTCTTTTTTTGTACCCTATTTAGTTTAGATAGCAGTGTTATACTTGCTTCATGGAAAGAAACAAGTAAGATTTCCTTCTTTTTTAATGCTTTTGATGTGATGCTATGGTTTTTCCTGTGGTCATGTATGGATGTGAGAGTTGGGCTGTAAAGAAGGCTGAGCGCCAAAGAATTGATGCTTTTGAACTGTGGTGTTGGAGAAGACTCTTGAGCGTCCCTTGGACTGCAAGGAGATCCAGCCAGTCCATTCTGAAGGAGATCAGCCCTGGGATTTCTTTGGAAGGAATGATGCTAAAGCTGAAACTCCAGTACTTTGGCCACCTCATGCGAAGAGCTGACTCATTGGAAAAGACCCTGATGCTGGGAGGGACTGGGGGCAAGAGGAGAAGGGGACGACAGAGGATGAGATGGCTGGATGGCATCACTGACTCTATGGACGTGAGTCTGAGTGAACTCCAGGAGTTGGTGATGGACAGGGAGGCCTGGCGTGCTGCGATTCATGGGGTCGCAAAGAGTCGGACACGACTGAGCGACTGATCTGATCTGATATGACGGTTTGGTAGTATTCCCCTAGGAAATTATCCAGGCCTTGTGCTTTTTCTTAGGGTAGTTATTTGATATTTTTTTTTTGTTTCTTCTATGGAAACTGTTTTCTTTAAGCTTTCTAATTCTAATGGGTTTAATTTTGCCAATCTGAGTTTCCCTAGGAAATTATCCATTTGCTATAGGTGCTCAAATTTATTTGCATGGACGTCTGCAAAGTGGGCTTCCCTGGTAGCTTAGACAGTAAAGAATCTGCCTGCAGTGCAGGAGACCCAGGTTCAATCACTGGGAGGGGAAGATCCCCTGGAGAAGGGAATAGCAACCCACTCCAGTATTCTTGCCTAGAGAATTCCATGGATGGAGGAGCCTGGTGAGCTACAAGTTCATGGGGTCACAAAGAGTCGGACATGGCTGGGTGGCCAACATTACTACTGCAAAGTAGTCCTATATGGTTTTTAAAGGTTTCTTGTCTCTGGTTATTCTCCCTTGTTGATATTAATTTAAAGTGTGACTTAAGAGATATCTAATATGATGGGTGATGGAATGAAAGGAGACTTTCTTGTTATTCTTGGTATGTTTTTATATTCCTTTTCTTTTTCAGTGGAAATGTTCATGTATTCCTTATATGAAAGTGAAAGTGAAGTCTCTCAGTCGTGTCTGACTCTTTGCGACCCCATGGACTGTAGCCTACCAAGCTTCTCTGTCCATAGGTTTTCCAGGCAAGAGTACTGGAGTGGGTTGCCATTTCCTTCTCCAGGGGATCTTCCCCACCCAGGGATTGAACCCAGGTCTCTGGCATTGCAGGCAGATGCTTTACCCTCTGAGCTACCAGGGAAGCCCCCCATTCCTTATATAATTTTTATATAAGGAAAAAAAATTCCTTATATAATTTTTTAAAAAGCAATATGAACAAAAGAATGAAGCCCAAAAAGGATATAGACACATGCATGCACACAGAGGGGTGGTATCTAACTGGTAAGTGTCTACTATATGAGACCTATGTATGGCTCAATCACCCTCCTTGATAAAAGTTAATGTGCCAAGGTCCATTTGAGTCAGCCAATTCTTTTAAAAATTATGTTTGTATCTAAGGCACATTTTGAAAATGACTGCCTTATTAGTTAGAGCACATTTTCAATGTACATACTGCCCCCATTTCTCCATCTCAACAGAAAGCCTCTCTATGAGCATAGATACAGATTTCTCCCATAGTAGAGGCAGAGTCCTTTGGTTATATCAGGTGCCCCAAAATTGATGACTGATCACTACTTTGACATAATGATGATACCTTCCATTCTCATGATGCTTTTCAGGCATTCAGAGCACTTATACAGATTTTCTTATTTGACTCACAATATCTCTGTTAGGTAGACTTGGCAGGTTATCTTCATTTTACAGTCAAAGAAAAAAATCCCAAAGAGATTATGTGGCTTTGCTAAGGCCATTTGGCTGACACGGGGCAAGGGGAGTACTGGCACCAAGTCTACTCTTCTTTATGCTGCAGTGCTATCACAAGCTGACTTCTCCTAGGCTGTGTTTTAATAGTATCCCCCATCACAATGCTTGCTAAATTGATAATGTCAGTAACAGCAGTGTTATATAAGCAAAACAATTTAGAAACTGTGCTTTTAAGTGCTCACTCAGACTTAAGAGGATAATTATATAATGACTTAGGAAACCCAGCCATTTAAAAAAGACTTTCTACAATGGCCAAAACCATCTTTGATGCTAAGCAAAGGAATAAAGTACATTGTATTGCTTAGCATTTTTGTTTAGCTGAAAGTACATTTTTAGATATTCTACCACCATTCATTCAACAAATATTTACTGAGTGCCACTTATGTGCCAATCCCTGTTCTCAGCAATGAGGATACAGCAGTGGACAAAGCAATGTCTCTGTTCTCAGAGCTCACATTCTAGTGGAAGGAGACAGACAACAAATAAATGAATTTACATCACGAAAAATGCTGTGGAGGAAGATAAATTGGGAAATGGGGTTTAAAATGGACTGTCCGGGGAAGGTATCTCTGATAAGCAGACATCTGAGCACAGATGGAAAAGAATTTAGAGAATGAGTCTTATTGAAGAAACAGCTCCAAACAGCAAGACCCTAAAGCAAGAGAGAATTCTGCCATTATTTTCTTTTTAAATTTTTAATTGAGATATAGTTAAGATACACTATTTCATAACTTACAGGTGTGCAACATCAGTTCAGTTCAGTCGCTCAGTCATGTCTGACTCTTTGTGACCCCATGGACTGCAGCACGCCTGGCTTCCCTGTCCATCACCAGCTCCTGGACCTTATTCAAACTCATGTCCATCAAGTCGGGGATGCCATCCAACCATCTCAACCTCTGTTATCCCCTTCTCCTCCCACCTTCAATCTTTCTCAGCATCAAGGTCTTTTCCAATGAGTCAGTTCTTTGCATCAGGTGGCCAAAGTATTGGAGTTTCAGCTTCAGCATCGGTCCTTCCAGTGAATATTCAGGACTGATTTCCTTTAGGATGGACAGGTTGGATCTCCTTGCTGTCCAAGGGACTCTCAAGAGTCTTCTCCAACACCACAGTTCAAAAGCATCAATTCTTTGGTGCTCAGCTTTGTTTATAGTCCAACTTTCACATCCGTACATGACTACTGGAAAAACCATAGCTTTGTCTAGATGGACAGCTTTTTAATATGCTGTTTAGGTTGGTCATAACTTTTCTTCCAAGGAGCAAGTGTCTTTTAATTTCATGGCTGTAGTCACCACCTGCAGTGATTTTGGAGCCCCAAAATATAAAGTCTGTCACTGTTCCCATTGTTTCCCCATCTATTTGCCATAAAGTGATGGGTCCGGATGCCATGATCTTAGTTTTCTGAATGTTGAGTTTTAAGCCAATTTTTAGAGATTCTATTTTATTTATAGTTGCTATAAAATACTGGCTATATTCTCTGTGTTGTACAATACATCCTTGTAGTTTATTTATTTTATACACAATTGTATCTCTTGATCCCCTACCCATATCTTGCCCCTCACCTCTTTCCTCTCTCCACTAGTAACCACTAGTTTGTTCTCTATGTTTATGAGTCTATTGCCTTATTGTTACATTTCCTAGTTTATTTTTTAGATTCCACATGTAAGTGATACCATACAGTAGTTATATTTCTCTAACATTTCACTTAGCAGAATATACCCTCCAAGCCCATCCATGTTGTTGCAAACAGCAAAATTTTATGGCTGAATATTATTCCATTAATTAGAATTGGACATTGAACAACAGACTGGTTCCAATGGGAAAGGAGTACGTCAAGGCTGTATATTGTCACCCTACTTATTTAACTTATATGCAAAGCACATCATGTGAAATGCCGGGCTGGATGAAGGACAAGCTGGAATCAAGATTGTCGGGAGAAATATCAATAACCTCAGATATGCACATGAGACCATCCTTATGGCAGAAAGTGAAGAAGAACTAAAGAGCCTCTTGATGAAAGTGAAAGAGGAGAGTGAAAAAGTTGGCTTAAAACTCAGCATTCAGGAAACTAAGATCATGGCATCTGGTCCCATTACTTCATGGCAAATAGATGGGGAAACAATGGAAACAGTGACAAACTTTATATTTTGGGGCTCCAAATCACTGCAGATGGTGACTGCAGCCATGAAATTAAAAGACACTTGCTCCTTGGAAGAAAAGCCATGACCAAACTAGCCAGCATATTTAAAAACAGAGACATTACTTTGCCAACAAAGGTCCGGATAGTCAAAGCGATGGTCTTTCCAGTAGTCATGTATGGATGTGAAAGTTGGACTATAAACAAAGCTGAGCACCAAAGAATTGATGCTTTTGAACTGTGATGGTGGAAAAGACTCTTGAGAGTCCCTTGAACAGCAAGGAGATCCAACCTGTCCATCCTAAAGGAAATCAGTCCTGAATATTCACTGGAAGGACCGATGCTGAAGCTGAAACTCCAATACTTTGGCCACCTGATGCAAAGAACTGACTCATTGGAAAAGACCTTGATGTTGGGAAAGATTGAAGGTGCGAGGAGAAGGGGACAACAGGAGATGAGATGGTTGGATGGCATCCCCGACTTGATGGACATGAGTTTGAATAAGGTCCAGGAGCTGGTGATGGACAGGGAAGCCAGGCGTGCTGCAGTCCATGGGGTCACAAAGAGTCAGACATGACTGAACAACTGAACTGAACTGATTATTCCATTGTGTATATGTATATACTATATCTTCCTTATTCATTCTTCTGTTGATGGACACTTAGGCTGCTTTCATATTTTGTCAATCATAAACAATGCTGTTATGAATATTAGGATATATGTATCTTTTTGAATTGGTGTGTTTTCTTTATATATATATACATATATATATATATACACCCAGGAGTGGAATTTGATGGATCATGCAATTCTATTTTCAGTTTTTTGAGAAACTTCCATACTGTTTTCCACAGTAGCTACACCAATTTACATTCCCACCAACAGTGTACAAGGGCTCCCTTTTCTCCACATCTTCACCAGTATTTGTTTGTGCTCTTTTTGATGATAGCCATTCTGACAGGTGTGAGGTTCTCTGACATTCTTAAATGTGTAGAAGAGAGCACTAAATCTCTCATACCCAAATGATCCAAAAAGGGCCTCCAGAACTCAACATTTTCTCCATGATTAGAGACTCAGTAAGAAGTGCCTTATATTAATATTTAAAATAAAATTTTAATAAATAGTAGAACCTACTATGCTTCTGTTGCTTAAACAATGTCAATTATTTTAAAAAAGAAAAAAGTAAATTTTTTTATTAATCTATTTTTATCTTTAAGTCTTCACCACATAGAATTGATGCTTTTGAACTGTGGTGTTGGAGAAGACTCTTGAGAGTCCCTTGGACTGCAAGGAGATCCAACCAGTCTATTCTGAAGGAGATCAGCCCTGGGATTTCTTTGGAAGGAATGATGCTAAAGCTGAAACTCCAGTACTTTGGCCACCTCATGCGAAGAGTTGACTCATTGGAAAAGACTCTGATGCTGGGCGGGATTGGGGGCAGGAGGAGAAGGGGACGACAGAGGATGAGATGGCTGGATGGCATCACCAACTCTATGGACATGAGTCTGAGTGAACTCCAGGAGTTGGTGATGGACAGGGAGGCCTGGCATGCTCTGATTCATGGGGTAGAAAAGAGGCAGACACGACTGAGCGACTGATCTGATCTGATCACCACATAGACACTATCTTTAGTCCTTGTTTTTTAAAATATTGCATTTTACCTGAAGAGCTTATGTAAGCTACACATCATGAAGCTCTTGAAATTTAGTTGACCAGTGAAACAATCAGAAGAGATGCCTTTTTATGTAGACGTTTGTTGTGCTGAACTGCCCTTTGTGTTACTTCTTGCTCAGGATGCTTATGTACTTTTGTTACTGAAACGCAAGTCCATGTGCCCAATGCACAGTGAAGTGAAACAATACTGAAATGTTGGAGTTTGGAACAGAGAAAGGTTTATTGCAGGGCCTTGCAAGGAGATGGGTGACTCATGCCTTAAAAACCCCAAACTCCCTGAAAACTTTCAACAAAGCCCTTTTCCAGGAAAGGTAGTGGTGGAGCATGGTTAGTTGTTGCAAACTTCTTGGTGTCAGAGCCTTTCTTCTAGAAGTCAGGTCACGGTCAGGTAACGATCTTCTTGTAACTCTCTACCAAACAAATGTTATTCTGTGTTCTGACAAGAAAAATCAAGGTCCCAAGGCTCAGGTTTCATCCTCCAAGGTCCAGGTCCTGGCTAAGAGGAAGCAGATCTCAGTTGGCGGCTACCTCAGGGACAGGTCCCCAGACTCTGCCCAGCTGTCATCACTGAAGGAGCCAGGTGCCCAACTCAACTGACCCTCAGGCTCCTCAGGCCACTCAAACCATGGGAGCTATGTCCTTCAGACTGACCCAGGCAGACTTACACTGCTATTAGGTTGCAGAGGCAGAGATGGGGGGAGGTTCACTGCTGCGTCAAGGCCTGGGCCTGGCCAGCGGGCAGCCTTGGCCAGGGCTCTAGAGCCCAGCAAAACACAGTCCCCAGACTGTTTGCTGGGGCCCCAGCTCACCTGGTGGCCCAAGACTGGGCGAGCTGGAGGCCCCAGGGGAGAAGGGCAGGATTCGCCTCTTACCTCACTCTGCCTGACAACCACCACTCTACCAGCTGTTGGGTGAAGGGCCCACCAACAGTTGCTTGCTTGGAGAAGGGACCCGCTGTGGTGCTGGCCAATGGCTGAGAGACTGTTAGTGGTTTCGAGGTAACTGTTACCTGGTAATGGAGTGGGGGGTAATGGCAAACAATGACTGTGTGCTAAGAGCTGCACACTGCTTGCTCTATTATACTTTCTCTTATAGTTTCTCTATGCTAAGGAAACATCTAGGAAATTTAGTATCTTTGTGTTATTGAACCCCCAATCTGATGATCTTCAAACTCAAAACCCAGTGACCTAAAACCACCACCATGTTATTATCTTATGATTCTGTGGATTGACTGAACTCAATTGGGCAGTTCTTGCTGGTCTTTCTTGATGTATCTCAGCAGCTGGTGGGGTTAAAGTCATCTGGAAGCTTTTGGTATGCAGAAACGGCTAAGTTTCCTTCCTTTCCCATGTGGTTTTGTGGGGCTTCCCTGGTGGCACTAGTGGTAAAGAACCCACCTGCTAATACAGGAGATGTATATTGTCACCCTGTTTATTTAACTTATATGCAGAGTACATCATGAGAAACGCTGGACTGGGAGAAACACAAGCTGGAATCAAGATTGCTGGGAGAAATATCAATCACCTCAGATATGCAGATGACACCACCCTTATGGCAGAAAGTGAAGAGGAACTCAAAAGCCTCTTGATGAAAGTGAAAGTGGAGAGTGAAAAAGTTGGCTTAAAGCTCAACATTCAGAAAACGAAGATCATGGCATCCGGTCCCATCACTTCATGGGAAATAGATGGGGAAACAGTGGAAACAGTGTCAGACTTTATTTTTCTGGGCTCCAAAATCCAAAAATCCAAAGCCATGAAATTAAAAGACGCTTACTCCTTGGAAGGAAAGTTATGACCAACCTAGATAGCATATTCAAAAGAAGAGACATTACTTTGCCAACAAAGGTCCATCTAGTCAAGGCTATGGTTTTTCCTGTGGTCATGTATGGATGTGAGAGTTGGACTGTGAAGAAGGCTGAGCACTGAAGAATTGATGCTTTTGAACTGTAGTGTTGGAGAAGACTCTTGAGAGTCCCTTGGACTGCAAGGAGATCCAACCAGTCCATTCTGAAGGAGATCAGCCCTGGGATTTCTTTGGAGGGAATGATGCTAAAGCTGAAACTCCAGTGCTTTGGCCACCTCATGCAAAGAGTTGACTCATTGGAAAAGACTCTGGTGCTGGGAGGGATTGGGGGCAAGAGGAGAAGGGGACGACAGAGGATGAGATGGCTGGATGGCATCACTGCCTCGATGGACATGAGTCTGAGTGAACTCCAAGAGTTGGTGAGGGACAGGGAGGCCTGGTGTGCTGCGATTCATGGGGTCGCAAAGAGTCGGACACTACTGAGCTACTGATCTGATCTGAAGAGACATGGGTCCAGTCCTTAGGTCAGGAAGATCCCCTGAAGGAGGAAATGGCCACCCACTCCAGTATTCCTGCCTGGAGAATCCCATGGACTGGTTGGGTTACAGTTCATAGGGTCGCAAAGAGTCAGACATGACTGAAGCTACTTAGCATACCCATGTGATTTTAGGGCTTCTCCTCTTCATGTGGCTTTTCCACATGGCTGCTAGGGCTTCCTCAAACCATGGAAGTTAGGTTCAAGAAGGAAATCAAAGCTTTTCTTAAAGGCTAAGCCCAGAATTGGCACAGTATCATTTCTACTTTACTCTGTTTCTTACTAGTCACAGCCAATCCAGATTCAGTGAGGGAGGCAACTGCACAATACATGATACTGGAAAGTGTCATTCATTGAGAGCCATCTTTGGAGATCAGTTATAACACCTTCTCATCCTGCATTATCATTCTGTGTGTTTACTTTTGTTAGATCATCTGATAGAAAACTTATAAGACATACCAGTACAAAGTGTTATGCAATCACAGAAAATGGAATGGCCAAAACTTTCTGGTAGGGAAAATAATAACCTTGAAAGAAAGGAGAATTTAAAGCTAAATCTTGAATGATGAATAGTCTCCCTGGGCAGATTAGATAGACAAAACAGCGCATGTGAGGTCACCGATGCATGAAGAAGTCAGGGGTGTTTGGGGAACAAAAGTATTTTCACTTTAGCTCAGCACTTCCCAGATTCTACTGTGTACAGACATTTCTTCAGGACCTTGTAAAGTGCAGATTCAGATTCAGTGGCTCTGTGGTGGGCCTCAGATCGTGCCTTTCTAAAAAGCTCCTCAGTGACTTGCAGCTGCTGGTTCACAGATCGTCCTTAGAGAGTGAGATGAGAGCTTATTATATTTCTAAAATATAATCTAAGCAGAAGAGCAGCATCTTATTTCAACATCTTAGTTAATGCAAACAGCTTGGACACAGTATAACTTTCAGTTCACAAAATTATGTTTTTTAGGGGTCTAAGTTGAACTGAAGTATACCATTTCCCTACTCATGTTTCAGTGAGCACTCCCTCACAAAATTCTACTGGTGATATAATTACAGACCCCCACTTAGCTTCCTCTTAGGGCTCTTCTGAGAACTGTGCCTTAAATGCACAATGTCTGTTCCCAGCTTGCATAGCTCTTGAAGGAGTGAAACCGTGTCCTACTCACAACTAAGCTGTTAGCTCAGTGTTTAGCAAAAAGCATTATGGTTAGGAGTATAGACTCACATTCCTGATCCCAGAACTACCACTTACTGAAGCATTAATCTCATGAAATTAATTAACACATTAATAAATAATAGTAATTAATACATGCATTAATTAATGTACATGCCATACATACATGGCATTGTAACCTGGAGACAGAAGAAGTGTTCACCTCTTCCGGTTGTTGTAAGGATTAAACAGAAAATATTTAGAAAGATTTAGTAAGCCTCTTGATGAAAGTGAATGAGGAGAGTGAAAAGGTTGGCCTAAAGCTCAAGATTCAGAAAATTAAGATCAAGGCATCTGGTCCCATCACTTCATGGCAAATAGATAGGGAAACAGTGGAAACAGTGTCAGACTTTATTTTTCTGGGCTCCAAAATCATTGCAGATGGTGACTGCAGCCATGAAATTAAAAGAAGCTTACTCCTTGGAAGGAAAGTTATGACCAACCTAGATAGCATATTCAAAAGCAGAGACATTACTTTGCCAACAAAGGTCTGTCTAGGCAAGGCTATGGTTTTTCCTGTGGTCGTGTATGGATGTGAGAATTGAACTGTGAAGAAAGCTGAGTGCCGAAGAATTGATGCTTTTGAACTGTGGTGTTGGAGAAGACTCTTGAGAGTCCCTTGGACTGCAAGGAGATCCAACCAGTCTGTTCTAAGGGAGATCAGTCCTGGGTGTTCATTGGAAGGACTGATGCTAAAGCTGAAACTCCAATACTTTGGCTACCTCATGCAAAGAGTTGACTCATTGGAAAAGACCCTGATGCTGGGAGGGATTGGGGTCAGGAGAAGGGGACGACAGAGGATGAAATGGCTGGATGGCATCACTAACCTGATAGACATGAGTTTGAGGAAACTCTGGGAGTTGGTGATGGACAGGGAGGCCTGGCGTGCTGCGGTTCATGGGGTTGCAAAGAGTCGGACATGACTGAGCAACTGAACTGACTGACTGAAGCCCTATATAAAATTCAACTATGATTATTAGCAAATGTGTGGAATAATGAATCTTACAGATAAAAGAAACATTGTCACATCCATTTAATCATGTGAATGTATTAATTAACTTGCACACATTAATTAGTTTGTTGCATTTTTACTTCACTTTTAACACATGCAAAATTTTCAGGAGCACATACATGCAAAGAACAAACTCACACAACAAATATTTCATGGATAAAAAGCACTTTCGCAAGCACTGAGGATGAGGCCATAAAGAAGGGAAGGAGAGGACAGAAAAATGAATTATATACGATTCCTTGCCTTAGGGAGGACAAATAAGAATAAGAATTATAATACAAAGTAAAACAATCCAATACCGCAAGAGGGGTGCCAGTAACATGTTCATGCTAATCGTCACTTGTGGGTAATTCTGTTTGTTGTCTGCCCAGCCATCCATTCCTATCTGCTGGTATTGGAAACATTTTCCTTGGGGATCCACTTCGTTCACTCAGCTTCAGTTGAGGGGGCTAACTCCAGCTTGACCTGGTGAACTAGGCCCTTTCCTTTCTGCTGCTGCTGCTGCTGCTAAGTCGCTTCAGTCGTGTCCAACTCTGTGCGACCCCATAGACGGCAGCCCACCAGGCTCCCCCGTCCCTGGGATTCTCCAAGCAAGAACACTGGAGTGGGTTGCCATTTCCTTCTCGAATGCAGGAAAGTGAAAAGTGAAAGGGAAGTCGTTCAGTCGTGTCTGACTCTTCGCGACCCCATGGACTGCAGCCCACCAGGCTTCTCCATTCATGGGATTTTCCAGGCAAGAGTGCTGGAATGGGGTGCCATTGCCTTCTCCGCTTTCCTTTCTAGCTTGGCTTATAACTATAAGGATTTTAAAATGCCACTAATGGGACTATCTACAGAATGAAACAGATCAAAGGGAGGTAAATATAGAAGAAAATATAGCAAAGAGATGGCAAGTGGCGGAACGAGAGGTCAAGTCCTAGTATGGTTTGTCAGTGCCACAGCTATGCCTGATAGACTCTTGGACTTTTTTCTTGAGCCAACAAATTCCTTTGTTTTAATTATAGGATTTCTGTTGCTCACAACTGTAAGGATCCTGAATAAATGTGGAACCTAGAAGTTCTAAATTCCAAATTATTTTGGACCTGTCCAAATTCAGACCTGATTAAAATTACAACCAAGACCAACGTTTTAATAGTAGGACAGAGAATAAAAAACATGTCTTTTGACATGAGTGCCTGAGAATATAAAGCACTGTGGTAGCCAGTAACATATTGTCATAAGAAAACTGGAAAGAACCTCAGTGACACTAAGAATACAAATATTTGTTGGTATTCTGTTTCTGGTCATCATTAATAGATTTTGGTTAGCTCGGCGTTCTCCTGCAGCATCCTGATTCTTTTTATTTTTTAATTGAAGGATAATTGCTTTACAGAATTTTGGTGTTTTCTGTCGAACTTCAACATGCTAACCTCAGCATCCTGATTCTTAATGATTTATGATTCTATAACCCCTAACTTGGGCTTCCCTAATAGCTCAGTTGGTAAAAGCCTGCAATGGAGGAGACCCTGGTTTGATTCCTGGGCTGGGAAGATCCCCTGAAGAAGGGAAAGGCTACCCACTCCAGTATTCTGGCCTGGGAATTCCACGGACTGTACAGTCTGTGGGGTCGCAAAGAGCTGGACATAACTGAGTGACTTTCACTTTCACTTTTCACTTTCAACCCCTAACTTTGAAACTGTGTACTTGCTTTATTCATTTGCTGTGGCAAACTGAATTTGAACCCACTTATATTTGGTAACAACTAAGGCAGAAACTATGATTTCACTGATATTACCACAATCAACTCAACTGACACAAAAGACAGATGAGATACTCCTAGAGTCAGGAAACATATTTTTGTTCTTGCATATATTATTCAAGTAGAAACCATTATAAAATAATATAATTTTTCAACCTTTTAAAATTTACTTCTTTGGTTTTATCCTCCCATATGAGGAACACAGGATCAATTTAATTATCCTACTTTTACAGAGGAGAAAAGTAAGCAAAGAGGGAGCAACAATCCAGTGGCAAAACAGAGTGTGTGGAGTGTAACTCTTCGATGATTCACAAAAACTCACACCCTTTACAGCCTCACTGGTGCCTCCTTCTTGGCCCACACCCAAGTGTTTCTCTCTGCATGTGAAAAGTGAAAAGAAAGTGAAGTCGCTTAGTCGTGTCTGACTCTTTGCTACCCCGTGGACAGTAGCTTACCAGGCTCCTCCCTCCATGGGATTCTCCAGGTAAGAATACTGGAGTGGGATGCCATTTCTTTCTCCAGGGGATCTTCCTGATCTAGGGATAGGACCCAGGTCTCCCGTATTGCAGGCAGACCTCTCACCCATATAGTCAAAGGTAATAAAGATACATGCTTTTAAATTCTCTGATCTTTCTGTGAATCTTAAGTCAATCTGGAAGATTTTAGTGTGTTTTATTTGGTCATAGCAAACACCCTCTTCCAAGAACACTAGAGATGATTCTACACATGGACATCACCAGATGGTCAATGCCAAAATCAGACTGATTATATGTTTTGCAGCCAAAGATGGAGAAGCTCTATACAGTCAGCAAAAACAAGACCTGGAGCTGACTGTGGCTCAGATCATGAATTCCTTATTGCAAAATTCAGACTTAAATTGAAGAAAGTAGAGAAAACCATTAGGTCATTCAGGTATGATCTAAATCAAATCCCTTATGATTATACAATGGAAGTGACAAATAAATTCAAGGGATTAGATCTGATAGACAGAGTGCCTGAAGAACTATGGACAGAGGTTCGTAACATTGTACAGGAGGCCCTGACCAAAACCATCCCAAAGAAAAAGAAATGCAAGAAGGAAAAGTGGTTGTCTGAGGAGGCTTCACAGATACCTGGAGAAAGAAGAGAAGCAAAAAACAAGAGAGAAGGGGAAAGATAACACCCAACTGAATGCAGAGTTCTAGAAAATAGCAAGGAAAGAAAAGAAGGCCTTCTTAAGTGAACAAACAATGCAAAGAAATAGAGGAAAACAATAGAATGGGAAAGACTAAAGATCTCTTCAAAAAAATTGGGGATAACAAGGGAACATTTCATGCAAATGGACATGATAAAGGATAGAAACAGTAAGGACTTAACAAGCAGAAGAGATTAAGAAGAGGTGGCAAGAATACACACAAGAACTGTACAGAAAAGGTCTTAATGACCTGGATAGCCACAATGATATGATTACTCACCTAGAGCTAGACATCCTGGAATGTGAAGTAGAAAATCCCATGGACGGAGGAGCCTGGTAGGCTGCAGTCCATGGGGTCTCGAAGAGTCGGACATGACTGAGCGACTTCACTTTCACTTTTCACTCTCATGCATTGGAGAAGGAAATGGCAACCCACTCCAGTGTTCTTGCCTGGAGAATCCCAGGGACGGGGGAGCCTGGTGGGCTGCCGTCTATGGGGTCGCACAGAGTCGGACACAACTGAAGCGACTTAGCAGTAGTAGCAGCAGTAGGAAGCATTACTATGAACAAAGTTAGTGGAGGTGATGGAATTCTGGCTGAGCTATTTCAAATCCTAAAAGATGATGCTATTGAAGTGTTGCTGCACTTAATATGCCAGCTAATTTGGAAAACTCAGTAGTGGCCACAGGACTGGAAAAGGTCAGTCTTCATTCCAATCCCAAAGAAAGGCAATGCCAAAGAATGTTCAAACTACTGCATAATTGTGCTCATTTCACATGCTAGCAAGGTAATGCTCAAAATCCTTCAAGCTAGGCTTCAACAGTATGTGAACTGAGAACTTCCAGATGTAAAGCTGGATTTAGAAAAGGAACCAAAGGGGGAACCAGAAATCAAATTGCCAATATCCACTGGATCATAGAAAAAGCAAGAGAATTCCAGAAAGACATCTGTTTCATTGACTATGCTATAGCTTTTGCATGTGTGGATCACAATAAACTGTGGAAAATTCTTTAAAATTGGGAATACCAGACCACCTTACCTGCCTCCTGAGAAACCTGTGTGCAGGTCAAGAAGCAACAGTTAGAACCAGACATGGAACAACAGACTGGTTTCAAATTGGGAAAGGAGTACATACATCAAGGCTGTATACTGTCACCCTTATTTAATTTATATACAGAATACATGATGCAAAATGCCCAGGCTGGATGAAGCTCGAGCTGGAATCAAGATTGCTGGGAGAAATATCAGTAACCTCAGATAAGCAGATGACACCACCCTACTGGAACAAAGTGAAGAGGAACAAAAGAGCCTCTTAATGAAGGTGAAATAGGAGAGTGAAAAAGATAGCTTAAAACTCAACATTCAAAAAACTAAGATCATGGCATCTGGTCCATCACTTTATGGCAAATAGATGGGGGGAAAAAATGGAAACAGTGACAGTGTTTTCTTGGGCTCCAGAGTCACTGAGGATGGTGACTGCAGCCATGAAATTAAAAGATGCTTGCTCCTTGGAAGAAAAGCTATGACAAACCTAGACAGCATGTTAAAATACAGAGACATCACTTTGCCAACAATGGTCCATCTAGTCCAAGCTATGGTTTTTCCAGTAGTCAGATACAGATGTGAGAGTTGGTCCATAAAGAAGGCTGAGCAGCAAAGAATTGAAGCTTTCAAACTGTGGTGCTGGAGAAGACTCTTGAGAGTTCCTTGGATAGCAAGGTGATCAAACCAGTCAATCTTAAAGGAAATGAACTCTGAATATTCACTGGAAGGACTGATGCTGAAGCTCTAATACTTTGGCCACCCGATGCGAAGAGCTGACTGACTCATTGGAAAAGACTCTGATGTGGGACAGATTGAAGGCAGGAGAAGGGGACAGCAGAGGATGAGATGGTTGGATAGCACCACTGACTCAATGGACATGAGTTTAAGCAAACTCTGGGAGAGTGAAGGACAGGGAAGCCTGGTTTGCTCCAGTCCATGGGGTTTCAAAGAGTCAGACATAACTCAACTACTGAAAAACAGCAGTTTACATTTTGTGTGTAGTTAAACTTCACTGCATTTCCACTGGTACCAATAAATAACTGCTATGAGAAGGCTGGTAGTACCAGCCTTCACACCTCACTGCTTTTTTTGTATGTTTTATTTTCTAAGTTATATGATTTCATGCATTTTTGGTTTTTTCTTTTGTTATCATAATTACTATCAAATGACTTTTATTGAGGATGTAATCTGTGGCAAGTATGATGATGAACACTTCATATGCATTATTGGACCCAGTTCTCTCAATAAACCTCTGAAGTAGGTACCATTATTGCCTCCTTTTTACAGATGAGAAAACTGAGGCACAATAATAAGGAATATAGCCAGGGTTACAAAGTCAATTAGTGGCATTGCTAGGATTCAAACCATGATTTAACTCCAAAATATAAGCTTTAAAAATTTTGGCAAACTAAACATAAAACTTATTATTTTAGCCATTTTACAATTCAGTGGTATTTAATACATTCACATTTTTTGCAACCATCACTATTTAGTCCTAGAAAATGTTTGCCACTCTAAAATGCAACCTCATGCCCATCAAGCAGTCACTCCTCATTGCTCCCACCCAACCCCTTATCTGTTTTCTGTCTCTTAAGGATTTGCCTATTCTGGACATTTCATAAATGGAATTATATAATAGGGGATCTTTTGTGTCTGTTTTCTTCCACTTTTCATAATGTTTTCATGATTCATTCATGTTGTAGCAGGTATCAGTACTTCATTTCCTTTTTTGACCAAATGTTAACCATTGCAGCACATTTAGTTTATCTATGAATCAGTGGGTGCACATTTGGTTGTTTCCACTTTTTGTCTCTTGTGAAGCTCTAATATGAACATTCAGGTAGAAGGTTTTGTTTGAACACCTGCTTTCAATTCTTTTGGATAAAAATTATAGGCTTTTGATCATAAGCCTCTGTTGACTCCAAGAAGGAAAAGACCAGATATCTTAAAATCTTCATTCAACAAATATTTACTGAGAACCTACTATTCAGCTACCTAGAATGCTAAGCACTGGGAATGTAAGTTACAATGAATAAGACAGACATCCCTGCCCTCCTCAGGAATGACAGAAAACTGAGTAAGTTAGTAAAACACAGACCTGGCAGCAGTTATGATTAAAGGTTCCTTTTCCATTTGCTATTAAAGGGAAGTCAAAGCCGGTAATGATGCATCTGAGCAAGATGCAAGATGCTATAATGGAATGCTTTTGGATGCAAGAAACTAGTACAACTAAGACTAGTTTAAAGGTGAAGACTATTCTCTTCACCTCCACTGAAAGTATCCTAGTCAAAGTCACTATCATCACCTTTTCCCTGTAGCTCTGCAGGAATCTTCAGCTTGGGTTGCCTCCAGTACTCTTGCCTGGCAAATCCCATGGACGGAGGAGCCTGGTAGGCTGCAGTCCATGGGGTCGCGAAGAGTTGGACACCACTGAGCGACTTCACTTTCACTTTTCACTTTCATACATTGGAGAAGGAAATGGCAACCCACTCCAGTGTTCTTGCCTGGAGAATCCCAGGGACGGGGGAGCCTGGTGGGCTGCCGTCTCTGGGATCACATAGAGTCAGACACAACTGAAGCAACTTAGCAGCAGCAGCAGCAGCTCTTAGAATAAAGACCATTTATTGCCTTGTGTGTGTGTGCTTAGTCGCTCAGTCATGTCTGACTCTTTGTGATCCCATGGACTGTAGCCTGCTAGGCTCCTCAGTCCATGGGAATTCTCCAGGCAAGAATACTGGAGTGGGCTGCCATGCCCACCTCCCAGGGATCTTTCCAACCCAGGGATCGAACCCAGGTCTCCTGCACTGCAGGTAGATTCTTTACCATCTGAGCCACCAGGGAAGCCCATTTACTGCCTTACCTAAGTCTGAGGTAGGAAGTTTCCTGATTGTGATAAGTCAGCAGCTCCACAGCATCAAGGAACTAGGTTTTCTCTATCCTTCTGGTCTGCCATCTTCATCATCTTCATAGTCACAATAAGGATAAGCAACTCGAGGGATCATGTCCTCCTACACAACAAGGACCAAAGTACAGAAGTGGAAAGATGGAAGATCCCACCAAAAAAAAAAAAGTTCCCTCTAAGAAATTCTCCAGAATACTTCCCCAGGTCTGTTTTGCCAGATTTGCACCAAAAGCCTATTCCTACAGCAACCATGGTAGGGGAATGGCAGTACAAAGAGTGATTTAAGATTAATCAAATTTGAGGCTGGAAAAGGGCCCAGTTCCCCAATGGGTCAAACAGCTACCTGATGCACCAACAAAACACACTTCTGGGAAAATGTAAGAGAGAAAGGAAGAGTTGTAATATAGGGGATGTATAAAAGTGTCTCCATGAGTGCCTAAGCAAGAATTCCTGGAGAAAGTCCAATTCATGTTCTCCTCTGAACTTCAAGGCCTCAACTGAATAAAACAACCAACCAAACAAACAAAACAAAAACCTTAAATCTCAACATGTCCAAGACTGAACTTATGAGTCTCATCAAAGTGGTCTCTTCTAATGCTTTGTGAATAGCACCACCATTCCAGTTGTAAGAGCCAGAAAAACAGGAGTCATCATATTCTTTTTCCTTACCAGCTGTGTCTGGTGCATCATTGAGTCCTGTTGATATAACCTCCAAAATAGCTCTTGGATCTACTACTACTCTTTTCACCTCCACTGACAGTATCCTACTCCAAGTCACTATCATCACCTTTTCCCTGTAGCTCTGCAGGAATCTTCAGTTTGGTTTCCCTGCATCGAATTTGACCTCCCACCAACATAGTTCTCCACATTATAGCTAAGGTGGCCTTTTTAAACACATGCTCATGCTTAAAATTTGCTTCCCGCTGCTCCTGGAATAAAGACCAAAATAAGGCCCTTCCCCAACTCTTCAGTCTGGAGAAGGAAATGGCAACCCTCTCCAGTATTCTTGCCTAGATAATCCCGTGGACAGGGGAGCCTGGTGGTCTGCTCTACATGGGGTTGCACAGAGTTGGACACGACTGAAGCGACTTAGCATGCATGCATGCATGCATTGGAGAAGGAAATGGCAGCCCACTCCAGTGTTTTTGCCTGGAGAATCCCGGGGCAGAGGAGCCTGGTGGGCTGCTGTCTATGGGGTCGCACAGAGTCGGACATGACTGAAGATACTTAGCAGCAGCAGCAGCAACTCTTCAGTCAGTTCAGTCGCTCAGTCGTGTCCGATTCTTTGCGACCCCACGGACTTCAGCATGCCAGGCTTCCCTGTCTATCACCAACTCCCGGAGCCTACTCAAACTCATGTCCATCGCATCAGTGATGCCAACTCCCCAACTCTTAGCAATTCATTTAACTGGTTTTCTTTGAGCTTTCCACCCCACCTCAGACTTGTGCACTTGCCATTACTCCTGGCCCTTGTTATCCTTCATATCTCAGCTTAACCGTCATTCCCATGGGAAAGCCTCTCCAAGCTTCTTAAGTAGGTCATAGAGAAGTCTGTGCTTTTCCTTTAGGGCACTTTTCTGCCTTAAGACTAAGATCTTCCGAAACAGGGAGCTAGTATCTCCTACAACATAACACCTTCACATAGTAAGTATACATTATATAGTTTTCTAATCAATATATACACTTCAAAGAAGAGTGGACGATGATAAATGTGGACCGAGTCTCAGAGAAAACACAAATGAGGGCCGTGACCCACCAGCATGGCCCAGCAGCCTGGACCACAAGATTCGTTGCTCCTCCCAGCAGCTCCGCCCCTTGGGTCCAGCCCCTCCCTGCTGAGTCGTGGGGCGGGGCATAGAGGTCGCCTGACGTGACAGCAGCCGGTCTCTGATTGGGCTTCCAGGCGTGCCGGCTAGGAAAGGGGGCGTGCCCTCGTGCGCTGATTGGCTGGTGGGAAGCAGCTAGGCGGGCAGCGGCGGCCGCGGTGCGGGGGCGGTCGCTGGGAGGGACGGGACTGGGCAGGGCAGGGCTGGGAGGGCAGTAGCTGCGGGTAGGATGGGTCCTCATCGCCGGCTTCGCTGAGACTCGCTCGCGTGGGCTGCCCGCGGCGGGCCCGCAGTGGCCGCGGCGGCATGAAGGGCGCTCTGGGAAGTCCTGTGGCTGCGGCTGCCGCAGGCGCCGCGATGCAGGAGAGTTTCGGCTGCGTCGTGGCCAACCGCTTCCACCAGCTGCTAGACGATGAGTCTGACCCGTTCGACATCCTGCGCGAGGCCGAACGCCGGCGCCAGCAGCAGCTGCAGCGCAAGAGGCGCGACGAGGCGGCGGCGGCGGCGGCCGGGGCTGGCAACCGCGGCGGCAGGAGCCCGGCTGGGGCCTCGGGCCACAGACCCGGCGCGGGCGGCGGCCGGAGGGAGTCCCAGAAGGAGCGCAAGAGCCTCCCGGCCCCCAGCTCGCAACAGCCAGATAGCCCAGGGGGCGGCCCGCAGCCGCCCGGTACGCGCGCCCAGCCCAGCACCTGGGTGTCCCAGGGTGGGCGCGGTGGGCGGGAGGGGAAGGAGAATGGGGTCATGGAGGTCACTCCTCCTCAGCCGCCCCAGGACCTGCTACTGCGAGACTGGGGTCGCTGGAACCTGTTCCAGAAAGGGAAGGGGGCGCTGGGAAGAGTTGACCGAAGTTAAGGGTCCCAGTGGCTGAGGAAGGTGGGAAAAAGGACAGCGTGGGGGGAGTGTCACGCCCCTTCTGGCCTTTCCCAGTCCCTTCTGGGAGCGAAGGAGAGTGCCGGCTTGGAGTAGGGGGTTTCTGAACGGTGGGACTGAGCCTTTACAAGTTGGGCAAAGTTGAGGGGATATTTCTTGGGTGGTGTATGAGGGCAAACACTGGGGTCGCTGCCCCAGGGCTCTCAGATCTAAAACTAGCAGGGACCTTCTCCATCCTCCAGCCCAACCTCTGCAAGATTCGCGTCGGGAGGCGAAAAGAAGCGTCGTGGGAGGAGGGAGGGGAGCGCCTCTTAGGGAGAATGGAGGAGGGCGCACCCGGCCGCTGGGGGTGGCGGCGAGAACTCGGGGTGTGTGAAAGGATCGCCGGGGTGAGGAGCTAGGGCCTCTGTGATGGAGGGAAGGCCTAGGTGACCGCGGGGGTGGGCTGTGACGTCAGAGCCGCGAGCACAACGCGGCGGGGGTTGACGCGGGGTCCCCGGCGCATTCCAAGCTCTGTGCCTTCACTTCACCCATCCACCTCCTTTACGGTGGCTTACAACAGTCATCCCGCACGGGTTTTTCAATACATCAAGTAGTGTTGATGGCTTGTGTAACTTGTCATTAACTCAGGCTGCTTTAAGAAAAGCGGTTTTAACCTTTTCAACAAGAATATTCAAAGTTCCCCATTCCCTGCTTAGCCAGAATGGCCAGTGCAAAGCTTGGTGTACTCCTGACTGCATCTGTGCATGGATGGTGCTTAAGAGTCGTTTCCCACCTGAACTGCTTCAGTGGTAAAGCCTCCAAGATTCCACCTGTGTTTCCTCTGTTTTCCAAAAATAAAATAGTGGTCCTAAGGTTTCCGAAAAAAAGTTTTCAGATGCATGATTCGACCACGCCAGCCAGTGTTTGGCGGTGTATTCAACTCGGCTTTACTGGCTTGTTCCATGCTTGATAACAATTGTCAGCCCAGTCCTGAGAGAATAATTCCTGACTTGATTGTTGGGGCCTTGACTTCTGCAGCTAGGTAATGTTTACCTTTATCTGTGCAAAGTTCAATCCAGCAATATCTCTTGAGAATCGGAAAATTAAGTTATTATAATATTGACAATTATTTTAAATGCTGTTGGGATATCCCAAGATTTCTTGATAGGCAAGTACATATATGAGCCTATTTAAACAGTGAGTGAGACTTGAGATATATTGTATATTTTGTATATGTTCTATTTTTCTCTTAAATCTATTTAGATAAATATCATAGTAATAAAAAATTGGACAGGCTAAGCTTTATTTTTTAACAAGTGAAAATATGTATTATCTTTTAGTGAGAAACGGAATTTAGTTTTCTGTTAATGTATTGCTTTTTAACCTTTTTACTAGTAAAATTGTCATGCATTTTGTTGTATTTTAAACAATTCAGAAGTGTATGAAGTAAAGTGAAAATCCATACTTTTCTTACTGTTAACACTTTGTATTTACACATATAAATGCACAGAGCTACTTCTTTTTTTCCCCTAAATTTCAGATGTTATAAACTCAGTTGCACCCTGCGTTTAGCATAATAAATAAACTTAGCATTATAATGTAGTATGCTAATAACTTTTTCTGTCAATTGTTTATAATCCAGGTCATCTGGTTTTTGAGATCTGTATTAAAGAACTTTAGTTAATTTTGTAGTTAGAATGGAAGTTTTGTAGTTCTAGTTCTTTTTCAAGTGTGTTATTTCAGAAGCAAACAGGTCATTAATTTCCATTTGTGCAGTTACTGTACTGAATTTATCTGTAATGGGTGTCAGAGAGCTTCCCTCTTAAGGTTTTGTAACCCTAATTGATAGGGACTGTACTTCTCTAACACTCAAGTTTTTAAAGTTTATTTGGCTATTAAAAGTGAATACTTAGTGTAGACAAGAGTCAAAGTCAAAACAAGTTTGACATGTAACAGAAACATTAATCACAAAAGAATGTGAAAATCATGAGATTTTCCCATAGAAATAGATTTTTAATATCCTTCACTATTTAACAATATAGACCCTTACTGAAAAAATGTATTCTTTGTCTTCAGAGGCTGTTTCAGCTTTGCTTTTCCTGGCCTTTCAGAAATTCTCCAAGTCAAAGCTCAACTTTATTTCAGGGAGATTGCACTGTAAATTTTACAGTATTCTGTCTCTTTATGTGGGCTGGGGTTAGATCAGTGATCAGACTGCATATGCCAGCCTTTTGTTTCGAAAGGGCTAGTAAAATTCAGTGTTTGCATTATCCACTTGGAGCTGCTGATCCAGCACAGAACGACTAGCTTCAGTTGCAGTCCTGATCTCTTAGTAGTAAGTTGTGGGAAAAACTGGACCTCTATTATCTTTGTTTTTTGGATTTTGGAAAGAAAATGAAATGTTTGCAGGGTATTGATAATTATCCTAATAAATTGCCAGGTCATATTTAATGCTTTTCAACTTATACACAGAAGCTTTGGAAGATGCTGTAGTATAAAGTATGTAGCAAATGTCATTTTAAGTTTTGAATGATAAATTCCAAATTTAATTGATACAGTTTTAAAAATAACTGAAAACTGGAAGGTGGAAATAAGCTCTTAAGTGTGGTTAAGTGGAAATATTTAGTATAAGTTATAGGTTATGGATAGGAAATTTGAAACTGTATTAAAATAACTGTTTACATTGAGGGAAAAGTATTATTACTGTTGAGGTACTTGCTGATGGCTATTATGTCATAGTCTATTACAGTTTTCAACTTGTTAGTTAACTTTCATAATAACATTTTTGCCTTACATTTTAAATGCCTCTTCCAAATTTGATCTCTCTTAGTAACATGTGTGCTCTTGGATATGGCTTTGCATACTCCTGGACAGCTGGGTATGAGTGTTAGTCTCTGTTTTGTTTCTGAAATAAAAGGATAATGCTTTATTTATGATAACATCTTTCCTGTATCCTAAACATGTCACAAGTTTAGACTGTGGCTTCAGGATTCAAATCAGATTTGAGCATTTCCTAGGTTAATGGGACATTAACTTAAGATTGAACTTAGATCTGTTGTGTAACATTTCACATTTCAAGTAATTAACTAACAAGTAATAAATTGTACAGTTTTGTGTTAGTGATGTTGCAAACATGATTTTTGCTTTAAAATGAGATCAGTAAGCTATTGAAACTAGGTTAATATTTACATGTGCCTTCTTTATAAACTTTTGATAGAAAATATTAAATGGGAAAATAGAATACAGGTAAACATATATTCCTTAAGAGTCATGAGTATCTCCTAAGTAAGAAAGGAACCCAGTAGTTTAAATAATACCCATTAATGCAAATACATTTAATATATTTTTACAACCATACAATGAATGTGAACGGTGACTTATACCAAGAAAAATCGAAGCTACTAAAATAAAAGTTATACATAATATTTGAGATGGAGACCTACTAAATGTATACAAGGGAAGAATAAACATATTTTTGGAAGATTATTTAAGAAGTAACAATGTTCTTCATAATACATTGATTTTACCAAATAATAGAGGCCTTAAGACATAGACTCTGCTGAAAATTTTTAAAGTGTCAAAACTGAGAAGGGTAAAGGGAGAACAGAGATGACTGGAGTGGCCCCAGCCCCAGGCTCCTCAGTGCCGGCCTCTCCATGGACAGGAGATACCCCTTCAAATGCTGGCCGGCCCTTACATGAGTTGGCAAATACCAACTTGGCCTCATATTTGAGAAGTGCGATTATGAATGTATAAATCTCATCAAAGAACAGGAAAATCTGTTTTCAAATAAGAATAATTATAATGGTACAAACTATTTAAAAATGAAAAGTTTATTAGGTAATGAATGATAAACTATAGGTGGGATTCCAAACACAGGGTATTTGTCTTTTACTTTTCTGGAAAGACCTTAACTACCATGTTTTGATAAAGCTGCTCTTGTGAAATGTAGTTGATATATATCTTCAATAGCTATCACAAAGTCATTGTGAGACACTTTTAATTGTAGGTTAGTTGGTATAGTTTATCTTATCATATTTTCTAGGACATAAGGGAAAGCATATGCTTCAATGGTAATGTCAAAGTTTTATTAAAAGACAACTCTGGGCAGTAGTAATATCAGCAACTTTTTTTCTCTCTGAAGTTTTTCAAACTTCCCAAATATTCCTATGACATTGATTTCTAGAAAAGTGAAATTTAAAAGTACCTGTAATAATGTGCTGCTGCAGACTTTGGTTCTAGTTCTTCCCTTTGATTTCTCCTTCTCAGGCCAGAAGCGAACTCCCAGAAGAGGGGAGCAACAAGGATGGAGTGATAGCCGAGGGACAGAGGTGACGCTTGATAGAGCAGAGCGGAGATCCTACAGGGAATATCGACCCTATGACACCGAGAGGCAGGCGGATTTTACACCTGAGAAGTTTACAGATGAAAAGTAGGTACTGCAGACCTCAGGTTGGAGGAACCAGAAGGATTTTCAGAGGACTATGAGCCTTTGCAAACTTTTGGTGGTGCCAGTCCTGGGAATAGTTTGCCAATCTAAGTAACAAATCATACGGCTTTAGGTAACACATGAAGGATCTTCCATTGGTTCAGGAAATGATTACAAAATAAAAAGTGGATAATTTACTGATAACTTTGAAAGACATTCTTATAACAAACTCTACAGGAGTATGCTAAATTTTCTTTTGAAGTTTAGGCCAGAGGTATAATTATGTTCTTGATTTAGTAGAACTAATTTGGACCACTAATGAATTTAAACAAATTTATGATGAAATTTGATGAAAAAACTGATAGAATGTGTAATGCCAGTTTAAGGCTTCCATGCCTTCTCTAGAGAGTGCTCTGACCTGGAAGATGGTCTCAGGCTGATACAGTCTGAGTAACGTGGCAGTATGTGGGCTATCATACCCACCTGAACGCAGGAAGCAGTTCTTAATGTCTTATGCTTAGTATTAACAGGATGGATACTTGCTGCCTCAAGTTTTTAATTATTAAACCTACATAGCACTGGATTTAGGTTAAAACAAAACTACTTGTGAATCACATTTAAAGGAATAGAAAGTTTAAAAAGCTAAAAGAGACTAGAATAATGTACAGTTTAATGTCAAGGGATCTGTTATTCCCAAAGTCTTTTAACTTCTTGACTATGTATTTCATTACACATTCAAAACAGAGATGGTATATCTGCCACCATGTTAGAGGATGAAGGCAAGAGAAAGGTTTAATTCTGCTTTTTGGGGGTGATTAGTTCAAATTAGCTATGCAACCACTATAGTCTGCTTGCTTACAGAAAGCCTTCTAGATCAGAGCTGCTTATTGGGGAAGCATTTGTGTATTTTCCCCCTACTTCAGGGACTTATTCTGTGGAAATAAATTATAACTCAAATTTCCAGCTTTTTTAGTAGCAAAATTATGAGTTTTTTTTAAAGGATAAGTCTTTATATATTAACATGAAAAAAATGCCTTATTGAGGGATGATTTACAGAAAGTTGCAAGAATTGTATAAGAAATCCCCATATATCCTCGTCCAGATTCTCCAAAAACTTTTTACCACCTTTTCTTTATCATGCTCCTCCCTTCCTCTCTCCCCCTCTTTCTCCTTTTCTCTCTCTGTTACACACACACACACACACACATATCTTTTTTCTTTGGCTTTTGAGAGTAAGATGCAGGAATGTTTCCTAAAAACATGGTTCAGTTATCAAACTTATTAACGTTGCTGCAATACTTATTATCTAATTATCTGAATCATGTAATCTATAGACTACTCAAACTGTACCAATTGTCCTATTAATATCCCTTTCAGTTCAGTTCAGTCGCTCAGTCGTGTCTGACTCTTTGCAACCCCATGAGTTCACCCAAACCCATGTCCATTGGGTTGGTGATGCCATCCAGCCATCTCATCTTCTGTCATCCCCTTCTCCTCCTGCCCCCAATCCCTCCCAGCATCAGAGTCTTTTCCAATGAGTCAACTCTTCGCATGAGGTGGGCAAAGTATTGGAGTTTCAGCTTCAGGATCAGTCCTTCCATTGAACACCCAGGACTGACCTCCTTTAGGATGGACTGGTTGGATCTCCTCGCAGTCCAAGGGACTCTCAAGAGTCTTCTCCAACACCACAGTTCAAAAGCATCAATTCTTCAGTGCTCAACTTTCTTCACAGTCCAACTCTCACATCCATACATGACCACTGGAAAAACCATAGCCTTGACTAGATGGACCCTTGTTGGCAAAGTAATATCTCTGCTTTTTAATATGCTAGCAAAAGAAAAAAATCAGTTCAGAGTCCAGGAATATGCATTATATTTACTTATTTAGGCTGCTTTGGGTCTTTGTTGTGGTACATGGGGGCTTCTCTCATTGGGGCACACGGGCTTCTCATTGCAGAGCATGGGCTCTAGAGTGCACGGGCTCTCCAGCTGGGCTTAGTTGCCCCATGGCTTAGTTCCTCCTGACCAGGGATTGAACCCACATCCCCTGCATTAGAAGGCAAATTCTTAACCACTGTATTGCCAGCGAGGTTCCGTGTATTGCATTTAGTCTTAAGACAGCTCTTTAGTTTTTCATTTATTTATGGAGTTGACATTTTTGAAGAACATGAACCAGTTATTCTGTAGAACAGTCCGGAGTTGAATTTGCCTGCTGTTTCCTCATGAGACAAGGTCCTGCATTTTGGCAGGGATACAGTAGAAGTGTGATGTCTGTGTCCTTCCCAGTGTATCATATTAGGAATATGTAGGAAATGTTTACTTTCAAGGAAATTTGAAAATATATTTTGTGAAGTCTTGTAGTATCAGAAAAGATAATTTTCCTCTTTTCTTAAAAAATACTTTTCATTTGATAAAGAGCCATAAGATCTTTAATAAAAATAATTTTATAGTCACTTTAGAAAATTCAGAAAATGAATAAAATTAAAAAAAATTTAAACCACTCTTTTACCATTTGAGGTGACTACAGTTTAACTCTTCACCAGTGCATATACACTGAGTACTATATATTCTTTCTTTTCCACTTGACAAGTAGAAGTCATTAACGATGATGTCATGGACAGTGTTGGTGAGCATTTCTAATGGTTCTGTTATGATCTTTTGTTTGGAGTATTATAATGTAATTATTCCATTAGCGTTGGATCTTTGCTCAGCTTTCAGCTTTTTGCTTCAAGAATAATACTCAGTGAGCAGACTTTTACCCATACAAGGCCTTTCCTAGATGTGGTTCTTAAAGTAGGAGTCCCAATTAGGGTCTTAAAGCAGTGGTTTTCCACTGTGTATCATGTCTCCAAATCTGGGACCCAGTTGGTACTTCAGTGTGAGGTTGGATTGGTACCTGTAGTGTGAAACAAACAAAAATTGGAGGGGACTATTAATGCATAGTGACAAATCACCATGCTGGTAACATGGCAGTTTATTCTGTTGCTGTTAATAGTAATCTATAAGAGTATTTCTCATAGCACTTTTTGTAGACTTCAGTATGATAAAATTTGATATCTATATATCTTTATTGGGCATGTTTATTGTGTATAGGATTTCGATAATCTTAACAGACTACTTAATTCAGTCCTCTCAATTTATGGATAAGGATATACCCAGAGTTTTAGTGGCATGGATTTTTATTCCCCTAGAGCAGAACATAGTTTTCACATAGAAGCAACAGCCATGGATGGTGCTGCAAGTAACTGTCGTGTGGCTTAGGTACAGAGATCAGCCGTGTCACTTGTATATATTCTGGGAATGCAGCTACTGTTTTTAATGCAGTAAGAATTTTTCTTTATTCTCCAAATGATGAACTCTTAAGTACACTCTTAGAACAGACTGTTAGGAAATTAGTCTGGACAATTATTCTGACTCCATATAGTTTGATTCTTTCTTTGGCTCTTTCTGCAGTTTACTTCTGGTCATTTAAAGTCAGCTCCAGTCCTAAAAGAATCACTTACTCAGAAGTCTAAATTTTTTTTCTTCCTCACCAGGAAGAATTTTTAAAACTTGTTCAGTTCAGTTGCTCAGTCATGTCCGACTCTTTGCTACCCCATGGACTACAGCATGCCAGGCTTCCCTGTCCATCACCAACTCCTGGAGCCTTAAAACTTGTAGTAAAATGATAAAGAATCTGCCTGCCAATGTGGGAGATGCAAGAGATGCAGGTTCGATCCCTGGGTCAGAAAGATCCCTTGGAGTAGGAAATGGCAACCCAGTCCAGTATTCTTGCCTGGAAAATGCCATGGACAGAGGAGTCTGGTGGGCTACAGTCCGTGGGGTTGCAGACTTGGACACAACTGAACATGCACACATGATGATGCATCACATGTTTTAAGCGTACAGTGCAGGGATGTTAAATACATTCTAATTGTTGTGCAACCATCACCACTATCCATCTCCAGAAAATTTTCATCTTCCCGTTATACCCATTAAACATTAACTCCCAATTCCTCCCTCCATAAACTTCATTCCCTTTACCTGTAAAACCTGTACTCGTGTCTACTTATTAGGACTACAGTAAAAGAGTAGATTACAGGGATATAATAGATGGGGAAACTGGAAACAGCGAGAGACTTTATTTTTTTTGGCTCCAAAATCACTGCAGATGGTGACTGCAGCCATGAAATTAAAAGACACTTACTCCTTGGAAGGAAAGTTATGACCAACCTAGACAGCCTATTAAAAAGCAGAAACATTACTTTGCTGACAAAGGTCCGTCTAGTCAAGGCTATGGTTTTTCCAGTAGTCATGTATGGATGTGAGAGTTGGACTATAAAGAAAGCTGAGCACTGAAGAATTGATGCTTTTGAACTGTGGTGTTGGAAAAGACTCTTGAGAGTCTCTTGGACTGCGAGGAGATCCAACCAGTCCATCCTAAAGGAGGTCAGTCCTGAGTGTTCATTGGAAGGACTGATGTTGAAGCTGAAACTCCAGTACTTTGGCCACCTGATGAGAAGACATGACTCATTTGAAAAGATGCTTTTCCTGATGCTGGGAAAGATTGAGGGGAGGAGGAGAAGGGGACGACAGAGGTTGAGATGGTTGAATGGCATCACCAACTCAATTGACATGAGTTTGGGTAAACTCCGGGAGTTGGTGATGGACAGGGAGGCCTGGCATGCTGCGGTCTATGGGGTCACAAAGAGTCGGACACGACTGAGTGATTGAACTGAATTGAACTGAGAAGTGGGATGGGACGGTTGGCCCAGTGCAATATTGTTTTCTTTTTGCTTGTATGTCATGATAAAGCTTCCTAAGTGGAGTCGAGGATTCCTCAATGCTTACCAACCTATAAAAAAATAGAGGATATCTTTTATAAGAAGGGAATTATAAGGAAGCACTTGAGAATACTTTTAATTGGGATGAGGTAGAGGTGGGGTAAACCTGTGGGATAAAGAAAAATTATTTAAGGGATTAGAATAAACCAGACCACAAAGCTGTTTTGGGGACCAGTTTCAGTTACTATCATATTTTTAATGAATTTGTTATTTTATCAGTATCTGATCTAGATTTCATGTACATTTAAACCTAATTTTTACTCGTATTATTTTCCACATACGGTTTTATGCTTCATTTCCTCTCAGTTTTTAGGTAGACTCCTTTTATGGCCCTGTCCAGCTTCCCGGTTAAGAACTTACAGTTACTTTTCATTTATTATTGTTTTAGAACTCTGCTTTAGATATTTACTGTAATGAGGAATCATATTCTACAACAGTCTCCATTTAAAATTTTGGTTTTGGTCAGAGGAGGTGGGAGACAGAAAAAGCCAACTTGGGAAACTGATTTAGGGTGATGTTTCTTGAAAGAGACTGGCATAAAGTTAATGATCAGTGCTTCTGTATTTTTTCATCTTTTTGAGTAAGGAGAATTGTGAACTTTGTGTGTTTTTATCCACGATCTATAGTAGCTTTTTAAGGTAACATTTTCAGCCCTAAAAGTAGACTGAAATACATCTCCAGTTCTGGTGTTTGAGCCATCAATGTCGCTCGATTTCAGTAAGTAATTTGTTGCTTTCAATGTTTTTCAAAGTCTTGACAAATTAGAAATATATATAATTTATCTTATTAACGTAAGGTTTAACAATGAAAAAGATCAGATTCTTCCTGCAGAAGCTTTGAGTCTGGTGGAGGAGAAACAAGTCCCTATAAAGAGTGACTGTGACCTGGTGGCAGCCGAGAGCAGAGTGAGGAGAAGCGCACAGTCAGGCCCTGGATCCAGGGGGTGTGGCGGGGGAAGAGTGAGAAAAGGCAGATTCTTTGGATACTTCTGTGATGTGAGTTAGGGACCACAGGGGAGCACAACACTAATCCCTTGGTTAGTGTTGGTCATGTATCTTCAGGGACATGAGGTGACACGGAGAAATGTCCAGGAAGTAACTGTCTTTATGACCTGGAATCAGAGAGACCCCCAAATGAGAGACACAGGGGCACATGAAAGGGTCACATATCAATAGCATAGAGATGAGGATGGTGTGTGCAGGAGTGGGGAGGTGGGAATGCTGATATTCTTAGACAGATGGGTGGGTATCCAGAAGAAGGGTATCCAAGACATATTCCTTAAAAAGACAAGGTATGGGACCTTTTTTTTTTTTTTAATTTTATTTTATTTTTAAACTTTACAATATTGTATTGGTTTTGCCAAATATCGAAATGAATCCGCCACAGGTATACATGTGTTCCCCATCCTGAACCCTCCTCCCTCCTTTCTTTATATGTGATTGCAGTCCCTGGCTCCAAGAAGTCGAATTGGGTGCCCAAGAAGCAGGATGAGTACCTTGTGAATGTTTGGATGTTACCTATTGCAAAAAGAACTTTTTAAGGACAAACAGGGAAAGGGAAGCCAGAAAGAGCAGAGGAAAACTAGTGGTTGGCAGTATCAAATGATGCATAGGGGTCAAATGACCTAGAGACAGAAGTGGCTACTGGATTTAACAACAAGGACATCATCTTCAGCTATTTTCCTCATCTGTGGTCACTAGTTATAATGAATAAACTGTATGCCAAGAGCACACAACAGTATCAAAGGTGGTATGTGCTCAGTAAAATTTAACTATTAATTTATTATTCAAGCCACAACATATGTTCTTTCCAACATACTGTAGCCATAATGAACTTCTAGAATTTTTTTTTCCTCAAAAAAAAAAAAAAAGCCTTAGCCCTTTAATTCAGTTCACCACTTTTTATGGTACTCATTTCTTCCTAGACCAATTGACAGGTTTGATCGAGACAGACCACTGAGAGGACGTGGAGGCCCAAGAGGGGGCATGCGAAGCAGAGGCAGAGGTGGTCCTGGGAACAGAACTTTTGACGGTTTTGACCAGAGAGGGAAACGAGAATTTGACAGATATGGTGGGAATGATAAAATGTAAGTTTCTTTGTAATGCTGTTGTCTCTTTAAGATCTTGATGTAATATATGGTGTGAATCTGTTGTGTGTTAATATTTAGTTGACTTTATATTAGTATGCAATTATTCCTGAGGGAGCTGATCCTGGGACAGCTTTTCTGATCAACTTTTCTAATTTGGAGATTGACTGGAGACAGGTTTCTAGTTTAAGGGAATACTTTTTCTTTGTCTAGAGCAATCAGAACTGAAGACAACATGGGTGGATATGGAGTTCGCACCTGGGGATCAGGTAAAGATACCAGGTATGGTGCAAATATGTATCTTCTGTGAACCTGCAATTAAGTGGAAATATCTGGACCTTTATTTGCCTGTCTTGAAGATTATGTCCTCTGTGGTATGCTTGTGGTGTCTTTAGACTTGTGTGCTTTATATAGAAATTGAATTTAAGCTTTTGTTTCATGAGATAACTTTTAAAAACAGGTTTGCTCTATTGTAGTTAGCTTTGAAACCACTTTCAAAATTCTTTTGTCTTATTTAGCCAAGTAAATTTGTATATTTGTTCATATCCCAAGCACATGGCACTGTATATTTACCTATGCGTCTGATTGCTTTTTTAAATTACTAGATATTCTATACTTTATTTCTCTGTGACCTTCCAAAGTTTTTATATATATTGCATCTTGATCTTATAAAATTATTTGCAGATCCAAGCTCAATGACAAGTTCCACCTGAGGTTCAAATCTGGCATTTCTCTGAGGTTTTATGGTATCTCAGATTTGAACCGGTTTTGCTATTTAGGAGAGGTACTTGGTTCTGCTGTTTCTGTTATTACAGGGCTGCAGGGAATATGAGGAATGAGTTGCCCTAGGATGTGTTGTAGGGCAAGCTTTGCACAAGTTTGAAGGCTTGAGGAGATCAAGACTTCCACATTTCTTCTTTTGAAGAATTAAATTTTTTACATAAACTTATTTTTCTTAAATTTTTATCCTTAAAAATAAATGTATACGATAACAGCAAATATAGATTTACTACCATTGCATATCTGTGTTGTCCTTGAAAAGAAACTTGTTAAATGTTTACAGATCTTTTCATTTTATTTTACTGTGATAATATATTTTTTAAAATGTACAAGTACCTTCTGAATCATCTGATTTACCACCTTATTTAATACTACCACCTCATTTCAGTTTGCATTTCAATTTAAAATCATTTTGGCTCCAAATGATTGATTACTCTAAGAGGTAAGCATTGGCCTTGGAAGAGACCAAAACATGCTCCTAGTAGGTGGTATGTCCCAATGTTAAAATGACGCATATCCCAGGGCACTTACTTTAGATTGGTTTGTGAGTTACAAAGTCAAAGCTCTTAGGTGGTAATAATCTGTAATTGAATGTTTTTTTGTAGCATAAGACTTTAAATTCTTATTTAATACACTGAGATTTTGATTTGCCACCATGATATAGTCCAGTCGTGTGCTTAGTCACTCAGTCATGTTCAATTCTTTGCGACCCCATGGACTGTAACCCGCCAGGCCCCTCTGGGTTTCATGAGAATGAAATTTCTTTTGCTAATATTTTTTTAAAAAGCAATAGTCATATAGGATTAATATCAACATAAAAATTAAGATTATTATGCTGTTAAAATTCAAATTGCTTTTCATTGTGCTCTAATTTCTAATCTGCAGATTGTATATTTAGATGTGACAGTATATAAATTAATGTTTCAAAGCCTTATTTTTCTGGTAATCTGGTAATTACACCTTTTTGTAATCCTACACATTCCTTTTTATGGAATGTTTCCACTTTCTTGCCATTTTTTAAAGTTTGATAAAGTTTGATAAGATAGGCATATTCTTATCTATTATAAGTCATTGAAGACTTACACGTTAAGAATTTTTATGGTTCCTGTTAATATTTGGAATTTCCTAGGATAATAACAGATTTGAATAGTTGTTCTGGTCCTTTCCAATATGTTTTTAATTTTAGTCCATCAATAAAAACTTGTATTTATCAAATACTTTTACATTTTTGGAAATAATTTATATGGATTAGCAATTAAGAGCATTTTTTTCTCTTTTTATTTTGATGTGGGTTACTTGTATGTACATATTAATTTCTTGAGGGAAAAAGGGCATTAAAGTGTGTTTATTTCTGTCTTGAATATAGAAGGTCATTGATGTAAACAGATTTGTTTGACTAGACTGGTTCTTGCCGCTTTGCAGTGACACGGACCCGGCTGCCCCCATGGAAGAGACCACAGTGGTGGAGGAGTCCCTGGGCCCTCTGGAGGATGAATCTCCAGCTAAGTGGGTATTTCATTCATTTTCCCCATTGGGTTGTTGGTCTTTTTCTTAAAGATTTATAAGAAGTTCTTCATAGAACAGGAAGCTCAGCCTTTTGTCATATCACAGAGGATTGATCTTAATGTGTTAATGAATAATCAAACTAATTAATTCAAATCATCAGCAGCCTGTACTGTAATTAGTTTCTCTCTCTCAGTACCCCCATGTTTTGTCCTTTTATTTTCTTCTGGTCCCTCCTTCCCTCTTTTCTTCATGGAGCTTAGTTCCTTAGTCCATCTCTAGCACCCTTGCCCTTGGGGTCTATGAGTACCTTGCTAGCAGAATCCACCTCCTGGACAACTGATAGCCATCTGCCATCTCTCTACTTGCACCCACAGATTGAGTACTGCAAGTCCCTCAGCAGGCTGATGGGAACTCCTGTAAATTCCCCATCACCGCATTTTGAGATGAGCCCTCAACACTGCCCAGCAATGCCCATTTCTTGGATTCACTCTTTCCCCCAACCCACTACAATGACTGGTTCAGTTCTTGTCCCCTCAAAGCCCTGACACTGCTTCCCACTTTTTCCTTCTTCTATCCTTCCAACATTCACACCTCCTCTTTCATTTTCTGAGTACAACTTTGCTTCCTATGCCACAGAGAAATTAGAAGCCATCAGATGGGAACTTCACACTCTCCTGGGCTTCTTTCCTCATGGTAAAATAGAGTCTCACCATCAACCTCTTCAGCCTTTGGTTCGTATTTCCTTCTGACTTCACTGAAATCTCAGTTAGCTCTTTCCTTTTCAGACATACTCACCTTCTTCCCGCCAAATCTGGTCTTCCAGTCAGCATTTTATATGTGCTAAGTCTCTCTTGTTTTAAGCCTCTCGTTGCCCCTACATTCTCATCCACCTTCCTTTTTGGGGTTGTGTGCACTCTTTCTTCATTTCTTCCCCTTCATTTCCCCTTCATTTCATCCTCACTTCACTCCAGGTCTGACTCTGTCCTCACCACTCTTTTGAAACAGTCATCACATATCTCCAGACCTAACAGATATTTCAGTCTACAACTTTCTTGATCTCTCAGAACATTTGACTTTACAAGCATACCTCAGAGATATTGTGGGTTTGATTCCAAACCACCTCATTAAAGCTAATATCACAATAAAGCGAGTCACACAGCAGTTTTTGGTTTCCCAGTGCATGTAAAAATCATGTTTACACTATAGTGTAGTCTATTACGTGTACAATAGCATTGTGTCTAAAAAAACCAATGTGCGTACCTTAAGTTAAAAATACTTTATTGCTAAAAGATGCCATCATTGGTGTCTTCAGTGGGTTATAATATTTTTGCTGGTGGAGGGTCTTGCCTTGATGTTGTTGCTGGTGACTGATGGAGGTGGTGGTTGTTGAAGGTTGGGGTGACTACGCAGTTTCTTAAAATAAGACAACAATGAAGCTTGCCATATTGATTGACTCTTCATTTGAACACTTTGAGGCCATTATAGAGTTATTAGTTGGCCTAATTTCAATATTATTGTGTCTCAGGGAATAGGGAGGCACCAGGAGAGAGATGGAAAGACCAGTTAGTGGAGCAGTCAGAACCACATATAGCAGTTACTCATTATGTTCATTGTCTTATGTGGGTGCAATTGGTGGCATTCCAAAGCAATTACAGTAGTAATGTCTGTGGATCTTGGGTCACAGATTACCATGACAAATATAATAGTAATGAAAAGTTGGAAAGATTTCGAGAATTACCAAAGTGTGACGCAGAGACATCAAGTGAGCAAATACTATTGAGAAAGTAGTGCTGCTAGCCTGGGCTGCCACAGATATTTAATATGTTAAAAAGGCAGAATCTGGGAGCTCAACCCAGTGCTCTGTGACAACTTAGAGGGGTGAGATGGCATGGGAGATGGGAGGGGGATTCAGGAGGGAGGGAACATATATATACCTGTGGTTGATTCATGTTGATGTATGGCAGAGGCCAACACAATATTGTAAAGCAATTATCCTCCAATTAAAAAAAAAACAAACAGAAGGTTTAAAAAAAATAAAATTTTGTGAAAATCAAACAAAAAAGGCAGACTCTGTGAAGCACAATAAAACAAGGTATGCCTGTGTTGATTTCCACTTAACCACAACCATCAGTTCCTCCCTTGCAGGCTCAACCTTGTCTTCTGCTCTTTTAGAATGTTGAGTTCTTCAGGGCTCTGCCTTAGACCCTCTTCTGTGTGTCTGATGTCTGTTTCTAACGTCTCATGCACTCCTGCAGCTTGAATTGTCGTTTATCTCCTGACTCCGGAACATATACCTCTGGCTCCAACCTTCAATATGGATTCTAGGCCCGTGTGTCCATCTGTCTCCTGGACACCTCCCCATCGGCATCCCATATGCACCTCATGCCCACCGTGGCCAGAACTGAGGTCCACAGACCCCATGTGTGCTTAGTCACTGTGTGCTTAGTCACTCAGTCGTGTTCAACTCTTTGCAACCCCATGGACTGTAGCCTGCCCGGATGCTCTGTCCATGGGGATTCTCCAGGGAAGAATACTGGAGTGGGTTGCCATGCCCTCCTCCAGGGGATCTTCCCAACTCAGGGATAGAACCCAGCTCTCCCTGCATTGCAGGCAGATTTTTTACCGTCTGTGCCACCAGGGAAGCCCCCATTCTCATTAGGTGTTTCTGTCTTTCAGAACAGCATCAGCACTTATTCAGTTGCATAAACCAGAAACCTAGGAGTCATTCTTGAGATTTCCTTCTTCCTGACCCGCTGTCTCTCCAGAATCCAATCTGTCACTCTACCCTGAGGATTTGTACCTTTTTGTATCTACCATCTCCACTCACCACCTTAGTCTCAGCTACTTCTGTCTGTTCTCTCACCAGAGCTCCTAAGGGGGCTCCCTGTATTCTCAGCTTCTATCAACCTGTTCCACACCAAAGTGGCTTTCACTCTGCCATTCTGATCGGCGTGCTCCCACTAAGACCTACCCCCAGTGGCTTCCTGTCCTTTTTCTGTCCCTTGCCTTGACCTGCGCAGTCCTGCATGGCCTGACCCCCAAAGAGCCCTCAAGTTCAACACGCCTATGCCTTCTCCACATGTTTACCACATGACCCTTTTTCTTGTTCGCAAGCACCTTTCTCTAGCTCCTAACCATACCTGCCAAAAAGCTTTCACAAGTGCTGTTTTCTTGTTTTTCTATACTTCTCTTTTACAGCCCCTTCACCTATTTATTTAACTCTTACTCATCCTTCCACTGTGAAGAGGCAGGGTATCAAGTGGTTAAGAGCAGAGACTCTGGGCCAGTGTTCTGGGTTCAAATCCCAGCTCTGCCATTTACTAGTTTGGGCAAGTTATTTCATCTTTTTGTGCCTCAGTTCTTTTCATCTGTAAAATGAGAATAATAATAGTCCTTACATCTGAAGGCTGTCAGAAGTGTTGGTTGGGTGTGCATGAGTTTCATGTAGGGTGGGGCCAGCTATATAAATATCTACTATTATTATTGTTATTTAGAAGAGTAAAGTGCTGCAATGATTGATGATTGTGAAAGCTGTTAATTTACTATTCAGAACAACTAAGAAGTGTATTTAATTAAAGAAATAGATTAATAGTCATATGAATATTTAGACAGTGAGTTAACTAAGGAAATAGATCAACAGTGTATACGAATGTTAAGAAGTGAGTTAACTAGATACCCTCAGAAAAATTGGATCCTTTTGGAGCCGGTAAACCATTATACAAGTTCAGATAATGTAAGGCAGAATAATAGTAAATTATAGCATAATTATAATCTTTAGAATTAATTGAGGTATTCTAGCATTCATAGTGTTAGACAAAATCTTTCAATTAAATCAGTTATTCTGAAAGACAAAATAAATACTTAATGATTCTGGTGGCAGTCTCACTGTCTGCAATATCCTGGTGGAGCTAGTCAGCAAATCTCTCTCTCTGCTGACCATGGTGGACAGTGAGCACCCATTTAGATTTGCAGGAGCTTCAGTGCACAGCAGCTGTGCTCTAGTTGCTGAGCACACTGAGAAATTCGTGTCTCTGCACTGCCTTGTCAAATTTTAAAATTATTACTACTAACATTTCTAATAATACAATTACAGTTTTTTATAGTTTCAAAATTAGGCTTGTAAATACATCTTAGGATGGAGATGCTCTCTGGTCTCAGCTTTGTCTGGATATTGATCAAGCCAGAATGTATATTCAGTGAGACTCTTGGTTTCATACTTCACGCTGTGCCCAGTTGTGTCTGAATCTTTGCACCCTGTGGACTGTAGACTTCTGCTTCTCTGCCCTTGGAATTTTCCAGGCAAGGATACTGGAGTGTAGTGCCATTTCCTATTCCAGGGGATCTTCCCGACCCAGGAATCAAACCTGCATCTCTTGGGGTCTCCTGAATTAGCAGGCAGATTCTTTACTACTGTGCCACTTAGTTGGTAAATTTAATATACCCTCAACATATGCTCAAAGCTATGACCCAGAGTACATACATTTTCCTCAAATTGGACACATTTTGTTGACAATTATATGTGTTATGACCTTCCTTCCTTGATTCGTTACAGAAGTATTATATGTTTCTTGTCTTGTGGTGTGCTAATGTCCGAGGATACCTGTGACAACTAACTGTGTTTTGCTTTAAAAATAAATTGAACATTTACCGAGCATTTTTGGTATGCCAGTAACTGCGCTAAGTGCTTCTATGGTTTAACTCACTTAATCTTTTGCTGCTTGTAAAGGAGAAGGTACTGTTAATTATTCTAATGCTGAGACATATGGGTTAGACAACTTAGTTTTTGTAGGTAGCAGAGCCAGAATTTGAACCAGATCTCGTAGCACAAACATTCATGTTCTTAACTGTACTAAGTGGCACATGCGTGCTCTGTTGTATCTGACTCTTTGAGACTCTGTGGGCTGTAGCGTGCCAGGCTCCTTTGTCCATGGAATTTTCCGGGCAGGAATACTGGTGTGGGTTGTCATTTCTTTCTCCAGGGGATCTTCCCAACCCAGAGATCAAACCTGCGTCTCTTGCCTTGACAGGTGGATTCTTTACCACTGAACCACCTGAGAAGCCCTATACTGAGTGCTAGGAAAGGTTAAGAGTGCCATTTAGATGAACTTGCTATTAAGAACTGCAAATGGGAGAAGGTGGTTCTGTAAGCAGGGAAAGAGCTACCAGGATCACTGAGGATTTGCCTATTCAGTAATATGGATCAACAACTGCCCCTTCCATCCTTAAAAATTATTAACCATGAGAAGAGAATGGTGAGGAAGCATTATTACAAAATATCTGCTATGAATTATTTTGTACTTTGTTTCCAAGCATATTGGCTTAGACAATGAAGATTATTATGTACTGAGTTTTCTTAATGCAGGACTATAGCTCTTTAAAAATTTTTATAGCAAATTTATAAGGAACTCAAAGTTTATCATGAAATTCTCTTCCCTTTCATTGGAAGGAGGTAGGTGGTATTATTTACATGTTAGATTAGATCCATGTGCTCCAGTCAGGTATTCATTGAGTAAAGTTTTATGTCTAGAACCCACTTTTCCTTGATTCACATTTTCACATATTCAGGTGAAAAGATAACTGTCTGAATGGAGGTTTCGACATTTGAATTGAAGATTTGTATGCTTTCTCTGTCCATATCTCAACTGTCTTCCATCTAAGCATTTTTTCTGCCGTCTTATTCCCTACATAGCATAGAGGCTGAATGTGGGCTTTGGAGATAGAATGACTGCATGTGAAACTTGTTAGCTATTTGTTAGCTGTATGATCTCCCTTCTTGATTTTTTTATCTGTAAAATGGAGCTGTTAATTTTATCTAACTTGTGGGATTAATTATCACAGGCAAATTAATGTAAAGCACTTTGAAGAGCATTTGGCACCCAGTAAACATGCAGTGAATGTTAGCATTATTACCCACTTATTTCTACATAAAGGTAACTGTTGTTAAAACAGCTATTTCTTCTGTAATTTCACTCATTTAGAAATAAAATGTTTTATTATCAATTTTACATATAGCATTGTTCTCAAGTCATACATTTGACACCTTATGTTTATAAGCAGTTTTGATGGAAAATTCTCTCCAAAATTTTTCTGTCATAAACCAGAGCTGTAAATATATTTGAATTATTCAAAAAAAGGGTTGTTGACTTTAGACTGATAGCAGTTATGATGCTTTTATAACTGTTAGAAATGCACTTGCATTAGTCCTTCCTGAAACTGAGAATTAGCGGTATCTCTTGTTGAATATCCAGTCTTTGCTAAAATGACAGTAAAAACTGAATTCAGTGCTGATTCAAGTGGGACGATGGAATCTTCCTGTTTTGTTTGTTTGCTTAGAGTGTGTTTTGTTTCTGGTTTTTCTCATTTTTGGTTCACCCGGTCTTTGTTGCTGTGCACACTTTCTCTAGTTGCAGTTAGCGGGGGCTACTCGTCACTGTTGTGCCTGGGCTTCTCATTGCAGCAGCTCCCCTGTTGTGGAGCGTAGGCTCTATCCAGGTGTGCAGGCTTAGTAGTTGTGGGCACATGGGCTTAGTTGCTCCATGGCATGTGAAATCTTCCTGGACCAGGGATCAAACCTGTGTCCCCCACACTGGTAGGTAGAATCCCAACCACTGGACCACCGGAAAAGTCCTAGAATGTTTAATAATTTTTGGTCAATAGACAACAAGGTTAAGGAACCTATCCTTGGTAATTTTATACTGTTCCCAACGTGGCTTGTTGAAGTGGCAGGTGATAACGGGAAATGCATACAGGGCATCGGTAAGAACACATTTAAATGAGGTGCATCTGAGTGAACAGTGTCAGGCTGATCACCTCCATAGAGGGAATCACTTGTGGCAAATGCCCTATTCTAAACTGCACTATTTGCTTTATTTTGGATGTCTTTTTTTCACTTCAGGTCTGCTTTTCTTACATGCCTTTACTTTTTTGTTCTATTTCTCTATGTTTAGACATATGTTTTGAGGACAATTCCTTGTGATCTTAACACAGAACCCATTCTTACTGAACTTTTTGGAATTTATTAACTTCTATTAGGTTATCTTAGTTATGAAAGAATCCTCAAATTCGTAGCATCCAGTTCCACAAATTTCTTAATTCTGTCACAAATAGGCTACAAAACCCCTCAGGACGCCTTAATATTTCTTTGTTTTTAGCTCCTTTTGTTAAAAGTTATAGAAAAAAATGTATTTAAATAAGAATGGTATATTGAAACTGGGAGTAAGTAGTTGAAACTAAACTGTTACCAAATCATGGTCATTCTTATTTCATAGATTTCTCTACCCACTTCTTCTACTCCCAGGATATGTTACATATCATCCAAAAATGTTTCAGAATAAAGAAAATAACTGGAATATCGTTATCTCATCTAAAATTTTTAAGCAATTCCTTAATCTCATTAAATATCTAGTCAGTTTCTGAGTTTTCCTGATTATCTTAAAATCTTTTCTTAAAACAATTTATTTGTTTGAATTAATATTGAAATATACATTTTAATGGGTGTGTTTTTTATATATTTTTATTAATAAAGCAACATTATTGAGGTATAATCTGAATTCGATAAACAGCACATATCTAGTATATACAGTCTTACAAGTTTCAAACAATCAAAGTAATGAGCACATCTGTCAGTCCAGAAAGTTTCTTTGTATCCCTTTGTAATCCCTCTCTCCTGCCCCTTCCACTTAGGCAACCAGTGACCTACATTTTTGTCATTAAAGATTAGTTTGCAATTGCTATAATTTTATATAAATGGAATCATACAGCATGTATTCTTTTTTTGTCTATATTATTTACTAAGCATGCATATTTTAAGATGCATCCAGGTTGTTAAATGTGTCAACAGTTTCTTCCCATTTATTGCTGAGTGATAATCCACTTTACAGATAGACCAATATTTGCTTAACTATCTACCTGATGATGATCATTTAGATTACTTAGTTTTTGCTGTTATAAATAAAGCTGCTATAAACATTTTTGTGTGTCTTTCTGTGGATATACATTTTTATGTATATCTCTTTGATTTCATCAGTGATCCAATGATGGTTTAGTAGCATATTGTTTAGCTGCCACATGTTTGTGTTTTTTAGAGTCTTTTTTTTGTAGTTTATTTCTAATCTCATATCATTGTGATCAGAAAAGATGCTTAATATGGTTTCTATTTTCTTCAGTTTACCAAGGCTCACCTTTGTGGCCCAGCATGTGGTCAATCCTGGAGAAGGTTCCATGTGCACTTGAGAAGAATGTGTAGTCTTGCTGCTTTTGGATGAGATGCTCTATAAATATCAATTAAGTCAAACTTATCTAAAGTGAAGAACTGGCTTTTAGTTTCATTGACCTTTGCAATTGTTTTCTTTGTCTCTGTTTCATTTATTTCTGCTTTGATTGTTATAGTTTCTTCTGCTGACTTTAGGTTTTGTTTTGTTCTTCTTTTTCTAGTTTTAGGTGCACAGTTAAGTTGTTTAGTTGAGATTTTTCTTGTTTCTTGACCATTCTTGTTTGGACCATTGAGCTTTTCATTTTCATTTGTAAGTGTTTTTAAAAAATTTTCTCTTTGATTTCTTCAGTAATCCATTGGTTATGTAGTAGCATATTGTTTAGCTGCCGTATGTTTCTGTTTTTTATAGTTTTTTCTCATAGTTTATTTCTAATCTCATAGCATTATGATCAGAAAAATTGGTTGATATGGTTTCAATTTTCTTAAATTTATCAAGGCCATCTTGTTCCCCAGCATATGGTCAGTTCTGTAGAATGTTCCATGTGCACTTGTGTAACCTGCTATTTGGGGTAGAATGCTTTATAAATTGGAGAAGGCAATGGCACCCCACTCCAGTACTCTTGCCTGGAAAATCCCACGGACAGAGGAGCCTGGTAGGCTGCAATCCATGGGGTCACTGGGAGTCGGACACGACTGAGTGACTTCACTTTCACTTTTCACTTTCATGCATTGGAGAAGGAAATGGCAACCCACTCCAGTGTTCTTGCCTGGAGAATCCCATGGACAGGGGAGCCTGGTCTATGGGGTCGCACAGAGTTGGACACGACTGAAGCGACTTAGCAGCAGCAGCAGCAGCAGCTTTATAAATATCAATTAAGTCCATCTGGTCTAATGTGTCATTTAAGGCCCGTGTTTCCTTATTAATTTTCCATCTGGATGATCTGTCCATTGATGAAAGTGGGGTGTTAAAGTCCCCCACTATTACTGTAGTTTTAAAAAATTATTGTATTATTGTCAGTTTCTCCTTTTATGGTTGTTAGTATTTGCCTTACATATTAAGGTGTTCCTATGTTTTTGGGTGCATATATAAATAGAATTATTATATCTTCTTGGATTGTTCCTTTGATCATTATGTAGTAGTCCTCCTCCTTTGTCTCTTGTAACAAGTCTTTGTTTTAAAGTCCATTTTTTCTGATATGAGTATTGGTATTCCAGCTTTCTTTTGATTTCCATTTGTGTGGAATACCTTCTCCCATCCTCTTACCTTCAGTCCGTAAGTGTCCCCACATCTGAGGTGGATCTCCTATAGACGGCATATATATGGGTCTTGTTTTGGAATCTACCCAACCAGTCTATGTCTTTTGGTTGGTGCATTTCATGTATTTGTATTTTGATTAATCAATAATTGCATTAGTTATCAATATGTATGTTCCTATTACCATTTTAAAAATTGTTTTGAGTATGTTTTTTTAGGTCTTTTCCTTCTGTTGTGTTTCCTACATAGAGAAGTTCCTTTAGCATTTGTTATGAAGCTGGTTTGGTGGTGCTGAATTCTCTTAACTTTTGCTTGTTGAAAGACTTTTTATTTCTCTGTCAAATCTGAATGAGAGCCTCACTGTGGAGAGTATTCTTGTTTGTAGGTTCTTCTCTTCATCACTTTAAATATTTCGTGCCAGTCCCTTCTAGTTTGCAGAGTTTGTGTTGAGAAATCAGCCAATAACCTTATGGGAGTTCCCTTGTATGTTATGTTATTTATTGTTTTTCCCTTGTTGCTTTTAGTATTTTGTCTCTAATTTTTGTCAATTTGATTACTGTGTGTCTCAATGTGTTCCTTCTTGGGTTTATCCTTCCTGGGACTCTTTGTGCTTCCTGGACATGGTTGACTATTTCCTTTTCCATGTTGGGTAAGTTTTTAAATAATATTTCTTCAAATATTTTCTTGGGCCCTTTCTCTCTTCTCCTCCTGGGACCCCTATAATGCAAATGTTGGTGCGTTTAATGTTGTCCCAGAGGTCTCTTGGACTGTCTTCATTTCTTCTCATTCTTTTTTCTGCATTTTGTTCCACAACAGTGATTTTCACCATTCTGTCTTATAGGTCACTATCCATTTTTCTGTCTCAGTTATCCTGTTACTGATTCCTTCCAGTGTATTATTCATCTCTCTTCATTTGTTCTTTAATTCTTCTGGGTGTTTGTTAAATATTTCTTGCATCTTCTCATTTCCCACCTCTGCCCCCGAGATCCTGGATCATCTTCAGTATCATTATTCTGAATTCTTTTTCTGGAAGGTTGCCTATCTTCACCTTTATTTAGCTATTTTTTTCCCCCCTGAGGTTTTATCTTGTTCCTTCATCTGGGACATAACCCTCTGCCTTTTAATTTTTGTTTAACTTTCTGTGATTGTGGTTTTCATTTTGAAGGCTGCAGGATTGTAGTTCTTCTCTCTATAAGTTAATTTTTAACAACTGTATTTTAACAGCCAAATCACAAAATTCCTGAAAAAAATATTGGCTGTTATTACTTAGTGCAAGCCAAATCCAGCATGGCATTATAGAGTAGTAAAACATGTTTCTCTGTTATTCATATTTTTAAAAAATTTTCTTAATACTAATAGTGAGAGGCAGAGGTTTGATCAAATTCAGGTTTAACTTTTTGGTAAGATTGTTGCAAAGTTTATGAATGGCTGCTGCTTATCATTTCCTTTATCCATTGATTTATTAGGGCTGCAAATTAGTGATAGTCTAATTCTATCATTCTTTCTTTATTTAAGTAGCTGGGATGATCTATAAAGAAAAACTTACCTAAAACTAGTTGATTACAGTGAGGTGTAAGTTTGTTAAGGAAATGAAGGATAATAAAAGAAATATTTTACTTTTACTCATTTTTAGAAAGAGTTGGCTCCCTCATATCTTTCAAAGGTGCCAGTGACTTTTTTTAAGTGTCATTATGAACTTAGAGATTTAAACATATCTGATATGTTTTAGTCCACTGAGATTTTATGCTTATTGGTACTTAAACTGATCCATTTTTTGACTGAAGGGGGCCTCTTCAAGTTGATCCTTGATCCTTTTGAGACACATTCAGTAATCTTTGATAGCTTGCTTGCTTTCTGGCAAGACATGTTTATGACTCATCATCTGTAGTTCACACCTTATACTGAGTCATTTTTCCAGGGAGCCAGAGTCCTTTAATAGAATATGGTATTTAGAATTGTATGGTATCACTTACACGTGGAATCTAAAATATAATACCAGTGAACTTATCTATGAGACAGAAACAGACTCACAGACATAGAGAACAGACTTGTGGTTGCCAAGGGGGAGTGGGTGTTGGGGAAGAGTAGATGGGATGGAGTTTGGAATTAGTAGATACAAACTATTTTACATAGAATGGATAAATAACAAGGTTTTACTATATAGCACAGAGAATTCAATATCCTGTGATAAAGCATAATGGAAAAGAATATGAAGAAGAATGTATAACTATATATAACTGAATCACTTTACTGTTCATTGTAAATTTACTTTATGTACTTCCATAAAATAAACTTAAAAGATAGAATATGGTATTTAGAAACCATAATCTAGGCACTGGGGTTACTTACTACTACTAGATTCTTAACTGTTTCTAGTACATTTAAGTGGATGAGCTGAGAAATACACATATACACATTTTTAAGATGAAATATGTTATGAGTTTATTCATTATTTTCATTTGAAATTTAGGAGTACAAGATTTTAGCTAAACTTTCTTACATTTGTTTTTCTTTTTCTTCCATGCTGAAAATCCCAGTTGTCAGTAATATTGTACTGTCATTTGCTACACACACGACAAATATTCATAACATTACCAACACTATCTTCAGTAACATGATTATTAAAAAGTTATATATAGAGATGAAAAATCAAGTTTATATTTCAAGGCACTCCAAATAGCTCTTTTCTGATGCTTTTTATCGCCAATGTGATAAACTAGGCTAATTTGATTAATCTTGCTTCCAAATTTTAGATATTGAATTTAAATCTGTTTTATAATTATACAAAATATTTACATGTTTCCAAAATACAATCTGTTAAGACATGATATTTTCCAGTTAGTGTATATCCCTGTTCTTTCCCTGGTGTATATTATGATTTTATTTTTAAAATCTGTATATATATATATTTGTATGTATATATATATATTTGTATTCCTTAGGTGAATGGAAACATATATTCTACCTTGCTGTTTTATCAGTATATCCTGGAGGTGCCCCATAGCAATATATGTATTTCTGATTCTTTTTTAGCTGTGTAGTATTTATAAGTTTTCCACTAAGATCTTCTTCAGATGATTTTGGGTCATTTCCAGTATTTGAAATTACAAAATTTAGTGTCTTTTTATATTTTTGCCAGTGTATATTTGGGATATGTTTTTATTTTAAATATTTATTTACTTGGCTGTGCTGGGTCGTAGTTGCTGCACACCAGATCTTTCATCTTCATCACAGCACGTGAACTCTCAGTTGCAGCATGTGGGATCTAGTTTCCTGACCAGGGATTGAACCCCAGGCCACTTGCACAGGGAGCATGGAGCCTTATCCTCTGGACCACCACGGAAGTTGCTGGGATATATTTTCATATTAGTATTTTCCCAACATCTCATTGTGAAAATTTGCAAACACACCTGTTCCTACCACCTAAACTGATATAGAATTTACGTATTGTGAAATGTGCAAAAATACATGCACATTCATTGTTTTGACATTTGCACTTTTTTTAGTTGTGTCATTTACTTATATTGAGTTGTAAGAGTCCTTTTTGTATTCTAGATCTAAGTCCCTTATCAGATAAATGGTTTGCAGATATTTCCTCCCATTCTGTGAGTTATCCTTTCACTTTCTTGATGGTGTCCTTTTACAGCATGAAAGTTTTCCGTTTTGGTGATGTCCAGTTTATCTACTTTTTCTTTTGATGCTTCTGCTTTCAGTGTTGTATCTAAGAAGCCATTGCCTAATCCAAGGTTTATGCCTATATTTTCTTTGAAGAGTTTTATACTTTTAGCTCCTATACTTATGGTATGAGGTAGAAGTTCAACTTAATTCAAAGGAGAAAGAACTTTTCAACAACTGTTGCTGGGAAGACTTAATATCCACTTGTAAAATAATGGTCTTTGGCACCCTGGTCAAAAAAATTAATTGCTCATAAATATGAGGGCTTATTTCTAGATGTTAAATTTTGTTTCATTGTTCTATATGTCTGTCTTTTTTCAGAATTCATGAATTTAAGGAGGATATTTACAAAAGAATGCATTTGTGACTCACTGTTTATAACCCCTGTTCATGGTTCTCTATATATGTTTTGTCTCAATAGCTTCTCCCATTTGTTTCTACAATTATCTCATTTTGTATGTAATGCCATATGGGAAGGGAATGCTTGGTGGTGAGTGTAATATGAATGTCACTGGAATGGTTATATTCCCATTTTTCAAAGACTGCTTTGAACACAGACAGGGAGTATCTTCAGTTGGGAGTGATGGCATAAAATTATGAAAATAAGGAAGCTATGGTTCAAAGATTTTCTTACCTTATTTAAATCTGAGATGGAGTTCTGTGAAAGTACATTAAACTAATGGGTGTGACTTCCTCTTTCATAAAATAGACATTTCAGACCCATCAAAAATCATTCTTTATGATTACACTTCTTTATAGAGTTCCTGAGTTGGAGGTAGAAGAAGAAACTCAAGTTCAAGAGATGACCCTAGATGAGTGGAAAAATCTTCAAGAACAGACCAGACCAAAGCCCGAATTTAACATCCGGAAACCTGAGTCTACTGTCCCTTCCAAAGCAGTGGTGATACACAAGTCTAAATATAGAGATGATGTAAGCATGATGTTTTATATCTAGAGGTAATCTTCATTGTTACCTTACTGAAAACGAAATGGAACATTAGTAGTTGACATTCTAGTTTCAACCTTATAGTAATCAGACGTGTCTGTTTCAACCTAAGAGTAACCATGCATGCCTAATTTTACTATATTTTTATTAACTGAAAAAAATTGACCCATTAATACTTGATCCAAAGCAGTTATAGTGAGCACATTTTCTGCTCACTTCAGAACTGTGTGAAGACTATGCTCACACTGTTGTGTTTTAGTTACATTTCAATTTTGTGTCCAAAGAGAGATCCAGAATGTTTCCCTGAATGATGCCATTTCATAGGATAACAACTAGGCATTTTTGTGATTAGATTACCTTCAGTTATGATTCTTTTTTTTAATTCAAGTAGAGTTGATTTACAATATTTTTATAGTTTCAGGTGTGCAAAAAACTGATTCAATGTTATTTTTCACAGTTCTAATTCTTAATAAGTGTGTTTAACTGAAACTAGTTGGTCACTTTAAACCAGTCAGAGTTGGGTGAATCCTTTCTGGTGATATTGCAGTAGCTTTGCTCCCGCTGCAGAAATTCACCAGAGGACCCCTGAAGCCCCTCCCCCATGACAGGCATGCTAGCATGGCCAGCTATCCTCTTGGGATTGCTCACACATTCTTAAGATCTGATTTTACATGGTTTATGTTCACCTATTTGTTGGCGTCTTCAGCTTTGAAAATATCTTCCAGCATATATTGATAAGGATGGTCAGAGAGTTATTTAATCACATTCTATTCGGATTCCTAAACTTAAGGGAGGGTACACTGAAGCATTGTAATTTTAAAATTTAGAGTTAGTATCATTCAGTCACAGCTATTTATCTTGATACCAGTCTCTGTGTCAATGATGGTGGTGAACACTCTTCCTCTCTGCTTGATGTTACTCATTGATTTTCCATTTGAAAATCAGGAGTTTTATACTATGTAGATTTGTCTGTGTTCCCATTTACATTTTGGTTAGTTATATTCTTTTTATGAATAATTTCTCTTGGGGATCATTTATGATACTGGACTCCTTCCTACCTCCTCTTCCTGGCAGTCGAACTCCGGGAGTCTGTGTTTTGAGCTGTTCCTCTAGGAAAGACTTTTTGTACACATACGAGGCCAGAGCCTTATTCTCTCAGAAAGCTCTGTGAGGTCTTTTTACAAGTCTATCAGCTAGTTGGGTTGGGTTTTTTTTTCCCCTATCCACTTTCTTCTTTTGTACATAAAGTTTTGCCTAAAACAATTGTGCTGTCAGGATTTGAAATGTGCAGCTGACATGTTAAGTAAAAACAGAAGCTGTTCTTCTTAATCCACACCAGATTCATCTTCCCTGGCTTCTGAGAGAGGTCTCCTGGAATCTTTGAAGCAACTGGGTTAGCTGAGTCATTGAGCTTGGTCTCAGTAAGGCACACATCTTTGGTACTTATTAACCTTACAGCGTTGATGATTTCAGCCAGGAGTTGTTCTTATAGAGACAGAGGCCAAATCTTGGTGTCACTACTTTGTTCTGGATACCCTAAAGAGAACAAAAGCACTAGAATAATACCTCTTGTTTCCTTGGAGCTCTGTTCTTGCCAAAGTTAAGACCTAACAGTAGCCTATGAATAGAGCAGGCCCTTAAAGCACTTTGGCCTGACAATTTGCTCACTCAACTTACATCGCAAGCTGTGCCTTCTTACTGGGAAGTCTGCTGTGTCTCTGCTGAGGTGCCTTGACAGCCAGTTGTTTTCTAAATCAGGCAGCAGTTTATTATTTTGCCGCTTTTACATTTTTTGTGTTTATCTTGTTACCAGAGTGCAAGTGTTCTGAATTGTTCTTTCCTTCGTCTTTTTAGCTTCAAGAGTACATCTGCCTAGGGACACAAATGCTAAACATGAAGCCTGGAATACACATATGGCCAAAAGGGAAATACGTGCTCTGGGAAATTTGATTCCATTTGCTGGACAAGCAAATGGATGTTTAACCACATAACACTTTGGAGATTCTCATCCACAATCATTGGCCTATTTTCTGCAGGTTTATATTTCTCTGTAGGTTTATATTTTACTTACAAGTGAGAGTTTTTGTTTCATTCATTGTTAGGAATTGAAACTAAATCAAATTTGAAGGTTTATTAATATAGTTTTGACAAGAGACAGAACTAATATGACCTTTTGATTCATGTCTGACTCTTGTGACCCCATGGACTGTAGCCTGCCAGGTTCCCCTGTCCATGGGATTCTCCCTGCAAGAATACTGGAGTGGGTTGCCATTTCCTTCTCCAGGGTATTTTCCCAACCCAGAAATTGAACCCAGGTCTCCTGAATTGCAGGCAGGTTCTTTACCAACTGAGCTACTGCAAGGGAAGCCCCATACAATAAAATGTATATTCTCAAAGAATTTTAACTAAGGCGGTTTTTAAAAAGCAGCCTGAGTTCTTTATTCAGCCTTGGTAGCAACCCTTAGATAATCATACTGTTATGTTACTCTTCCAATATATTTTGAGTCAAAATTATTTACTGTAAATCATCCAATTTTTAACATATGGTATTTGTACAGTCAGCACCCATGTTGAGAGCAGTTTCTCCATCAAGTTCTTTTCTAGGAAGGTGAATTTTCCTTATTTATCAAAGTAGCATTTGTGAACGAAACAAAAGGCAGGAACTAAAACTTTTCAGTCTCAGCAAAATACACTTAGATATGCAACATTTATAGGATTTCTGTTAGTCATGTTAAATCTTACATCTTAACCTGCTAAACTGATAGAAATTTGGTCTGACTTGAAGTAAGTTCAAAAAAGCTTGAATTAAGACTATGACACTACTGTGTATAAAGTAGATAACTATTAAGAACTTACTGTAGAGTTTAGGGAACTCTATTCAATACTCTGTGATGATCTGTATGGTGACAGAATCTTAAGAGTGGATTTATGCATTTATATAGCCAACTGGGGCTTTCCTGGTGGCTCAGCAGTAAAGAATCCACCTGCAGTGCAGGAGACACAGGTTTGATCCCTGGGTCAAGAAGATCCCCTGGAGAAGGACATGGCAACCCACTCCAGTATTCTTGCCTGGAGAATCCCATGGACAGAGGAGCCTGGTGGGCTACAGTTCATTGGGTTGGAGTCAGACACGAGTTAGTGACTGAACAAAAGCAATAGCTGATTGACTTTGATGTTACAGCAGAAACTAACCCAGCACTGTAAATCAGCTACTCCAATTAAATAAAAAAAGAAGGCCTGTCAGTATGAGAAAGTGTGGCTGCAAAATGTGCAAAACCCACACATCTGGAAGCAGAGCAGCCGTATCATCTTCCCCTGCTCAGCCCAGTGAGTGTCCATGGAGACGGCCATGTGTATGTTCTGTGTTTGATGCTGTAACTGTGTTTCAGATGGTAAAGGATGACTATGAAGATGATGCCCACGTTTTCCGGAAAGCGGCCAATGACATCACATCCCAGCTGGAGATTAATTTTGGTAACCTCCCTCGTCCCGGGCGTGGAGCCAGAGGTGGCACACGGGGAGGCCGGGGAAGGATCAGAAGGGCAGAAAACTATGGACCTAGAGCAGAAGTGGTGGTAAGTGTGTATATTCTAAGTCCTGGATGGTTTTCTAAAGTGAGAGGATGAAGATGCCCTGGGCCTACATAGTTTAATTTTGGAGGATCATCAAGTTCTTCCTGATCTAGATAGAGGACATTCTTTCTCCTCTGTCTAGTGTGAGTCTCATGTTAGAGTGTTTGGAATGGTCATCAGCATGATGGGCATCAGTTGGATACAGACCATTGTGTAGCCCTGGCCTCCAGGGTCTCCAGGGAAGTCTGTCTGCTATGATTGTACACTCAGCTGGAGAAAAATTCACACATGTGCATCAGATGAGGTCCCAGGCTTGGTATTGAATTAGATCAACTGACAGTTGCTTACTACGGTGTAAGCGACCCTGTGCCCTGATGCTTTCAGAGTAGACAGAATCCTTCCAACAGCTTCAAGGCAACCTTTTCACATTAAACCATTCTTTGCCACTCTTCATCCAACACTGCCCTACTTCTGGGACAGACAACCTTGTTCCTTACTCCATGGGGCCTTTCTGCCTGCTGGCCTTCTTCCCACCCCTTTGCCTGTTTACCTAGGATAGATCCTCTAATCTCCCTTCATCAGAGGAGGCTTCCAGACCAGATCAGAGGCCTTCCTTTCTTTGAAGCACCATCTGCATTTTTAATTGTACTATCGCTGGTACAGTTGTTGGTCAGCGTCTGCTGTCTCCAGAAGACAGATTGGTTTCCCCAGTGCCTAGTATAATATAAGCTGTACTGGACGCTTCATCAGTGTTTTATGAACAAATATACCAATACCTGTTTAGTGGGAATTGGGCACAAGGTTCGGCGGCCAGCAGAGGCACCAATGCTGTCCCTGTGAGAATGGAGCAGCCCCTTCTTTGTGGCTGATCTTGGAAATGTTCCTTTTGCTGCCGATTCCCTTATTCCAGGGAGCAACCCCTGGGAGGAGTCTAACTTGTTATACTTCAGCAAGAACGAAAACAAGTGTTTTTTCTGGGTAGATCTGAGGCCAGCTTGGAAAAAGGATCAATTCTGGAAATAGAAAATACACGCCTGCCCCTTTCCAATAGCAGCTCTGCCACTGTGGTGCAGTGTGGCTATCTGGTGCAAGGGGCCCTGCCACCCACCCGGGCTCTTCCAGCTCTGCACCACCCTCAGGCCCCACCCCCTTCACAGCTGCATTGTGTCAGAATCCTGTTCTTTTTGCTCATTTGTTGTGGTTATCTCCAGAAGTTTCTCTTTTAGAAGACATCACTTAACTGTAACATGTGCATGGCCACCAAGTTGCACTGGACGCCCTGACTGTGGGCCTCTGTTCCCAGGCCACCTGTTACTGATGTGACCAGTATGCTTCTCCTGCAGGAGCTCTGTGAGCTCCTGAGGGTAGGACTGTCTTTAATCATCCTTGTATCTCCATGTAGCAAACGTTCCGTCATGTTTATTGGATGAAGGAGGGGCTAGATAAAGGGTCCAGGTGGTGCTAGTGGTAAAGAACCCACCTGCCAATGCAGGATACGTTAGACACGGGTTCGATCCCTGAGTCGGGAACATTCCCTGGAGGAAGGCATGACAATCCACTCTAGTATTCTTGCCTGGAGAATCCCATGGACAAAGGAGCCTGTTGGTCTATAGTCCATAGGGGTGCAAAGAGTCAGACACAACTGAAGTGACTTAGCACGCATGCACGCAAGGTGCAAATAAAGGCTCACAGTAAGGATTTGTGGGAGTGAGGGCTGGGGCAGGGTGTGGGCGAGGCAGGGTGGCAGGCACTGCCAGCCATTCTGCAGTGGGGACAGAGCAGGTCAGAGGAGGGAGAAGCATGCTTCTGTGCCCCCCTCTGCAGGGTCTGTGCAGAACTTGGCTGCAGCTCAGAGCAGGGCCTCGCGTAGAGTGCCCCTGCCACTCTTCTCTTCCCACTGGGCCTCTCCCTCCCTCAGTGTTTGGGCTGCCCCTACTCGGTTAGCTCCTCCCTGAGAGAGTAGGTACTGTGTTTCACACACTTCTGCACCCAGGTGGGAATGGGTGAACTGACAGTTGGTTTCAAAACTTCTCTTTTTCAGATACAAGATGTTGCTCCAAACCCGGATGACCCTGAAGACTTCCCTGCTCTGGCTTGAGACAGCCCAATTTCCCTGGCAACTTAAACAGCACTGGCATACCTATGAAGAGACTTTTCTTGCTGTGGGGAAGAGAGTCAGACTCTAAGAACAATAGATGTTGCTTTTTCCTGTATAGTTTGAACTCATTGCACTCTTTTTGGTCTGGGTGGTTTGTGGGAATAGGGATTTCTCCAGACACCTAAAGAGCAGCAGTTCTGGCTGGGGGTTAGTCTGGCACTTTCCCAGGAAAGTAGATAATGGTGATTATTTTTTTATTTAATGAATTCCAAATGTAGTTCAGAAATAATGTTTAAAACTTGTACATAGAAATTGTATTGAATCCTCCACAAAAGCATGGAGAGTGAAGCAAGTTGTAAAATAGAATCTATTGAGACTACTTAGTAAGTTGTATAGATACCGGAAGGCTGTGTCCTTCAGTATTAGAGGAAATACATATAACTCTGCTATTAATTTAAAGCAGTCACAGCCTAGTTTTCAGAGACCAAGAAATTAAAATACAGTTATATTTACCATTTACTTGTAAATGTTATATTCTCCTGGAATTTTTTTGGTTTTTTATTTAACCAATAATTTTAAATAGTTATTGTGCACTCATAGGTTACCACTCTGTGGCAGAGAATTAGGGCAAGTATTGGGGTTTTTCATGGTGATTTAAACTACCTCGTGGTTTCTGTGTGTATGTAACACACATACACACATGCTTAGTATAAATGTGCATATTTAGTGTTTGGGTGGTTTTTAGGATGAGTATTAAGTATATGATCTTTAAAATCATGTTATTTAACCCACCAATCAAATGAAAAGGGTCCAGGGAAAAGAGTGTTGCAGATTTTCTCCCTCAAAGCTAGTGTCAGAATTCAACACCTGTGTGCAAAGGCTGTCTGTCCCTGTCCTGGGCAAGACTTGTAAATAATACTGAACACCCATAAGCAGTTTTTCTCTCTCGGCCCTGTACCAGTTCGAGTTCCTCTTTCTTGCCTTTGGAGCATGTTAGGGTTAGGGGTTTCCTTGGAGGTTCAAGAAAACCCCACTAATCAGCAGGGCTGAGACTGGGAGGCCCATGGCGGTTCAGCTAGCTGCCTGTGGGTAGTGCCGCGATGGTGGCTGGGGTGGAGGCAGCTGTTAACAGCCCCGGAAGCTGGGGCGACACTCTTCCCATTTTACTGAAGAAACTGGGTAACAGTCACAAACTTGTTACACAGTTGATATGTTTATGTTGGAATCTGAACCTTGGTCTCAGGATTTGTGCTTTTTTTTGCCTTGCTATACTGTCCAAGATGGCAGTTCTGAACTTGAACCCAAGTGTAAATAAAGGTTGGTATTCCCTCCTAACTTTGTGTATAGAGAGTTGAATCCTTTTGGTGACACCCAGGTCAAGCAGGAAGAACATGGGGAAAGACCACAGTGGAGTCATTTCACATTTTGTTGAATAATCAGAGCTGAACCCTTAGTCACATTAAGCCACTGTGGTTGACAGCCTACTTTTGGATTCTTGTTATTAATCTGAGTATTAAGGTCATCATTTTCTTCCCCCTCCCCAGAAAAAGACAGTGAGTGTGAGTACCTAATCTGAGTTAAGAAGTCTTGTGAGAGTAAATGTCATGTTCAGCCGAGAGCTGGTGCCGTGTGTCACTACTCAGCAGGCTTGAGCTGTCACGTTAAGTCATTCTGCCTTGCCTTGGCTTTGAAGATTGGCAAAACAGAGATCCCTTTCAAAATTCCCTTATTCCCTTTAGTGTCATGAGTAACACTTGCAAAGCCCCTTGTGCTAGATTTCATGTTGTATATGCAAACACTGCATCCTTCCCAGAGAGACTGAGAATTCCTGTACCATGGAGCAGTCTCAGATCTCATGGTCAGAAAGTCTGGTGAGGGGATAGGGGATGGGTTCTGGTCCTGCAGAGGTCTTCATTTGCTCACCAGGCCTACCTCTCACCAATTTGGTGGGTCAGATGAATGTCAGGCTTTTGTCACAGGATTGTCCACAGTCCAGCCTCAGAGAAGACAGGGCAGGAGCACAGGGCAGGAGGAATACATAATGTGATGTAGGGAAACTCAGGAGGCAGGATTGAGTTTGGACCTGTACACAAGGCAAGGCCTTCCACAGGAGTTCCCCTGCACAACTCCTTTGAGGTGATTTGGTATAGACATGTTGTCATGAGGTGGGACCCGTTTCTGGCTGCTAACTTTAATACTAAGCAAATTAACCCCAGCTAAGAAAACTTGTGAGTCTAACAAACCCTTTTAGAAAGTGAGGTCAAGCATATTTGAATTCCCAAGGCAGGTGTGCCAGCCCCGAGCTTTCTGACCCAGGAGCTCACTTCAGGGGCTCAGGCTGCCAGAGCGGGAATTAGAGATGAGCTGGTCCCAGGACCTGCAGCGAGGAGAGGCTCATCAATAAAGAGGTGTGAGCTGGATGAGGGTTTGGTCCCTGCTTTGACCAGATGAAAACCTGAGCATCTAGGAAGAAGCGGAGTCACTGCAGAAGCTGCTGCTGGCCGGGAACCTGGTGCTGGATGGTCTGAACATCTAGCCAGGCTACTTTGAAAATATATCTTTAGCCCAGTGTTACTGATGAACAGTTGACATTTTCATCTCATGCAAGGCTGGCCCCTCACAGAAGCCGTAGCAGGCACTCCATTTTCTAGTGCTGGGTTCTAGTGGAGGCTCTGTCCTCCCGTATTCCCTGGCTCCTCCATGCCAGCCCAGGGCATTAGGTGTTTCATGGATGACGGCATTGCTTCTCCTTTAAACCACACCATGTGTGGTGTTGGCAAGTTCTAGGGAAGAGCAGGATCCAGGCCTCAGATGCTGGGAAAGGTCAGCCCTTGAAGGGAAAACAGGACTGCCACCTACTAACTTACCCAGGAGAGAGAGACGCTGCCAACAGAGGGCGGGGAGACCAGAGCATGAGTCCAGCAGGACAAGCAGAGGTTCACTTCGAGGGAAAAAATGTGCCCACTTTCACTCTGCTGCTGTTGTCCTCGGCACCCGGGGAAGACAGGGCCGTGGGGATCACATTCTGTGAACGCCTTCCAGGGTCCTGCCGCCTCACCTCCACATCCTCCCGACTCTGGCCTGAAGTGAGGTGCTCGGGCAGCCAGCGACACTGCCCACAGCATGTCCCAGGGGTGGAGGCTCTTAGTATTTGTGTAGTAAAGCGAGTGAGAAAGGAAGAAAGCAAGTTATTGAAAAGAAATCTTTATTGTTAAATACAACACAAAAGTGCAAAACTTTATTGTAACCACCACCTAAGTCAAGGAACCTGTTTGCCCAGGAGGCTGTCCATGTGACCCTGCCAATCACAGCCTGCCCTCCTTCTGAAAGGAGTACTATCCTCACTTAGAGGAAGCACTGCCCAAAGAGGCAATCCTTAGCGATACGGCTCTGCCCTTTACCTGAATGTCCTTTAAGTCTGAAGGGTCCTCCTCTACCTTTATTGCAGAACCTGGGTAACTTGAGGAAATGAGCATTTCTTGAGTAACTGCTGTGTGCTGTCTTATAATTGTCTCATGACTTGTCAGGGAACAGGAAGAGACATCCATCTTCCATGCTCCCTAACTAGTATTTGGGCGGAATGGGATGAAAAGATGAAGGAGAAAGAAGATTCAGTCCCCAAGCTGTGTTCTTTCTACACACCCCTGAAATTTCTAGTTAATGTTACTAGTCCTTTGGGCAAAGCTGTAGAGAGAGGGTCAGGAAAGGCCAGAAGATACGTGTGCCTCTGTGGGAGCCAAAGGACCGCATGGGGTGTGCTCTGTGTTTAGCTACTCCCTGGGGTGAGGTGGTACCCATGGCAATGCCACACTGTGACACATTCTCCTAAAAACATCTGAAGAACTCTTAGAAAGCTTTGGGGCTTCCCAGGTGGTGCTAGGGGTAAAGAACCTGTCTGCCAGTGCAGGAGATGTAAGAGACGTGGGTTCGATCCCTGAGTCGGGAAGATCCCCTGGAGGAGGGCATGGCAACCCACTCTAGTATTCTTGCTTGGAGAATCCCATGGACAGAAGAGTCTGGTGGGCTATAGTCCATAGGGTCGCAAAGGGTTGGACATGACTGAAGCGACTTAGTACACATGTAGAAAGCTTTAATAGGTCTCCTGCACAGGTGGTGATGGCAAGTCTTGGGAGGGCACGAGACTAGGTTCAAGGCTGCTGGCAAGGTGCTGGTGGAGACAGGCAGAAGCTTGGCTCTCCCAGGGGCCTCATGAAACCTAAAGTCCGAAGCTTTCCAGGAGCCTCTGCCCAGGCCACCTCTGCCCATCTCCTGTTGCTCTGGGAGAGCCTTTTCCTTGGCCTTAGGTTTCCCAGGACCCAAGGCAGTAGGACTTTCCCCAACCAAACCACAAACGCTCTCTAAACTATCACAGCTTCACCACAGGTGAAGCTGGCCCCATAGTGTGGGGAAAGCACCAACTGCCTTGTTTCTTTGCAAAAATGTGGCCCCATTTCAGAAGGCTGACTTGGGAGCATCGTTGGGGAACACCTGTCATGAGAATAAAGTGGCATCAACTTACACATAGGAAAAGGTCAGCTTTCATTCCAATCCCAAAGAAAGGCAACGCCAAAGAATGTTCAAAGTGAAAGTGAAGTCGCTCAGTTGTGTCCAACTCTTTGCGACCCCATGGACTGTAGCCTACTAGGCTCCTCTGTCCATGGGATTTTCCAGGCAAGAGTACTGGAGTGGGGTGCCATTTCCTTTTCCAGGGGATCTTCCCAACCCAGGGATTAAACCCGTGTCTCCCACATTGTAGGCAGACGCTTTACCATCTGATACACCAGGGAACTACTGCATAATTGCAGTCATCTCACATGCTAGCAAAGTAATGCTCAAAATTCTCTAAGCCAGGCTTCAACAGTACATGAAAGCTGGATTTAGAGAAGGCAGGGGAACCAGAGATCAAACTGCCAATATCCACTAGATCATAGGAAAAGCAAGGGAAATCCAGAAAAACATCTGCTTCATTGAATACGCTAAAGCCTTTGACTGTATGGATCACAACAAACTGTGGAAAATTCTTAAAGAGATGGGAATACCAGACCACCTGACCTGCCTCTGAGAAACCTGTATGCAGGTCAAGAAGCAGTAGTTAGAACCGGACATGGAACAATGGAGTGGTTTCAAACTGGGAAAGGAGTATGTCAAGGCTGTACATTGTCACCTTGCTTATTTAACTTACCATGCAGAGTACATCATGAGAAGTGCTGGGCTGGAATCAAGATTGCAGGGAGAAATATCAGTAACCTCAGATATGCAGATGACACCCCACTTATGGCAGAAAGCGAAGAGGAACTCAAGAGCCTCTTGATGAAAATTAAAGAGGAGAGTGAGAAAGCTAGCTTAAAACTCAACACTCAAAAAACTAAGATCATGGCATCTGGTCCCATCACTTCATGGCAAATAGATGGGGAAACAATGGACACAGTGACAGACTTTATTTTCCTGGGCTCCAAAGTCACTGCAGATGGTGACTGCAGCCACAAAAATAAAAGACTCCTTGGAAGAAAAGCTATGACAAACTTAGCATATTAAAAAGCAGAGACATTACTTTGCCGACAAAGCTCCGTATGGTCAAAGCTATGGTTTTTTCCAGAAGTTATGTAATGCATATGAGAGTTGGACCATAAAGAAGGCTGAATGTCAAAGAATTGATGCTTTTGAACTATGGTGTTGGAGAAGACTCTTGAGAATCCCTTGGACAGCAAGGAGATCAAATCAGTCCATCCTAAAGGAAATCAGTCTTGAATATTCATTGGAGGGACTGGTGCTGAATCTGAAGTTCCAATACTTTGGCCACCTGATATAAGAACTAACTCATTGGAAAAGACTCTGATGGTAGGAAAGATAGAAGGCAAAAGGAGAAGGGGACGACAGAGGATGAGATGGTTGGATGGCATCACTGACTTGATGGACACGAGTTTGAGCAGGCTCCCGGAAATGGTGAAGGACAGGGAGGCCTGGTGTGCTGCTGTCCATGGGGTCACAAAGAGTCAGACATGACTGAGCGACTGAACTGAACTTACACATAAGTCCCTCAGGGGTTTCTGAGAGTTCTTAAAAAAGAGGAAGAGTATTTTCTCCAGAATAGCCACCCTGCCAGAGGCACCAAGGATACCTCCAGTCGGGGTGTACACAACCCAGCCCCAAGGGACCTCACTCACCTTGATGAACGACCTGCATAGATGTGTCGGTGGCTCTGGTCTGCACTTCACCCACCCCCTCAGATAGGAGAGCAGCATCAGAGCAACAGAGAGGAAAACAATATGCCTGAGGTAAGTCCTACATTCTTGGCAGTGCAAAATGATCAGGAGAGTGTTCTGGTGAGAAGGGAAAGTGAGAGTGTAAGTGAGAGGGGGAGCCAAAGAAACATTCAGTGAGAGGGGTAGCATGCTTGGGAGAAAGGAAGCTGGAGAAATGCAGAGGCCAGGTGGCCCAGCAAAGAAAGTGCAGACCCAGGGTCCTGTGACTAGGTTAGAAAGACCTCCTTCAGGGATTTTCACCGAGGATCCCCAAGGCTCAGAACAGGGCTCAGAATGACTGGAGAACAGGCTTCTTCAGGGCACACATCTGGGGGCACCCTCCAGTGCACCTGTGTGACTGGCACCCCTGGGGTTGGATGACACTCAGCCAGTGATGCTATGGAGGGATTGTCTACGAAGTCTTCAAAATCTTGTGTTTGAAGGAGACAGAGGAATCCACTCCCATCAGATAGTCACAAGGAGTCTAATGTAAGAAAGCTCAAAGAATGCTATCTACTTGGAATTGTACCACTACCACAGAGGGGGTGCCAGCCTGGACCTGCTCCCAACCCAGTCATCCAAGCAGCCTACAGAAGTCCCAGCTCTGGCTTTGGGCTGAGATCTCAATACCCAGGGGAAGAATGAGGCAGAAACTCCTATGCTACGAGGCTGAGGCATGGGCCTGAGGAAACGGGTTTAAATTGCATCTTGAGAAAATTTCCGATGGTAAGCGCTGTGCTGTCCAGGGGAGACCTCTGGAGATCTAGTCCCTGCGGATCCCGAGCCAGATTAAAAGTCGGTCTAGGAAGGTCACAGCCCGGGACATCCAACCATCACTAGAAAAGGGGGGGAGACAGACGGAGTTGTATTTACAAACCAGAACCTGTCTTAGGGGGTTACTGGATACTACAGGGACTGGTTTAATTTGCTGGCTGGAGAAAAGACCCCAAGTTTCATGCTATTTAAAAGTGGACCCAAAAAAAAAAAAAAAAAAGTGGACAAATATGGGGTTGGCCAGACAGAAACACTCTAAAAGGCAGGAGTGAGCTTGGGTGGCCACCAGTCATCATGTCCCGGTCCCCACTCCTGTCTGCCAAAGCTGAATGAATACTCAACTGCTATTCGAGGATATGCCAATCACTGGTCTGCCTAGGCTACTCCAGTGTACTCCAGGATCCTTGGGGATCCTCTCTAGCTCTGTCACAACAGACCCCTCACGCTTAGGGACGGAGAACACAGGATGGGCAACCTCCCTGTGGCTGCTACACTGATAAGCCAGGGCCAGGCAGGAAGGCCGGCCTAAAGTCTGAGTCCCCCACTTTCATGAGAATGAGCCTTATTCTCAGGGTTAGCCCCCGCTGCCTCCTATATTAATGAAAGCTTTCCTTCGTGCCCTTCCTCTGCCAGCTGGGGCTTGGACCAGAGTAAAACAAGGTGAGAGCACAATATTCACTTCACAGTCTACTGCTGTTTCCGTGACATCACCCAGTGAAGCTGTGTTTGAACCTAATCAGCAGTTCCCAACTGGGGGCGGCACAGCCTCCTGAAAGTGGCTGAAAATGCCTATTGGGAGGGGCGGGGGGTTGGCTTACCCAGTGGGTGGGAACACTACTGGCATTTAGTAGGAGGGGCAGGTGGGGGAGGTTTGCAAGGAATGCCAGACTGGCTGCATTCTCTGGAGTTCTATACAAGGAAGAATTGTCTGCCTGAAAAGTCATCTTGTTTTACATGGAGAAGCAAACCCACCATGAGTACCACTGCCTTTCTCAAAGTAAAAAAATGCACAACCCTACTGCCTTCCCCTTTCTTCCTATTCCCACCCAAAGCCTCTCCTCATTTAAACTGATGATATAAGAATCAGAGGGGCCGTAGCCAGGGTCCCGCCCTGCAGGAGGCCTCCTTACCTGGGCATCTCAGTGTGGATAGAACACCTGTCATCCAGAAGCATGTCAAAGCCATGCAGACTTGCTAGCAAAGAAATGAGACACAGTTGAGAAAAGGCAGAGACCAGATGTGCTTCAGGGGCAGGGTGGAGGGATTTCCGTTCCACGTGGACAGGGCCAGGTTCCCCATCGAGGGAGCTGGGGTGATCTACTGAGAGGAATCTGAAAGGGTTTCCCAGAGTCCATATGCTCCTCCAGTAAGCGAGAAGATGGTGAGACTATATATAATAAAGGAGTATATTATGCTAACCACTTAGAAGACAAAATGCCCCAAATCTCAATAACGGGGCAGCTCAAAGACTGGACTAAGTATAGCAGGGAGGGATGGCGACTGCAAGCCACGGCACAGCCCCATGGGGTCAGGGCTGTCCAGTTGGCCAGCTCAGCAGTGACACGCAGCTGCCAGTGTGGTGCTCAGGGAGTGCAGAGGACTGTATGTGGGACCGTTCTTTTGAAAAGCATTAAGGCAAGATTCTAATTTTTTAATTAAACACAATATATATGGCTCTTAGTATGTACCAGGTGCTTGTTCTAAGTAATTAACAAATATTAAATCCTCAAACAACTGTATTAGATATTGTCATTCTGGCCCAAATCACACAGCTAGTAAGCGGCAGAGCAAAGGTTTACACCCAGTCTGGGTCCAGAGTCCATGCTCTGAACTCCTATTAACCAAGCCGCTTTTTGATGCAGTGTACATCAAAAGCTTTAAGATTTTGCATGTCCCTGACCTAGAAATGCCTTTTAAAAGAATTTAACCTAAGGAAATCAGCAGCACCACCCAGGAAGAATTTACATATGAGAATATTCATGCAGCGGTAAACCAGTAAAAAGCTGGAAACTACCTACATGCGCAACAATGGGGAGAATGGTTACTTAAGTCGTGGCATTCTACAGAGAAGTTTGTGGAGAATTCCTCCCACTACACCGCCTCTCAATGTACCCCCAGCTGCGTTTAAGACCCAAAAGTGGAGGAAAAGAAAGCAATGGTGGATATTATGCTCCACACTGGCACCAGGCCCCATACTAAGGCACAATCACGTAATTTGGTCTTTTTTAATCCAAACACCATGCACTTACTAGTCCAGTTTTATGGATGAACGAAGTGAGAGCCAGGAGGCAGATAAAGGATCCACAGAATAAATGGTACAGCTTATTTCAGAATGCACATTGCTGACTGCCCTCTCCGTACCAACGTGCTATTTCAATGAGGGGGCCTTCTCTACTAAATCATTTCAGCACTCTGCCTTGATCACTCTCAAGAGAGTTCAGTGCGTGAATTTCTCCCTTCAGAAGTCAAATTGTCTGGCCTCTTAAAAAACTTTTTTTATACTTGTATGGAATTATGCTGCAGGGACCAAAAATAGCAGAAACTGAGAGACGATCATCTGCTATCAAAAACTGGTCTTTACCTAATTAAGAGAAAATTATCTTAAATGTATAAAAATTAATTTATTGAATCCTAAAGGAAAGCAATCCTGAATATTCATTGGAAGGACTGATGCTGAAGCTGAAGGTCCAAGACTTTGGCCACCTGATGTGAAGAGCTGACTCACAATAAAAATTAAGTTATTGAAAGTGAAAGTGAAGTGAAGTCGCTCAGTCATGTCTGAGTCTTAGCGACCCCATGGACCGTAGCCTACCAGGCTCCTTAGTCCATGGAATTTTCCAGGCAAGAATACTGGAGTGGGCTGCCATTTCCCTCTCCAGAGGATCTTCCCAACCAAGGGATTGAACCCGGGTCTGCCGCATTGCAGGCAGACGCTTTACTGTTTGAGCCATCAGGGAAGTTATTGAAAGCTAGGTGCCAAATGCCATTTGAAGCATGTCCCATGTATTATCCCACTTAATTCTCATTATAATTGTTAAAGTGAAAATTCTCTTATTCCCGTTTTATTTATGGAACAGAAGTAGAGGTGTTTAGTGAATTGTCCATGTGGTAAATGAAAACTGGACAGTGGTCAACAACAGAGAAAGCAAGCAAGAATCTACAGGGCTAGGGTCTCAGAGGCTGGGTGCTCACACTGCATAGCCCTGGAAGACACAGCTGCTCCCAAGAGAAGCAGGCACGTCCTCTAGTTCCATCCAGGGCCAAGCCTCAGAGCCCGACTGCCAAGCCTGCCCCCTTCACGCTCACATATCTTGAGCTGCTTGGCCAATGCCACCTGAGCTCCAGTGGGTCAGCAGGAGGGCACGCAACTCAGGGTAAACCATGGAGAAGCAGGCAGGCGCGGCAAAGCCTACAAACTGCTCTTTGAGGGCAGTGGTGTGCAGGAGTTTGGATGAGAAGACCAGTCCCTTGACTTTGTACTTTGAAAACTCATATCCTAGAACAAATCAAAGCTAAGTTCTTGGGGAACTGGACAGCACCGCTTAACAGGACAGGTTCCTACATCCTAGACATAACCCCTGCATGATGATGCAGGCAATTAGGTTTTTTAGGATTCTGCCCTGCAAGAGACCAAGAGGGAAGGCAGGTAATTAGCTGTGGATGGCGTCGTTGGTTATACACTGGGATATGAAGTGCTCCAGCACTGGTCCTGCCTTTACTTAGCACTTTAATCTGGACCTTGGCAGGTAAAATGAAGGGGCTACAGTGTGTGACCCATGAGGCTCCAAGGGTCTGACTTACAAGTGTCTTTTCCTTAGCAATTTTCACAAGGGTCAAACCTTTACATGCCTGAGCTGGTTAGTGGGTATCTGTAGAGTGAGTTCATATCAGGAGCCCCCTCACTTGCTTACTGTCCTATCCTGAGGAAGATATTACAGACTAAACAGTATACCCCCCAAATTCTTAAGTTGAAGTCCTTCCACCAATACCTCAGAATGGAACTGTATCTGGGGACAGTGCCTTTAGAGAGGTAATGAAGTTAAAATGAGGCCATTAAGACAGACCCTAATCCAACCTGATTCATATGATAAGAAATGGGGGACAGACAGAGGGGCACCAGGGATTAGAGGACACCGAGAGAGGCATCAGAAGAGAGGAAGAGAAACCACCCAGCTAACAACACCCTGACCCTGGGATTTCTAACCTCTAGAACTGTAACAAAGTAAATTTCTGTTAAGCTGCCCAGACCACATCCTAGCAAACTAATACTGCAGAGGGTTATATCCACTTTACACTTTAACCACAGCTTACCATGATTCAGAATGATAAGTGAGTAAAAAATTCAAAAGGCTCTTTGGTTAATACTTTTAATGATACGATTATAATTATACAACTTCCATTATTCAACATTTTGTATAAAACCGGTTACAATACACAAATATGACAATATGTATCAAACTACATAGATATGCAAAGTTTACAGGCCATTATGAAGCTTTATCTTAAAAATACCTTCAGGAAAATAAACATTCATTCAACCAGTTCTCTCAGCTTTATAAAATATGATTAGAAATATACATTTTACTTAAAAAAATCAAGACAATGATTGATCAAATATTGATTAATCAGTTACATTTTAAAACTTTTAATAATCTATACATGAGTGCAGGTTAGATAAAAATCTGCAAATCATTGATATAAAAATGCAGTAATATAATCAGATGAACATATGTGCTGACAGTTAATTCTACTGGGCAACTAAGGAGGTAATTTCCTACACAGTACAGGTGGACTGTCCAGTTGATTAAACACATCTGTAGTATTTCCGCATAGGGACATGGAGAATACTCAGATTTAGGAGAAAAGAAAGAGCAGCAGCTAGACTCACAGAACAGTTTCGAGGGGAGAAAACTATTGCAGAATTAAAACAGACTTTTAAGGTTGCTTTTGCTTTCCAAAATGCAATTACTAGTTTAAAAAATGTATGAAGAGAAGCAACTATGCTACTTTCTGACAGACATCCAAGGAGCGCAGCGCTCATTTGTCAAGCAAAGGAAAGGCTCCCGGAGCTCTTTGCATAACGCGGCCCAGAACGCCTGATGGTCCGAACAGCTCACCGAAGCATCTCACACTCCAAGGGCAGACACATCACCTCATGAGAACACCTGGGAACTCTTTTAGATCTTGTCTGGGCCCAAGAGGTAGAAATCACCCCTGTGAGAGGTGGAAGAGGGTAGGGAAGCAAGCGGGTGGGGGACAGGCTAAGAGAATCAAGTTTAGAACAGAAAAATTCTGGAGACCAGAAGAGCAGTGTGCCACAAGATGCAGCTACATTTTGACAAGTAAGGCTACTTGTTTTATTGAGGCACTGCTCAGGATCTATCCCTCTTCATTCACAGGTTAGAGGGATTTCTAGTTTTTCTTTAGGATTACAAAATGGAAGTCTGTTCACACATCTAGGTATCCAGTTTGGCAGACACTCATCTTTTGGGCTGTCCCTGACTGTTGATGATTTGAGTCCCCAGAAAGCTTCAAGGGCACCTAAAAATACTCATTTCTAATTTTTATCCCAATGGAAACTCTCTTGGTGTATTTTCAAAGCTGTTTAAGGCTTTCAAGTTAAAGAAATCTCTCCATATCTGACATGCCATATTTCATATTCCATACCAAGATCTTATACAACAAATTAAAAATGAGATTCTGAGAAGATTCTTGGGTGTGCTGAAGTTTCAGCTGGGGACAGGAGGAAGAGTCTTTTATTCACAGCAGGAAGAACTTTCCATCAGTCAGACCCAGAGACTTCCAAGATTCTCAATATCCCCCTTAACAACGTGCTATACCATCCATCTGAAGCACTATCCCAAGTTGTGTGTTCCAAGGAATGTTTCTTAACAAATCACTAGTTTGCTACGACTACTTTCAGTGAGCCTGTCAAAAACAAGGATTTTTAGAAAGAACCACAGTGATAGCAACTCTAGCTGGAAAACTTGAGCAGCCACACAAAAAGGCAATTTGTAAAACAAAAAGTACATTGAAGCCCAAATTTTTCACTCTTGGCCAAAACATAAGATGGCTTATCCACTGTGAGGGAGACAGCATTTACTTGTTCCGATCAGCAAGAACGGTTCAGATGGAAGTTTGCTTTTCATAACTGCTGGGATCAGTTATGTAGGAAATGGCCTTTAAAGGTATAAAGGGAAGAAGGGTTGCCCTGAGAATTCAGTGTTTTATACCTGGGCACAGCTTGATTATTTAGTATCTCCCAGAACAACACAGCCAACAGAAGGTTTCTTTTCCCACTCAAAGCTTCATCAAGAGCTGTCTTTCCTCAGCTAAGTGGGTCTTTGTATTTATGAACTTTCAGGGATAGAACACCACCATTTTTCTGAGGTCTGGTCCTGATGTTTAGAACCTGGCACAGCCTACCACATGGTGCCCAATGAGGAGGAGCTGCTTGTTTGATCAAAACAATGGCATCTTCCATCTCCCCTCAAAACTAGGCAAACTTCTAATTTACTCCAAGACAGTAGATACCATAAGAGATCCACAGTCTTCTAATTACTTTTTACATTAAACAGACTTTAATCTGCTTATTCCAACCACTCATTATTCTTTGTAACTATATTAAAAAGGCAGCTTTTTAAAAATGGAATTGCCTACTGACCTGATGCATTCATCTGGTAAAGAATGTGAAGGCATTTTGCCTTTCAATATATCTCGTCATTCTCGAAACTAGGATAGCCAAACACTGGTTAACAATAACTAAATCATTCACTTATGGAAGTAACCAAGGTGATTATAAATATTCTTTTATTTGGGCCCTGTTTCTTTTTAGCAGCAAATAAATTGTTTTGTGATTGCTTTACATTACAGACTGTTGTGTTTCTGTGGGATTGAGGGGAGAAGGCACTCTGCAAAGAGTTATTATTAGTTGTATTCCCTAACCGAAGGCAACAGTGAGTTTCTTATTTACAAATAAGGAAATCTAGATGCAAATAACCATGAGTGAAACCAAAAGGCCTGAGGCCATTAACATAACAACAACAAAAATTCACAATGCTACAGAGAAAAACCCTAACAAAATAACTTTTTAAAAAAGTCGTCATTATTTGGGATCACTGTTTCCAGGGGAAACACCAACAGTGCGGGGGTTTTTCCTGCGTGGAAGTATGATTTTAATTTGTACGACTGGGTAACCAAATAGTGGGCAGCCTTGACATTCTTCAGACTCAAAGTGACACAGAAAAGAACGACTTACAATTTTCCAACTCTGAAGCTAGTCTCTCTTCCTGAGTCTTCTAAAGCTACTACTAACATTCTCTTGATAGGTTTAGGTTACCAAAGTACCACTTTGTATTACAACATGCAACAGTCTTTAAATGTGGTTTTCACAGATTCTTGTTAATAAAGCACTCTTTGGTGGAAGACAAGCAGCTTGGGTACTTAACAGAGTTAACATTACAACAGTATTACAAATATTAAAGTGAAGATGATTAAACCAAATAGTATCAAATCACAGAAAGTACCATTTCAGTAATGCTTGTTTTATCTTTATAAATTTTGACACAGGGTGAACAGCAAATAAATAAGTAAAAAACCTCCATCAGATCTTCAATTCTTCTGAAGGCCAGCAGCTAAAATGATTGCCATCACAGGGACATACGTGCACCACACAGACTAGTCAGCTCTCCTGATAACAGAGGGCTTTGATATTTACACCTGAGACTAATTTACAACAGCTTTTTGTGTTCAAGACATTTTTATAGGAGAGTTGGGCCCTCTTCAAGTCATTCACTTGCACCCAAGCTCATGTAGTTATTTAAATTCCAGTGGACATTTTCTTCATTGAATAAACTTGTTAGGTGGAAAGCAGCTAAGGCTTTTGCAATTTTTTTTTTTTTCCCAAATAAATTGTGCTAAAGTCCTGTTGTAGTTTTCTGTTCCTAGAGTCTTCCTTCAGTTCTGGTCACAGGTTTTTACTTAACGCAAGACTGTTTTAGTCCTTGAAATGGAGGGACTACAGGGGAAAAAAAAAAGGATTTTACCATGAAGGCTTTTAAGTGTCCCATACGTAGTTATCAAAGACAAGGAAGGCAACATAATAAAAATATTGACATGCTAAAAAGTATACACTTGTATAATTCTTTAATGACATACTTTGGAAAAGACAGTACAATATCAACCATAAAGTAAAGACAAACAGGAGAGAAAAGGCAGAGCAGAAAAAGTTTCAGTTCTGCAAAAAATTAAAAAACAATAAACAACAATAAAAAAAGAAGGGAGAGCAAAAGCAGCCGAGCAATGAGAGTACCATAATGCCATTAAGGGCATTTGTTGCAAAGCATTCCTTTTCCTTCTTTCTCTCTGAGGAATCAGGCTGTGGGAAAAGTGGGAAAGAACGAAAAGATAAAGAAGCGTTACTTGATTATTTCCAAAGGCAGAATGTGGTTACAGAAAAAGCCGGGGCACTGCAAGCCGTTTCCAGTTTAGCAGAGTGCAGCCGGCACCCCGCACCTGCTCCCGCCTTGCTCCACACTGCCGCACAGCTGCAAGGGGACAGCCGCCGACCCTTTTCTGTATGTGGGTCAACTGATCTACGTTGATCTTCCATCTACCTCCCTTCTTTCCTTCCCCAAGATATCACTGTAACTTTCAACTAAACAGCGACTTTCAGAGGACAACTGAAGCAAAAGAAGAGAGAGAAACCAATTCCCATCTGGAGGTGACCCTCACTTAGATGATGATGAGGTTCTATCAGAGCAGCTCATCTGAATCAATCACTTAGTTTTCCGAGACCCCAAGAGAGTACTGAGTATAAAGGTCCAGGTCAGTTTGGGAAGCCAAGTGGGAAGACATCTGAAATTTCAAAGGAAGATTAATAATTTAAAAGAACAGAGGTAACCAGCAGGAAAGAATATTTAGATACAACATTCTGGGGCTCCTACAGTGATACAGTTTTTAAAGATAATGGCAGTAACAAAAAATTAAAGCCCAGAGGTGATGGAATAGACACCGAGATCTGAGACTCTAAGGACAAGAAGCATTGAAAGGTACGATGATGGTAAACTTCACAAATGAGAAGACTTAAAAAGCCGAAGTCTGAAATGCAGCTACTCCCAACTGAAAGGCCTGTGAAGAGACTCATGGTTTCAGGGGCTGAGGAAAGAGTCTGAGTATTTATCTTCCTCCAAAATATCATTAGGCACAAAAAATAAGCAGAAAGTGATGGTTCCCAATGATGCAACTTAGAATAAAAAAGGCACTTGTACATGACAATTTTCTTAGAAAACAAATGAAGCTATGATCTCTTTTAAAAAGGAAATGAACAAAAGATAGACCAAAGAAACAACATAAGCTTACAGAAACATGCACTCAAGGGGTGAGCTGTGTAAAGACATGAACCAAACTGAATGACATCAAATGAGCTGGCTAAAGGTTCTCAATCAGAGGCTTGATGATGAAATGTTTGAGACTCATTCTAAAAGAACTTTTCAGACAGTCCATACGAGAACACTGAAAAGCAGGCCAATTCTATTTAACTGGTTCTTCAGTGGATTTAGCAATTATTAAAAGAGAGACATTAAAATTGGTTTCTAGCTCTAACAGGAAGTGGGGTGTATAGAAGTCCATTAATTACTTCTCTGGACTTAAGAAAGGGGATGAGGAAAGTGCCACACAGACTCCCTTCAGCATCCCATCTGCCACCAGACACTCCAGTGTTTCCATGCCTGAACTGTCATGGTTGTGCCAGAGCAGAGCTTAACACTCATGATTTAAGGTTAGATGTGGCTAGTGTTCAATGGGTACATGGGAGAACAATCACCTGCCATGAGAGACACATGGTGGCAATTCTTCCCAACAACAAATATTTATGACAACATTCATAATGATTTTTTCAGTCTTCAAATGACTACTTTTTTAGCGTGTTTGTGCAAAAGTTCTTCAAAGAGGTACAGCCTCTCAATACACTGCCAAAAATCAAAAGAGCCAAATCAACAGAAAGTGACTTTGGGTGACGTGTTCATCCTGGAAGCCTCTAAGAGTAGAACAGAACACAGAGATGAAAGGTCAAGTTCTGTGGCCCAATAGAGATGAGGAGACACAGACACATCATCAACCTGCAAGAGAGACGACCTCGCAGACGGGTGACAGCAGACTGTCAGCCTGTGCCTCCAAGTGTTGATTAATGCACACGGAGATGGGGCACTATTTTATACGTGTATATATGTGTGTACTGCTGTTCCAAGAAAAGATTTCTATTCCATACTTTAAAATTAGTTAATTAATAGCTCGTATTATTTTGTCCTGAATCAGTTATCCTCCGACCAAAAATGAGTACTATCCTATAGGATAAAAATCCAGGCTACAGCTTGGGTGCCTGACGCCCATTATTTCCTAGAAGCAGGAGTGGGACTGTATATAACGCATTTGCCTTTCTCTTGTGAGCTGCAAGTGGTCACAGTTAAGGTGATGTCAAAACAGGCCAAAGCCAGGACAGAGGCAAAGGAGATCTGGCATGGAGGGAGGGCATGGTTAAAAGCACTATGAAACCCAGCTGACTCCTGCTGTTTTACTTCTATGCCCCTCCAAATTGCTCAAAGTCCATTTCAGAATTTAAAAGAAGTCTTTGGTTTTCGGCACTATCCCAATTGCCTGAAAACTGCTTGGGCCATTTTAATACTAAAACTATTCAGTCTGAGCTCTACTTTAGAGTCCTCAATGCAACAAGTCCAGGGACCTCAGGCAGATGCTCCCCGCAATCAGGAACCACCTCTGCTGAAAAGCACAAGTTTAGATCACTAGACAAGACCTAGATGGAAAAACTGCCATCCGGCCACACCCTAAGAGGAGTGTGGTGTGGCCCGGCATGTGCAGCCCCGGCTTCGGGACTCTAGTCATCTCATCCGAAACCTGGAGAGCACCATCCGGGAAAGTAGAAAGCAGAATTAAATGTGCAAAACACACCTGGCTGTGATGGAAGTCTGAAAAGAATATGTCCATTCAAAATATGTCTAACTATCAACAGCAGCAGGCCTTTTACTTAAATTTTTAATAATTTACATAAAAGTGTCAAAGTTAAAAAACTCCCATTTCTCCTCATTTATTGTAGCAAAGTTAGAAAAAAAGAAAATGATAAGAAAAAAAGACCCCAACTGTTCTACCAACCAGAAGAACTGGTATTATAAGCATATTTTCCTTTTATCTTGGAGAAGAAAATAGCTACCCACTCCAGTATTCTTGTCTGGAGAATTCCATGGACAAAGGAACTTGGTGGGCTACAGTCTACGGGGTCCCAAAGAGTCGGACACAAGTGAATGACTAACACACACACACACACACACACACACAAATATTTATGCTGATATTTATATACCTATACACTTTTACACATATATAAAACACATTTTACATTTGTAAAATTAAAGCAGTATTTCATAAGTTTTATGTGTAGCCCTTTTCACTTACTGCTCCATAAGCAGTTAACCCAGGTCATTAACTTTTCTTTGAAAACATGACTCTCAATTCATTTGGCAGAATTCATCAATCATTTCCTATTTCTTACTGTTATAAAAAAATTCTAGTATTATGTTATAATGTACCTAAACTCTTGACTTTTTTGTCAGCATTTCTCTAATATTCTTCTCAGTGGAATTAAAGAGTATTTGATACCTTCCCTAATGAAAAGTTTTAAACCCTACAATCATGAATCAATGCCCAATTAATACTTGTTTGGAGGTACTATCACATTCTTAGCTAAATAAAAGTTTGTAGTAAAAACTGTACAAAAGAATCTGCAAAGAGAAACAGTGGCAGAACTGAACAATTCCTTAAAACAGCAAAACACACCGAGCTCTTCGATTGTTAGCAAGTCCCTTAGGACACGGGCTGCCGCGGGCCTGCACCAGAAACCACCTCAGCGCTGAAGGTTGCGGCAGGCCCAAAGCCTCAAAGGTCTGAGAGCAGAGAAGTTAAAAAATAGCAAGGAAAACCGTGAAGAACATTCTAGTCTGGTGCAGATTTTCTTAGGTCACTTGGGATCTCTGTAAGACAACACTGTCGTGCCTCATGGGCAGATACATAAACACAAAAAAGGTGCCTGCCTATCCATCCTGAGATGATGGCAAATGGGCAATCGGCTCTCTCCTAAAAGGGGATCTGATTTTGGAATATGTTAAAAATGAAATGTCTCAGATCATGATAAACATACAAAAACAATGGTGAGTGATGGATTTGGTCACAAAACATGTCCATTTTCTTGTCAGAGTGTATACAAATGAAGGAAGTGCAAGATGCGAGGCCAGAAAGGGAAAGAGCTGCCCCTCTGGGGGTAGACCGTGACCAAGAGGACAGTTACTAGGTAAAGAAGGTTCCCAAACTCTCAAGAGTTCTCATTTTTCCACCACTTATGTGCAACTAATTCTCCAACAATTATGATGAATCTGATATACAGACAGAAAGATTTCCTCCAAGTCCTGACAGAGAGAGCTTTGGAAGTTCTCAATTTAAGAACTCAGAAGTACACACAACATTCTCAACTTTCCCGTATTATGACCCAGAGACCACATTTCCAATGTTAAGAATGACCTCTGAAAAACAAAACATAACCCTAAATTAAAATGGTCCAGATTTTCTCAGATGATGAACAAGTCAAACATTTTTGATTAATTTCCCATCACTGGGACTTTGCTTTCTCCTGTTTTCATTTCTATTTCCAGAAGATTAAACTGGAAAGCCAATATATGAAACACTTCAGAAGAGTAGGGTTCTTTTCTCACCTTTTAAAACTGCTTTTTCTTGAAGCAGATCTGGTGGTTCTTTTAGTAATGCCTGCACTGCCAGAAATGTTAGGTTCAGATGTTTTACAGCTCTGAACACTGGACTGAAGAATTACTCTGAAAATAGTTGGAAAAAAATAACATTATATTCACTGAAACAATTTGCAAATACTTGACAGAGGAGGGCATTTTTGCACTTTAGTGCAAATTACTTTCTTGAGGACTGATAGAATTTTCCATAAACACATTTGTCAAAAAAAAAAAAATCTGAAACACACTCTTACATCAAGGTCTTTTGAAATAAAGCATCTCATTTCCCTATGAAGGTTTACACGAAGATAACCAGAAAACTTTGCTTTTGGAAAATTAATCACCCGGCATGTCAAGCAATTCCCACACCAAATAAATCAATCAGAAAGACAAATTTCTGTGCCCCAAAGTAAAATCAGATTCTCAGAATTCTAGTCATGAAACAAGAAATCATTTTAAAACCCTAATTCTAAAGACTATGAACATAAATATATACACAGTATTCACTCTTCAAAGATGGAAGAACAAGCAACAGAACTCAAGTCAACTTGAATCAAACTCAAGTCAAACTCATGTTTTTTATAACATTTCAAATTTTAAAAAGATGTTCAAAGCAATTTTTAAAAATCTGGATTACAACTACCTACAAAGTCATCAACTACCATTAAAATGAAATTGTTTTAATTTTGTGAAACTTTATTTAATTAGACTCTAGACATCTCAAGGAACTGATACCTATGGGAGTAGACTGCCCAGGAGGCAAATGAACAAATCAGAAAGAACCCCTCAGATAAAGCCCACATAGAATACCTGCTCAAAAGTACAGGGTGTTTTAAATTTCCCCATGGAACTGTCATAGGGACAACAGCAGAAAACACCAAAAAATTTTACAAGCAATTGTTTTCTTCAAGAGATAATGACTAAAACACAGAACTTCATACATACACATGTATACATAGTCAACTTTTATTTATCTGTGAGAGAAAACACTATAAAAAGTTTTATCCTCTCATATCCAAACATACAGGTGAGATAGCCAACAACAACTTCTGAGAACCCAGCTCCTGTGTAACAAGAAAACTTTACAACTAACTAGCCGGTCCTACCTCCTATGCCTGTGTTAACACCACAATAGTTAATAACCAAAGCCAGGTCCTTAAAATGTAGTAAATTCTTATAATTTTAGTATTACTCAAACCATAGAACAATTAGCATTTAGTAAAATGCTAACTTCTCATCACTGAAAAAACAATGGGGTTGTATTGCACTAGAGCAGAAGTCTGGAGGTCAGTGGTTTTCAAGCCATTTGGGGGAGAGGAAGGGAGAGCTGCGAGTGGGGGACTGCTAGCCAAGCTGTTTCTCTTTAAATGAGAAGCATTTCTGAAAGCCTTATGAATGAGGCCTTCAATATCACTGAAGGAAACTGATCCCGGGTAAGCGAGTCAACACTTGATTCAGGGTTTCTAATAGACTTTTATCATCCTATATGTTGACTGTTTTAACAAAACAGAAAATGTATATGCTGACATAGTTACATGATCAAAAAGGGCACCAACCGCTCTGGCATATAAATTCTATCATTGAAAACAAGGAGTTATTTTTAAATTCTTTTTCATTTTATAAAGTGAGGAGAAGATATTTAGTGGTCTCTGCTAAGGCTGTGAATCTAGAATTTTTCATAGAGAAAAACAAAACAACAATTCCATTGCTATTACTGAAGCCCAGGCCCAGTGCTTCATGCTGCCACTGCTGTTCTGAAGCCTCTCGCCCACTTAACAGGGCTCATGGTTTTTATCTCCATTTTTTATAAATGGAGAAAATGAGACTCTTGTTGGCTTTTCTGAAATACTACATCTACTTTTCAAATAATGTGAGGCTACTTATGGTCAAAAGTATCAACTATTACACTGTAAAATCAGGGAAAAAAAACAAGAGCCAATACACTGCCTGCTAAGGAAATTTACCTCCTGATTTCTAAAATTAACTATTATATTTAAATATTATTCAAACAAGAAATTACTGCTAACTCATATTTTAAGCTGATAGGAAACATCTTTTTAAAATTATTTACTTCTCACTTAAAATTAGTGAGAACAATTCATGTGAAGTAATATTAGTAGCTGATAATTTATGTGCAATTTTGAAAATAAGAGCATGACAGAAATTTGGAATGCAGTAATCTCATCAATAAGATTCAGGTCACCAGTTATTTGCATTAAAAACAGACTAGTTATTTCATCTATAGGTTATATATCAATAAAGTGGGAAGAAAACACAGCAACTAAACTTAGATATTACTTATCTTACAAATAACACCCTACGGTGGGTTAAGCTAGCCAACAAGGGTGCAGTGTTTACTCTGCCATGGGGATGCGGGAACTCAGTACCTCCCACCTTGCACACCAAGCCAACCGCACAGCTTTGCAGGACAACATTCAGCACGTGTCATTTCTCCTTTCCATCTTTTCCTGACAGAACCCTCAGTCCTACTTTCTATCTCCTGCCCATACTAGAATTCCTTTTCTTCTCTGCAATATCTTTTGAGGGCCAGTATTTTCAGATTTTGGATACAAAAATATCTGCAACTTGAGGCAAAGCAAAAAAATTTGAAAAGCCAGGTCTCTAATCAATCAAGTCATAAAGTGCTCTGAAATAAATGTTCATTCCAAGAAGAGGCTCCATCATGCAACCATGCACTGTTTACACTGGCTGGCCACCAGCGATACAAAAAGAGCCTTCAAAATGATGCGCCTGAGGCCCTGAAACATGCAGAGGTCCCCTTCCCACTGTCTACGAGGTCCTTTGCAGCACGTGAAGCGCCATTATAGGCGCGCTCTCCAGGCATGCCAGGCAACAACCTATCAGGCAATGAATGCTACACCATCAGCCAACAGCAGCGAACGTCGACAGCAGTGTCCTGGAGTCGTTACCTCAAAAGACAATTACACGGATTATACGTGTTTACATCGCTGTTACTGTTGAAACCTTTTGGTTTCCATAAATTGAAAATTAATCAGAGCAGGCTAAAGTAAATACTCTGATTTGGGTCTAGAAACACAGTGGCAAATGTCAGTAATAACAAAAAATGTTATGTCCTGGCACAGAATACCAAAAAGAGCCTGACAGAGACCATTTTTAAACATATCTTGCAAAAAATAATATAAGCATGACATGCCTAAATATTATTAGCAATGACTCCACCTGTTCTAACGGCCACTCAGAATAGTTTGAGAAGAATAAATCTATGCAGTGCATGATGTTCCTGAGTCAGAATGTGTTAAATCTAAGATCAATAAGAGAAGTAAAGGAACAAAACAAAACATTGTAAAGGGATAATTTTTATCAGAAATACTGCATATGTAATAATAAGCTTGGGCTTCCCAGGTGGTGCTAGTGGTAAAGAACCTGCCTGCCAATGCAGGAGATGTAAGAGAAGTGGGTTCAATCCCTGGGTTGGGAAGATCCCCTGGAGGAGGAAATTGCAACCCCAAGTCCCATGGACAGAGGAGCCTGGCAGGCTATAGTCTACAGGGTTGCAAAGAGTCAGACACAACTGAAAAGACATAGCAAGCAAGCAAATAGTAAGTCTATACCAATAAGATATTTTTAAAATATCATAAATAGGAACATGTTAAGCAGATTTTCCTTAAATTTGAAAAGAAAAGCATCTGCTAGATTTTTAAATCTTTTCTAGCCATTTGAAGACATTCAGTGAAAGCACAAAGAACTGGAGTTGGTTGCAATGGAATTATACTTTGGAGGAGATCCTAGAAGTCACTTTTGTATTCCTTTATAACTCCCAAGTCCAAGTCAGAACAGGACAAGAAATTCTTAAAATTTGAGCTAAAGAAAAAATTCAGAGAAAAAAGAATGTAGCCTGGATGTAAGAGGGTAGCGGGGAACCACAGTTTCACAAGACACATCCTCCTCCTCTGTGCTCTTGCTCTTAACTACATGATGTTCTCAAGTAAGCTTCTTGCCACATTCTTCTACAGAAAAGGAGTCTCTCCACTGTTAAGGTATTCATTTAATAACAAAGAGTATTAGGAGAAGACAGATTGTGCCTCAACTAGTCTAGTAAGAACATTCTGATTACTTGTGGGAACGGAGGACAGTGGGAGCGCAAGGAGCACAGTAATTGTCATATGGAAACACACAGACAAGAGACTCCAGTCTTCTGTGCTTTCCCACTTTTCTTCAGCACCAAGTGCTGAAAACCATACTTAACTGTATGCCCTAAAGAGGAGGAAGTGAAACAAGGCAGAGGAGAAAATTTTGCTTCCTTAAGATAGAAGACTGGGCTTGCTGAGAGAGCACTGTGTACAATGGCAGAATCAGAGGTGAAAAAGGATGCAATGCTCATGAGACCTCACGGCTACAAAATCACCTTTGCTAACAGCAGAAAACCAGTGGGAAAATTCTTTTTGCTAGATTAGAAAGACTATATTAAAGATATCTACTCAAGAAAACCAGAGGAAAGTTGTACAGACAACTGATTGAAAGAAAAGCCATCCCAATGATCCCAAACTAACTATATATTTTTGACAGGAAAAAGAAACTACTTCACTGTCATCATAAATTGCTGTTTCAAAAAAAATCTGTTAAGAGTAAGTGCATTTTAAAAACAAAGTGTGTTATTTTTAACGTCCCTTGTACGAAACTAACAGTGAAGACTTCCTTCCCTACCACCAACCCAGGAAGAGCAAAGATTCAGAATAAGAACCTTGGAAAAAAAAGGCAAATCAAACAAAGCTAGAAGAGCTGATAGTGAGAAAAACATGCATCATGAGAAAAACACTGGACACCAGAGGTGAGCACTAGTAGAGAAATGGAATGGGACACTTACACAGCAGCTATCTGTCAAAGGTCCTGATGGCTACTGTGCTCTTAGACCATCGAGACAGAACAGCAGGATGGGGAGAATGTAGTCACAAACAATCCACCAGATGACAATACTACACAATGCAGAGGTCAGCACAGCTAGGGAACATCTGGAAAGGGGCAAAGGGGAAAGAACAGATGTTCAAACTGAGAAGCCAATAAATAAATAAATAAAGCCACGTGTGAATTTCAGATACCCTGGCGATGCAAAGGGGCAGGAAACAGGGATCAAACTTTGCTGTTTTATGCTGGGGGGGGAAAAGCTGTCTTCAGTTTTAAACAAATTTGTTATTTGGTAACAAAAGATTAAACCCAATCTCTAGTTGGATAACTACCCCATGTTAATTTAATTTGTATGATACAGAAATTAAGAGTCACAGCTATGTGATTGAAATTCTTTAAAAAGCACAATAACCACACAGAAAACCAAATCACAGACAAAAATGAGGCAAAACCAACCAAAAAAAAAAAAAAAAAAACACCCAAACCCCTGAACTGATAATTAACAACAATCTCATAGGAGGCACAATTAAATATAAGTGGACACAACGCAGCACGTGTCTGCATTCTAGATTTTCATTTGTTCCTCTAGTAAAGCTCATGGCAAGATAATTATTTTCCAATGATGAAGCATATCTACCTACACTGTTAAGTGGGTTCTATGGGATTATTCAAAGATAACTATATCTGTATTTTTACCTGCTCCCATAGGATGCACTTCCATTCTTCCTGCATCATTTTCCTTTACCCCTAGCAAACCTAGCAGAAATCATCAGCATGGTGCAGAAAGAGGTAGCATGGATGAAGTTATAAAATCTACTGAATCAATTTTAGCAGAGACAATAAGACTTGCCATTACGTTTTGGGTATCACTTGAAGATCATCATGCTACATCATTGCCTGTCTTCATGGTAGTCGGGATCAGAGAAGCTCTCTGACAAAATCACTAATTTCATAATTTCTAATACTTCAATTCTCCCCAAATATTGACTGTTTGTGAAACAGAAATCAATGACTGGATGTACTATACAACTTTCTTCTAAGAATCATCAGTACTTATCTATTTTTTCACTCACTTTCCCTCTTACAAGTATTTTCATTTGGCTAAGTACCAACAGTGAAGCAAAATAACATGTCCACATTGACACATGGGAGAAACATTTCAGATTTTTAACCCAAGCTTCTGCTCAGGAGACTTTCACTTCTAAAAGGGGACTTTTAACTTCTAAAACAACACAAAGACTTTGGAAGGAAAAAAATCTCCAGTTGACCTTTTCTGGGGCCAAAGGAACTACAAAGAAGAGCAAAGAAGAGATGACTGCAACAGTCAAGAGGGTCGGAAAAAGCAGAGAGAATAAGGAAGGAGAAGGATGGAAAATCTACTGTGACTAATCTTAAATTCTCCAGGGCCTTTACATATTATTAAGAGCTTAGAATTTCAGCATTTTGCTTTTTCCTTTAAAAGTGTGACTTAAAAGCGTATTAATTGTGTGCATGGGGAGAGGACAGTTTGGGGATTATTCTATTGTTTAAGGGATTATAAATACAATTAAAGGGAATCAGCAGTGAAAGCTGAGGGCTGGGGTTCCATCACTGGTCAGGGAATTAAGATCCCACAAGCCATGAAGCATGGCCAAAAAAAAAAAAAAAAAAAAGATTGTTTAACATATGCCAAGAGTGCTTCACAAGGGGCCAGTGCCTTTTACACCTTTTGGGATAAAGTGGGGTGTAACTAAGCAAATGGATAGCATAAAGGCTGGAATTTTCTCCATGGGTTTTTGCTAGTTACTATCATTCAGCCACCCATCAAGTTCCATCTCAGGGAACTGCACATACCAAGATAAATATCACAGCATCTCGTGTCACCTTCTGGTTTCCAACAATATTTCTAATTTTAGTCTACATTCGTTGCTTTCTTTTATGTTAACACAAACCTTTGATCTATGGAAGAGACTTTCATAGTTTCATTTTTTTAGAAGGCAGCATCGAATGATTTGTATTCTTATAAAACATATTCACAAGGTAGCAGAGTTACTAAAGGAAATTTCCTTTAAGCATTATCAAACTCAAGAACCTTTGCCTAAGCAGAATTCCCATCCCCTGACTCGCAGCTTGACTTCTGAACAGAAGGCAACAAGCTATTGAGAAATAAACTGATGCTGCAGATTTTTTAAAACAGAACAAAAAACCTGGACATAACTAAAAGTAACCCCACAAAATCATCCATTTTATAGGGCTTGTGATTGTGGCCCCTGGACCAGCAGCATCTTTGACACCTGGGAGCTTGCCAGGAAAGAAATGCAGAATCAGATAGCATCCCAGACCCAGTGACCATTATCTGCATTTTAACAAGCTGCCCAGGAGACTCAAACGCACACTGAGGTTTGAACAGCACACTGAGGTTTGAACAGCACTGCTCTAGGGCACTAGCTATTTCCTCCTGTAGAAAACTGGCTTCAGAATGATTATTTGGAGGGACTATACTATTTTTAAATAAAAGGAACCATTAAGACCTTAAATGAAGACTTGAAATTAAAAACAAAATGGCTTTTGGAATTTAAAAAATTATTTAAAATGCACCATTCTTACAGCATTCTAGTTGACTGCATGCACAACAACAAAGAGAATGCTTAATTAATGCCTATAATCAACACTGATGCCTTTCATTCACATGGCACTTTATTATGGAAAACTCATTCCTTCCCTTCGGGTCTTTTAAGAATCTCCCAAGGCAGTGGCCCACGATGATACATCCTTTAGGTGGAACTGAACTTTGGAATTTAAGATTATGAGAAGATACTAAGGACTAAGATATGAAGGACCACTTTTAATTAAAGAGGCCTGTTCTTCAGACTTAGGGACACAGTGAAGGAAGGAGAGAGTGGGAAAAATTGAGAAGAGTACATTGAAACATATACATTACCCTGTGTAAAATAGATGGCTAATGGAATTTGCTGTATAACACAGGGAGCTCAACCCGGTGCTCTGTGATGACCTAGAAGGGTAGGATGGAGGGGGCAGCTGGTGGGAGAAGAGGGAAGGGATATATGTATACTTATGGCTGATTCATGTTGTTATATGGCAGAAACCAACACAACATTGTAAAGCAATTATCCTCCAATTCGAAATAAATTTTTTTCTCCTCTGGCTCAGACAGTAAAGAATCTGCCTGCAATGCAGGAGACCTGGGTTCAATCCCTGGGTCAGGAAGATCCTCTGGAGAAGGGAATGGCAATCCACTCCAGAATTCTTGTCTGGAGAATCCTATGGACAGGGGAGCCTGGCGGGCTACAATCCGTGGGGTCACAAAGAGTCGGACACGACTGAGCAACTAACACTACTCCTAACTCCTACTACTGTGTCATAGTTTCTTACCATATTACAAGATGCTTACTGAATAATAAGATAACCTGTCTCCATCACCAGAAAGGCAGGGCGGGGGGTGCTGCAGAATTTGGTACCCACCCCACAATGAAAGGTACTAGAAGGAAGGAATCCAATGGCACAGGTGGGAGCATCTCCTAAAGAATATCTTGGGAAAAAAGTACAATGGCCAAGTTTTTTACTTTACCATCTTTCTAACAATCCTGGATATTCCTAGAGATTGAATCTCAACTAACACTTACATGAGGAACTATAAAAGGACACACACAGACAACCTAATAACTATAAAACTTGCTATCTCCACTTTAAATCTCCTTCTGTGACTTGAAAAGAATTCCTCCAACAAAAAGTTCATATAAAAATATAGTTTAATCAATTCATTGTTGACTTAAAATAACATGACATTAAGCCACCATGTCACCACTAATTAAATTCCACCATATCAAAACAAATTATGTACAATATGGTAGTAAATTTAAACAAGTCTGCAATTTTAACAACTACAGACAAATCTACAGTCATTCTATAGTTTACATCTTCTGTCACTCTCTTGAGGATGTAAAATGGTTATGAGAAATGAATACTGCATACCATATTAGTAAACAAAGAAATCAGCTATTGCAGCCATCAGCCAAAGGTGAGCTGGTATGCTCTGAAGGAACTCAGAAAGGAGAAGAATACCTGCCATCTAGCAGCCATCAGACTGCAGCCACTCCCCATGGTGAGCCTTGAGGAGACTGGGATATGAAAACACAGAATACTGGGCCCGAACAGCTGAGGTGCTGATCAAAGGAATGATTTCAGTGGGCCCAGACTTCTGTATCTTCCCATACATCTTCCCATCAATTCCTTCACTTTAGATATCTAGCTTTCTTTTATTAATGGTGATCTTTTGACACTTAGACTACCTGCCCTTTGCTGCAAACTCCTATACATCCTGGTGCCTCCCTGCACACCCCCATCACCTCCTCAGAGCAGTTCTCTCAGGGTTACTTGAAATTCTGCCTCCTAGGTTTCAAAGTCCTAAAAATTTTTAGTTGACACTTATTATCCATAGAGAAATAGTTTTCCGTGTAGTGCTTTCCTATCTATACAAGCTAGACAGGTTACAACAGAGGACAGAGATAAATAAAAGATACCTAAGAGTTTCTTAGGCAACACCTTTAGATTGTAAATAAAGTAGATACTCGTTTCAAGGTGGCATAATGGTTATGCAACCATGGAGAAAATGTATTGAAAAAAATGCTCATGAAGGAAGGACCTTATACACAAATTAAATAACAACAACCACATGAAGGAAATCAGACTCACGTGAGAGGAATAGCGTTTGTTTTTGACTGTCTTCTGCTTTTCAGGGCCCGAAGTCTATCACCTTGTGTCACTCCACTGATTTCGTCATCATCACTGTACTGTATAAGTAGAGAAACACTGAGCTAATGACTTAAGCTGTACTTATTAATGCAGTGAAGCACAGCAGCTATATTTATCCATACAGATCATACACAGACACATACAAATATATTCATACTTCAACTTTCTGATGAACTCTAAAATATCTTGCTGCTTTCAAAATAAAGCTATAGGACACATTTCAGGACACCTGAAAGCTGACTTTCACAAAGAACCCAATAGCACTCTTATTATAAAACATTTTGACAGTGAAGAGGCATAATGGGTTTTCAATATTGAAAACACTTTCTTTAAATTTTGCAATCTACTTACCACTACAAAACATATTTAGTATTGCTACCCCCTAAACTCTTGGTTCTTTAAGGTTCCCCATTTGCAAACAAGTGGTCTCCTAAATCAGCTATCACGAAATGGGAAAACATAGGGGAGACGGGGTATCACTAGGTCTATATAAAGAGTTTACTTTACATACCTCTTTTTATCCCAGTGTCTTGTGAGTAAACAAAACATAAACTTTAGTTTTAGGGACACATAACTTTGTTTGAACTATTTTGACTAAAAAGTTCCTAGACAGGGCAGTAAGTATAAAAAATATGTGACAATAATCCCTCAGAATGTGCTTTATTTATCTACAGTTTTCTCCACGCCCTAAAACCTTCTCAACAGCACTTAAAGCAATGACAACAGCGTGATGGGGGTGGTTCGATTACCAGTTCAGGTTCTTGCTTGTCTTGATTCTCGACCCCATTGATTGAAATGTCATCCACAGCCAAAAGGAGTTTTGAGACAGCCGCTCTGTGTTTTCCATTCTCCTGACCCCTCAACTTTTGACGGAAATAGTCACCTTCTATCCAGAGGCTTGCCTGTTTCCTACAGCATTTAAGTAACAATATCAAAATACAGCCTTCCAGAAAGAAACATACCAACAACTTTCTCCTACTGCTGCTACCAGGGACTAAGAAAAATTCTAATTCCCATCACCTTCCAGACCCATGAATTCCTGAGGAATTACTGATAGCGCAGTTTGTAAAGAATTCATCTGCAATGCAGGAGACCCCAGTTCGATTCCTGGGTTGGGAAGATCCACTGGAGATGGGACAGGCTACCCACTCTAGAATTCATGGGTTTCTTTTGTGGCTCAGCTGGTAAAGAATCTGCCTGCAATGCAGAAGACCTGAATTCAATCCCTGGGTTGGGAAGATCCCCTGGAGAACGGAAAGGCTACCCACTCCAGTATTCTGGCCTGGAGAATTCCATGGACTATACAGTCCATATGGTCACAAAGAGTCAGACACAACTGAGTGACTCACTTTCACTTCCATCCACTTACATCATCAAAAATTGTTGCTGTGGTCCAATCACCGAGCCAGGTCTGCAGATTCTGACCCAAGCAATGGTCTCGGTTGCTGTCATCCTGTAATGCTTCATGATGTAGCAGGCTATCAAAGTGCCTGTTCGTCCAAGGCCAGCTTAGAAAAGAAACAAACCAGTGAGACCTGGTCTCATCTGCTTCAGAATTTTGTTGGGCAGGTAGAATTTTTTTTTAAAAGCTTCCCAGGATTCTGCTCCCCTCAACAATGCTTCTCATGTTTTGATATAAAGTACAACCAACTAGAGAGCTTTAATTGGTATGTGATGCAGCCTAGAAACAGAGATTCCTAAAATCTCCCACATGATTCTATGTTTAACCAAATCCACTTTCTAAGAGATAATTCTCAGTAACAGTGTTTTATACTCTGGGTTTTCAGTTAATAATACCATCATCTTTCTAAAAATGTAAGCTTAAAATCTTGTACTTTCTCCCTCACCCAACATTTTTTTCTACTCTACTTTTATACATATTTGCACATGGACTTTTCTCCCCAATCTATTCCTGTTGTCCTTCTTTACTCTCATCTAGACTAGTATCATTACCTCCTGTGATGATTAATTCTAAGTGTCAATCTGGCAGGTGTAGTTGGATGAGATTGGTAGATTCTGAGTAAGCTGACTGCCCTCCATACTGTGGGTAGGCCTCATCCAATCAGTTGAAAGTCTGAAAAGAACAAAATATCCACCTCCCAAAGCAGAGACATTGCCAACAAAGGTCTGTATAGTCAAAGCTATGGTTTTTCCAGTAGTCATGTATGGATGTGAGAGCTGGACTATAAAAAAGGCTGAGTGCCAAAGAACTGATGCTTTTGAACTGTAGTGTTGGAGAAGACTCTTGAGAGTCCCTTGGACTGCAAGGAGATCAAACCAGTAATCCTAAAGGAAATCAATCCTGAATATTCATTGGAAGGACTGATGCTAAAGCTGAAGCCACTTGATGTGAAGAGCCGACTCATTAGAATAAGACCCTGATGCTGGCAAAGATTGAAGGCAGGAGAAGAAGAGGGCAACAGAGGACAAGATGGTTAAATGGCATCGCTGATTCAATGGACATGAGTTAGAGCAAGCTCTGGGAGATGGTGAAGGACAGGGAGGCCTGGCATGCTGTAGTCCATGGGGTTGCAAAGAGTCGAACATGACTGAGCAACTGAGTAACAAAGTTAGAGGGAATTTTCTACCAGACAGGCTTTGGACTTCAACTGCACCACTGGCTCTCTTTGGGTCTCCAGTCTGCCAGTCCACACTGCAGCTTTTATACTCACCAGCCTATATATTCCCATAAGCCAGTTCCTTATAATAAATCTCCTTCTCTACATGTACATATCCTACTAGTTCTATTTCTCTGAGAAACTCAAACTAACACAGATTTTGGTACTATGAAGTGGCATACTACTCAAACACTATGTAAAAATGTGGAAGGACTTTGGCATTGGGACTGTAAAGACCAGGAGAGTTTTAAGGCACATAATAGAAAAAACCCAGACTGCCTTGAAGAGACTATTGGTAGGAGGAATATGGACATTAATGGAGATTTCAGTGCAGACTCACGTGGAAACCGAAAGGAAAGCAATTCTTATTAGAAAGTGGCAAAAAACACCCAGAAACCACCTAGCTGAATTGTGCTCTAGTGCTTTGTGGGAGAGAGAACTTCTGAGTGACAGCCTTGGACATTTAACACAGTAGATTTAAATTCATAAGCAAAGTGCTGAAGGTCCAGCCTGGTTTCTCCTGACTGACATGAGAGAGAGAGAGAGAGAGAGAGAGAGAGATGAATCGTAGAAGTAATAGTTAAGCAAAAAGGAATGACAAACTAAACATTTAGAAAACTCTAGGCCTAGTCAATCTGAAAAAAGAGAGAAAGTGTATTCTGGATACCAAGAGTAAGATTAAAAAATAAATTCCATAACGATACTACCCATGGATTTAATCATGGGTAATTAAAAGCCATCTCAGCAAAAACCAAAAACATTGATATGATTACAGTAGAAGACACACTGACAGTTTGGACTAAAGGGGAGGATGAAACAGGGCTAAATAGGATGAAATAAAGGAAGGCTTTTTTTTTTAGGTTTCAGGGATTCCATAGGACTGGACAACGGAAATGGTTGCAAATAAGGCCCATCCTTCAAGAGAAGGTTAGTATGACTCTAAGGGTGATGCAGAGGTCAGCCTGGTTGCCAATACAACCACAGGCCCAGAGGTCAAGGCTGTCTACTCCTAGTGTCTCATAGGGCTGGGCCTCCTGCATAGTTTCAGTAGGCCAGGCTGCCCCTGCCCATAGCCACAGGGGCAGGGCCGCCACCTTGGGCCCAAGGGGATGGTACTGCCATCCCAGTGGACCTGTTGAACAGAGAAAGGAGCTAAAGAGCCTCAAGATCCAATGGCATTTGCTTTGCTAGGATCTGAACTTGCCTGGGACCTGTCACTACTTTCTGATTTCTCTCATTTGGAACAGGAATATCTATCCTATGCTTATTACATTATTTTACTTTATAAGTATATAACTTGTCTGGTTTCAGAAGTTCACAGACAGAGAGGAATTTGCCTCAGGATAAATCATACCTGAAGTGTCAACCATGATTCAGGAGATATTTAGATGAGACTTTACACGTGGAATTGATACTGTAATGGGTTAAGACTTTGGGGACTGTGGGAAAGAGTGAATGCATTTTACCTCAAATGGATACTGGGTGCCCAGAGAACAGAATGTTATGGACTGAACTGTGCCTCCCCAAATCCAGATGTTGAAGTCCTTACCTCCCAATAAGACTGTTTCTGGAAAAAGGGCCTTTGCAGAGGAAATTAAAGTTAAATTAGGTTATGGAGTGAGGGGGGCACCTAATCCAATAAGACTTGTGTCCTTTCTTATAAGAGAGGAAGAGATAGCAGGACTGACTATATAAAGAGGACAAAGAAAAGGCAGCTGGCTATAAGCCAGGAAAAAAGGCCTCACCAGAAATCAGCACCTTCATCTTCAACTTCTGGCCTCTAAAATTGTGAGAAAGTAAGTCTTATGCTCTACTGACTGAGCTAGTCAGGCAACTCTCAATTATAAGAAAATAAATTTTTTGTTGTTTAGTATTCTATTATAGTACTTAGAGCAAATCAATACACTGCCAATGAATCTTCCTTTTCCCTTGATAATCCAACCTTCACACCATCATCAGTTTTCTTCACCAAAGATCTTATCATATCAAATCCTCTTCAGATTTTTAACTGGTCAGCAGTGAACTTCAGAGTTTCCCAACCTCAGCACTATTGACATTTGGAGTGAGATAATTCTTTATTGTGGTGGCTATCCTGTGCATTTCAGCTGAAAATCACCTCAACTGCTTATTATAGTTGGAAAAAAATGAAATAACCAAAGTTGGATTTTGTTTTATTTTTTAGATTCGGCAAAATATGCCTAATATAAACTTTATCATTTGAATGGATTTTTGTTTATGAATCATTTTCCTGATTTCAATTACTTCTCTATGATTCTGTTTAGTTCACTGAGGTTTCTTTTGGGGTAGGTGATACGAAAATTTATTACTATCATGATTTCACCATCAAAACTTATGATCCTTTTAGCCTTTTGTATAACACCAAAAGAGAGACATTGGCTACTTTGACAACCTTACAGCAGATTCCAGGAATGTCACCAACAGCGTGACCTTTGCAACCAAATCCAGCAACCAGAACTTCATCATTTTCCTCAGAAACATTTAAACAAAAAAGGCTGTGATTATTTTGTCATTCTTGATTTGCTAAACCTTATACACTCTCTGATGGCAGAATCTGGCTGTCTGGCTTCAACACCTACTTCTTCTGCCACAATTCCCTTTGCATGAGAAGTGCCTCCAAAAGGACTAGCCTTCGGTCCTAATAGGCTTTCTTGGACTGTCTGTCGTGCTACCTGTGCTGGCCATGGAGCTTCCCAGCAGTATGAAGACTGCAACACTTGGCCATCCTGCCGGCGCCACAGACCTAAGCAAAAAAGCTCATGGAGCATTTTTAAGACAATCATTTAAAATTTTTAAATTCAAAGATCTATGTCTCTTTGGGGTCAGTTTCTGGTGATCATTTTAAAATGCAGAGACAGCATCATTGACAAATTAACATTGCTGTGCATTCACTACTACTATGTCCCAAGTATACTTGAGACAAATTATATTCTGTTGGTTGGTGGGCAAAGAGTTCTGTATAAGTCTGTTAGATATAGACGGTTTGTTGTGCCATTCAAGTCCTCTATTTCCTTATCTTCTGTCTGACTGTCCCAACCATTGCTGAAGGTGGGATATTTAAATTTCCAACTATTGCAGTACAACTGTTTTCTCTTTCAAGTCTGTCAATTTTTCCCTCTTATATTTTGAACATCTGTTATTAGGCATGTAAAAAGTTTATAATTGTTTTATATATATATATATATATATATTCTTGCTCTATTGAAACCTTTGTTAATATATAATGTTCTTGTCTCTTGTATTCTTCTTGATTTAAAGTCTATTTTGTCTGAAAATCACCTCTCTCTTTTGGTTACAATCTACACGAAATTCTTCATCCTTTCATGTTCAACCTCTTTGTGTCTTTGGATCTAAACTTAGTATCTTTTAGGTAGCATATAGCTAGATTATTTTTTTAAGCCATTCTTCCAATTTCTGTCTTTTGATTGCAGCGTTTACAACCAAAGTGACAATAGTAATAGGCTTTATAACCATTCATGTACGTACTTTCACAGAGATTTTAATTTCTTTATACAGCACTGAGTGACTGTCTAGAGTTCTTTCATTTGACCTTTACCATTTCCTGCAAGGCAAGCCTAGTGGCAGCATATTCCCTCAGCTTTTAGTGATCTAGGGATATCTTAAATTCTCCATCATTTTTGAAGGACAGTTGTGCCAGACATAGGATTTATGGTTGACATTCTTTTTCCTTCAGCACTTTAAACATAGCAACCTACTGCCCTCTGGCCTCCAAAGTCTCTGATGAGAAATATACTGATAATCTTACTGGGATCCTTGTATGTCATAAGTTGATTCTCTTATGTTACTTTCAGGGTTCTCTTTGTCTCTGGCTTTACATTGACTGACTGACTGCATCTTGATATAGGTCTGAGTTTTTCATGCTTGGAGTTTGTTGGGCTTTCTGATGTTTACATTCATGTCTTTAATCACATTTGGGAAGTTCTCAGCCATTAATTCTTCAAATAATCTCCCTGCTTCTTTCTCTTGTCCCTTTGGGATTCCCAAAATCCATAGCCTGGCTTACTTCATGGTGTCTCAGAGTTCCCTTAGGCTTGGGTCCCATTTCAGTCTTTTTTGTTGTTGTTGTTCCTCAGACCTAGGGGCTTCCCTGGTGGCTCAGATGGTAAAGCGTCCGCCCGCAATGCGGTAGACCTGGGTTCGATCCCTGGGTTGGGAAGATCCCCTGGATAGGAAATGGCAACCCACTCCAGTATTCTTGCCTGGAGAATCCCATGGACAGAGGACACTGATAGGCTACAGTCCATGGGGTTGCAAAGAGTCAGACACAACTGAGTGACTTCACTTTTACTTTTCTCAGACCTGATCATTTCAATTATTCTGTCTTTAAGTTTGCTGATTCTTCCTTCTGCCCGCTTATGACTGCTTGTGAATCTCATCAGTAAATTTTTCACTTCAGTTCCAGAATTTCCTTTTTCCTTTTAATGCTTTGTCTCTCCTGTTGATATTTTAATTTGATTCATACATTGTTTTCTTGACTTTGTGCACATTTTCTTTTACCTCTTTGAGCACCTTTAAGACAGTTGTTTTAGGAGTTCTCTGGCAGTCCACTGGTTAAGACTCCATGCTTCCACTGCAGGGGGCATAGGTTCAATACCTGATCAGGGATACTCCCATGCCATGTGGCAACAACAACAAAAAAATACAGTTGTTTTAACACCTTTGTCTAATAAGTTCACCCTCTGATCTTTCTTTGGGACAGTTTCCATTGATTCATTTTTTCCTTGGAATGAGCTATCCTTTCATGTTTCTTGGCAGTCCTTGAGATATTTTGGTGAAAACTGAATTTTCAGTGAAAACTGAAAATTTGAATCTGATAATGTGGGAACTCCAGTAATTAGATTTCTTATATGCTCCACGGTTTGCTGTTTAGTTTTTCTTTTCCCCAATGTTGGATTTTTCTTAACAAAAATATATTCCTTGTCTTCTTAGTTGAATAACCAAAAAAGAAAAGTTTAATAAATCCTAGTATATCCACACACTCATTCAATAAATACTTATTAAGTACCAGGCACTGTTCTAGTTACTGAAAATCTAGCTACTTGTTAGAAAACAAAGTTCAAAAGATAAGCTCTTGGAGTTTGCTCTGCTCACTGACATATGCCAGAACCTACCAAAGTAGGCGCTGAATAGACATTTAATGAATAAATGAATGTGATAAGCCTTTGTAGGGTTACCGATGAATACAACTTAATTTATTATACTTTCCATATGAAATTGGGGATTTAAAAGCATTCTTTGGGACTTCCCTGGTCATCCAGTAGTTAAGAATCCACTTTCCAATGCAAGGTATGTGGGTTTGATTCCTGGTTGGAGAACTAAGATCCCACATGTCACAGGGCAACCAAGTCCACAAGCCACAACTACTGGGCCTGTGAGCTCCATAGCCTGCACAACACAACTAGAGAGCCCACACATAACTAGAGAACCCACACTCCACAACTAGAGAGAAGCCTGCACACTGCAACAGACCTAAAGCAGCAAAAAGAAATAAATAAAGGCATTCTTTATATGTACAGCTTTTTTATGCCAATACCTCAATAAAGTAGTTTTAAGAAAAAAAGCAAACCACAAAAGGAAAAAAAAACACTCTTTAAAACAAAGCCATCTTCATGTGTCCTTGCATATAATCTAAATGAGTATGGTGTGTTTCTATACACACATATATACATGTCCACCACTCTTTAACCAACATTAGAAACATACCTTTACAGTGTACTGCAATGGCACCCTCTGCATTTTCACAAATATCCAGAAATTCTTTAACGATGGCATCAGTAGGGGTGCTGCCATCCGCAAAGAAAAGATCATAGTGATCGAAACCAGCATTTGTAAAGCGTTTGGCATCATACATCCTTTTATTCAGACGAATAACTGTAGTAACGTTGTGATTCTTAAAATATGGAATATAAGCCTCAGGAGAATGCTGATGGTAACCTACATAAAGAAATTCACCAGATGTTGTAAAATGCAGAAAGGAAACAATGGATAACAGTATCACTTGTAACTGCATGGAAACAGTATCTGGACTGGGGATTGAATACCAATTTGATTATAACTATGAAAAAAGAAATTTAAAAATTAAAATCCAGGCAGAATGATGAGATAAACTGTTTAAGAGTACACTTAATTAAGAGAGCAGAGCTTTGGCCTCTTTTAAAAGAAAATACCGGATGGATACTTTTAATAACAAAACTATACTGGTCTCATATTTTTGCATACCACTTTCAAGTCTGGTTCTTGAATGAGGTCCACAGAAGGCAAGAAATCGGTCTGGTATTATCCAATTTAAATCTCCATTTTCTGCTTTCTGCAAAGGGAAGATCACAATTCATTCTTATATTAGTCTCCTCTCCAGGTCCCTTTCAATAGTGAGTATCTTAAGGACTTCAAATCCATTTCCTTTAGCACAAAAGCTGTTTACAAATGACCATGAGACAGGAAACTAAAATTTATCCTGTTATGAATACTCTCAGGGAATAGTCAGCCCTCAATATCTGTGGGTTTTGCATCTGTGGATTTGGAAGGCTGACTATGAGATTTGAACACCTGTGGATTCTGATATCAACAGTGGGTCCTGGGACCAATCCCCCATGGATACCAAGAGACTATAGTTAGTTAACTTCTGGTCCTAATAACTTTCAGTTAAACAGCATTTTTTTTCCTACAATAGTCAGCCTCTGGAAAACACAGCTGACTGCTGCTGCTATCCAGACTATGCCTAAATACTTTATTGTATCCAAGTAAAATCTTATGTAGTTGCTGCTAATCAGTAAGAAAACCAAATTTTCTATCATGAGGGATATGGAAACTTTCCTGTTTTCCTGAATTACTAATTGGCTTCCAATGTGAGCAAATCGTGACTTCTTAAATAAAGAAGAAGAAAAAATCAATCTAGGGTCCTGGTTTCTCAATATTTACTTTTTATTTCTATAGAGGCACTTTTCTATCATTTTGCTGCCTATTTAATTAGAGAAATCACTGAACATTTTTTACTAAAATTCACCAGAAAACTTAAAATCAAAAGAATACGGAGATCACATCTAAACTGAAATTTAAAACACTTTACTTCCTGTTATTAAGTCTTTTGGATTGAATTATACAATTATTCTAAGATAAAGTTCAAATTTAATAACAATAGAGATGGCTACAAAAAGACTTAAGCAGAAAGTAGGAGACAGCTGATAGTGGGGAAGGAGAGAACATAGACACAAGTTCCATCAGCTTTACAATTGGAGTATGTTTTCGTCCACCTAAGAATAGGCAAGAAAAAAAAATCAAGAGTTGCCTTAAGATCTATAGGTCAAGCAAGTAACCCAAAACTGATTTACTTGACTTAGTTATAAGTCAAGGGAACTGATGAGCCCATGTTCATTTCAGGCTAAAAGATGTAAGTACAAATGAGGACAAGCATTGCCAGATGTTCTGACTTTGAAGTAAAATCTGAGTTTTAAAATGAGAAATTTGTGATTAGATTTCGTTGAATCACAGGTATCATATACTGTAAGATGCATCCTGAATTCAGAAAAGTTAAAACAGGAAAAAATGGGCATCATGGACTCAATGAAAACCACCAATCCAAAATTTCTAAATATAGAGATTAAGGGCTTCCCTGGTGGCTCAGCTGGTAAAGAATCAGCCTGCAATGCAGGAGACCTGGGTTCGATCCCTGGGTTGGGAAGATCCCCTTCTGAAGAAGGGAATGGTTACCCACTCCAGTGGCCTGGAGAACTCCATGGACTCACAGAGTCGGACATGACTGAGCGACTTTCACTTTCACAGAAACTAAACAAAGCTACCACAAGGGTCTGTAGCTACTTAACAGTTCCCTGTGTCTCAATGCAATTTCTAAGTAAATGACATTTGTTGGTGACCCTACTACTCCACAGCAATGCTGCAATTGCTGCATTGGTGAGAAGGAAGCTAATCAGCACTTATAATTACTCCTTAGTAAAAAACAACTAACACTGAGGGAACACTAACTGGTGTTTTTATTAGTTTTGCTTATCTAAAAAGAGAAAGTATATTTTATTTTAAATGTTTAATTTTGATAAAGTGAAAGTTGCTCAATTTTCATAAGGGGAAGTACAAAAAATGGTGTTAATAATTCAACTATATTCAGTAATTAAGATGGTAAATGTATATTGTACTTTATAAACATATAGCTATTAGAGACGTAAATGCAGAGTTGGCCTAATGAATCACACAATATGCTTTTACATCTTTGGTACATCACAATAATGATCAGCTGCTGCTGCTGCTAAGTCACTTCAGTTGTGTCCGACTCTGTGTGACCCCCTAGACGGCAGCCCACCAGGCTCCCCCGTCCCTGGGATTCTCCAGGCAAGAATACTGGAGTGGGTTGCCATTTCCTTCTCCAATGCATGAAAGTGAAAAGTGAAAGTGAAGTTGCTCAGTCGTGTCCGACTCTTCGAGACCCCATGAACTGCAGCCCACCAGGCTCCTCCGTCCATGGGATTTTCCAGGCAAGAGTACTGGAGTGGGTTGCCATTGCCTTCTCTGATAATGATCAGCAGTACCCATTAACCCAATTCATCAAGAAAATAGTTCAATTATACCTAGGGGTTTAAAATAATAGCTACTTTAGAAATTGTGAAAGAATAGTTATCTGAGGATTTAAGGTGCTGCTGAATAGAGTGCTGTCTGTGGAATCACTCTATTATTAGTGAGACTGTCTGCTCAAGATATCTATAGCAGGATAGGAAAAAAAACAAAAACAAACCAAGATTCCACAAGTATTCTTGGCTGAAAAAGACATTTAACATAACATCTTACTCATTATCTACTTGGAGGGTAGAATGGGAGAAGCAAATTACTCTTTCTTTAAAAAAAATACACTACCTTAAAAAAACATAAAGGACATCTGTGGTTTTGCCTGTCTCTCTCCTCTCTGTGTACCACCCTTCTTTTTGGTCTGTATGATTTGATAGGGCTGACCCAATTTCAGCTCCTGGGATGACCAAAGTATTCTGCACCCGCTCATCCACTACCCTCACCAAAACCACAGCTTGGTTCGGGGGCAGAGACATGATCTAAGCCAAGCCAATGAGAGGAACCGGTGAGTCTCCTGCTGGAGCTATGAACATTCTTTTCCAGTAAGCTAAGTAAATCAAAAGGGTAAATCAAAGCTGTTGGCAGCCATCTTTATCCAATGGACATTATTGTTAGTTAACTTTTGGTCCTAATAACTGTCATTTAATAGCTTTTTTTTGGGGGGGGGGGTGGCTACAATAGTCAGCCTTTGGAAAATAGAGCTGACTGCTGCTGCTATTCAAACTATACCTAAGTAATTCGGTTATTTTACCCAGGAAAATTCTTATATAGTTGCTGCTTGTAAGTAAGAACTGGGGAGAACTGGCCTTGGAACAAAACTGGTTTCAGCTCAATTTCTGGTAAGTGTTTGAATACCTGAATCTGGGTAACATGAAGTTACCCTTGCTCCTGGACATTTTGCTTATGTAAACCAATAAATTTCCCCATTTTATTTAAGCCATTTGTGTTTACTTTTTGTAATCTGCATCCAAAAATGTCTTGACTTCATATAAACAAAAGGTTCTGACAAAAATACGTGTTTTCCAGAGGTAATTAGATATATACTGGCTATTCATTTCATCAGATCCTATGCTAAGGATTTCATAAACATTATCTCATTTAATTCACTCTATAGAAGTCATCAATACTTAAAAAATTTTTTTAACTAAAAATTAAAGAAAAATGCCTAGGAGCACACTCACTCACTCCAAAAGGATGTAACAAGTGCAAAAAATCAATAAGAACTAGGACTGCAGAAACAGGAGTAAGAGAAAGATGACTTTATATACATCTAAATTGTTCAATTAAAAAAAAAAGAATATTACTTCTGGAAGTAAAACATATATAAAAGAGAGTTAAAAACAATATCCTTGAAAACTTACTTCATAGTATTCATATTCATCCAGGTTAAATGAGTTGAAATTAAAGAAGCCATACTGCATTGCCTAAAATCCAAAGGAAAGCTTTTAAGAATAAAGATGCAAATAAGGAAACAATTTTCAATACAAATTCTTAACAGTAAGTATCCGAAGGCACCCTTGAAAAGCACTGTATTTAGATTATGTTCCCTGGAATAGCTTTCAAAGGAGGTGAACTATGTCTTTTAAATGCTTCTATCATCAGAAACATCAGTTACAACAATATATATTTTAATGAGATTTTCTTTTTCATTTTTCTTCATTAATCATCCTATCCATGCAGGATCTAAATTATCAAGCCTTCAAAGTAATCCTACTAGTTTATTAGATGAACACCATTCAGGCTTCAAATATAATGCATAACCCAATGGTTGCTAAACAAATAATAACAAAGGGAAGAAACCATGGGTTAGTTTATATCAAACAAATCTCACACTTTATACATATCTTCACTTGCAAATTCTTCTGAACAGTCTTGAATTAAAAGATTAGTATTTCCTATACTAAAGACAGCCCTGAGACCAACACTAAAATTCAAATTTTTTGAGGGAAAAAACTTTTTTCAATAAGGAAAAAATGCATGAATTTTCCTTTCTGTAGCCTCACTCTGAGTTGCAGTAAGAAGAGTACGCTAAGCAAAGTAAGCAGAGTAACTATTTTCTGAGACAAGGACAATCTGGTGGCTTCTGACAATCGTTCTCCCTGCTTACTAAGACAGACAGTATGTAAGTAACAATTCTTGCTCAAGAAGTTATTCTTGGTTGAAAAGGGGTGATTCTGCAAAACCAGTCTGCAAAATATAAACTATTGAAATATGAATGAGAAATAAGGCTACAATACCAAACAACAACAAAAATTGTATTTTATAAAATATAGTTGTTTAAATCCTAATTCCAAGACCAAATCTAAGATGAATTTTCTTTTGAATTTGAAACAATATATATCATATTTAGATTAGAGCTGTTCCTAACAGAATGATACAATAAAAAGTCATCAGTCTGCAGGGGATTTCTAGTCTTTGAATTTCATAAGGAGATCTTATTAGAGTAGTATTTTTTTTAAAAGTAGCACTAAAATCAAGATATAATTATTATATTTATAAATATTTCAAACAATAATATTCAAAATCAGTCACAAATAAAAATCTTTAAGTGGAAAAATCAGAAGCTGTTGTCTCAAAAAAATTAAAATGCAGTATGAAAAAAGAAATCTTTGATCTATAGTTACAGCTGATTAAACTTTGTATATAATATCTGATTTAAAAAAGCACGAAGTCAATGTTATAACAGATCATCGCCAAAGCCCTCCTAAGTGTTTCCTCTTTTTTTTTTTTTTTTCAAATATATATGGTTGCGGAACTGGAGAGAAGGGAGTCCTAGGATCCTAGGATCAAGGACAAGTATGCCTGCCTGCATTGGCAACTTCCTAGGGTCCAACTGGCAAGGACTGTAACTGTAACTGGGAGGGGTCATTTATACCTATTGTCCCTCCACCTCCTGATGGAATCCTCTGCCCATTAAGTGCCTAAATTGAGGCCTCGTGGAACTATCTCAGTGTGTGGCAACCTCCATCAGCTCCTTATAGCACAGAGTCACTGGACTCAAATCCCCAAAATTAAGGTCCATCCTCACTGCCTTATTACAGGACAAAAGGTATACTAATTAACCTCTGAATCTATGCACTAACTACGTCTCTCAGCTTAACCCATAAAATTTCTGTCAAAATTCTCAGAAAGCCACCATGTTTCATCATACAAGACAGTAAACTTGGGTTCCTTCTCCCTCTGAAAATACAAGTCATACAAAACTTTAGATGTTGTTGAAAGGTTATTTGATCCAAGGGCTACTGATTAACAACTCTAGTTTCCTGCACTGTCCTGATATTCAAAAATAACACTGGAGGGAGTGAGTGTTATAACCAGGGTCTGCTGTATCACCTGACTCCAGGGGACCCTATTCATTTAGAATGTGATAGGAAGCTATCCCCTGAAGTCAAAGACAGCAAGTAGCCCTCGTTATAAAACACAGGAGTTATTTTTAAACAGCTTTGAGAAAGCAGTAATGACCTACTTAGTTCTTTATATAAAAGCTAGTAACAAACTAATGGGCTATTCAAATACTTCTTTTGAACTAGAAATTGAATTATTGAAGATACAAAAACAAAGTGTTTAACAGTGTGTTACAGAAATATCTGTTGTAAACAGAATTGCTGGCAATCAGACTCATAAAATACATAAATCAAAAAGAATTCAGAAACCAGTAATCTATTTACTTTTTGTTTTTCTTTGACATCACAACGCATTCAAAACCAATTCTGAATTTAGAACCTAATTACATAACTGTTTCTTCACGTCTCCTGTGTTCAAGTGGCTTTTCCCCCAACTCACACAGAGATGCACTCAGATTCAGAATAATCTGTTTTCTAGTTTAGTTGTCATTCTAAAGTTGGCAGGGAAATGGGACACCTCTGACATCATACACATCTTAGGAGGTCTTTGGAGAAGGCCTGTCTTCCTTGCACTTTTGTTTTTGCATTTAACTTTGCATTTAAGTTCTCCAGCACAACAACAGGCTCATCCTATCAGTCACTTACCTTCTTTACTGCATAAAAACAGTCAAGAAGTGTAATGAAGAAATTGCAACTTCCATAGGCAGCATCTCTGAAATTCCAAAAGTATTGAAGTACATAGCTCAGTTAATTTTCTGTACACTTATCTCAAGACAAAGTTGATTGAAAATCAAACACATATTCGGTTTCAAAAGAAAAAAAAAAGAATTCTTGCCTTTTGGTTTTTAAATAAAGGATAAGTCACTGTTATACATTTCACTGTACCTCCCACCTATTCCAGTGGATATTGTTTTATAGATGTGGATCAATAATGACCACATTCTAAATGTCAAATGATCTCTCTACATTGTTTTGGCTTTAATAGTTCAGCTTCAAAAGTTCCTTTTTGAGTTCAACTTCTCAATAGTATGTACTCCTCCTCTCAAAAAGACATTTGAATTTGTTCTTCAAATACCATGTCAAATTGTTAGCAGGAAAGACTGCTTTTTGATTCTGTACATACATGTTGTGTGTGTGCATATCTACACCCACGTAGCAAAAAAATTTGGAGATCAAGATAGTATTTGAAATAACAGGTGCAAGCTAAAGAGTATTTTGCTTCTCTCATTATGCTTTTATGACTTTTAACAATTTAACTGAATAATTTTTTTCTGGTTCCAAGGACAAGAGTACCAATAAAACCACAGAAACGAATGAGTCAACTGCTGTTACTAGAGTCGCTCTACACTTGGGAAAAGTGCTTTAACGGCTAGTTAGTTAGCCCCACGCAATACTGTATCAATACCTATCAGTAATCTTACTACAAGATTAGTGACACAAGTCTCAGTATCAGTTAAGACTTGGTCCAGAAAAATAAGGTACTCCTCCATTCCCACCTGCTTCTCCCTTTTGTCTCCCTTGAGTCATTTCATTACAAAGTGAAAATTTTAAGAATTAAGCAAGATAAAAATTAATTATGACCATTCTAGGCATGCCAAACAATTATGCCTAATCAGAATGGTACTTATTTGGTCCTTATGTGGAACCAGGTTGTTACTGGAGCTATAATTAATTGCCTGCCTTGGTTGGGTTTTCACACAGTACTTTACTTACCTGAAAAATCAAACTGTACATTTAAAATGTTTAATTTTTGTACAAACTTTTAAGAATATAGACTACTATATTAACATTAAAGAAAAGGGTATCCTTTTTAGCTAAGACAGCTTTAGATATTACTGTCTGAATTCATCAGAATTATTGCAGTATATGTTAGCCTTCTTGAGGACTGGACACAAGGCCTTACAACACGCCATTTGTGTTCTATAAGCTTCTGAGTTTAAAAGCTGATCTTCCAGAAGCTAGAAAAGGCTTCACTGTGACCAAGAAAATGATCTTTACTGGTAATATTCAGGAAGGAGAAAAACAGAATGACCTGCAGCTTTAGTTCTCAGGGCATGCTCCCTGGGCAAGCAGCAGCAACATCAACCTCACTTGTTAGAAATTTAATTCTCAACCTCTACACCAGACCTGTGAGTCAGAGTTCTAGGGGTGAGGCTGGGTCCTCCAGGAGTTTAAGAACCACTGACTTACATGATTACACATAATGTTCTGTACAAATAACTGTTCTATGGAATAAGGAATGTTTTTAAGATAGAGAAGCTAAGGTAGGAAAGTGAGGTTTAGTCTAAATCAAAATCAAAATTATCAGTAGAAAGACAATGAACTCTCAAATCACATCCCAATGTTTTTCACCATTTCTTCTCAGTTAGCTATGATTGCTAACTTACTGATAATTCTTTTCCAATCAAGTTAAAGGCATGGTGATTCACTTTTTGTGACAATTTGAGCATTTATTCAACGCATAATTGTGAATAACCTCCTGTGGGCCAAGTCCTGCTCTAATTGAGCTTTGATCTGAGCTTGGATAAAGTTCTGCTATATTATCAGAATAGACAAGGCTCTTTCTTTATTCACTCATGTTTATTTCATTAACACTTCCAACTTTAAACACACCCACATTTCCTTCCTCCCACCCAAGCAATTAGACTTCTTCAAAATGGTATAATAGCAGCTATCAATCTGGATATAAGCCTTTGTGGAGTGAAAGCTTGTCATAGATAATTTAACAAACTTGGAAAAGCAGATGAGAATCAATAAAGGAATACTGCTAGGAAACAGCAAAACAATGTCAAATACTAGTTTAAAAAAATAACAATTTTCATAGCAGATTATACTCATAATAGCCAAAAACTGCAAATAATCGAAGTATCCATCAAAAAGAAAATGGACAAATAAAATGTGGTATATTCATAGAATGGAAGGCTACAAAAGCAGTAAAAATAGGACAAACCACGAACACCTGCCACCACAAGGATAAACCTCACAGACAATATATATTTTAAAAACTAGATCCCAGTTCTCCAAAAATGTATACTCTATGATTTCATTTACACAAAGTTCAAAAATAAGAAACACTTTTGGAAAGGGGATAAAAGGGAATCTTTATGGGGACTGACAATGTTCTGTATCTTGAAAGGATGGTACCTACATACACGAATATAGACGTTTACTGTGCTGTACATATAAGAGTCATGGAGTTTTTCATTGTGTCTAAGTTATGCATGGATTTAAAAAGGAAAAAACATGAATGTTTAACAAATGTTAGCTAGGGCTCAGGCACCAAGTGTTTCATATGCAGGATGTTACTTAACCCTCATACTTCATTAGGATGATATTACTATCATTCCCATTTATAGACTAAGAAACCAAGCCTTGTATTTGTAAAGAACCACAGAGATATTAGTTGCAGAACTTAGAGTCAAACTCTCATCTGTCTGAGGTCAATAGCCAAGCTATTAGCAACTCTGCAATATTACCTCTTGAGAAAATAAAGGAGACAAAAAAAAAAAAAAAACCCTCAATTAAGAAGCAAGGAGTATTATAGGTAGTACCAAACAGGAGATGCACATGCTCTTCATAACTATGATCAAAGGTTTTAAAAAAAATGTTGAACTATATTTTATACTTTTTTAAATTTAGACAGGCAGAAGAATGTCTAATATAATTCATTAAGAGATTATATATATATATGTATACATACATTTTAAAATTCAGTGGTTGAAGAATTATGTGTACATTAAGTTAAATCTAGTTAAATATTGCTATGGAGCATAAAAGAAGTAACTATAAATGGATGCTCTTCTCACACAGTTCCTTGTTAGCAACACTTTGTTAACAGTTGTAGTTGTTCTGTGCTCTTGCAATGACAAAGATAAAACACTATACTATAATTTCTGTCAAAATATCCAGTTTTATTCACTCTGATTTGCTTACTTTCAATTAGTAAGTTCTTTAGAACAAAATGTGGTGAGGCACAGATTTTTAAATCTGTCAAAGGCTGATACTTTTGTGAAATACAGTAATACATACCAATACTGGTATTACATACCAACGATTATGCAATAATCTTATTTTTGTAAATAAAACTAAATTATTAGAAAAACGAAAGGAAAAAACATATAAATACAAGTCTAAATTCTCCTATTATTAGATTCCACAGACATAGACATACTCTGTTAAATCATTAAAAAGTCTGTAAAATCTTACTCTTTATCCCTGTACTCATCACAAGCTGGTAACAAAAAGTTCACAGTCCACATCTGGAGACACAATGCTTTAGATAAATCCAATGTATGATGTCTATGAATGAAGAGATTAAAATTTCACAAACCTGAACTGATTTTGGTGAAGTCCTGTGTTTTAAAGAATTACTGATCTTTGTTCCTGGAACCAGAAGCAACTAACTACATTTCTTAATGCCAAACTTTAATAATTTTAAACACAGGTACAGCAGTAAACAACATTTATTCTATTTTGACCCTTTTATTTAAATTAATGTAAAACTTCCCTTACATCAATAATGTTTCATAGATCCTTACTTAAATTATGTGAAATGTGTAAGCTTATTCCTGTTTTAGGATCTTGTCTTATAAACTTTAAGAATGGCACATAAAGGATTACTATTATAAAGAAAAGTTCTGTACACAAAATTATCACTGAATCAAATGTATCTATGATTCAGGAACCATAATCACTTCTTCTGAAGGAGGATAAGTTGAGAAGAAATATGAGCACTCTTCAGTTTAGAAAATAACCTTCATCCCTTCCTACTCATCTCAAAGAATACTTAAGATGACGCACAAGCTAAGAAGAAAGGCAGTGATACTTGGTCCAAAGCGATTCTTCTATTGGCTAACTCAGTAACATACATATAGCCTTTAGAGCAATACACAACTGAACTCTGCAGACTATCCTAACAAAAATCTCTAATTCATGGAATAAATCCATGGACAGTCCTACAGAGTTATTTAAGGAGACAGATTCTGCCTAAGGTTTGGGACACTCATTCCCAAACTTGTCCACAATTAAGTCAGGTTCATAATCTTACCCTTTAAAGGCAAGCCCACACCTTCAAAATTAGGCATTTGAGGTATATGCAGCAATCCTGAAAATATTAACTAATTTGCAGGTGGAAGAATGATGCAATATTTGAAATTCTCAATACAATATGCAAAGAATAAAATTATTTCATGCATTTATTATACATTAAGCACAAGTATTTAATTATAGAGCTAAGTCAAGCATTTTGATAAACAAGTAGAAAAACTTTTGGAACTTCCTTTGATTTAAAGGTAAAAACAGAAGTTTTTTCCTCTTTTTTTCCTCAAAATATCTTCAACACAATCATCTGGTAACTTTGAGATAAGAATGAGGATATGTCATTAACTTATGTAAAAACATTACTTATCTATTACCTTTATGACACAGGTGTTTTGGTTTTTTTAAGTAGTGGTGCTATATCAGCAACCTTACCCTATTTCTGCTTGCTGTGTCCCAAGAAAAAGGGGGTTCATTTCTGCCCCAGAAGTAACTTCTAATTATTGAGAAAATTTATTTCTTAACTCAAGGCCAAAACGTCTCAGTACTGGAAAATGGTAGTTTTGAAGACTGTACCTCCAAGATTCTCATCTGATTACAAAGCACAAATTTTCAGCAGTGGGAGTGGTTCTGATTTCTCATGTAGAAGCAATTTACCACCACCACCACAGACATCTGGCAATGTCTGGAGACATTTTTGGTTTTCATAATTGACTTTCTGGGGGTGAAGGCATTGCTGACATCTAGTGGTTTAACAGTGATGCTGTTAAACGTCCTACAGTACATACAACAATCCCCCCACCCCAACAAAACGTCAACAGCGTCACTGTTGAGTAACCTAGATCTACAGTGTTACTTGCACCCACCCCAAAATGATTATCAGGTTTTCTTTCGTCAGAAACAACCATATCACAGTATTTCTGGCAAGGGCCTGATTAAATGAATCTACCATAATGTTCTTATATTTACCTGAAAGGAATATAGGTTGCATCTCCAAACATTAATATTCTATATGCGTCTTCTGGTGTTTTCCCCAAATATATAACCTACATTTGAAGAGAGAAGAAAAAGGCAATTTACTTCTAAATAAAAATATAGTACGGTCACTGAGAACTAAGTTTTGTACAATTTTTAGCCAATCAGCTGAGCCTGGTTCTCTAGCTTTCCCAAGGATCCTACGAGTCACTCAGTATCCTCTCAGTGAATTTCTCTTTTATTTACATCTGCTGGCATAGCTGGTTTCTGTTGCTTGCAATAAGAGCCCTGACCAACAACTATTTACAACCTTTTGTGGTGAGAAGTATAACATTAAAAAATTAAAAAAAAATTTTTTTTGGCTGTGCTGGGTCTTCACTGCTATGCTCAGGCTTTTTTCTAGTTGTGAAGACTGAGGGCTACTCTCTAGTTGCAGTGTGCGGGCTTCTTATTGCGGTGACCTCTCTTGTTGTGGCGCACAGGCTCCAGGGTGTGTGGGCTTCAGTATTTGCAGCATGTGGACTCAGTATTTGTGGCTCCCGGGCCCTAGAGCACAGGCTCAATAGTTGTGGCACACAGATTTATTTTCTCCTGTGGCATCTGGGATCTTCCTGGATCATGGGTTGAACCCATGTCTCCTGCATTGCCAAGTGGATTCTTTACCACTGAGCCATCAGGGAAGCCCAGAATTAGCATTTTAAGAACAGATTGTATAAATCAAAATGTTAGACTAAGCACACGCTTTTACCTCACCTCCCTTCTAAAATACTGAAATGATAGTAAAGAAGTATGTGGGAGATGGCAGTAGAGGATGGATTGGGACTGGGACTGCGAGGCGGATGAGAGGAACAAAGATGCTGATTAACTCCATCCATTTAGATTTAACAATTTACGATATTGTACAGGTTTCCTATAAAACTTCATTTGTTTACTATTGTCATTTGCTTCTTTTATCTTCAGAACTACATCATGCTTCAATTTTCAACTGGTAGAATACTTCAAGTAGATTTTTTAGCATTTGAGGTCCGCAGTCGATGGACCTCTTTGCATTTCTAAAGTATCTTGTTTTCTGCCCTGACATTTATGGACCATATATATGATTTCAGGTCTGCAGTCCTTTTCTCTCAGTTTATAGCTATTGTTCCATGCTTTTCTCCTTTCCAGTGTTGCAGAAGTATTTTACTAGTCTCATTATCTCCTCCTCTTCCTCACCTGCTCCACTGGTATCCCTTTAAATAAGACACACCACAGCCCCAGTTAAACTTGCCTAGGACTTCTGACCCTCATTCTATCCAAAGGCACGTCTTTTTCCAACTCAGAGTCTTCCAGCAGGGCATTTTCCACCCATATATAGAGACAAGGGGTGAGAGAGGCCACAAGCATCAGATGTGGCATACCTATATTATCACCCAAATTCAATTCAATTCTAAAGCTTACTCTGGGATATAATACACTTTGAATTTTGACTAGTAAAAATAAATCACAAAAGAATTTAACTATGAATTTTTAAAATCACCATTACTTAGATTTATATAAATGAGCTGTTTCTTCTTTCAAATTGTGAACATTCTGAAGTGAGAATCCAAGTCTTATGTTACACCATAACTCCACATGCATAAATCATGTATGGACTCTGATTTGATGCTTAATTTGCTGAACTTAAATCTACTTATAATAGTTAGGAAACTTTAAAATAATTGATAAAATACATTGGTATAAATATAAAAACATCACTGGATTAAGAAAAATTATAAAAATAAAAAATCCAGCAAGAATCTCTGAAACTTAGAGAAGGATATATCTTAAAACTAGTCAGGTTCCAGATGGTATTTTATCAATTTTGTTTTAAGACTCATAAATGGAAATGTCTACCCTGTTTCTAAAAATGATTTTACCCCATTTACTCTAAAAATAATACAGAACTATGATCAACTATACAGACTCTTCTAACACGTATTTATCTATAGCAGCATATAAAGCCACAAAGAACAATCAATCCCAAAAACAAAGGAATGCTTTCTTATCGAGATTCAGACAAATCTTCAAGAACAGCAATACTGATTCACAGAAGGTTGTAAACTACCATGAATTAATTAATCAAAATCATCTATAATCACAGTCAATATTATATTTATCTAATATATTACTTTAAGAAAAAAGTCTTTTAAATCTTTTTTGGGGGGTCAGTGAGGGTAAGAATAAGATTTGATTCACTTATGTATTTGTATACATATACATTTCTAATACAACATTCTCTCAAATTATATAAAATTTTCTTTAAGCACTGGTTAAAGATAATTCCTCCAACTAAAGACTGTAGTTCTTTGGTTTCTTTAGTTACTAAAATTGCAATGGTATTATTTCCTTCTAACTTTCAAAACAAAAACAGCCTCTAATACATTAAACAATTGTGAATACAAATTCAGTTCAAAGAACCCAAAAACAATGTAACATTTTTTCCTATGGAAATAAAAAACGTAAATTCCTAGTGATGAAATTTTTAAACACAGACTTTAGGTACAACGAGATAAGCTGAAGGAAATTTACAGATTCAGAGTAAGTTTGTTATACAATGCTATCATCTGAATGTTTGTGTCCTTTCTAAAATTCATGTTTAAAACCTAACTTCCCAAAAGTGATAGTAGTATTCATAGCAGACGTGGCCTTTGAGACAACCATGAGTGAAGCCCTCAAGAATGGGATTAGTGTCTTATAAAACGGACCTCAGAGAGACCCCCAGGCCTTTCCACCATGTGAGAGCCCCCACTGGACTATGCTGTCAGCCCCATCTTGGATTCTCAGCCTCCAAAACTGTAAGAAAGAAACTTCTGTTATTTACAAGCCTCCCCAGCCTCTGGCATTTTGTTATAGCAGCCCCAGAGGACTAAACATGTAACAATCAAAGAAATGTTTTCTAACAATCTATAATTCTTAATTCTATACCCACTTCCCTAGTCAAAAGCCCTTTCCAAATAAAATTATCATTAATTTGTTCTTGAGAAGAATCCTTAAAATGGCTCCTATATTAACCTAAATTCTCAAATTAGTAAACTCTAAATCAATCCAATTTTATGATACATCACTGTATTCCCAGCAATTTGGAAGTTATACATTTATCAAATTCTTTTGGTGTATTTTCATGAAAAGCTATATATACAGAATGGTCACTCTAACTGCACGTTGCTATCCCAAAATAGAAAACATCGAGATATTAAACAACTGTAATAGCTAACTTCCAAGACAGCACCAACAATATTCATCTCCTGATATTTTCACCCTTAATGAACAGGTCACCACTCTGTAAACAGTGGCCGGCTTCCGTGGTGGCTCAGATGGATTTAATGGTAGAATGTGACTTCTGAGGCTAGATCATAAAAATGTTGTGGCTTTTACCGTGCTTTCTTTAGGACTCCTCATTCGAAGTAAATCAAGCTGTTATTTGTGAGGGCAGCCCACATGGCAAGGAACTGAGGACCTTCGCCAACAACCAGTGCTAGTTGCCGGGCATGTAAACTGGGTCATCTAAGCACTGGATCCTCTAACTCCAGTCATGCCTTCAGATAACTGTGGCCCAGCTGAATCCAGAAGCAGACACACCCAAGTTAGCCACTTTCAAATACATTCCCCACAGGAACCGTTAGAGAGAATATCAATTGTTGTTTTAAGTCACTAAGTGATGGCATAGTCTGTACGGTACCAAGAAATAATACAGTAAGTAATGCAATAAACTATTACCAACTGATCATTTCAGTTTGTTGAAAGTGGCTAAAATTTTTTTTTTAATGTGGCAAGTACAGAAATGTAATGGTAAGGAAGCCCCATGGCTTAGGAAACATAAGTAGAGAGAACCTGCTCTCTCTCTCCAGGGTAAGCAATATCTCTGAAGGAGCTAAAGGCAATCTCACCAGAAAAATAAAATATTGGGGTAGAAAATACTTAGGAAGTCAGTAGTGCTTTTCATGTATCATGAAAAGCATGGTTTTGTATACTGTGGGGTTTTTTTGGGTTGTTTTATTTTTTGCTGAACAATACTGCAGCCATTTCTAGGACTTCCACTGCCCCCATTTAAAAAATCACCATCTACCTAAACCAGCCTCTGTGAAAACTTCTGATTTTGGATTGCTGATCTATGTTTCAATACTGGAAGAGGCTCAAGTAGCAATGGATAAATTAGTGGACTGAAACAAAAAGATCACAACTTGATCATTTATATTTTTAATTCTGACAGTTCAGGTCTCAAACAATAAAGTGCAGTTGTTTAGACAGGTGCTTCTCATTTCTATTCTTCTACAGAACATTTTGAAGTTTAATCTATATACTTAGAGAAGCCTTTGGCAGAGTTTAAAAAACCAAGTCATCTGAGTTAATCATAACAAAGGGTATTTAAATTCCAACAACAAATGTGGCAGCCCAATAAACCAGTAAACTATTTTCAATTACTCCTCATGGAGAAATGTCACAACGTTTCTTGTATTTAATTATTTCCACATCAGCCAGATGACACAGTCATTTCAATGCCAAGAACTTGATTGATCTTTTTTTAAAAAATCACTATCCGGATTAACATACAATTTTCATATATCAATGCAAACTGGAAACAGGTTAAAAGATTCAACTGCTGAATAAAAAAGTTGAACAAGGAAAAGATTATCTGCAATAAGCAATTTATGTGATTTTAAAAAAGTAAATAAGAGAAAATCACTGTTACAGTTCCTGCACAAATACTAGTTAAAAAAAAGAAAATCCCAAATCACCCTAAAAAAAAAAAAAATCAGATGGCCTTATATTTCAATGGTTTTAACCTCTCAAATTACTTTTATTTCTATGTACAGTAGGTTGGTATAATGATGTTCAATTTAGATAAAAGGAAACTGGAACTTTGACGTAGCAAACACATCTCTACCATGGCCAGACAACTAATGAATGTGTAGGAATTTGCCTTGGCTATAAGGGTAAATGGATATATTCTATGGGAGTAGCAGGGACTTTTTTTTGAGACAAAGCAAAAATCCTGAATTTTTAAAATAAAAACACCTAATTTTTAAACATCAGCAAAAACAAACTACTAATTATAAATACTCTGTGGGTTACCTAAAGCTGGCAAGCTATTACTTTTTAACTTCTGGTGTTAACTGCTTACCCTGGGTCATACTCTTAATCCTTATTTATAGATAAGAAACTGTGTAAAACAAGTACTAAAACAAGAATGGGGGTCCAAAATTCCACAGAAGTCTCACAGATTTGCAAACATCATAAATGCTGCTGATGCTAAGTCACTTCAGTCGTGTCCGACTCTATGCTAGCCCCTAGCAAGTCTCACAGAGAGCGGAAATATTAGCTAGGCTCAGCAAGGTGAAAAGGGAAGTAAAGTTGTGATGAATGATGGTGACAACAGCCAGCTTCCTCCACCACAGTGCCACGCCGGCCCCCTTCTGTGGCTCTGTTGCGCCTCACACTAACTCTGCCTGGCTGCTGTTTGCCCTGTCTTTCACAGATACCCAGGAAGGGTGTTTGCCCAGAGATAGGTGTTTACAAACACTTCAGCAGACCCAGCTGGTTCTGTCTCCCAGTCTCTGTTACCCTGTCTAGACTGCTGTTTGTTGAGCTGGATTCACACACACTGCTTCCAGAGACTTTCCTCTCAGCTCGCCTTATTTTAAATTCTCGTCTAATCCCTTCACCTTGCAGCCACCTTAACCCAGCATAGAGTTTCTGTGTCCAAAATAATTAAATCATTAAGAAAAAATGGATGACAGGTTCAAAAGGTCATCATTAAATAACAAATTAAGCCCCTGAGCTCTTATTACAAATGTTGAAGCAATCTCAAATTCAATGAAATTTAGGATTCTACTCACAGATGGCTGAATTAATATATTCCTAGAATTTTATCAGTATCACAATTTTTGGTATAAATGTTTACAAGTAAACCATTCTGAAGGCTTAAAAATTGCTGAAAACAAAAATATAATAATAGAGAGTGACATTTTGAATAGGAAATCCGTATGTTATCATAATTAGCTCTACAAAGTAATCTATTAAACATTACAAGAGGGCAAACTTGCAAATTATATACCAACAGTTTGCTTGTGTCATTTATTTTACACTCAGGATGCTTTAACCACAGAAAATGTTAGAAACAATGGTTAATTTCCCAGGCAAGTTCTCAAAAGTACATTTAACCTATGGAAGAGCTAAGTACTGTATATGTGCAGGAAAATATAAATGTTGAGACAGTAAGATATAACCAAAGCTGATAACCAGTAAAATACAATGGTATAATTTTTGTTTTTTAATATAAAAAGCAGATTTAAGGTATAATAATGGTAGGCAGAACCAAAAAAAGAAAGAAAATTACATTTAGAAAATGCTTACTTTGTGCCAGATAGTCTACCAGACTGAAATTAAAAGCTAGCTCAATTTGAACCTAAATCCTTCAACTTCTGAAATGAAATCCCTAAACCGTTTACAATGGCCTCTTCCAAACGGCTGTTTGCAACTAGAAATTAACGTCTATTCCTTCCAGTGTAATAATATAGCACTATAAGGTATACACATAAGAAACTAAATAGAAAAGGTGACATTTCTAAAATGAATCATTATATATTGTAATTACGTTAAAAATTGTGTTCACTAAAATATTAATAAATTTTAATGTGATCGATATACTTCAATTTTTTAAAATCTTGATTTAAAAGCCTAGGTGCAAGTTCAGCTATTTCAGTTCTTGATTTTAATCGCTGTGGTAACTGAAAGATAGTCTTTAAAATTCGTTTCTCCATTCTTTGTATTTCTTGTGAACTGGAAGTTGTATCAACAGGCTTGTGCATTAGTATATGTTGTATCACATCAGAAAAGAGACTACCTAAATTACCACTATTGGTGCTAAAAATGGCCACTGGATTAGGTGCTAACCATCAAATCCCTAAAGAGCCCCTTGATGTAGGTGAAAGAGGAGAATGAAAAAGCTGGCTTAAAATTCAACATTCAAAAAAGTAAGATCATGGCATCCAAAATGGGGAAAAAATGGAAACAGTGACAAACTTTGTTTTCCTGGGTTCCAAAATCACTGCAGACGCTGACTGCAGCCATGATATTAATAGACACTTGCTCCTTGGAAGAAAAGCTATGACAAACTTAGCGTATCCACTTTGCCGACAAACGTCCGTATAGTCAAACCTATGGTTTTTTTTCAGTAGTCATGTACAGACAGATGTGACAGTTGGACCATAAGAGGGCCAAGCACTAAAGAATTGATGCTTTCGAACTGCTGTGCTGGAGAAGACTCTTGAGACTCCCTTGGACAGCAAAGAGATCAAACCAGTCAATCCTAAAGGAAATCAACCCTGAATATTCACCGGAGGACTGGTACTGAAGCTGAAGCTCCAATCCTTTGGCCACCTGATGCGAAGAGCCGACTCACTGGAAGAGACTCTGATGCTGGGAAAGATTGAGGGCAGGAGGAGAAGGGGGAGACAGAGGGTGAGTTAGATGGCATCACCAACTCAACAGAGATGAGTTTGAGCAGACTCAGAGTTGGTGAAGAACAGGGAAGCCTGGAGAGCTGTAGTCCATGGGGTGACAGAGTTGGACACAATTTAGTGACTGAACAACAACAATCAAATCCCTTTAATATAGCATTATATATCATTTACCATGATATGTAAATGCAAGAGCAGGAATGATTACACTCGTTTTTTAATCCTGTTCAGCAATGACGTACATTTGGTTAGTAAATTTCCAATTTCCTAAATGCTAATTGACAGATGCTAGAATGCTGCTGCTGCTAAATTGCTTCAGTTGTGTCCGACCCTGTGCGACCCCACAGACGGCAGCCCACCAGGCTCCCCCATCCCTGGGATTCTCCAGGCAAGAATACTGGAGTGGGTTGCCATTTCCTTCTCCAATGCATGAAAGTGAAAAGTGAAAGTGAAGTCACTCAGTCGTGTCCGACTCTTAGCGACCCCATGGACTGCAGCCTACCAGGCTCCTCCGTCCATGGGATTCTCCAGGCAAAGTACTGGAGTGGGGTGCCATTGTCTTCTCCCAACAGTGCTGCACATTTTTCAAATATTTAGCAAATGAGTTAAAAGCCCACTGAAATATTGTTAAAGCTGGTTTTAAAATTTGTTTTGTGGCTACTAATGTAATAAGATCAGATCAGATCAGTCGCTCAGTCATGTCCAACTCTTTGCAACCCCATGAATCGCAGCACACCAGGCCTCCCTGCCCATCACCAACTCCCGGAGTTCACCCAGACTCACGTCCATCGAGTCAGTGATGCCATCCAGCCATCTCATCCTCTGTCGTCCCCTTCTCCTCCTACCCCCAATCCCTCCCAGCATCAGAGTCTTTTCCAATGAGTCAACTCTTCGCATGAGGTGGCCAAAGTACTGGAGTTTCAGCTTTAGCATCATTCCTTCCAAAGAAATCCCAGGGCTGATCTCCTTCAGAATGGACTGGTTGGATCTCCTTGCAGTCCAAGGGACTCTCAAGAGTCTTCTCCAACACCACAGTTCAAAAGCATCAATTCTTCGGCGCTCAGCCTTCTTCACAGTCCAACTCTCACATCCATACATGACCACTGGAAAAACCATAGCCTTGACTAGACGGACCTTTGTTGGCAAAGTAATGTCTCTGCTTTTGAATATGCTATCTAGGTTGGTCATAACTTCCCTTCCAAGGAGTAAGCGTGTTTTAATTTCATGGCTGCAGTCACCATCTGTAGTGATTTTGGAGCCCAGAAAAATAAAGTCTGACACTGTTTCCATTGTTTCCCCATCTATCTCCCATGAAGTGATGGGACCGGATGCCATGATCTTTGTTTTCTGAATGTTGAGCTTTAAGCCAACTTATTCACTCTCCACTTTCACCTTCATCAAGAGGCTTTTGAGTTCCTCTTCACTTTCTGCCATAAGGGTGGTGTCATCTGCATATCGGAGGTTATTGATATTTCTCCCGGCAATCTTGATTCCAGCTTGTGTTTCTTCCAGCCCAGCGTTTCTCATGATGTACTCTGCATAGAAGTTAAATAAACAGGGTGACAATATACAGCCTTGACGAACTCCTTTTCCTATTTGGAACCAGTCTGTTGTTCCATGTCCAGTTCTAACTGTTGCTTCCTGACCTGCATACAAATTTCTCAAGAGGCAGATCAGGTGGTCTGGTATTCCCATCTCTTTCAGTATTTTCCACAGTTTATTGTGATCCACACAGTCAAAGGCTTTGGCATAGTCAATAAAGCAGAAATAGATGTTTTTCTGGAACTCTCTTGCTTTTTCCATGATCCAGCGGATGTTGGCAATTTGATCTCTGGTTCCTCTGCCTTTTCTAAAACCAGCTTGAACATCAGGAAGTTCACGGTTCACATATTGCTGAAGCCTGGCTTGGAGAATTTTGAGCATTACTTTACTAGTATGTGAGATGAGTGCAATTGTGCAGTCGTTTGAGCATTCTTTGGCATTGCCTTTCTTTGGGATTGGAATGAAAACTGACCTTTTCCAGTCCTGTGGCCACTGCTGAGTTTTCCAAATTTGCTGGCATATTGAGTGCAGCACTTTCACAGCATCATCTTTCAGGATTTGGAATAGCTCAACTGGAATTCCATCACCTCCACTAGCTTTGTTTGTAGTGATGCTTTCTAAGGCCCACTTGACTTCACATTCCAGGATGTCTGGCTCTAGGTCAGTCATCACACCATCATGATTATCTGGGTTGTGAAGATCTTTTTTGTACAGTTCTTCTGTGTATTCTTGCCATCTCTTCTTAATATCTTCTGCTTCTGTTAGGTCCATACCATTTCTGTCCTTTATCGAGCCCATCTTTGCATGAAATGTTCCTTTGGTATCTCTGATTTTCTTGAAGAGATCCCTAGTCTTTCCCATTCTGTTGTTTTCCTCTATTTCTTTACATTGATCGCTGAAGGCTTTCTTATCTCTTCTTGCTATTCTTTGGAACTCTGCATTCAGATGTTTATATCTTTCCTTTTCTCCTTTGCTTTTCGCTTCTCTTCTTTTCACAGCTATTTGTAAGTATTAATGTAATACTTTACTTCAAAAACTGGTTATTAAAGGGAACTGGCTATTCATTCTGCCTTCTCGGTAAGAAAATTGGTTTCAGGGTAACCAAAGAGTCCCAACTGAATGAGGGAAAGCTTAATTCCCATAAAAGTAAGCCAGCTAATAAGTGAAAGAAGAATGAATAATTTAAAAAATGTTATACTGATACCCTAGTAAAATGACTGATTCAATCAAGCATATTTGATTGTTTAAAACAGCAAGACGCATGGTTGATAGGAAACTGAATATACAAACAATTCCAAAATCACCCCACACAGAATGCTTAAATCATAAGGACGAAACAATGTATTGAAGAGATTTGATGGTTAGCATTTAATCCAGCGGCTATTTTTAGCATCACTAATGGTAATGTAGGTATTCTATGTTTTCTGATTGCTACAACATATACTACTAATGCAAACCTGTTGATACAACTTTCAGTTCGCAAGAAATACAAATAATGGAGAAACAAGTTTAAAAAATACCACAAAGCAAAAAAAAACAACAACAATAACAACAACAAAAAACCACAAAGAAGAAACCAGAGAAATTCAAAAGGTGGAACTTTCTACAAGAAACTAGGTCTGGTTTCTTAAAAAAAAAAAAAAAAAATCAACGTTAGCTAAAAAGGACCATGTGTGAGAGAGATTTAAGTACACAACAACTATATGCAATATATGGTCCTGAATTAGATATTGGTGTAGACATTTTGGATTAATTGAGAAATACAAATATAATCTGGGTATACAGATGATGGAACATGTACTGAAATGAAAGAACAGATCACTGACTAAGAAAAGTCGTGTGATAAAATTATACTGGTGAACATACACTGCTTCTATAAAGATAAAAGTATCTTTTAAAAGAAATTTTTCTGGGTCGTCCCAGTGCACCAGCCCCAAGCATCCAGTATCGTGCATCGAACCTGGACTGGCAACTCGTTTCATACATGATATTTTACATGTTTCAATGCCATTCTCCCAAATCTTCCCTGGAGGGAGGAGGGTTCAGGATGGGGAACACATGTATATCTGTGGCGGATTCATTTTGATATTTGGCAAAACTAATACAATTATGTAAAGTTTAAAAATAAAATAAAATTAAAAAAAAAAAAAAAAGAAATTTTTCTAAGTTTCTCAAGGGTCCAAACATAGGTTTTGTACACATTTTTTATAACAAAATGACAAAGTTTCAAACTTTTATTTTCGAAATGCTCTCACAAAAGTGAATTTGTTTTGAAAAGCATTTACTTTTCCACTTAGAATTTCATCCTTACTTGAAATGACAAGTTAAAGTACCATCACCCCAAAATCGGGCTAGGAAACAGCCACTGACTTGTCCAACAGGGCAGCAAACTTACCATTTTGTAAAATGCTAGGATTAAATTATCCTTTTCTCAAAACACACACACACACACACACACACAAAACTCAGTTATCTTTTATGTCCCTCAACTCTTTTATTGTGAGTGACACAAAAAGATTTTTAGTTTTACCCTAATTTGTTATCCAAGAATCTAATATTTCAGATAACTGGCAAATCCGTTTACCAGGCCACATAAACTTAATAGTTAGAAACACATTGAAAAGTCAAGCTGCTCTTATTTCTTACACCACACATGGTGCCTGACCATCTGACAAAAGGACTAAATATACAGACATGTCAATCCTATTTTAAGTATTTGAGTATTTTAAGTATTTGTAAGGCCTAACAGCTTCTGTTGTTAGGGTAAAAAAATAAACAGAATTACTAACTTTATCCTTTCACTCTCTCCACACCCTCTATTAGGTCCTTTTGCGTATACAAGGATGAAGGGAGAATGGTTCCTTTCAGAGGCCCAGAGTTTAATAAAAAGACAGTCAGTCCTTTTAAATAGAATCAGTCCATTTGGAATACTTCTTCCTGACTGTACTTCCTCCAGACTTTTTGCTTTTGTTTTAATGTTACTACACCACCCTCTAAGTCAGTCATTAAAAAGCTTTATTATCTCCAAAATTCCTCAAACAACTTCAGAAAAGGTCATCAGACCTGAAGGTCAATTTTTAAGGAATTCTCATGCATCTCTATAAATCTTTAATCGGAGAACTCCATAGTCTTCAATCAGATCAAACCTATACCACTTACTTACTTACTTGGGGTATCCACACTTATGTATTGACACTCCTTTGCTACTATTAATAAATCTCCTTTTCTTAGAAGTTTTTCTCCTGTTTCCCCACCTAGCATCATTATAGCCCCAATCTCCTACTTGAACCAGCCAGTCATGGCTACAAAGCCATTTGCTACAGCCAAGAGCCATAAACCTCCTGCCAAGCTGGCTTCTAACTGAACAGAGGAATGAACTCAAGTGCAATTGTCTACCTGGCACTTTCCTAACCAGTCAAATCAGTGCTAACCTGGGAGTGTAAAACCCTGGAAGGATTTCTAAATCTAAAACATATTAGCTGTAGAAAAATACATTTTTACATGCCAAAATACAACCATAAACAAAGTCAAAAGGCTAACACCAAACTGGGAACCAGTATGCCAACACATTTTCAATCAATATGCCAATGGGTATTGATCTATAGCTAGTTTTTCCACTACTTAAAAAAAAAAAAATTAAGAAGAGAGATTTCTTATTTATAAAATTATGAAGTGTTTTATTTCTAAGACAACCCTTGGTTCCCACCATACCCGCAGCTACCCTCTAAGGGATTCTTTCACACTGAAGTCACCATATCTGGCTACTCAAGATCCCACCATTTTAGAGATCCTCTCATCTGACCAGAGAGAGACAATGGACTGACCCCAAAGTAGTTCAGGAGAGTGCTGTGTGTTCTGCTCAGGAGAACATTCTCTTAAATGAAACAACTTCAGCCATTCCAGATTTTTCTCCTGGGCAAGAAAGATTTTTACTGTTACATCAAAAGCCATTTCTTCAGGGTTCCCTTTAATACTTTATGAACACCAAGAATTCTGGCTGTGTCCTTTTTCCTGGAAAGTTATCACAGTTTAATCTGTGGTGTTCCTTTCCCCAGTGACTAGCCAAGTAATGGGACCAAATATCCCACTTAAAGCAGCTACCTTCTTCATTCTCTTTCTCTTGGGATCCTGCATAGCCTCCTATCAGCACTGCCCCCTCAAGTTTTGCTGCTAAGTACAACAAACATCAGGGAAGATGACAAAAGCCAAAAAGTATAAGTCCTTATCTGGGTAAGCTTAAAAAAAAAACAAATTTTAAGAAACATAATCTAAAATCTGTGTTTCATACATTCAGAGATGATAATAAAACTTAGTTATCTCAGAATCACTTCTCTCGATTACTTTTGTGAACATAAACAAACACAAACCCCCAAAAGGCCTTAATCATTGTTGTTAATGATACACCATAAACATAGAAAAGAAAACTACCCAACTATTTTGAGGTGCAATTTCACCAAGTACCATGAACTTTTTGGTCTAATCACTGTAAATTCCAAATTTTCAAACTACACATCAGAAAAATAGTTTTAAGTGAAAGCATGACAGAAGCAACCTGGGGGAAGAAACAACTTACCTCAAGAACTCCAGCACCAACCCTTTTTTTATCTAGAATAACTACTCGATATTTTCCCCCACTTGGTAGAGCAGCTAGGTTCCACACCGCCAAAAACATGAAGGCCACCACTCCAGAAGGACCTCTTGGCTTATTTAGGAAAATCTGTCACTTAGGTACTCCTAGAGATGAATGAAAGTACTAAACAAAACCTGACTCTAAATAACCAAATACTTTCCATGACATTTACAAATAAATGAAATTCATAAGTCATGAAATACTGGCTATGCCAAAATAGTCTTCCAATGACCTAAACAGACCACCCACTCAATGTTGTGTATAATCTACACAGTATGTTACCCATTTTCCTACAATATTGACATGCCATGTCCTTCTACTATATGCTTTGACATGTTCAGAATCATACCTCATTTGGGGAAATATTGCCTGTACTCAAATTATAAAGAACTCTAACCACATGTGATACACTTTTTATGTATTTTGGTTTTGTTTTTATAAATCAATCAAAATCCTGACTCTACTTTCATAACTTTACTACATGTATCATGACTTAATAGAAACACAGCTTTGGGTCATTATTTTCTAAACTTAAGTGCCATAACACTTAAAAAGGTATTCACGGTAGTTGATCTTTTTTTAAAAATAGACTTTTTAAAAAAGCAGTTTCAGGTTCAGAACAGCAAAACTGAGTAGAAGTTACAGACATCTCCCATATACCCCTTACCCTCTCCATAGACTTTCCCACTTGGTCAATTTTTATAAAGCAAAAGATGTTCTTTCTGGCAAGAAATCAAGATGTCTTAGAAAAAAGTAATATCAAAACGCCAACTACAAATACCACTGTTGTACATGATTTCACTAATTTATTAGAAAAGTAGTTAAATACTTACCATATAACATCCAACAAGGAAAGCAGCATTTGCTTGTTTTCTCTGATCAGGGCCAGTAAAATGTATAATTTTCTTCCTCATCATTGTAATGGACTGCATAAAGATAAACAGTTGCTAGTATTTCCTTTCTAATTTCAAGTTTTCAAAAACTTTATTTTGTGATTAAAATAAATTCTGGATCTCACAATGTTGAAGCATTCAGAAAGACTTTTTAAATTGATACTCAAAAATACCATGTACATTCCCATAAAAGACATACTCTTGGAATAGAACAAATGTACAATTGAAGAGTGGGAGAGGAGACACTTGAAATTAATATATCATAAATCAACCACACTTCAATTTTTTTAAAAGGAGGAGATACAAACAGATACACTTTGAAAGTATAGACTACCTCTGAAAGAATACATAAAAGCTGGAAAAGGCAGTAAAAGAGATCGTTTTTCCTTTCCCTATTGTCTGATTTTTTAAAAAAATCTATTCCTGAAACCTTTAAATTAAAAGAAAAGGGTACAAAAATAGGTAAAATAATTCATTCTGTTAGAAATCAGGATAGTGAATGGGGTAGGGAGGAGTGGAGTGAGGACGGTGGTACAGAGATAACCAGGAGAGAGAAAACGGGCTGTTCCTGGGGTGTTGCTAGGATGTTCTGTTCTTGATTAAGTTAAAAATAAAAAGGATATAGAAAGTAAAACCAAAGGAACAACATGATTTGTTAGTACTTCTTTACATGTACTTCACTAACTTGAGTTGAAATGTTTCAGTTAAGGGTAAGAAATAGGACATATTCAGCTGAATAAGCACAGTATTCCTTCACTTCTGTGAGCCAGTGTTTTGGGTATTTCAATGATGAATGTGTACATGATGAATTTTCCTTTAGTTGTTTACACAGAGTAAGAGACACAAGTTGATTTAAAAAAACAACAATAACCCAACCCGCCCTCAAGCAGCATAAGACACTCTTACTATAAATTCAACACATTTTTTATCACTATTAATTGAACAGGAATCAAAGTTTCAATCAGGTTGGATGGTCAATACTCTGCAAGTTGTTCTAGTAAATATTAATGATTTTTTAATTTTGAAAAAAGGATGAATATAATCTTCATTGACCCAAAGGATAAAAGTCCTTCAGTTCAGTTCAGCCGCTCAGTTGTGTCCAACTCTTTGCGACCCCATGAATCACAGCACTCCAGGCCTCCCTGTCCATCACCAACTCCCGGAGTTCACTCAAACTCAAGTCCATCGAGTCGGTGATGCCATCCAGCCATCTCATCCTCTGTCGTCCCCTTTTCCTCCTGTCCCCAATCCCTTAGATGGCCAAATATTTCTGATGTGTAATTTTAAGTCTGATGTTCAAAGGAGAAAATATCTGCCTTACTCACTAATTAATTTTCAATGTAATATAATTTTTAGTTGACAATGAGTTCTATTTCTGTGTAATAGTCTAATAAATAATCAACTGAATAAACTTGTTTTTAAAGAGTACCCGCCCCCAAATCCAGTATTTCTACTTGAGAATTTATAGTGACTCTTGGAATTGCTAGCAGTATATAAACTTTTTATTTTATATAACTAATAATTCAAAGTTTTTCTAAAAAATAAATGAATAAGGTCTAAGTTCAAACCAACAATACACTCTTATAATTTAGTGATACTCTTAAATATATGCTGTTTGCCCCTGTTTCCCTACTCCTTAATCATATGTGTAAGGGGTCAAGTAAAGAGTCACAAGTAGTAAAATATGAGAGATTCAAGGTATAATAAAGTAAGATGAACTGATTTCTCTTAGTCTCCTAACATTCCCTATCACAGTGAAGGGAGAAAGAACAATGACCAAAGGAAGGAAAGCTTCTCTTGTTAGGTTTCAGTTCTATTAACTCAGACAATAAGAGATTCACTTTATTAACAACTTCCACTTTGGCTTTTCAAATATCTAAACATCACCAATCCAAATCAGAATCAAATGACCCAAACTTAAACCATTCCATCAAAACTCTAGAAAAACAGATATACTCTGACTTCATAAAACAATAAACCACATGTATGTCCCCAAACACCACTGTAGTGAAAAAACATGACATTGCCTTTTAAAAAATAGATTCCCCCTCCTTCCCACAAGATCAGGCTAATCATGATTACTTAAGTGAAACCTCAGTAAAAAGTACTTTACCTTTAATTTCTTATTTATCTTGCAGCAGTATCTGTAAACCATTGCTAGATTGAGTGGTCCAAAATCTGCGTAGAAGCTGCAAAAATGAAACACAAAAATGTGTATGTGTGTTCCAGACGCTCTGAATATAACTGCCTTTTTGTAGCTATGAGATCAAAATAAAGCAAGAAAGTACACACCAAATTATTATAGGTCATATAACTTAAACATTATTTCCTTACTAATAGAAGAAATACTCTGGTGAAAGATGACTATTAAATAACATGGTAAGTGCTACAACACCTTTAAATCTAACCTCAAATAATACATGAAAATACTTTCTGAATAAAAAAGGCTATTTTTCCACACATTTTTCCACTGGCAAAATTATCTTACTTAGTACACTAGTTTATATCTCACTGTAAACTATTAGAATTTCAAATGTAAATTGTTAAACTTAGGAGAATTCTTTCACTTTTTGATTTTTCCCCTCCTAAGGATCTATTTTATTCCAAGGATTAAAATCAGCATCCTGCAACTAACAATCAACAGATTTGCAATGTTCCAATTTTATAAACATACCTTTAGATTTTTCACAATAAAAAAAAAGTTACTAACAATCTTTTAAAAAGCAATACTTACTTTTCATATTCAAGTTCATTATCTATGCTGAAATAATGTACATTTGATGAACTCTTTGGTCTGCTGAAGAGAATGGCAAAACAAAGGCGATCTGAAATGGAAAAATTGTAATGTTCCTTCCTTCACATTATTAAAAACGTTTCATATATCATGATGCAACTCTTTTCAGATGAAGTAAAAAAATTCCTTTTCCATGCATGTTTTACCTATGGTAAGGGTATCAATGAGTAACTTCAAAATGTTCTATTTAGGTGGGTAATAATAAATAAGCAATTTTTAAAAAGGAGAAGTTGCCTTCAATATTAGTTTCAAGAGCTGCAAGCGACTTTTCACATAGTGATACGACTCAATTTTTGGATGAACCTCTCATTGCAAAACATTAGCTACTCTAGATTAAAAAATTTCAGCAAGGCAGCAGGCATTTCACGGCTAGACCACCAGCCTTGATGATTCTCCCTATGTTTCGCTATATTTTCAAGACATCCTAAAAAGTTATTTCAATAAGAAGCTATATTTTAAGCAGAAAGACAACACTCTCAAAATTGCTTCAAAATTAATGTTTACGGCTACAGAACACAAAACAAATCCTGTTTATCCAGTTCTTGGGGGTTACTTTTTTTGATCCGGAACCACTACTTCTGTAGTGATTTTTACAATCAGACAAATTACCATTATAACAGAGGCAATGAAAGTTTTCTATATGATGAGTATGAGATGAACCTGCATTGCATAAATGAAGTTAGGCTGTTGTGAGGTTTAGCAAGAATGCTAGGAGGCTCCACCCTTCCTTTCCCACCCCACCCCAAAAAGAGTTGCCCAAAAATCCTCGGGGAAGCAGTATGCCGCAGTAACTAGTAGTAGTAATACTAATAGTAGTGCTAGTCGAGTACTTACATTCAAATTATGGCAAAATCAAGTACAACCCTTAAAATAGTAAGAAACAACAGATGCCAGCTGGCATCCTTTCCCCAAATAGTAATTTAAGCAATTTTTGCCTACAATTCAGTGCACACAATTGCTATATTTTTCCTGTGAATGCGTCAACTAAAACGTCTTGCAACCACAAACACTCAAACAGATGACGGAGCTTACTCCTTTCAACCACAAATGACCCTTGATCCCCATGCACAGCGACCAGGGAGTTTGCTCCGAGGTGGAGAGCCTACGAGCCATGGTGTAAGACACAAAGGTCCCAAGTGCACACGTCAGTGCGGATTCACCCCCAAAGCAGGACCACGTCTGAGTACTAGAAGTCCCGGGAGGCCACCCACGCCCATGAGACAGCCTCGGCCCTGGTCCCAAAGTTTAAAGGCGCGTCTTGAGCAGCAATGGGGGCTCCTCGACCCCTGGGCACTGCCCGATGCCCTCTAAATAGGGAGTGTCCCAGAGGCGCACCCTCCGCACTCACCTCTGATCACCTCGGCCACCAAAGGGGTCCCTGCACCCTCCCGGCTCATGACTCCACAGCATCTGGAAGGCGGGGCAGAGGGGAAGTACCGGGCGGCGGGGGAGAGGAGGGCCGCGACCACACCCCCGAAGTTTAAAAAGCAAAAAAGTTTAAAGGGCCGCGCCCAAACACTCGGCACAGCGACACCCCTCGGCCGGCCACCCAGCCACAAGCTCAGGAGAACCAACCCCGGAAGTTCAAAACTTCACAAACGCCCCAGACGGGGTGGTGAGGGACGGGTGCGGAAACCAGCCCCAGCCGCCCGGGCTGAGTTTCGCCCCGCCTCGGGGCCACTCGGGGGTCGGTCATCTGCAGCACTAGGCCCCTCCAGCGCCGCAAGTCTCTACTCAAAGTCGGGAGGTGCAGCAGAAGGTCACAGAGGCAAACGCCGGCCTGGTTAAGAAAGCGGCTCCCAAACCGATTAGAAGGATTTCTCGGAAGAGAAGGGCTTGCCAGTGCATCTGACCCCCAGCCTTGTGCTCGGCTGTCTTCGCCGCCGCCACCAGGGGACGCTACAGCAGGCCGCAGGAGAGGTCGGCGCCTCGACAACCCCGCGGGCTTGGAGCTCCCTCCACTCTGGGGTGGAGACTCGCTGAGTGGCTCGCCTGAGTGCTGGTGTCTCCTTTTAAAGGGGCCTTTTCAAAACTGTTCAAAATTTAAAGGTACGCCTGAAGCAGAGGTTATCATTCCTTCCTTTAAAGGCCTTAGATTTCTCCTCAGAAAAGTATTTGGATGGTTGAAAAACAGGAATTCTGACGCGATGCTAAGTGACAATTTAAGAATTTTCTAAACCTATGTTAGTCTCCAGTGAAAACCAAAGTAAGTTGCAGTATGAATACGGTCCTAATTTTGTTATATATAATATGGTAGTGGGATTATGGGGGATTTTTATTTCCTTCTGTATTCTAGGATTCCTACAGAAAAGAGTTACTTTAATAATCCGTGAAAAATGTTTGCAATGACTCTCCCTTAAAACGAACAAGCAATACAGTAACTACTCTTTCCCAAGAATTACACTTTTGTCATCTCAATAGAATAGACACGTTATATTTCACAATATATACATTTCTGCCTTAAAAGTAAACCTGCATTATCTCCTAACCTTATTCTAAACTTCCAGACAGACCAGATGTTTTTAAGTGTAAAAAACAAAACACTGAATTATTTTTTAATGAAGAATATCTTTCTAAATGAAAATATAAGCTACGCAAATCTGTTAAACTGATAAACATTTTAAAAATAGTCTTCATGGCAATAAATACAAATTCACGACATAAACTGGAATAATATTCTAAATCCATCTCAAGAACACACCCAACTTCAATTTTATCTTAGGGCAAAATAATAAAAATAAAATTTAAACTATACGGTACTACTTTTCCTTCAGACTGGCAAAAATGGAAGGAATTTGATAAGCACTGTGTTGGTGAGGTGGGGAAACAGGCCCTCATAGTCTGTGGGTAAGAATGCAAACTGTGACAACCTCCATGAAGGGCAACAAAAGGCAATTTGGCAGAAATTTCCAAGGCTGAAAACTGAACACTGGCAAGACTGCCAAGATGGACATCTTTACAGGTGTTTACAGGCTGGATGATTCATAGGTACACATTTAAAACACATATGTATATGACTGTATATGAAATCTTGCATATCTCTGGAAGGAAAGACAAAAAAACCTGGTGTTTGCCTTTATAGGGGGAAACTATCTGTAATTAGGGAAGTTATGGTAAGAAAGATTTATTCGTTTTTGTAACTTTTGAATTTTGTAGCATATATTACCTATTCAAAATTATGAAGCTTTTGAAAAGTAAACTTGCTGGCTGAAAGTGTTCTTCCAAAGCTGACTTCATTAAGGCACAAAGCATTCAGTAAACACAGTATGCTGCTGCTGCTGTTGCTAAGTCGCTTCAGTCGTGTCCGACTCTGTGCGACCCCATAGAGGGTAGCCCACAAGGCTCCGCCATCCCTGGGATTCTCCAGGCAAGAATACTGGAGTGGGTTGCCATTTCCTTCTCCAGTGCATGAAAGTGAAAAGTGAAAGTGAAGTCGCTCAGTTGTATCCGACTCTTAGCAACCCCATGGACTGCAGCCTACCAGGCTCCTCTGTCCATGGGATTTTCCAGGCAAGAGTACTGGAGTGGGTTGCGATTTCCTTCTCCAGTATAAGACAATCTAGAAAATGTCCTTTGCACACTTCTAAACAACAGAACTGGTTAGTGCTACCATATCTTGAAATCCAGTTTCTTTTAACAAACCCAAATAAAACCGGAAGGAGCTACATAGAAATGGGGAGAGATTTTCCCTCCAAGTCCAAACCTGAAATTCAGTTCCCAAAGGAAATATTTTATATATTACAGGGTGAGGAAGAATCACTGATTTTCTTATGTCCAATTACCTGTGCACAAGATATTCTCAAATTGTTATTCTAGAGTCATATTGTGATAAACTACAATAGAGGCCAGAGTGCTGGGATGAGAGCTATTTATTAGAAAACTGGAGCTGGAAAATAGGTCTCTTTAAAACATTTTGATTAAAAGTTCATGATTAAACTTACTATCCTATTGTAAACCCATGTGTCCTCCCTTTAAAGTGTTTGTAGTCAAAAAACAAAACTGAAGTACTGAAGTGGTAAACTGTCTTGCCTTACACTCTGTCACATAGTTACCACTCCTGCTTCTTTGACAGAAAAGATACAGTAGAAGTATATTAAATCTCATGGTTTTTAAATATTGACAAAAACATTCAAAATCCATCCTTGTGCCAAATTTGTCTATAGTTTTGATATGGCTTATGGGTCTCTAGTTTACTACCTCTTCCTTTAATAAGTATTTGTTAAGTTAATATTTTCCTACATAACAACTAGCTATTGGGATGAAAAGTGTTAGTCGCTCAGTCATGTCTGACTCTTTGCGACCTCGTGGACTGTAGCCCACCAGTCTCCTCAGTCCGTGGAATTCTCCAGGCAAGAATACTGGACTGGGTAGCCATGCCCTTCTTCAGGAGATCTTCCCAATACAGGGATCAAACCCAGGTCTCCTGCATTGCAGGCAGATTCTTTACTGTCTGAGCTACCAGGGAAGCCCAGTTAATCATAAAATAGAGAGAGTTATATTCTAAACCAATTGAGAAATATATGTAGTAGTCAGGTGGCAATGATAACACAGTATCTACTTTTTAGTAGAAATGATGAAAAGAACTCTAAATACAATAAGCTTCCCACCCATTCTGTTTTCTCCCTGGAACAGGACTGACTTCACAAGTCCTGGCAGAGGGACTGGAGAGTGCAAGTCTTCCCTATGGGGTAGTGAAGTCTGCCCTCAGTGAGCTCACTGTCAGACAAGCAGAAGGGAGAATTCACATCTCCTGGGAATAAGAAAGACCAGGCCAAAGAACAGGCTCCACCTGAACAGTGATTGTCCCTCAGAGAGGGCTAATAGCCATCACTCACATCTATGATTAGTCCCTTGTTCCTCGAGATGAGGAGTAACCAAGAGGAGCATAGGAAGAAATGTTCATAAAACAATGGCAAGTAACAATTACTGAGAGTTTAGTGCCAGGTATTACATTAATAAGCTCATTAATATAAAGCAAATGCTACTACTACTATCAGTATTTTTCAGGAAAGGAAACCTAACCTAAAGAAGCAAAATAACTAACCTGAGCAAAGTCACAAACTTGTAAAGTAACAGAATCAAGATCTTAACACAGGCTTTTTGCCTGAAGCCTGAAAATTTTAAACTCCTGCCTCAGAGACTTGCCTTAATATAAAGCAAGAATAATTAAAACAGTAAGATTTTAGCACAGGAACATAGAAACGTGAACCCAGGCAAATATGAAAACCTAGTATATGAGAAAAATCAGTCACAAAGAAGGCCTTACTCAGTAATGGACAAATGTCTATAAGTATGAAAAGAAAACAAGGTACCAATCTGACATATAAAACAAAGACCAAATGAAGTAAGTTTTTAAAAGCTGTCAGATAACTATAAAAATTATACCAACTAATTTTATAATTTAAATGGGACTTTTAAGCATGACACAAAACTCAAGGTATAAAGAAAAAAAACAGAAACTTGAAGAAAATATATAATCATCATCACAATGATAAAATCTGTAAAACAATATAAAAACCCAATAGAAAATAAAATTCTATAAAGGCTACAAACAATTAAGAAAAGAAATACAAATAGCCAATAGCATATTAAATTTAATCTTACCAGTGGCTCAACATTAAAAAGTCCAACACATCATGAATAGATTATGGAAGAAACCCACAGAAGAAGTAATTAAAATCAACTCATGCCAAATTAATACTTTATACAATGGGACTAAAAGAAAATATTTTTAAACTGATCAAAGTTATCTTCCAGATACCTTGGGGAAATACTGCAGTTCATGTGTTAACTTCATAAGTATCTCCCTAAAATGAAAACCAAGATGAAAATTTCTACTACCATGACTTCTGTTTAATAATGTAATAACTGGAAGTGCTCACGAATGCCAAGATAAAAAGAAATGAGGGAAGACTTAGAAAGAAACAAAATGGTACTTATTTATACACGACTGTCTGCCTAGAAAATACAAAAGAATCTGTAGATGAACTATTAGAATAAATAAATAAATGTTTGCAAGCTTTCTGGATTTACATGATTAGGAGTTTTTAGAAGAATTTTTTCTGTGTACTACTTGTAATAACTAATAAAAAATATAAGTGCATAGTCACTTATGAATATAGGAAGGATAAAAGCAGGTTTTTATTGGGAAGATTCACTGTCACAAAGATGGTAATTTCATTCAAACTAAATGCATTCTTATCAAAATCTCAACAGAACTTTTCACAAGACTTAACAAGCTGATCCTAAAATTAATCTACAAGACCATAGAGCCAAGAAGAACTGAGACCAATTCGAAAACAAACATAAAGGGGCCTTCGCCCTACCAAATATTAAAACTTGCAATAATTTAGGCATGTAGAATTGACACATATGCTAGATCTCTATCTATTATACATAAGAGCTCAGTAACAGACCCCATAAACATAGAAACTTCACTTATGACACATGTAGCTTTGAAGATCAATAGTAACAGTGTGTGTACACTCAGTCACTGAGTCATGTCTGACTCTTTGGGACCCCACGGACTGTGGCCTGTCTCCTCTGTCCATGGAGTTTTCCAGGCAAGAATACTACAGTGGGTTACCATTTCCTACTCCAGCAGATCTTCCCACCCCAGGGATCAAATCCAAGTATCTTGCATTGGCAGGCAGATTCTTTAGCACTGTACCACCTGAGAAGCCATGGTAAAAGTAAGAATGCTCAACACATGCTGTAGTGACAATTGGTTGTATGTACTGTTAGATTCATGAATCAAGGTAAACTGGTCATACAGGAGATGGCAAGAGTGAACATTGAGATTTTAGGAATCAGTGAACTAAAATGGATAAGGATAGGCAAATTTAATTCAGATGACCATTATATGTACTACTCTGGGCTATAATCCCTTAGAAGAAATAGAGTAGCTCTCATAGTCAATAAAAAAAGTCCAAAATGCAGTACTTGGTTGCAATCTCAAAAATGACAGAATGATCTCATTTCATTTCTAAGGCAAACCATTCAACATCACAGTAATCTGAGTTTATGCCCCAACCACTAATGCTGAAGAAGCTGAAGCTGAACAATTCTATGAAGACCTACAAGACCTCATAGAACTAACACTAAGAAAAGATGTCCTTTTCATCATGGGGGACTGGAATGCAAAACTAGTAAGTCAAGAGATACCCGGAATAACAGGCAAGTTTCGTCTTGGAGTACAGAATGAAGTAGGGCAAATTCTAACAAAGTTTTGCCAAGAGAACACACTGGTCATAGCAAACATTCCCTTCCAATAACACCAGCAAAGACTCTACTTATGGACATCACCAGATAGTACCAAAATCAGATAGATTACAGTCTTTGCAGCTGAAGATGGAGAAGCTTTATACAGTCAGCAAAAACAATACCTGGAGCTGACTGTGGCTCAGCTCATCAGCAAAATTCAGGCTCAAACTGAAAAAAGGAAAACCACTAGGCCATTTAGGTATGACCTAAATAAAATCCCTTATGATTATACAGTGGAGGTGATGGAACAGATTCAAGGGATTAGATCTGGTAGACAGAGTGCCTGAAACTATGGATGGAGGTTCGTAACATTGTACAGGGGGTAGTGACCAAAACTATACCCAAGAAAAAGAAATGCAAAAAGGCCAAGTGGTTGTCTGAGGAGGGCTTACAAATAGCTGAGAAAAGAAGAGAAGCAAAAGGCAAAGGAGAAAGGGAAAGATATTCCCAACTGAATGCAGAGTTCCAGAGAATAGCAAGGAGAGATAAGAAAGCCTTCTGAAGTGAATAATGCAAAGAAATAGAGGAAAACAATAGAATGGGAAAGACTAGAGATCTCCTCAAGGAAACTGGAGATACCAAGGAACAGTTCATGCAAAGATAGGCACAATAAAGGACAAATATGGCAAGCTCCTCATAGAAGCAGAAGAGATTAAGAAAAGGTGGCAAGAATACACAGAACTCTACAAAAAAGCTCTTAATGACCCAGATAACCACAGTGGTGTGGTCATTCGCCTATAGCAAGATATCCTGGAGTGTGAAGTCAAGTGGGACTTAGGAAGCATTACTATGAACAAAGCTATTGAACGTGATGGAATTCTAGCTGAGATATGTCAAATCCTAAAAGATGATGCTGTTAAAGTGTCGCACGCATTATACCAGAAAATTCAGAAAACTCAGCAGTGGCCAAAGGACTGGAAAAGGTCAGTTTTCATTCCAATCCCAAAGAAAAGCAATGCCAAAGAATGTTCAAATTACTGTACAATTGCACTCATGCCATCAAGATTATGCTCAAAATCCTGCAAGCTAGGCTTCAGCAGCACGTGAACCGAGAACACCCATATGTACAAGCTGCATTTAGAAAAGGCAGAGGAATCAGAGATCAAATAGCCAACATCCACTGGATCACTGAAAAAGCAAGAGAGTTCCAAAGAAACATCTACTTCTGCTTCATTGACTATGCTAAAGCCTTTGACTGTGTGAATCACAACAAACTGTGGAATATTCTTAATGAGATGGAAATACTAGACCACCTTACCTGCCTCCTGAGAAACCTGTATGCAGGACAAGAAGCAACAGTTAGAACTGGACATGGAACAATGGACTGGTTCCAAATTGGGAAAGGAGTACGTCAAGGCTGTATATTGTCACCCTGCTTATTTAACTTATATGCAGAGAACATCATGCAAAATGCCAGGCTGGATGAATCAGAAGTTGGAATCAAAATTACTGGAAGAAATATCAACAACTTCAGATATGCAGATACCACTTTAATGACAGAAAGTGAAGAGGAACTAAAAAGCCTCTTGAAAGTGAAAGAAGAGAGTGGAAAAAGCTAGCTTAAAACTCAACATTCAAAACACTAAGGTTATGGTATCCAGTCCTAACACTTCTTGGTAAAAGATGAGGAAAATGTGGAAACAGTGTCAGATTTCATTTTCTTGGGCTCCAAAATCAATGCAGAAGATTGATATCAAAATCAATACAGCCATGAAATTAAAAGATGCTTGCTCCTTGGAATATCTATGACAAACCTAAACAACGTATTAAAAAGCAAAGACATCACTTTGCTGACAAAGATCTGTATAGTCAAAGCTATGGTTTTTCCAGTAGTCATGTATGGATGTGAGAGTTGGACCATAACTAAGGCTGATGGCTGAAGAACTGATGGTTTTGAATTATGGTGCTGGAAAAAGCTCTTGAGAGTCTCTTGGACTGCAAGGAGATCAAATCAGTCAATCTAAAGGAATTCAGCCCTGAATGCTCATTGGAAGGACTGGTGCTGAAGCTGAAGCTCCAAAACTTTGGCCACCTGATTTGAAGACCTGATTCATTGGAAAAGACCCTAATGCTGAGAAAGACTGAGGGGAGGAGGAGAAGTGGGCAACAGAGGATGAGATGGTTGGATGGCCTCACCAACTCAATGGACATGAGTTTGAGCCAACTCTGAGAGATACTGAAGGACAGGGAAGCCAGGCATGCTGCAGTTCATTGGGTCACAAAGTGTCAGACACGACTGAGCGACTGAACAACAACAAAATGCAGAGTACATCATGCTGGATGAATCACAAGCTGGAATCAGGATGCTAGGAGAAATATCAATAACCTTACATATGCAGATGATACTACCCTAAAGCCAGAAAGTGAAGAGGAACTAAAGAGCCTCTTGATGAAAGTGAAAGAGGAGAGTGAAAAAGCTGGCTTAAAACTCAACATTCAAAAAATGAAGATCATGGCCTCCGGTCCCATCACATCATGGCAAACAGATGGGGAAAAAATGGAAATATGACAGGTTTTATTTTCTTGGGCTTCAAAATCACTGCAGACTGTGACTGCAGCCACAAAATTAAAAGATGCTTGTTCCTTGGAAGAAAAGCTATGACAATCCTAGACAGCATATTAAAAAGCAGGGATATTACTTTACTGACAAAGGTCCACAGTCAAAACTATGATTTTTTCCAGTAGTCATGTGCAGATGTGAGAGTTGAATCATAAAGAAAGCTGATTATCAAAGAACTTGAGAAGACTTTTGAGAGTCCCTTGGACTGTAAGATCAAACCAGTCAATCCTAAAGGATCAACCCTGAAAATTCATTGGAAGGACTAATGCTGAAGCCAAAGTTCCAATACTTTGGCCACCTGATGAGAAGAGCTGACTCATTGGAAAAAACCCTGATGTTGGGAAAGATTGAGGGCAGGAGAAGAAGGGGCCAACAGAGGATGAGATGGTTGGATGCCATCACTGACTCAATGGACATGAGTTTGAGCAAACTCCAGGATATAGTGAAGGACAGGGTAGCCTGGCGTGCTGCAGTCCATGGGGTTGCAAAGAGACTGACTGGACTAGGGACTGAACAACAAGAGTAACATTGTCTAGGGTGGAAGGAGGGAGGAAATTCTATCTTTATCACACCACAGGCCACCACACACCAAAGAAGAAAAAGAAAAAAAAAAAAAAAAAAAAAAAAGCCTAGCTAGGGACTTTCCTGGTGGTCCAGTGGCTAAGACTCTGTGCTCCCAATGCAGAGGGCTCAGGTTAGATCCCTGGTGTGGGAACTATATTCCACATGCCACAAGAGTTCTCATACCACAACTATGACCCACAGCAGCCAAATAAATACTAAGTAAAAAAATTTTTGTAAAAGCCTAACTATAAGAAGAAAAGTTTTACAAGTCCTAGAAGAAAATATAGAAAAGTAACTCAAACAGTGGGGTAGAGATGGATTTAAAAAAAATAAAAACAAAAAAACAAGTCTAAAATATAAAGCAAAAGATTGAGAAATTTGATTATATGAAGATTTAATGCTTCTGCTTTTAAGACCCCAAAAACAAAATTTAAAAAGGTAACTCACAGTCCAGGAAGACAGGTACAATGCACGAAAGCAACAAAAGATTAGTATTTAGAATTTACAAAGAACTATAAATCAAAGATAAAAAGCTAACACTCCCAAAAAACAAATGGGCAGAGGTTGGGACTAAGAAATTCACAAAAGAAGAAACCTCATTGTCCTACCTTGCTCCTCTTTTTCTTACCTACCTAGAGTGAGTATGGTTTTGGTCTGCTCTATGCCCTATAAGTTGACTTTATTAGTCAGAATAATGTATGGCAAAAAACAACTCTTAAATCTTTATGATTTAATTTACAAAAGAGGCCATTTCTTCCCAGTGCTGCATGTCCAGCCCAGATGCTGCAGTGGAGGAGGCTCTATTCTGCACAGTAACCCAAGGATTCAAGATGATGGAGGTTCCACCAATTTGCAGATGCATCATCTGGAATTTATCCCTGGGGCTGCCCAATATGCCAGTGGCTGCTTGTGTAAGTAATTCCACTAGCTTACAGATATAAATGTACATAGGTATAAACCAAGCTCCATAATGTTATCAGTAATAAAGTTTACATTTAATTTTTTATCTGTTTAACTCCTATGTTCCTCAGTCAACTCCAGAACAAAATGGGGAAGAGTAATCTTGTCTAAAGATGCTCCAGACATCCTCCCCCAATAATATGTCAGTCTCCATATTCACCTGTATTTCTAAAATATTTTATAAATAAATTTTTAGAAAGAAGAATTATAAAGTTTTCATACCTTTCAAATCACTGGAGTAAGTGAAAAAATAAAACTAAGAAAACATGATCAAGGCATCAAACACTAAGAAGAAACATGGCAATCAGAAAACAAAATAATTCCAAACATATCAGTAAGAATAAAACATGCAAAATATTTAAATTCACCTATTAAATTTTTTTCAAGTTGAATTTAAAAAATTCAACATAGAGACTTCCCTGGTGGTCCAGTGGTTAAGAATCCACCTTGCAATGCAGGGGACACGGGTTGGATCCCTGGTTGGGGAACTAAGATCCTACATGCCATACAACAAGTAAAAGCACACTGCAACTCAACTACTGGGCCTGTACCACAACTAGAGAACCTACGTGCTGCAACGAAAGATCCCGCATGCCACAACTAATACCTGGCTCCGCTAAATAAATAAACAAATACAAATTCAGCCTATATATTTACAGAGACAATTAAAACAGAACCATACAGAAAGTGTTTTAAGGATAGAAAATGATACATTACACAGTTGCTAGGAAAAAGAGCAGGTATAGCAATATCAACAATGGATGACATAGAATTTACAGCAAAAAGCAATAAAGACAAAGATGCTTCACAATTACATAATCTACCAAGAGATTACAACAATCACACATCTTAAACATTTTAAATCTATAACACAAAACTAGTGAAAACAGGAAAAATTAGTAAAGTCATAATAATAGGCTAACACCCCTCCAAAACATAAAATAAGGAATTAGAAGCTTGATCTAGTAAATAAAGAGAATCACTTTCAACAGAGAGCACAAAATTTTCAAAAAATAGGGTATTCACTGAAGTCATTGCATACTAGGTTACAAGGAAATCACAACAAATTCAGAAAAGCAAAGATCATACTTACAGATCATACAATTAATGCAGTACAAGAAAATTTGAAGTTTATTGATGAAAATACCATAAAACAAGCAAAAATCTATCAACCTGAAAATATTTAAAACCTGTTTCTACATAACTTGCAACAAAGGGAAATTAAAAGACAATTCAACACAAATTATGTAACAATCTCAGTAAGAATTCATATTAAAATCTGTGGTATTTGCTTAAATAAAAATCTAAAGAAATTCATCTGCCTAAAAAAAGCCTCCCTCTGTTAAAACATTCACACACACACACACACACACACACACACACACACACCTACCTGGATTAAAAAGCTGAACATAATAGTTCTGGTTCCCTGTATTCTAGGCCATGGTAGGCTTGTCCTTACTCCTTTGAGATTAAATGAGCAGAGGTGAAATTCATCACTTCTGGGTCAGTTCACTTAATTGATGGTACAAAAACCTCTATAGACCTCTCCCTCTGACCAGCAGCTATCAAGATAATATCAGAATACATCCACTTTAGAAAACTGGTATTTATAAGGAGTGAACATCACACACCTTCTGACTTGGGGCAGGGGGGGCAAAATTCCACTTCTAAGGATAGATACAGCAAAAATGTATACACATGCTCACCAAGAAAGGGGCAAACAGTGGTTCACAGAATCATTACTTGTAATAGCCAAAACTGAACACAAACTAAATGTCCAGAAACTGTGGACAGAAACACTGCGGTACTTTCTTACAGTGGAATATTATATAACAAAAAGAATGAATGGATGAACTGTGCACAATATCATGGATGATTCTCACCAATATACTGGTCAGTGAAAAAAGCCAAACAAGAGTACATAAAGTATGATTACATTCATATAGATTTCAAAGCCAGACAAATCTTTGGCAATTAAAAATGTGTTTATCCTTGGAAGGGGAGTGACTAGGAAAGAGCTCAAAGGGGTAGATTCTGGGGTATGATGTTCTCTTTCTCAATCTATGTGCTAGTTATTTATCCATGATGTACAAACCTGTCTACCAAGTTGTTCACTTTGTACAAATTTCTGTGTATGAATTATTACTACACATATTATAGATATGCAGGCATGCATGCTAAGTCATTTCTAAGTCGGTTCCAACTCTTTGCGACCCTATGGACCACAGCCTGCCAGGCTCCTCTGTCCATGGGATTCTCAAGCAAGAATACTGGAGTGCGTTGCTTTGCCCTACTCCATTATAGATATATGTATATATTATAAGGTGGCTCAAATGGTAAAACAGTAGGACTTCTCTGGTGGCTCAGAGAGTAAAGCGTCTGTCTTCAATGCAGGAGACCTGGGTTCGATCCCTGGGTGGGGAAGATCCCCTGGAGAAGGAAATGGCAACCCACTCCAGTATTCTTGCCTGGAAAACCCCATGGATGGAGAAGCCTGGTGGGCTACAGTCCATGGAGTCACAAAGAGTTAGACACAACTGAGTGAGTTCACTTTCAAATGGTAAAGAATCTGCCTGCAATGCAGGAGACCAGAGTTCAATCTCTGGGTCAGGGTCAGGAAGATCCCCTGGAAAAAGGAATGGCTATCTACTCCAGTATTCTTACCTGGAGAATTCCATGAATAGAAGAGCCTGGTGGACTACAGTCCATGAGGTCAGAAGAGTTGGACAGAACTGAGTGACTAACACTTTCACTTTCATAAAATAAATTAGACTTCATTATGATATTCTTCCCTAGTGGCTCAGACCATAAAGCGTCTGCCTACAATGCAGGAGACTGGGTTCAATCTCTGGGTCAGAAAGATCCTCTGGAAAAGGAAATGGCAACCCACTCCAGTACTCTTGCCTGGAGAATCCCGTGGACAGAGGAGCCTGGTGGGCTATAGTCCCGTGGGGTCGCAAAAAGTTGGACAAGACTGAGCGACTTCACTTTCACTTTCATGTTATACTCAATAAAAAGTTTTATGTGTCGTAGCTGTGCTCTAACAGCCTGGGTCATAAAGTAAGAAGATTTATAACAGGTCTTACTTAACCAATGACAGATATGCATCATGAACAAAAAATAAACCTTTACTCCTTACATGACATTAAGATGTTGGGGTTGTCATCATAACATAACCTAGCCTTATCCTAATGACATATATCTTTAAGCCTTAAACGAAGACATAATATGCAAAAGCTATAAGAAAAATGATTTGATAAATTTATAAAAGAAACCATTAAAACATTTTTAGAAGGGGGTGGGAGGAGAGTGGGATACAGGATCCAACCTGAAAAAACTCCTAACAGCCAAAGCTGAAAAATTTGAGCAATGAAGTACATAATACTGGATTATCAGTTCAGTTCAGTCACTCAGTCATGTCCGACTCTTTGCAACCCCATGAATCACAGCACGCCAGGCCTCCCTGTCCATCACTAACTCCCGGAGTTCACCCAGATTCACATCCATCGAGTCAGTGATGCCATCCAGCCATCTCATCCTCTGTTGTCCCCTTCTCCTGCCCCCAATCCCTCCCAGCATCAGAGTCTTTTCCAATGAGTCAACTCTTCGCATGAGGTGGCCAAAGTACTGGAGTTTCAGCTTTAGCATCATTCCTTCCAAAGAAATCCCAGGGCTGATCTCCTTCAGAATGGACTGGTTGGATCTCCTTGCAGTCCAAGGGCCTCTCAAGAGTCTTCTCCAACACCACAGTTCAAAAGCATCAATTCTTCGGCGCTCAGCCTTCTTCACAGTCCAACTCTCACATCCATACATGACCACAGGAAAAACCATAGCCTTGACTAGACGAACCTTTGTTGTCAAAGTAATGTCTCTGCTTTTGAATATGGATTATAACCCAAAGTAAAAAATAAATACACATGAATACAAGCTGATATAAAAGTTATTGAATAAAATGAAAGAGAGACAAATCTTCCTTACATGCTGCTGCTGCTGCTAAGTCGCTTCAGTCGTGTCCGACTCTGTGCGACCCCACAGACAGCAGCGCACCAGGCTCCCCCGTCCAGGCAAAAACACTGGAGTGGGTTGCCATTTCCTTCTCCAGTGTGTGAAAGTGAAAGGGTAGTCGCTCAGTCGTGTCCAACTCTTAGCGACCCCATGGACTGCAGCCTACCAGGGTCCTCCGTCCACGGGATTTTCCAGGCAAGAGTACTGGAGTGGGGTGCCATTGCCTTCTCCCTTCCTTACATAAGTATTCCAAATAATATACGTAGATACTTCCTTCTAAGAGTTAGAGCTTAACTCCCCCCATCTTTTTGAGTATGGGTTGGACTTAGTGACTGGCTTCCAAACAATATAGCATGGAAAGGGAACATTAGCAACTTCACAGAGGAACCTGTCAACACTACTTTAACCAAGCGTTCATAATTCACCAAAGATATCATGTGGATGTCATGTCCCCCTGATATGATATAATGAGAAGGGCACCTTTCCTCTGCAGTATTTTATTCCAAAAATCCAGTCTAGTCATTAGAAAATATTGAGAGAGTCAGTTCCTAGGTAAGCTGATAAGAAGTCCAGGGTCCCTGAGGAGGAGAAAGGGGTCTGGAGCCCTCAAGAAGGAGAAAGAGGTCTGGGGCTCTCAAGGAGAAAAAGACAAACTTTTTTCTACATTGCTTTGTTTTAGTCATTATAACAATGTATCTTGCTCCAGAACATTTTCTCCTTAACAAGAATGTTTTCTGACTAATCTTGTTATCTTAAGAGATATATACATATTGTGGGAGTGGGTCTGGTAAGACCTTTCTATTGTTAGTTCTAATCTTGTTAATTTAAGATGTATGTTGTGGGAGCAGGTCTGGTAAAAGTATATGAGGCCTTGATAAGACTAGTGAAATGGGGGCACTCTCAGTACCCCTTCTGATGTCTAGTCAGAAGCTTTCTCTGTCCCTTTTTCACGTTAATACAACTCTGCTACACAAAAGCTCTTGAGTGATCAAGCCTGGTCCCTGGTCCCAAAGCTAAATCTTCTTCTTTGGAGACCATGAATCTGACATCATTCCCCATATGCTATCTATATCACAGAAAATTTGAGGGGCATTCTATAAAATACCTGCCCAGTACTCATCAAAACTGTCAATGTCATGTAAAACACAACTGAGAAATTGTCATGGACCTTAGGGGTGGCTAAGGAGATGACAACTAAATGCAATGTGGCATCCTAGATTAAATCCTGGAATAGAAAAAGGGCATTAATGGGAAAATTAGGGAAATGTGAATAAAGCCTAGACTATATGTAATAGTATATCAATAACATATCAACCAGTATTGGTTTCTTAATGTCCCACAGTAATACAGCATGACGTTATGGACTGAATTGTGTTCCCTGCCTCAAATTCATGTGTTGAAGTCCTAGTCCTCAATATGCCTGTCTTTAGAGACAGGGCTTTTTAAGAGGTGTTAGTCACTCAATCCTGTTTGACTCTTTGCAACCCCATGCACTGGATCTCAGTGGGCTCCTCTGTCCATGGAATTCTCTAGGCAACAATACTGGAGTGGGTTGCCATGCCCTTCTCCAGGGAATTGTCCCAACCTTGGGATCAAACCCAGGTCACTGGCACTGCATTCAGATTCTTTACCATCTGAGCCACCAGGAAAGCCCTTTTAAAGAGGTAATTATGGTTAAATGAGATTGTAAGCGTGGGGCCCTCATCCAATAGGACTGGTGCCCTTATAAGAAGAGGAAAAGACACCAGGAATGTAAGCACAGAGATAAGGCCACATGAGGTCACAGCAAGAAGGCACCAGAAATGAATCTTGCTGGCACCTTGCTCTTGGAATTCCAACCTCTAGATCTGTGAGAAAATAAATTTCTGTTGTTTAAGCCAGTGAGTGCATATTTCTTATTATGGCAACCCGAGCAAATTAATTCAAGTGATAATATTCAAGGAAACTAAAACTGGGTGAAGAGTATACAGGAATACTCTGTACTATCTTTGTAATGTTTCTATAAATCTAAATGTTATTTAACCTAGAAGGAAATGGACACATTCTTAGAAAGGTACAATCTTCCAAGACTGAACCAGAAAGAAATAGAAAATACAAACAGCTCAATCACAAGTGCTGAAATTGAAACTGTGGCTAAAAAACTTACAACAAACAAAAGTCCAGGACCAGATGGCTCCACAAGCAAATTGTATCAAACATTAGAGAAAAGTTAACACCTATCCTTCTGAAACTTTTCAAAAATTGCTGAAGAAGGAACACTCCAAAACTCATTTTAGGAGGCCTGAAACCATTACCCTGAGACCAAAACAAGTCAAAGACACCACACAAAAAAGAGAAAATTACAGCCCAATATCACTGCTGTATACAAGTGCAAAAATTCTCAACAAAACACTAACAAACCAAATCAAACAATAGAATAAAAGGTTCATACACCATGATCCAATGGGATTTATCCCAGGGATGCAAGGATTTTTCAATATCCGCAAATTAGTCAGTGTAATACACCATATTAACAACTTGAAGTATAAAAACCGTTATGATCATCTCAACAGATACAGAAAAGGCTTCTACTAAAAATTCAACACCCTAATTTATGATAAATTATGATAAATTTATGATAAATTATGATAAATGCCCACTCTCCATAAAGTGGGCATAGAGGGATCTACCTCAATGATAATAAAGGCCATTTACAACAAACCCACAGCTAACATCATACCCAATGGTGAAAATCTGAATGTATTTCCTCTAAGAGCAGGAAAAAGATAAGGATGTCCACTCTTGCCACATTATTCAACATAGTTCTAGAACTACCTACCAGCCATGGCCAACAGAGGGGAAAAAAAAATACATTAAGTCTGCTACATACAAACCTTCAAAGCTGTGAGCTTTCAAAGATGCAAATGTATTCACATGTCAAATCATGTAAGTTTGTTCATGTCGGGCATGCATTGTCACTTGCATGCATTCTCTACAAGTGGATGTGCGTTTGTGTACTTTATACTGTGCAGTACTGTATACAGCACAGCAGTGCAGTATCTTTGCTTCAGGCCCAGGACATCTGGGAGCAAGCATAAAAGCAGCAGTGATGTAACTGGTACTGTAAGAAGTGCCAAGCGATAACGATGGAAACAAAAGTGAAAATAATTGAGAGAGTGGAGCAAGGTGAAAAGATGGTAGATGTTGCTTGTTCTTGTAACACTGAACTCCTTGCTGTACAACACAAGGAGCTTACTGATGAAGACCTGGTAGAACTGGAGACCCAGAGAAAGGATGGAGAGACAAGAGGAAGAAGTAGTACCTGAAGAACCAAAGAGATTCATGATGCAAGGGGATTTTCTTTATTTGAGGAGGTACTGTCAGTTTTTGAGGCTCAGGACACAAATGTAGAATGGTACATGAAAGACGCAGCAGCCACTCAAAATACAATCCAGTGCAACAGTGTCATCTGTGATGAGAAAAAAAAAAGAGCTACCACTCAGACATCATTGGATTTGTTTTTTTCAAAAGGGCAGACAGAATTGAATCCAGCAAGGAACCAGAACCTGTGCTACTAATGTCAAGCGTGAGTGAAACTGCATCTCCTGTTGCTGCTGATTCTTCAGTTCTGCCATCTCCCACTCTGCTTCCCCCCTCCAGTCAGTAACTCTTCTTGCCTGTTCACTCAATGCCAGCCCCTGTGTGCTAACTGTTGTACTGTACTACTGTATTTTTCAAGGTTCTTTACTGTGAGAATAAAAATGTTTTCTTTATTTTTTGTTTTTTATATATTATTTGTGTGAAAAGTATTATAAACCTATTACAGTACAGTACTATATAGCCAGTTGTATTAGTTGGGTATGTAGGCTAACTTTGTTGGGCTTATCAACAAACTGGACTTATAAACATGCTCTTGTAGTTCATATGTAGGGAATTTACTGGAAAAGAATTCAAAGTGGAAAAGACGTAAAACTGCCACTATTTGCAGATGACATGATACTATACAAATTAATAAAAAATCCTGAAGATGCTACCAGAAAGCTACTAGACTTCATCAATGAACTGGCTAAGGTTAAAGGGTATAACATTAATACACAATCTCTTGCATTTCTATATGCTAACAATGAAAGATCAGAAAGAAATACTAAGGAAACAATCCCTTTTACCATCCTATCAAAGAGACTAAAATACTTAAGAATAAACCTATCTAAGGAGGCAAAAATGTGTACTCTGAAAAATTATAAGACCCTGATGAAAGAAAAAGAAGACTACACAAACAGATAGAAAGATATACCATGCTCTTGGATTGGAGGAATCACTGTTGTCCAAATGACTATAATACTCAAGGCAATATATATATTCAATGCAATGTCTATCAAATTACCAAGAGTATTTTTCACAGAACTGGAAATTTTTTTAAAACTTATATCAAAACACAAAAACCCTAATAACCAAAGCAGTCCTAAGAAAGAAAAATGGAGCTAGAGGAATCAGGCTCCCTGACTTTAGACTATACTATAAAGCTACAGTCATCAAAACAGTATGATACAAGCACCAAAACAAAAATGTAGATCACTGGAACAGGATAGAAAGCCCAGAGATAAATCCATGCACTTATAATCAACTAATCTATGACAAATGAGGCAAGAACATACAATGGAGAAAAGACCATCTCTTCAGTAAGTGGTGTGGGAAGATGGGAGAGCTACATGTAAAAGAAAGAAATTAGAATATTCTCTAACACCATATACAAAAATTAACTCAAAATGGATTAAAAACATAAGTGTTAAGGCGGAAAACTTTTAGAGGAAAATATACAAAGAAGACTCTGACATAAATTGCAGCAATTATCTTTTTGGACCCACCTCTTAGAGTAATGAAAATAAATAAAAACAAATGGGACCTAATCAAACTTAAAAGGTCTTGTTTAACAAAGGAAACCAAAGCAAACAGACAATCCACAGAATTTAGGAAAATATTTGCAGACAAAGCAACTTCAAGGGATTAATCTCCAAAGTGTACAAACAGCTCATGCAGCTCAATATAAAAACAAACAAACTAATAGAAAAATGGGCAGAAGCTCTAAATAGACATTTTTCCAAAGACAACATACAGCTGACCAGGAGACACATGAAAAGATGCTCAAAATCACGAATTAGTAAAGAAATGCAAATCAAAACCACAATGCAGTATCACCTCACACTGGTCAAAATGGCCATCATTAAAAAATCTACAAATAATAAATGCTGGAGAGGGTGTGGAGAAAGGAAACCCTCCTATAGTGTTGATGGGAATGTTAATTGGTACAACTACTATGGAGAACAGTATAGAGGTTCCTTAAAAAACTAAGTATAGAACTACCATATGATCCAGCAATTCCACTCCTAATCGTATACCCTGAGAAAACCATAATTTGAAAAGATACATGCACCCCAGGGTTCACCGCAGCACTATTTACAATAGCCAAGACATGGAAACAACCTAAATGTCCATCGACAGAAAAAAGGGATAAAGAAGATGTGGCGCATATATATTAGGTTGGTGCAAAAATAACTGTGGTTTCAGATGGTGAATTTAAAATCATTACAACTAAGCTCAAACACATCTTTATTAATCAAAACAGGAATCATTACAATCAACACATTTTTGCCAATGAGAAATAAGTTGGTTTATTCCTATAGCATAAAAATCTGTTCTTCGGGATTCAACTTGGAAATCATTTTGGAAATGCTCTTGGAAAGCATTTTCTGCCTCCTGCTGGTTGTGGAAGCATTTTCCCTGCAAAAAATTGTTGAGATGCTTGAAGAAATGGTAATCAGTTGGCAAGAGGGCAAGTGAATATGGCAGATGAGACAAAATTTTATAGCCCAATTTGGTCAACTTGTAAAGCACTGGTTGTGCAACATACAGTCAGGTGTTGTTGTGGAAAAGAACTGGGCCCTTTCTGTTGACCAATATCAACTGCAGGTGTTACAGTTTTTGGTATACCTCATCAATTTATTGAGCATATTTCTCAGATGCAATGGTTTCTCCAGGATTCAGAAAGCTGTCATGGATCAGACACCATCAAACAGTGCCCAAGACCTTTTTTAGTGCAAGTTTGGCTTTGAAAAGAGCTTTGAAGCTTCTTCTTGGTCCAACCACTGAGTTGGTCGTCAACAGTTGTATAAAATCCACTTTTCGTCACACATTACAATCGAGAAATGGTTCATTGTTGTTGCGTATAAGAAGAGAAGACAACACTTCAAAACGAGAATTTTTTTTTGATTTCTAGTCAGCTTCTGAGGCACTCACTTATTAAGCCTTTCACCTTTCCAATTTGCCACAAATGCCCAAAGACCATAGAATCACCAATGTTGAGTTCTTTGGAAACTACCCGTGTAGTTTTAAGAGGATCAGCTTAATGATGGCTCTCAATTGGTCACTGTCAACTTTCAATGGCCAGCCACTGTACTCATTTTTTTTTTTTAATTTTTTAAAATATACATTTATTTAATTGTACTCCTCATCTTTAAAACTCTCATCTCCTTGGCAAAACTTCTTGAACCATTGCTGCACTATATTCATTAGCAGTTCCTGGGCCAAACGTTGTGAGTTGTCTGTCTCCATTCCTTTACAACCCATTTTGAAGTCAAAAAAGAAAATTGCTTGAATATGCTTTTTGTCTAAAATCATTTCCATAGTCTAAAATAAATAGCATGTAATAAGTCATTAGCAAAAACACATGAAGCAAGAAATGCACATTAAAATGATATACCATAACCACATTTATTTAAGAATGTATTCAATATCAAATAGCAAATTTCAACAACACAAAAACTGCAATTACATTTGCACCAACCTAATACATAGACTAATTACAATCTAATTATATTTGCCTAATACAACTGTGAAGAAAGCAGAGTGCCGAAGAATTGATGCTTTTGAACTGTGGTGTTGGAGAAGACTCTTGAGAGTCCCTTGGACTGCAAGGAGATCCAACAGTCCACCCTAAAGGAGATCAGTCCTGGGTGTTCATTGGAAGGACTGATGCTGAAGCTGAAACTCCAATACTTTGGCCACCTCATGCAAAGAGTTGACTCATTGGAAAAGACCCTGATGCTGGGAGGGATTGGGGGCAGGAGAAGGGGACGACAGAGGATGGCTGGATGGCATCACAGACTCGATGGACATGAGTCTGAGTGAACTCTGGGAGTTGGTGATGGACAGGGAGGCCTGGTGTGCTGCGATTCATGGGGTTGCAAAGAGTCAGACATGACTGAGCAACTAAACTGAACTGAACTGAATACAACCTAATTACACCAACCTAATACATGGGCTTCCCAGGTGGCACTAGTGATAAAGAACCCACTTGCCAATGCAGGAGACATAAGAGATGCAGGTTCAATCACAGGAGGAGGACACAACAACCCACTCCAGTATCCTTGCCTGGAGAATCTCATAGAGGAAGACTACAGTCCATAGGGTAGCAGAGTCAAACACAACTGAAGCAACTTAGCATGCGCAATACGATGGCATATGAGCCATAAAAAAGGATGAAATGATGCCATTTGTAACGACATGGAGGGACCTAGAGATTATCATACTAAGTGAAGTGTTGTTGTTCAGTTGCTGAGTCATGTCTGACCCCATGAACTACAGTAGACCAGGCTTCCCTGTCCTTCACACTACTATATATAAAATATATAATCAATAAGGACCTACTGTACTGAACAGACAACTCTACTCAATCTATTTTAATAACCTATATGGCTTTTGTAGTAACCTATATGGGAAAAGAATCTGAAAAAGAATGGATATGTGTATATGTCTATCTGAATCACTTTGCTGTATATCTGGAACTAACACAGCATTGTAAATCAACTACAGTATGAAAATAAAAATTAAAAAAATAAAGTTATTTTTAAAAAGTAACTGGGAGAAAATATTTATAATTTATGTAACAGAAATATGCATTATAGAAATATTTTTAATTCCTATTAAATAGCTTAAAATTGCAAACCATCCCACAGAATACTGAGTATAGAAAAGGCAAGTCAGAAAAATAGAAATGACAAAAAATAATAATAATTGTTAGCAACAAGGGAATAATTATCTAAAACTATGGTAGTCATACAATGACTTAGTAAGGCAGATCAGTATGAAATATTTCCACAGTAATTTTTCCACAAATTATTAAAAAAAAACTTGATCAAATAGACACATGTAAAAATGATAAAGCAAAACTAATCATAGGCAAATTTATTTGCATGAAAATAAACAGAAAAGCAACTGAAAGAATGCCCCTACCAAACTGCTTATGGAGATGGAACTGGAATTAGTAGATGGTGAAGGAAATTTTTACTTTATCAGGATTTACTTAGGTTTTTAGAACATCTTGGTGTTCGTTTATAATTGAAAATGTACTTTTCTCGGATTAAGGAAAGGAAGTCTTTCATCTTCCAACACTATCTCCCTGTCAGGGACTTCCCTGGTGGTCCAGTAGCTAAGCCTCTGCATTCCCACTGCAAGGGGCTGGGTTAAATCCATGGTTCCAGGGAACTAGATCCCACATGCCCCAACTAAGACCAGGTGCAATCAAATAAATAAGTTGCAAGCCTCCCTACTTTCCTGATACAAAGTATGGTGGAACAACAGCTATTTCCAGCCAGGAGGAGATCTATCACAACAGCAGACAGTTTAAATAAAGCATTAGCAGCTGCTGCTGCTGCTGCTAAGTCGCTTCAGTTGTGTCCAACTCTGTGCGACCTCATAGACAGCACAGCCCAACAGGCTCCTCTGTCCCTGGGATTCTCCAGGCAAGAACACTGGAGTGGGTTGCCATTTCCTTCTCCAATGCATGAAAGTGAAAAGTGATAGTGAAGTCACTCAGTCATATCCGACTCTTAGCAACCCCATGGACTGCAGCTCACCAGGCTCCTACATCCATGGGATTCTCCAGGCAAGAGGACTGGAGTGGGGTGCCATCACCTTCTCTGCATTAGCAGCAGTACTCTTAAATGGAAAAATGAGTTAATAACCTGTTAATAACCTTTCACCATCCTTCCTTATCTTGGTCTATCCTTCATCCCTGGACAAGAGATTTGAGAGAGTTAACTTAGGCAGGTTGACAAGGTGTCCAGGCCTAAGGCCCCTTTAAGGAGAAGGTAAATATTCTTTCTTTTTCACATTCTCTTGCCTTACTTAGATTAGTAGGCCTCACAGGCAGCAGTTTCTCTTGTTCAAGGACATGTCTTTTTTTTGAGCTTTGGGTGAATGCTATGGGAGAAGGCCTGGGTAAAACTTTCATAGCCTTGAGCTCTGGGTTAACCTGTTCTAGCTAATCTCCTGCTGATGTCATCCCAGGATGCATGTTATGGGAAAGGGTCTAGGCAAAATTCTCACAGCCTTGAGGCATTTTGTATCTATTCCAGATAAAAAGACTAGAGATCTCAAGAAAATTAGAGATACCAAAGGAACATTTCATGCAAAGATGGGCACAATAAAGGACAGAAACGGTATGGACCTAACAGAAGCAGAAGATATTAAGAAGAGGTGGCAAGAATACACAGAAGAACTATACAAAAAAGATCTTACTGACCCAGATAACCACAATGGTGTGATTACTAACCTTGAGCCAGAATCCTGGAATGGGAAGTCAAGAGTGTCTTAAGAAGCATCACTATGAACAAAGCTAGTGGAGCTGATGGAATTCCAGTTGAAAAGTAAAAGTCGCTCACTCACATTCAATTCTTTGTGACCCCATGGACTATACAGTCCATGGAATTCTCCAGGCCAGAATATTGGAGTGGGTAGCCTTTCCCTTCTCCAGGCATCTTCCCAACCCAGGGACCGAACCCAGATCTCCTGCATTGCAGGCGGATTCTTTACCAGCTGAGCCACAAGGGAAGCACAAGAATCCTGAAGCGTGTAGCCTATCCCTTCTCCAAGGAGATGTTCTGGATTCACAGATCGACTCAGGGTCTCCTGCATTGCAAGTGGATTCTTTACCAACTGAGATATCAGGGAATTCCAGTTGAGCTATTTCAAATCCTAATAGATGATACTATGAAAGTGCTACACTCAATATGCCAAAAAATTTGGAAAATTCAGCAGTGGCCACAGGACTGGAAAAAGTCAGTTTTCATTCCAATCCCAAAGAAAGGCAATGCCAAAGAATGCTCAAACTACTGAGCAATTGCACTCATCTCACACACTAGCAAAGTAATGCTTAAAATTCACCAAGCCAGGCTTCAACAGTACGTGAACTGAGAACTTCAAGATGTTCAAGCCAGATTTAGAAAAGGCAAAAGAACCAGAGATCAAATTGCCAACATCTGTTAGATCATAGAAAAAGCAAAAGAGTTCCAGAAAAACACCTACTTCTGCTTTATTGACTATGCCAAAGCCTTTGACTGTGTGGATCACAACAAACTGTGGGAAATTCTTCAAGAAATGGGAATACCAGACCACCTTACCTGCCTCCTGAGAAATCTGTATGCAGATCAAGAAGCAACAGTTAGAACTGGACATGAAACTACAGACTGGTTCCAAATCAGGAAAGGAGTACTCCAAGGCTGTTATCGTCACCTTACTTATTTAACTTATACACAGAGTACATCATGAGAAATGCTGGGCTAGATGAAGCACATGCTGGAATCAAAATTGCCCGGAAAAATATCAATAACCTCAGATATGCAGATAACACCACCCTATGGCAGAAAGAGAAGAGGAACTAGAGTCTCTTGAAGAAAGCGAAAGATAGTGAAAAAGTTGGCTTAAAACTCAACATTCAGAAAACTAAGATTATGGCATCCGGTCCCATCACTTCATGGCAAATAGATGGGGAAATAGTGGAAACACTGACAGACTTTATTTTCTTGGGCTCCAAAATCACTGCAGATGGTGACTGCAGCCATTAAATTGAAAGACACTTGCTCTTTGGAAGAAAAGCTATGACCAACCTAGACAGCATATTAAAAAGCAGAGACATTACTTTGCCAACAAAGGTCCAACTAGTCAAAGCTATGGTTTTTCCAGTAGTCATGTACGGATGTGAGAGTTGGACCATAAAGAAGGCTGAGCACCAGAGAATTGATGCTTTTGAACTGTGGTGTTGAAGACTCTTGAGAGTCCCTTGGACTGCAAGGAGATCAAATCAGTCAATCCTAAAGGAAATCAATCCTGAATATTCATTGGAAGGATTGATTCTGAAGCTCCAATACTTTGGCCACCTGATGCGAAGACCTGACTCATTGGAAAAGACCCTGATGCTGGGAAAGACTGAAGGCTGGAGGAGAATAGGAGGACAGAGGATGACATGGTTGGATGGCATCACTGACTCGATGGACATGTGTTTGAGCAAGCTCCAGGAGATGGTGATGGACAGGGAAGCCTGGGGTGCTGCAGTCCTTGGAGTCAAAAACAGTCAGACACAGCTAAATCACTGAACTGAACTGAACAGATAGTTGAGAAGTATTATAAGGCCCCACTTAAACTAGTGAGGTGGGTACTCTCCTGCCTGCTTCTGATGTCTATGTCAGAAGTTTTTTCTGTCACTTTCACTTTAAATAAAATCAACACAAAGCTCTGAGTGACTGTCTTTGGTCCCGGAGTTAAATCTTCTCCTTCGGAGACCACGAATCCGGTGGCACTGTTCACCGTAAGCTATCATCTTGGGGGCTCGGCCAGGATCTTCAAGACAGGTAAGAATACTCAGAGTTGGGACTCTTTTGCTCTTTTACTGTAAAGTCTCTACTAACTCAGAAGCATATGAACCAAACTTCCTTTCTCCGTCACCTTTTCCTGGTCTCTTTGACCATTTCGTAACTGCCTGGGGAATTGAAACTAGTAACCTAATCTGTGGAATCACAGACTTTCAAGGGACTTGCAATCCATTCTGTTACTGTGTACTATTACTTAGACCTCAAATTTGGATTGACAGTCGCAAAACACCTAGTCTTGCTAGAAGCCAAAATTTACACCTGCATTGTCTTTTCATGCACTGCAGACAGGAGCACATTTGGGAGCTGGGAGGAGCTCTGTCTCCAGGAACACCTCTCAGGCTAGAGGTTGCTCTCTTAGCTGCCTGCCTCAGGGGCCCATAACCTGAAAGTGAGTCCTTGTCACACCTGTTCCTCCGGTCTATATGAATGGAGGCACAGCTGGTGACTATGAGACTTCTGAGGACACAGATCGGGAATCCTAGGATCTGGTCAGATTGGAAGTGCAGTGGGCTTTTCTTCCTTTGGTAATGCTGGCTGTTAGCAGACCAGAGGAGGCACTCTGGTGGCTTTTGTCTCAACTCCTTAGACATTCTTTCTGTAGAATCTGTGGAAATGAACTGGAAAGATTGGCCCTAATGGCTCAAGGACAAAAATCACTTTTTCCTTGCTGGCCAGCCCTTCACCACCTCTTTTGCTATCATATACCACTCCGGGTGGCATCAGAGGAGAAGCAGAAATCAGGCAAAGGTTTTAATGGTGAGGAACTGTACATCAGTCTGGGATGCCATGAGGTCTACCCCTGGTGCATCTCCACCATGCCTCGGTGGTAGAACAGGGAGGGATGACAGTGAGACACCCGTGTCAGTAAGAGACAGGTTAACTTTGGCCAGGGAAGGAAGCTTAGGGGGAAGATCTGTCTCCACCCCCAGCTAGAGCAAGGAGGGACGCTGCCAGTAGAAAACAGCTACGGCCCTGGGCATCGCTTTTTTCTCTCTTACAGATGGGACCTAGTATTTCCAGAGCCACCCCCTTTGAATTGTATCTTGGAAAACCGGGGATAAGTTTGATCCCCAGAGCCTAAAAAGTCCCTTATATACAGGCTTTCTTTGCTTGAAGAGAAGACCTCACCTGCCTGGAGACACAATCCCTACTGGGAGAACATCTTATCAGACAGTCTGCCTCTGTCATCAGAGGCAATTTGAACACTCTTTGGTTTAAATTTGGTTAAAATTTAAAAGTCATAGTCATTTAAACTATGACTACAAAAAGGACAGAAGACATTTTTTGACACTGAATGACCACGAAATTCTTCAGACTTTGGAGAAACGCTTAAAATGAAATCTTTTTGAAATTGCAAAACTAGTTTTTTTTGCACGTGCAATAAAAAAAAGCTGGCTTTTTAAAATACTTTTTTTTGGAGCTCCAACCCTGCCTGAGAAACAGAAACATGCCTGGGAAAAAACCTGAAGTTAACTCTTATCATGTTCTTGAGATACACAGCCCACTCTGTCTGGGACTCCAGCCATAAGCAAACTGGTAGAACTTAAAGCCAAAAGGGGAAAAAAAGGACAAAGAGACATTTTAAATTTCAAGTGGAAAACTGTGAGGTCTCTGTCTGTCCAGATTTATTTGTGTCTCAGTGTGTCTCTGTCCTTGGACAACATTGCTGAAGGCTAATTAGTCAATGAGCTCTATTTAATTGGCTTAAAGAGAAGTCAGTGCTTACATATCAAACAATTCTAAATTCAAGAAAATTAAACTAAAATGAATTTCAGGCTTGTGTGAACTGGGAAATACTCACTATTGAATTGATACCTGGTATTAATGTTTGTTTATTGATCTAATCAACATAGATGTTGTGAAGATACTTTTACAAATGGCATAGCTTGGGGTGATTTATTTTTGAAAGTGAAAGTTGCTCAATTGTGTCTGACTCTTTGTGACCCCATGGACTATACAGTTCATGGAATTCTCCAGGCCAGAATACTGGAGTGGGTAGCCTTTCCCTTCTCTAAGGGGTCTTCCGAACCCAGGACTCTCACAATGCAGGTAGATTCTTTACCAGCTGAGCCATAAGGGAAGCCCCAATCTACAAAATGATTATATAAAGTATTGTTCATGGTTGCTGAAGAAAAGCAGGATTTATATTTTCAATAAAAAGGTGTAAGGAATGGAATTACATTCTATTAAGGAAAAATAAAGTAAGTCTAAACTTATAGGTGGCTGTTCTCTAAATGCACAAATGAGGTGATAAATACAAAAAGTGTAAAAAGGTTTGTGACAAGTAAAAGAGTTTTGTGCATGATACAAGTTTCGTAAGACATTAAACTGCCTTTGAAATATTTTATTGGTACTTTGACTAAGTGAATAACTATTGTTTCACAGTGAATATAAGTTGGCACCGAAATGAAATTTGGTTTTCTCTCCCTGTTAAAGAACAAAGTTTTCTTGGAATGTGGTTTTTGATGGCAGACTGTGGCGCACATGGACAAAGCTCATTCTGCTTCTACAAAAATTAACCCCTCATCTGGGAATTTAAAATGGGTAAACAATGCTTGTAAACCAAACAGTCAGAGCTATGGGAGTTCTAAGACAGAAACTTGGCTTTTCCTGGCTCCCTGACCAAGTTCACTTTTATTTGATAAGATAAAGACTTTTCTGGCTTCAGGGTTAATATCTCACAATGGAGAAAAAAAAAATGGTTAAAATGTATGTTCTACAATCTCCAGTGATAGGGGCACCCACTTTGCTGGGCAGGTCTTACAGACATTGGCAAAGAACTTCACGAGCTTCTTGGAGACTATCGCTTTCACTGGCATCCTCAGTTGTTGGGCAGGGATGGCAGAACAAAGGGATTAGTTGCATGAGATTAAACAGACTGCTAAATATGATTACAATTTTCATGACTTTTTGTCTGACATATTACTGGCTTCTAATCTTTGTTTTCAGATACAAAGAGGCTCTTCTCCTCAAGTTACTGATGACTGAAAACAATTTAGTGATTTATACTTGTGGGTAAAATTAAAACATTTTTCTTTTCTCTTTACCTTATGCCTCCAGAACTTGGAGACGTGGGTTCTGTACAGCCTCATCAAGGTAAAAAAGACCGTCTCTCGACATATACAGAAATCTCAAAGTATACTGGAGAGCTATAAAAGAAAAATCCACCCAACTGATGTCAGGCCTATGGCATCTATTATGTTTCACTGAATATTAAGTTTCAGTTTTGCTAATTAAGGTCTGTATTTACTAAGGCTCACTTCTGAAGTAGTTCCTTGTGGTTATATTACATTGCTAAGAGGTTTAATTAGGTTATTAAAAAGGACACTCTGAGTTTGTTTCTAAAGTTTATCTCAGTAACCAGTCTTTAAATAAAGATCACATGTTTCAGGGTCTACAACCAAGAGATTAACAGCAAGCTATAATCATTTAACAAGCTAAGTCAGATGACCTGGAGATGTCACTGGGCTATACCTTATGGAAGTTCTTAGGTTCTTTCTTATGATTTTACTATTACTGCTAACTATATTGTTTTCTATATTGCCTGTTTCAAGAAGTGTTGTTCCTTACATTATCAAGTGTGTGACTGAGCCACTGATATAATGAGGGTATACAGTTCCATATAAAATCCATAATTATAACGGTGTGAAGAAGCAACAAAAGGGAATATTTTCCTGAACCAAGAGACTAGTGAGACAGGTGCGGTCCACAGACTTGCTGCTCACAGGGCCTAGGCCAGTAACAGCACACTGAGTGGGCCTATCAGTGAAATCTTCAACAGACCTGGGAATGAGCCTTCAGAGCACCATGGGACAAGATGGTCATGAAATGCCCCAAATCATGGTCAAACTCATGGCCATAAAGGGGCCCTGCATGGCACTTGCTGTCTGCCTCTACAAAGATTAACTCATGGACACTATAGCTACTGACCTTCAACATCCCCTGAAAGGAGTTCAGGGCAAAAATCAGAAATTAAACACTCACTCTGTGCTCTGAAAAAATGGACAAAACAGGCCTTCGGATAGTTAGATATTTTCAGGTAAAGATTTCTTTGAGCCCAAATTCTTGCATCTTCTCATACCTAGAAAAACGCTAAAATTGTTAATGGTGACAACTACTTTGGTTTATATATAACTACCACATTAAGGGGTTAAAGCCTACTTGGACAAACTTAGACAAGCGGCTACCTGGCTCTAAGTCTCCCTAAAACAACTGTCTACATAGGGGTTCAGCCTCATTCTTCTAAAAAGCAATGGTAAGACTTATTTTGTATGTTAAGGTTTAGGCTGTCACTCTTTCAACTACTTCTAACTGGGTTTGTTACACCCACATTCAAGATGTATATGAACACGCCAAATGGCTCTATTCTTACAAACAGGGCAGCCAAAGTGTTGATTCTGTCTAGACCAGGACCAAAGTTACTACCAAATATAACCTGATTCTTACTCTTGCTTGGATCACTGATTACAATAATTCTTTTACTGATTTTTGGTCTCTGCCTTTTAAACTACTTGTCTAGTTTGTTCTTTCTAAAGGATACAATGACTTCAAAGACAAAGTAATTGTGATGCAAAGATTTTGGTCACCCTTCAAAATGGACTCCCTAGATGTTCCACCCTGGTCACAGATACAATAACGGTTTACAAGCTCTCCGTGGCAGAAAAAATATCTTGACTGTAATAATTGTAATCATCTTATTCTTGCTGTTTGCTCCTTCTATCTGTAATTGTATAACGAATTTTGTATCTAAGGGGCTTGAGGTTTTTTAAGTTACAAATGATTGTTCATGCTTCTACAGCTTCTGCCTCCTCTAGCTATGACTTGAGGCTCTTGGATCAGAAACCCTAAATAAAAGGGTAAGGAGAATATACAGCTTCAACAACTTAAGGTGGGTGCCCCTCACCCACAGGAAGCAGTTACTGACAGATTTCTCTGCCCCTTTCCCCTCAGCAACAATATTCGCCTAAAAGAAAAAGGGGGAAATGAGAGAGTTAACTTCAGTTCCGTTCCATTCAGTCGCTCAGTCGTGTCTCACTCTTTGCAACCCCATGGACCACAACACGCAAGGCTTTGCTGTCCATCACCAACTCCCAGAGTTTACTCAAACTCATGTCTATTGCGTTGGTGATGCCAGCCAACCATCTCATGCTCTGTCGTCCCCTTCTCCTTCTGCCTTCAATCTTTCCCAGCATCAGGGTCTTTTCAAATGAGTCAGGTCTTCGCATCAGGTGGCCAAAGTATTGGAGCTTCAGTTTCAGCATCAGTCCTTCCTGTGAATATTCAGGACTGATTTCCTTTAGGATAGACTGGTTGGATCTCCTTGCAGTCCAAGGGACTCTCAAGAGTCTTCTCCAACACCACAGTTTAAAAGCATCAATTCTTCGGCGCTCAGCCTTCTTTATGGTCCAACTCTCACATCCATACATGACCACTGGAAAAACCATAGCCTTGACTAGATGGATCTTTGTTGGCAAAGTTATGTCTCTGCTTCTTAATATGCTGTCTAAGCTGGTCATAGCTTTTCTTCCAAGGAGCAAGCGTCTTTTAAATTTCATGGCTGCAGTCACTATCTGCAGTGATTTTGGAGCCCAAGAAAATAAAGTCTGACACTGTTTCCACTGTTTCCCCATCTATTTGCCCTGAAGTGATGGGACCGGATGCCATGATCTTAGTTTTCTGAATGCCGAGTTTTAAGCCAACTTTTTCACTCTTCCTTTTCACTTTCATCAAGAGGTTCTTTAGTTCTTCTTCACTTTCTGCCATAACGGTGGTGTTATCTGCATATCTGAGGTTATTGATATTTCTCCCAGCAGTCTTGTTTCCAGCTTGTGCTTCATCCAGCCCAGTATTTCTCATGATAGACTCTGCATATTAGTTAAGTAAGCAGGGTGACAATATACAGATTTCACGTACTCCTTTCCCTATTTGGAATCAGTCTGTTCCATGTCCAGTTCTAACTGTTGCTTCCTGATCTGCATACAGATTTCTCAAGAGGCAGGGCAGGTGGTCTGGTATTCTCATCTCTTTAAGAATTTCCTACAGTTTGTTGTGATCCACACAGTCAAAGGCTTTGGCATAGTCAATAAAGCAGAAGTAGGTGTTTTTCTGGAACTCTCTTGCTTTTTTGATGATCCAAGGGATGTTGACAATTTGATTTCTGGTTCCTCTGCCAGAGTTAACTTAGGCAGGTTGATAAGGAGTTCAAGCCTAAGGCCCCTTTAAGGAGGAGGTAAACATTCTTTCTTTTTCATATTCTTTTGCCTTAGAGTAGTAAGCATCTTAGGCAGCAGTATCTCTTGTTCAAGGACATGTCTTTTTTTCTTGAGCTTTGGATGAATGCTATGGGAAAAGGCCTGGGTAAAACTTCCACAGCCTTGAGCTCTGGGTTAACCTGTTCCTCCTAGCTAATCTCGTGCTGATGTCATCCCAGGATGCATGTTATGGGAAAGGGTTTGGGTGAAATTCTCACAGCCTTGAAGTATTTTTTTTATCTATTCTCAGCTGTTAGTTGAGAGGTATATAAGGCTTAGCTTAAACTAGTGAGGTGGGTACTCTCCTGCCCCCTTCTGTTGTCTATGTCAGAAGCTTTTTCTGTCACTTTCACTTTAAATAAAATCTGCACAAAGCTCTGAGTGACTGAGATTGTCTTTGGTCCCAGAGTTAAACCTTCTCCATCAGAGACCACAAATCCAGTAAGCTGCCAGATTCAATGGTGCTTGACTCTCAATACACTAAGTACTCACTCAAAGAGTAATAACTGAGGCGTGGCAATGGTAAGAGGGCTGTGTCAGCTCTTGGGCCATTCTCTTTAAAAACAAGAGGCCCTGAAACTTAAATCACTGGGGGAAAAATCTCTCCAGCCCCTTTGTTTCACAAGCCCTCTGGTTATGTGACAAAAAAACAAAAATTCGAGTTTCAGATCCTAGTTTCCTTTGTCACTAAATATTATGTAATTGTCAGTTAATTACTTTTATTTAAGATTTTTAATGTATTTACTAACTAAATTTATTAGGAGGTAGAGTACATTAATCAGATGAATTCTTCTCTTCTTGTTTTATATAATGAAAACTGAGTTGTTAGTTTACTTTCAAATGGCATGCTATTTTACTTTCTTTTTTTTTCTTTTTTTTTATTATTAATACTATTTTGAAAACTTTTTTTTTACTTTACAATATTGTATTGGTTTTGCCATACATCAACATGAATCCGCCATGGGTGTACACGTGTTCCCAATCCTGAACCCCCCTCCCACCTCCCTCCCCATAACATCCCTCTGGGTCATCCCAGTGAACCAGCCCCAAGCATCCTGTATCCTGCATTGAACCTGGACAGATGATTCATTTCTTATATGATATTATACATGTTTTAATGCCATTTCCCCAAATCATCTCACCCTCTCCCTCTCCCACAGAGTCCAAAAGACTGTTCTATAAATCTGTGTCTTTTTTGCTGTCTCACATACAAGGTTATTGTTACCATCTTTCTAAATTCCATATATATGCATTAGTATACTGTATTGGTGTTTTTCTTTCTGGCTTACATCACGTCCAAGGAGCCATGGCTGCATGGGCGCAGGAGGGCCTAGAGGAGCTATCCCACATTGAAGGTCAGGAAGGGCGGCAGGGAGGAGATACCCCTCGTCCAAGGTAAGGAGCAATGGCTGCGCTTTGCTGGAGCAGTCGTGAAGAGATACCCCATGCCCAAGGTAAGAGAAACCCAAGTAAGACAGTAGGTGTTGCAAGAGGGCATGAGAGGGCAAACACACTGAAACCATACTCACAGAAAACTAGTCAATTAATCACACTAGGACCACAGCCTTGTCTAACTCAATGAAACTAAGCCATGCCCGTGGGCAACCCAAGACGGGCGGGTCATGGTGGAGAGATTTGACGGAATGTGGTCCACTGGAGAAGAGAATGGCAAACCACTTCAGTATTCTTGCCTTGAGAACCCCATGAACAGTATGAAAAGGCAAAATGATAGGATACTGAAAGAGAAACTCCCCAGGTCAGTAGGTGCCCAATATGCTACTGGAGATCAGTGGAGAAATAACTCCAGAAAGAATGAAGGGATGGAGCCAAAGCAAAAACAATACCCAGCTGTGGATGTGACTGGTGATAGAAGCAAGGTCCGATGCTGTAAAGAGCAATATTGCATAGGAACCTGGAAGGTCAGGTCCATGAATCAAGGCAAATTGGAAGTGGTCAAACAAGAGATGGCAAGAGTGAACGTCGACATTCTAGGAATCAGTGAACTGAAAGGGTCTGGAATGGGTGAAATTAACTCAGATGACCATTATATCTACTACTGCAGGCAGGAATCCCTCAGAAGAAATGGAGTGGCCATTATGGTCAACAAAAGAGTCCGAAATGCAGTATGTGGATGCAATCTTAAAAACGAAAGAATGATCTCTGTTCGTTTCCAAGGCAAACCACTCAATATCACAGTAATCCAAGTCTATGCCCCAACCAGTAACGCTGAAGAAGCTGAAGTTGAACGGTTCTATGAAGACATACAAGTCCTTTTAGAACTAACACCCAAAAAAGATGTCCTTTTCATTATAGGGGACTGGAATGCAAAAGTAGGAAGTCAAGAAACACCTGGAGTAACAGGCAAATTTGGCCTTGGAATACAGAATGAAGCAGGGCAAAGACTAATAGAGTTTTGCCAAGAAAATGCACTGGTCCTAACAAACACCCTCTTCCAACAACACAAGAGAAGACTCTATACATGGACATCACCAGATGGTCAACACCGAAATCAGACTGATTATATTCTTTGCAGCCAAAGATGGAGAAGCTCTATACAGTCAGCAAAAACAAGACCAGGAGCTGACTGTGGCTCAGACCATGAACTCCTTATTGCCAAATTCATACTTAAATTGAAGAAAGTAGGGAAAACCACTAGACCATTCAGGTATGACCTAAATCAAATCCCTTCTGATTATACAGTGGAAGTGAGAAATAGATTTAAGGGCCTAGATCAGATAGATAGAGTGCCTGATGAACTATGCAATGAGGTTTGTGACACTGTACAGGAGACAGGGATCAAGACCATTCCCATAGAAAAGAAATGCAAAAAAGCAAAATGGCTGTCTGGGGAGGCCTTACAAATAGCTGTGAAAAGAAAAGAAGCGAAAAGCAAAGGAGAAAAGGAAAGATATAAACATCTGAATGCAGAGTTCCAAAGAATAGCAAGAAGAGATAAGAAAGCTTTCTTCAGTGATCAATGCAAAGAAATAGAGGAAAACAACAGAAAGGGAAAGACTAAGGACCTCTTCAAGAAAATCAGAGATACCAAAGGAACATTTCATGCAAAGATGGGCTCAATAAAGGACAGAAATGGTATGGACCTAACAGAAGCAGAAGATATTAAGAAGAGATGGCAAGAATACACAGAAGAACTGTACAAAAAAGATCTTCACGACCCAGATAATCACGATGGTGTGATCACTGGCCTAGAGCCAGACATCCTGGAATGTGAAGTCAAGTGGGCCTTAGAAAGCATCACTACGCACAAAGCTAGTGGAGGTGATGGAATTCCAGTTGAGCTATTCCAAATCCTGAAAGATGATGCTGTGAAAGTGCTGCACTCAATATGCCAGCAAATTTGGAAAACTCAGCAGTGGCCACAGGACTGGAAAAGGTCAGTTTTCATTCCAATCCCAAAGAAAGGCAATGCCCAAGAATGCTCAAACGACTGCACAATTGCACTCATCTCACACGCTAGTAAAGTAATGCTCAAAATTCTCCAAGCCAGGCTTCAGCAATATGTGAACCATGAACTTCCTGATGTTCAAGCTGGATTTAGAAAAGGCAGAGGAACCAGAGATCAAATTGCCAACATCCGCTGGATCATGGAAAAAGCAAGAGTGTTCCAGAAAAACATCTATTTCTGCTTTATTGACTATGCCAAAGCCTTTGACTGTGTGGATCACAATAAACTGTGGAAAATTCTGAAAGAGATGGGAATACCAGACCACCTGATCTGCCTCTTGAGAAATTTGTATGCAGGTCAGGAAGCAACAGTTAGAACTGGACATGGAACAACAGACTGGTTCCAAATAGGAAAAGGAGTTCATCAAGGCTGTATATTGTCACCCTGTTTATTTAACTTCTATGCAGAGTACATCATGAGAAACGCTGGACTGGAAGAAACACAAACTGGAATCAAGATTGCCAGGAGAAATATCAATAACCTCAGATATGCGGATGACACCACCCTTATGGCAGAAAGTGAAGAGGAACTAAAGAGCCTCTTGATGAAAGTGAAAGAGGAGAGTGAAAAAGTTGGCTTAAAGCTCAACATTCAGAAGACGAAGATCATGGCATCGGGTCCCACCACTTCATAGGAAATAGATGGGCAAACAGTGGAAACAGTGTCAGACTTTATTTTTCTGGGCTCCAAAATCACTACAGGTGGTGACTGCAGCCATGAAATTAAAAGACGCTTACTCCTTGGAAGGAAAGTTATGACCAACCTAGATAGCATATTCAAAAGCACAGACATTACTTTGCCAACAAAGGTTCGTCTAGTCAAGGCTATGGTTTTTCCTGTGGTCATGTATGGATGTGAGAGTTGGACTGTGAAGAAGGCTGAGCGCCGAAGAATTGATGCTTTTGAACTGTGGTGTTGGAGAAGACTCTTGAGAGTCCCTTGGACTGCAAGGAGATCCAACCAGTCCATTCTGAAGGAGATCAGCCCTGGGATTTCTTTGGAAGGAATGATGCTAAAGCTGAAACTCCAGTACTTTGGCCACCTCACGCGAAGAGTTGACTCATTGGAAAAGACTCTGATGCTGGGAGGGATTGGGGGCAGGAGGAGAAGGGGAGAACGGAGGATGAGATGGCTGGATGGCATCACTGACTTGATGGACCTGAGTCTGAGTGAACTCCGGGAGTTGTTGATTGACAGGGAGGCCTGGCGTGCTGCGATTCATGGGGTCGCAAAGAGTCGGACATGACTGAGTGACTGATCTGATCTGATCACTGTGTATAATCGGCTCCAGTTTCATCCACCTTATTAGAACTGATTCAAATGTACTCTTTTTAATGGCTGAGTAATACTCCATTGTGTATATGTACCACTGCTTTCTTATCCATTCATCTGCTGATGGCCATCTAGGTTGCTTCCATGTCCTGGCTATTATAAACAGTGCTGCAATGAACTTTGGGGTACACGTTTCTCTTTCAATTCTGGTTTCCTCAGTGTGTATGCCCAGCAGTGGGATTGCTGGGTCATAAGGCAGTTCTATTTCCAGTTTTTTAAGGAATCTCCACACTGTTCTCCATAGTGGCTGTACTAGTTTGCATTCCCACCAACGGTGTAACAGGGTTCCCTTTCCTCCACACCCTCTCCAGCATTTATTGCTTGTAGACTTTTGGATTGCAGCCATTCTGCCTGGCGTGAAATGGTACCTCATTGTGGTTTTGATTTGCATTTCTCTGATAATGAGTGATGTTGAGCATCTTTTCATGTGTTTGTTAGCCATCTGTATGTCTTCTTTGGAGAAATGTCTATTTAGTTCTTTGGCCCATTTTTTGATTGGGTCGTTTATTTTTCTGGAATTGAGCTATAGGAGTTGCTTGTATATTTTTGAGATTAGTTGTTTGTCAGTTGCTTCATTTGCTATTATTTTCTCCCATTCTGAAGGCTGTCTTTTCACCTTACTTATAGTTTCTTTTGTTCTGCAGAAGCTTTTAATTTTAGTTAGGTCCCATTTGTTTAGTTTTGCTTTTATTTCCAATATTCTGGGAGAAACTAAAGACCTATATATAGAAAACTATAAAACACTAATGAAAGAAATCAAAGAGGACACTAACAGATGGAGAAATATACCATGTTCATGGATCGGAAGAATCAATACAGTGAAAATGAGTATACTACCCAAAGCAATCTATAGATTCAATGCAATCCCTATCAAGCTACCAACAGTATTTTTCACAGAGCTAGAACAAATAATTTCACAATTTGTATGGAAATATAAAAAACCTTGAATAGCCAAAGCAATCTTGAGAAAGAAGAATGGAACTGGAGGAATCAACCTGCCTGACTTCAGGCTCTACTACCAAGCCACAGTCATCAAGACAGTATGGTACTGGCACAAAGACAGAAATATAGATCAATGGAACAAAATAGGAAGCCCAGAGATAAACCCACGCACCTATGGACACCTTATCTTTGACAAAGGAGGCAAGAATATACATTGGAGAAAAGACAATCTCTTTAACAAGTGGTGCTGGGAAAACTGGTCAACCACTTGTAGAAGAATGAAACTAGAGCACTTTCTAACACCATACACAAAAATAAACTCAAAATGGATTAAAGATCTAAATATAAGACCAGAAACTATAAAACTCTTAGAGGAGAACATAGGCAAAACACTCTCCGACGTAAATCACAGCAGGATCCTCTATGACCCACCTCCCAGAATATTGGAAATAAAAGCAAAACTAAACAAATGGGACCTAATTTACTTTCAAAAGGTTGAAATTCACATGATTTAAGCTGGTTTAAGCTACCCCATGAGGCCAATCTGTTGATCTAAATGCAGTTGCTTTAATTTGAAATTTACTCTCCATAGATGGACAGCTATTACTAAAGAAGGAAACTCGTATTCAGGGGTGATACTGCAAATTTTCTGTTATTCATACATCTGGAGAACTTATAATTAAAACATCAAATGCCAAAAATGTTTTTTCATTGGTGAAACTAATAGCTTGTTAATCAGAACAATGGTTGCTAGAAGTGGGTTCTCACTGCTAAAATTAATGGCTGTTCATATATGTAGACTGCCTAAAATATCTTAAACACAGATTACAAGAATCTAATGATACCCTTATTCAGGGACAGTGTATGATACTCAAGTCTAGATGCCTAAACTGTTCTCTGTCCAGCTACTGATTGTGAGATATAATTAACTGGTGCCTAACAGAATCCTCTAACAAGAATATTATTGTTGTCTGCTTCAAGTGAACATTTCATAAAAGGAGTGATCTGAATACCTAAAAACACAGCAACCAAGCTTATAAGAGAGGGTACATCATGTTTTATGCCCGTTTGCTAAGTAAGAATATTTAATGACTTCGCTGTGTGGAAGAATATTTAGTTCTCATTATAACTTGGTAGCAACTTGGTACCCATCTGCCTCAAGTTTTTCTGAGGTTACTATTACCTATCAAAAAGTCCTAAGAGTTGTGAATGACCAAACTGGTGTCAGGTCAGTGTCCATCAGTATGATACAAAGAGTTGAGATCTGGCATCATGAACACGTCCTAAAACATTTGGATCATAGTCAGGGAAATCAGACATGTGAGCTAGAAAGAGAGTCACATAGAAGTAGAGTCAATTTCAGCAGACAGATGTTTTTCTAGGATTCAAAGCCAAGAAGTTTGATGAGATAAATTCTAATTGATCTACCCTTTTAAAGCACTTCAAAGAGGGCAAGGAGAGATAAATAAACGGTAGATCTCATTTCAAATTTCATGGCAATGAATGAAAAACAAAAATTAATGAATATTTTTAATATATAATTGCCTTTATCAGAAGCAAATTCTTAATCACAATATTCATTCCTTATCTCCAGTGGTATTTCAAGGCCCTTCTAACAATATTTAGGACATACCAAACCCCACTCCAGCACTCTTGCCTGGAAAATCCCATGGACGGAGGAGCCTGGTGGGCCACAGTCCATGGGGTCGCTAAGAGTCGGACACGACTGAGCGACTTCCCTTTCACTTTTCACTTTCATGCATTGGAGAAGGACATGGCAACCCTCTCCAGTGTTCTTGCCTGGAGAATCCCAGGGATGGGGGAGCCTGGTGGGCTGCCATCTATGGGGTCACACAGAGTCGGACACGACTGAAGCAACACAGCAGCAGCAGCAGCAGCAGTCCTATCAATAAGTAATCTTCTCTCTAAAGAAACTCCTCAAGGAGATTTTTTCTAAATTACCATGCCAATTTTGCTGCAGTTTTTAAGAAAATGGTGTAGAGAGGACTAAAGGTAGATATTAAGTTTTTAAAAATAGAAACCAAGACAAAAGATTTAAAAACACTTTTGAAAGAAGTTACAGGAGTAGCCTACAAGTGCTGCCAAGTGTTAGTCGATCAGTCATGTCCGACTCTTTGCAACCCCAAGGACTGTAGCCCTCAAGGCTCCTCTGTCCATGGAATTCTCCAGGCAAGAACAATGGAGTGGGTAGCCATTTCCTTCTCCAGGGGATCTTCCTGACCCAGAGATTGAGCCAGGTCTCCTGCATTGCAGGTGGATTCTTTACCATGTGAGCCACCAAGAAAGGGATAGCCTATAATCTTATGAAAAAAAAAGGCATTCAGGGCAATGCAAATTAAAACCACAATGAAGTACCACTTCACACACACTAGAATGGCTAAACTTAGAACGACAGTACCAATTTTTGAAGACGTGAAACAATTCGAACTTAAATACTGCTAATGGGAATATAAAATGATGTTATATTTGTTGTTTTTCAGTTCCTAAGTCGTGTCTGACTCTTTGTGACCTCATGGATTGCAGCAAACATGGCTTCCCTGTCCTTCACTATCTACCAGAGTTTGTTCAAACTCATGTCCACTGAGTCAGTGATGCCATCCAGTCATCTCATCCTGTGTCACCCCCTTCTCCTCTTGCCCTCAATTTTTTCCCAGCATCAGGTCTCTTCCAATGAGTCAACTCTTCATGTCAGGTGGCCAAAGTATTGGAGCTTCAGCTTCAGCATCAGTTCTTCCACTGAATATTCATGGTTGATTTCCTTTGGATTGATTGGTTTGATCTCCTTGCCATCCAAGGCACTCTCAAGAGTTTTCTCCTGCACCACAATTTGAAAGCGTCAGTTCTTCGACACTCAGCCTTCTTTATGGTCCAACTTTCACATCCATACATGACTACCGGAAAAATCATAGCTTTGACTATATGGACCTTTACTGGTAAACGGACAGCTTTGCTTTTCAACACGCTAAGTTTGTCATAGCTTTCCTTTCAAGGAGCAAGCGTCTTTTAATTTCATGGCTGCAGTCACCGGCCGCAATGACTTTGAAGCCAAAGAAAAGAAAATCTGTCATTGCTTTGACTTTTTCCCCTTCTATTCACCATGAAGTGATGGGACTGGATGCCATGATCTTAGTTTTTTGAATGTTGAGTTTTAAGCCAGCTTTTTCACTCTCCTCTTTCACCTTCATCAAGAGGCCCATTAGTTACTCTTCACTTTCTGCCATTAGGGTGATATCATCTGCACTTCTGAGGTTGTTGATATTTTTCCCAGCAAACTTGATTCTAGCTTGTGAGTGCTCCAGCCCAGCATTTCGCACAATGCACTCAGCATATGTTAAATAAACAGGGTGACAATATACAGGCTTGTCATACTCCTTACCCAATTCTGAACCAGTCAGCTGGTGTACGTAAGGTTCTAACTGTTGCTTCTTTACCTGCATAAATTTTCCTCAGGAGACAGGTAAGGTGGTTTCCATCTCTTTAAGAATTTCCACAGTATGTTGTGATCCACACAGTCAAATGCTTTAGGGTAGTCAATGAAACAGAAGTAGATGTTTTTCTGAAATTCCCTTGCTTTCTCTAAGATCCAACGAGTGTTGGCAATTCGATCTCTGGTTCTTTTGCCTTTTCTAAACCCAGTTTGTACATCTGGAAGTTTTCAGTTCACATAACTGCTGAAGCCTATCTTGAAGGATTTTGAGCATAACCTTACTAGCATGTGAAACGAGCACAGCTGTTCGGTAGTTTGATCATTCTTTGGCATTATTCTTCTTTGGGATTGGAATGAAAACTGACCTTTTCCAGTCCTGTGGCTACTGCCTAGTTTTCCAGTTTTGCTGACATATCGAGTGCAGCATTTTAACAGCATCATCTTTTAGGATTTGAAATAGCTCAGCTGGAATTCCATCGCCTCCACTAGTTTTGTTCATTGTATCCTAAGGCCCACTTGACTTCACACTCCAGGATGCCTGGCTCTAGGTGAGTGACCATACTATCACAGTTATCTGGGTAATTAAGACCTTTTTTGTATAGTTCTTCCATGTATTTTTGCCATTTCTTCTTAATCTCTTCTGCTTCTGTTAGGTTCTTAGTGTTTCTGTCCTTTATTGTGCCCATCCTTGCATGAAATGCTCCCTTGAAATCTCCAATTTTCTTTAGGTCTCTAGTCTTTCCCCTTCTATTGTTTTCCTCTACTTTTTTGTATTATTCATTGAAGACAGCCTTTTTATCTCTCCTAGCTATTCTCTAGAACTCTGCATTCAGTTGGGTTTATCTTTCCCTTTCTCCCTTGCTTTTCGCTTCTTTTCTTTCCTCAGCTATTGTAAAGCCTTTTCAGACAACCCCTATGCCTTCTTGCGTTTCTTTTTCTTTGGGATGGTTTTGGTCACAGCCTCCTGTACAATGTTATGAACCACTGTCCATAGTTCTTCAGGCACTCTGTCTACCAGATCTAATCCCTTGAATCTATTCATCACCTTCACTGTATAATTCATAGGGGATTTGATTTAGGTCATACCTGAATGGTCTAGTGGTTTTCCCTACTTTCTTTGAAGTTACACATACTTTCCCTATTACCCTGTCATCCTATTCCTAAGAATATATCCAACAAAAAGTAAAACATGTATCTACAAAAAGACTTATACACAAATATATGTAGCAGTTTTATAATAACCAAAAGCTGGACACAACATGAATGTCAATCAACAGGAGAATAGATAAACAGATTGTGGTACATTCATACAACGGAAAATTACTCAGCAAAAACAAACAAATGAAGTCTTGATATACAAAATAAAATGGATGCATCTTTAAGACGCCTATGCAAAGCAAAAAACAGACACAAGGGGTCATGCTGTGCGATTACAGATATATAAAATTCAAGAACAGTTAATAGTAGTCTATCCTGATAGAAATCAGAACAGTGATTAGTTGGGATAAAAGGGAGTTGAGTGGAAAGGAGCCCAGAAGGAATAGTGGTTCACAGGAGCATAAACTAATAAAACTTCAAACTGTATACATAAATCTGTGCATTTTACTAAAAAAGAACTGAAATTTGCTTTTTAAAAGCAGAGGAAACAGGGGCTGAGGTAGCCAAAAAGAATCTTGACCAGTACAAATCCATGAAAACACTACAGAATAAAGTATTTTGTATAGAATATAATTAAAATCTGTTGATCTATTAAGTATATACTACAGACCATGCATGAATAGTAAATTATACTGCAACTTAAAGAAACCAAAACTAAAAACATACAAGAAGAAATAGTATAGCTATTCTTGCAAGGAGTTTTAAAATATTAAATATTTTTATTCTTCCTCCGTTTATAAAAAGAAAAAGCCTACAAAGTGTTCCTAAAATCATGAAGGAAAATTCATAGAACTAAAGCCTATCTTTTAATAGAAAGATTATCTGCCATTTCTTATATTCTATCAGCCAGATTATTTTAAAAGTACTCTGGCTTGAGAATAAGGAGAAAAATGACTTAATATCACATCATAAGCCTCTAACTAAGACTTGCTTTAAGTAAAATAAACATAGCAGAATATTCTGGAGTTCTTATATCTCTAGTCTAAAAACTAATAATCCAACTCACTCACACTACCAAGCACATCAAAGCCCAATGAAACTTTCTGCAGTGATGGAAATGTTCAATATCTGCTAACATGTGGTTAATGGTTACTATGAAGAACACCAAAGAATTAAATCCTATCTGGTTTTAAGGTTTCTAATCTACACCTTCTGACAAGTGGATAGTAAGAGACAAAGGACTCCACTGTCAGCAGCACAAAAGCAAGGGAGCTATGACTTTGCTCCTGCTTTTAGGGCCTTTGGTCCCCAGGCTCACAGCACAACTCTGATCTTCCCATCTGCCTGAAAAGAATGAGAGCACCTGTAGTCAGAAACACACCCTACCTAGCACAGTGCCTAGGACACAACAGGCACTCAGAAAATGCCTGTTTAACAAACAAATTTAACAAATGGAAGGACAGACAAGGTTCAAAGAAAAGGAAATTCTCATCTATGAGTACATCCTAATCTAGGCACTACACACATTATCTCACTTTTCACCACAGTCATATGATATAGGTATTATCACTCGCATTTTAGACTGGAGGCAGTGCCAAGGAAGAAAAGTAACTTACCCAAGGTTACTTGTGACAACAGGGTAAAACAAAACTTTCAACAAATGTATCCCAAATCATTGCATACATAACAATAACTGCCCTAAAAATGTGGCCTCAAGTAAGCCTATGGAAAAATAATTAAATGGTTCAAGTAAGTGACTTCCAAAAACTGCTTACTTTATATATCTGTCAAGATTAGTATTTTAGCTTTTTTTCTGCAAAAGAAAGAGGCGCAAAAAAAACACCAAAAAAGTTATCATACAAAGAAGATGCTTTACTTGCAGTTTTCCAGGCTCAAGTCCTTTCAAAACTTTGCTTCCTTGGGGAGCTATGACATCACAGAAGAAACACCCTGAGGGATCCAGGAGGAGAGCTGGAAGCTGCAAACCTTTGCAGAAACTTATGAAAGAAAGTGCAAGGAGATCCAACCAGTTCATCCTAAAGGAGACCAGTCCTGGGTGTTCATTGGAAGGACTGATGCTAGAGCTGAAACTCCAATACTCTGGCCACTTCATGCCAAGAGTTGACTCATTGGAAAAGACCCTAATGCTGGTAGGGGTTGGGGGCAGGAGGAGAAGGGGACGACAGAGGATGAAATGGCTGGATGAAATCACTGACTCAATGGACGTGAGTCTGAGTGAACTCCAGGAGTTGGTGATGGACAGGGCGGCCCGGCGTGCTGAGGTTCATGGGGTTGCAAAAAGTCGGACATGACTGAGCGACTGAACTGAAGAAAGAAAGTGGGATGTTCACTGAAAGCCTTCTATTAACCCAGCTGATTGGTCAAAGCACAGGTAACAACATGGATTTCTGATTGGCAGGGGGTGCGCAGTCTTGTGGGACTGAGTACTTAACCTGTGAGCTCTGACACTAGCAACAGATAGATACTGTCAGAATTAAATTGTGGAGCACCCAGCTGGTGTCACAGAATTGCTTGGCGCCAGGAAAACCAGAAATGTCAGAAGTGAAGTGTTCAGTGTGAGAGTAAAGGAGATTGTACAGGAAGAAAGACTCTGAAATCTTTGCTCAGTACAATCTATTGGCTATTTGTATATCTTCTTTGGAGAAACGTCTATTCAACTTTTGCCCATTTTTTAATTGGATTGTTTATTTTCTGTTGAATTGTAGCTACACACCCCATGGGCTGTAGCCTACCAGGCTCCTCTGTCCATGGGATTTTCTAGGCTATAGTCCTGGAGTGGATTGCCATTTCCTTCTCCAGGGGATCTTCCCAACCCAGGGATCAAACCCGGGTCTCCCATGTTGTAGACAGACGCTTTACTGTCTAAGCCACCAGGGAAGTCAACTGAGTTGTGGGAGTAATTATATATTCTGGATATTTAACACCTAATATTAACTCATTTACCAGATACATGGTTTGCAAGTATTTTTCCCATTCCATAGGTTGTCTTTCCCTGTATTGATTCTGTCCTTTAATAAGCAGAAGTTTGACATAGTCCTATTTGCCTGTTTTTGCCTTTGTTGCCTGTGCTTTGGTGCATATCCAAGAAATCACTGCCAACTTCAGTCCCTTATGTTCTCTCATAGGAGTTTTACAGTTTTTGGTCTTACCAAAATTCTGAGCTCATTTTTGTATATGATGTAAGGTTAGAGTCCAGCTTTATTCTTCTGCATGTTAATACCCAGTTTTCCCATCACCATTGTTGAGAGATTATCCTTTCCCTATGGTGCAATCTTGGCACCTTTGTTTAAAAGTATTTGACCATATACATGATGGTTTATTCTGGGGCTCTATTCTGTTCCATTGTTTCTATATCTGTCTTTATGCCAGTATAATACTGGTTTGTTGTTTTTTATCTTTTGCTTTTACTGTTTAAAATATCTTTATTTAGATATACTTTATGCACAATAAACTACACATATTTAAAATCAACTTTGATATCCATATACACAATGAATAAAGATAGATATTTTCATTACCATCTAAAGTTTCTTCTTGTGCCTCTGTAATCCATCCCCCCTTCGACATCCATCCATAGGCAACCACTTATTTATATTCTGTCACTTAAAACAATTTGAGAATTTTTAGAATTTTATATAAATGGAATCTTAAAAGTATATGCTTCTTTTTATCAGTATTGTTTCACTCCACCTAATGACTTCAAGGTCCATACGGTGTGCTGCACTTATCAACAGTTCTTTCCTTTATATTGCTGAATAGTATTATTCCATTGTATGAATATATAACAACTTGATAATCCATTTGCCTGGTAATGGATACTTCTTGGTTTTTAATTTTTGCCTATTACAAAGAAAGCTGCCTTGAACATTTATGTAGAAGTCTTAGTGTGGACAGGTGTTATCTTTTCTCTTTGGTAAATACCTAAGAGTGGGATCACTGGGACATGTATGTTTAGCTTTTTAAGCAGCTGACCAACTGGTTTCCATCATGGTTGTATCATTTCACACTCCTCAGGACAGTATATGAGAGTTCTAAATGCTCCACATCCTCCTCAACACTTGGTACAGTGAGTTTTTAAAATATTTGCCTTTTTTATTGCTGAGTACCATATTATTTTGATTACTATAGCTTTGCAATATGTTTTGAAATCAAAAGTGTAAAGCCTAAGCTTTGTCTTTCTATATGAATTTTAGGATGCTTTTTCAATTTCTACAAATATGCCATTGGCACTTTGACAGGGATTGCTTTTGGCAGTATGGACATTTTAATAATATTAAGTTTTCCGATTTACATACAGGGAAAGTCTTTCCATTTATTTGTGTCTTTGCTTTAATTTCTTACAGCCATGTACAACTCTAAGTTTTTAAAAGGCAATTCTGCTTCAGAAGCAAATTCCTAACTCACCTATGAAATAAAGAAATCTGTTCATTGAATACAATCACTATGAGCCATACTAACTTAATCTACATACTTCAAAAACAGGTAGCTAAACAAGGGTATTAATAGAGTCTTATTTACAAGGGCTAAATTAAGATAAAATACCAACAAGATCAGAATGATAAATCTCTAAACTTTAATAATTACAAACAAAGCCATGAGATAATCATCTACATTGTAAATGTTGTATTAATGTAGTTATACTAACTCCTCGGTCTTTATTCTAACATCTAAACATTGATTAGCCACTTCTACCTTCCAAACCCTTTGGTAGAAACTGTGGAGCCTAAGTAAAATTAAAATATTCTTCATAAACAGTTCAGCTAATTGCTCAGAAAACTATTATAGGTGAAATAAACAGAAGAGGAAAAAATCCCATTTATAACAGTAACAACAAAGATTAAAGTACCTAAGAAAAAGGGTTAAAACTTGTTAAAAGTGTAAGACATTGTACAGTATGAAATTTTAACACATTAATGAGCTATTGAGACTTGAGCAAACAATAAGATATACCACGTTTGCGGACAGGAGAGCCATCATCCTGAAGATTTTTTTGTCCAAGTTAATTCATGTAAGCAACCAGCAAGATTTTTTGTTTATTTATGGAATAGGCAAGTTGATCCTAAAATTCATATGGAAAGATATGCAAGAACAAACAGGAATAGCTGGAGAAAAAGTTGGTTTTTTAAAAAATGAGTTCTAAGAAGAAGTTAGCATTATCAGATATTACTCCATTACTAATACAGACTATTCCTAGTACCCAATAGATATATATACAACAGAACAAAAGTTCTGAAATAGACCAGCCACATACAGGAACTCAACACATGACAAAGATGAAAAATCCAATCGGATGTTGAATAAATAAACAGTATTAGGTAGCCACCTGAAAAAATAAATAAAAGCAATTCCATGACCTCAAAGCAGAATAAATTTCAAATGGAGACAATATTTAAATGAAATGAAAACAGAAAATATATAAGAAAACAGGATTTCCACTGCTAGCCAAGATAGAATAACAGAGACCTGATTTACCATTCCTCCTTTAAAAAATTGTTTTAATCAGACAAAATACATTAAATAATGGTTTTCAGGACTCTGGATATCAGGCAATGGAAGGCAGCAATCCCCAAGACACAGTAAATTAAAATAAAAAAATCAGCCATACAATTACCCCCAGTTTATGGCTACTGCACAGAAAGGATAAACCAAGGCAGAACCCATCAGACACCGAGCTGTGATGAAACTGAATCCAAGGAACCAAGCAGCAAAAGTTCACAGTACAGAGTACCAAAGAGAAGGAGGCTGCAAAGAGAGGGAACCTGTGCGTGTGTGCCCAGTCACGTCTGACTCTTTGCAACCCCATGGACTGTAGCCCACCAGGCTCCTCTGTTCATGGAATTTTCCAAGCAGGAATACTGGAGCGGGTTGCCATTTCCTATTCCAGGGGATCTTCCCAACCCAGGGATCGAACCCAAGCTTTACTACTGAGCTACCTGGGAAGTCTGAGGGAATCTCAGAGATCTGTAAAAACTCCAATACTTGAGAGTACAGAACACACGTTAGGACACTACTGAAGTCCATCTGAAAGGATTACAGCAAACAGCGTCTGGCGTTCATACAAGCTATGAGAGTACTTGTCCTCCCAGGCCATTCTGCGAAAATTCCTAAGTTGCACAGGCCACTGGGTAAGACTCAGGAAGGTCCTGCCTCAATAATGAATAATTCGTTATCAACTGAGCACTGATCCAGCCCCACTTAATAAATCATAAAAGCAAGAACTGAAAGTATGAAATTAGTAACTTAACTGTACTCCTGAACAAAACTCAGTAAGATTTATAAAAATACAAAAATATTCAGCAGCCACTAAAGCAAAATTTAGCATCTAATCAAAGACTGCCAGGCATGCAAGGAACCAGAAAAATATGACCCATTATGAAGAACTAATCAATCAAAATTGACCTAGAACTGAGGGACAAGTTAGAATTAGCAGAAAAAAAATTAAAAGTTATCATAACAGCGTTCGTATGTTCAGTAAGTAGATGAAAATATATGTCCACATAAGCTTACACACACACATGTACACATATGTTTAATGTGATCTAGTTATACAATGGAATATTTTTCAGCCATAAAAAGAAATGAAGTATGGTATATGCTACAAGATGGATGAACCTCACAAACATCATGCTAAGTAAAAGAAACTAGTCATATCACTAATAGCATAATCCTGTTTCTATGAAATACCCAAAATCTACAATGACGGAAAGTAGATTAGTGGTTACCCAGGGCTGGAATGAAGAAGTTCAGGAATGGGAAGTCATTGCTATTAGGTACAAGGTTTCTTTCTTGAGTAACAAAAATGTACTAAAATTAGATTATGAGAATAGTCATACAACTCTGTAAATATCCTATTTATCCCCCCAAATAATATTTTTCTAAAATATTTAGCATTTAAATACTACATAAAATGTATTACAAAAAATACACCACTGAAACGTACACTTTAAATGACTGGATTATATGGTATGTGAATTATATCTCAAAGGGCTTTTATTTTTTAAATAGAGCAAAAAAAAAAAGACACAGAGGCTACAAAAAAAGGTTTAAATTGAGCTTTTCTAAAAATGAAAACTGCAATCTATGAGATAAAAATTACACTGGATTTGATTAATGGCTGATAAAAAAATAGGAAAATATTAGTGAATTTTAAGGTATAGCAGTAAACCTATCCAAATGAAAGTGAGAGGGGGGAAAAAATGCAAAAAAATTGAACCATCAGTGAGCTCTTGGGCAGCTTAAAATGGCCTAATATATATATTTTTAAAGGCCTAATATATAAGTAATTGTATATTAAGGAAGGGGAGCAGGCAGAAAAAAATATTTAAAGAAATAATAGTTGAAAGTTTCCTAAATTGATAAACTCTTTAAACTGACAGATACAAGAAATTCAAAGAGTCTTAAGCACAAAGTGAAGGAAAATATGCCATAATCAAATTCTCAAAACCAGTGATAAAGAGAAAATCTTAAAAGCAGCCAGAGGAAAAAGTATGTATTATATCAGAGAAACAAAGATAAGGATATCAGATTCCTTGTAGGAACCAATGTAAGTGACAAGACAACAGAACAAGGTCTTTAAAAGTGCAGAAAGAAAATAGAGAAAGGCCAGCTTTGAATCCCATACTAAGCAAAAACCTTTCAAAAGTAAAGGCATTTTTAAACACTCAAAAGATAAAAGAGATCTGAACTATAAGAAATGTTAAAAAAAAAAAATCCTTCAGGCAGAAGGAAAATGATACCTTTTGGAATTCTGGCTCTACACAAAGGAATGAAGAGCACTAGCAATGGAAACCACATGGTAAACACATAAGATTTTTCTCAATTATATCTCTTTAAAAGCTGATTGTTTTAACAAAAGTAAAAACTATGTATCACGGGGTTTATAATATACATGTAAGTAAAATGCTTAAGAACAACAGCATACAGGCCAGGGTGGGAGAAATTAAACACCTAACAATTACTTAATCACTTTGTTGAGAAAAAGTTATGACTTAAAATCCAGAAGCCATAAGAGGAACAAGTAGCCGATTCCCTGACAGATTTTGTGTGGCAAAACACATCAGAATCACAACTCTAAGATAATCAAAAGGCAAATGACAAACAGAAAACACATTTGTAAATCATCATAGATAATAATTTCCTAGTAATATACATGGGGTTCCTGGAACCAATCCCCAGTGGATACTGAGGGACAACAGTATTTACCTATCCATAATATCGAGTCCTAACCAATACTGGTTAGGACTCCATGCTTTCCCTGCCTAGGATCCAGATTCAATCCCTGGTCAGAGAACTGGAATCCCACAAGATGTGCGGCTGGGCCAAAAATAATACAAAACAAACCAAATAAACCAAGTTTTAAAAACTATGAAAAGGTACTTTATGAAGGGACAAAGGGGATGAAGAGGGGTTATTCTAAATAGAGCTTATATTTACAACCTAGAAACCATGATAGGAATCCATGGCTTACAACCTATAAATATTTCTACCAATTTTATGAAAATTAATGTACATTTTCCTCAGTAGAGGAGCCACAAAGAAATATATTACTATATATCCATATACTGAGATAATATGCGTCCTCTAAGACATATTTGAAAGCAAAAGTGAAAGTCAGTCTTATCTGACACTTTGCAACCCCATGGGCTGTACAATCCATGGAATTCTCCAGGCCAGAATACTGGAGTGGGTAGCCTTTCCCTTCTCCAGGGTATCTTCCCAACCCAGGAATCCAACAGGGATCTCCTGCATTGCAGGTGGATTCTTTACCAACTGAGCTATCAGGGAAGACATATTTAGACACATACTTATTTTTAGGACAATGAAAGATTCTGCTGTAACATAAGTGGAAAAAAAGTAATGATAAAATTATTTCATGTTTATCTTATTCATATAAAAATATATCTCTTTACAGAGATACAAATATACACTGAACAATCTAATAGGCTAACTGTGGTAGTCATTAATGTTGTTCACCTAAAAGGCACATTCCTGTCTCTCTGTGGTTGGGTGGGACCAAGTGATAATTCTAGCCAATGAACTATAATGAAAATGGGTATTTAATTGTTGATCAAGACACTCCGCAGCATTCTTGTCCCCTCTGGCACAGAGACCAGCTGTATTAGAGACTGTTCTGCTTATAAGCCTCGGTTCCCAAACAATTACAATAAGCAGAAACCCTTGCCAATCCACCATGGCTGTGAAACAGAAAGAAGAATTAAATCTTTCTTTTAAACTAAGGGCTTCGGTCCTGGCTCAGCTGGTAAAGACTCTGCCTACAATGCAGGAGAAAGTGAAAGTGAAAGTGAAGTCACTCAGTCCTGTCGGACTCTTTGCGACCCCATGGACTGTAGCCTACCAGGCTCCTCCCTCCATGGGATTCTCCAGGCAAGAGTACTGGAGTGGGTTGCCATTTCCTTCTCCAGGGGATCTTGCAGGAGACCTGGGTTCAATTCCAGGGTTAGGAAGATCCTCTGGAGAAGGGAACGGCTACCCACTCCAGTATTCCAGTATTCTGGCCTGGAGAATTCGATGGACTACACAGTCCACAGGGTCACAAAGAACCCAACATGACTGAGTGACTTTCACTGTCACTTTAAACAGCTGAGATTGAGGAGGAGCTTATTACTACAGTATGCTGCTAAGTCGCTTCAGTTGTGTCCGACTCTGTGCAATCGCTTCAGTTGTGTCCGACTCTGTGCAACCCCATGGACTGCAGCTTACCAGGCTTCTCCGTCCATGGGATTCTCCAGGCAAGAACACTGGAGTGGGTTGCCATTTCCTTCTCCAATGCATGAAAGTGGAAAGTGAAAGTGAAGTCACTCAGTCGTGTCTGACTCTTAGCGACCCCATGGACTGCAGCCTACCAGGCTCCTCCATCCATGGGATTTTCCGGGCAATAGTACTGGAGTGGGGTGCCATTGCCTTCTCCCTTACTACAGTATAACCAAGCCTAAACTAACTGATAGAGACCACTCATGCTAGTAAAATCACTGATCTTTTTCTTTTATGTGATGTCTTTTTAAAAAGGAGCACCTATATCTTAAGAGACTTTATTTGGAGGTGGAGGACAGACACGGGTTTTAGCATGGGCCTTAGCATGAAGCAGACACTGACTTAACTCAGAGGCTTTTATCATCACATCTTAATTTAGAGCAGCTTGAAAGCATGACCAACTAGGATCTTCCAGCTTGCTTTGTTCCAATTCTGTGCTCACTGAGCAACCTAAGAGCAGTAAAGAAAAAAAAAAAAAAGGCAAGGTACAGATCAGTGGGAATAATGGACCATAATTTGCATGCGAGGATACAAACATACATACATCTGCACACACAAACATACATATATTTATAAATACATAGAAAACCTCTGGTAAGTCGTAGAGGAGGTCAAGCTTTGCCAACTGATCCTGAAGAGGGGAAATAAGCCGTTAGGTGACAGATGAGAGTGGGAATCTTACTCTCTGCTGTTTATCCTTTTGTAGCTTTTAAATTGTGAACCATGTGCATGTATTATCTATTCAAAAAATAAAAAAAGGAAAAACAGGCAACTCTAGGTGAAGAGTATACTGAGTGCCGTTTAGTGGGCCATATTTCAAAACCAGAAAGCCTAACAAAGGGGCTTGCATGGACCAATGATAAACATGTCAGGAACCTAGGATCAGGAATGCACCTCAAGTACAAGGAACAGGATTACGTAGGGCAGGAAAGATCCGCAGCACTAGTTTTTCTAATAGGTTCTAAAAGCTGCCCACTCATATTCAGGAAAATGATGAAAAATTATCTCTAATGTCTCCAAAGTTAAGGCTTTTAATAATGAATCTTGATCCTCTGTGAAAGCTTCAGCATTGTTAAATTCCACCTCTTAACAAGATTCCCATCCCCGCACTGCCCCTCCTTCAACAGACTGAATTACTGTTTCCAAAGAAAATGAAAATGAGCTATGCAAAGCTTTATTTATATGTGAAAAGCATCCAAAAGTAGGAAAAGAACTCTTATTTACACTACATAAGGTAAACTGTAATTTCCCCCATTTTGTATCTGTGTAACACTTTGTATACACTTTATACAGTGATGTTAAACTCTTGAGCAATCATTAATAAATCAATAGGTTTATTTATCTTGAACCATTCACAAGAGTACCTAACACTCGCTACCTGGCTTTACTAGAAATAAAGGACATATGGTAGCTGACTTCATAGCCACAAACTCCATTTAGCCGAGGATGAGGAGTTCCTGGAAACGGCACTTGCACGGAATCCGCAGCATCCAAGGAGATCAGATCCGGCTTTCTACACTGACAATGGCTCAGCTCCTTCCGACCTCATCACAGTCAGTGAAGTCAGGACTGTCTCTGGTCCTGATTTTTCTAGATGCTAACTGCACAACTGGGAGTTAAACCTCCAAGGTCCAGTGCTCTTTATTAAGCTTTTCATTAATTCAAAGAACTTCCAACTATCCTTAATTACACACAAATCTTTACACCTTGTTTCCTTAAACAATTCCTTGCAAAGGCCTCTTTAAGCTTGCGTCTTACAGCTTAGTACTCTCCTACTGGGTCTTTCTAACGCGCTCTGTCATAGCACTGTGATAATGCTTGCCTTTTCTCAACATTTGCAATCAAAATTGCCCCACCAGGACAAAGCACAGTGACAATAACACATTCAACTCAGATAATGGTTGAGGGCTAAGTAGCTAAGGACACACTAGTAGCACTAAGCACACGCAGAAAAAAATTTAACTATACCATAAGCAACTGCAGGGGTCACCCGCCTATTCTCCTCTTCTCAGCACATAATCTAATGATACCAACATTCTTTCAGGACCTTCTCCCACCTGCAGAGCCCATCTGGACTGCTCTCACAGCACTTCAAAATTATCACTCACCCTCTGAGCTACTCATGTACAAATATCCCTCAGCTCCCTCCACCCTCACTTGTTCTATAGTGGCTCCCAGATTTCCCGTGGGCTCAAACTTCAGCTACCACAATAGAAACTTGCTTGACAATGAACTGTCTATGGCCTGCACCTCCTGATCCTCTCACTTACCTATTCACTCTACTTTGACAACTGCCTGGGACCATCTCCTAAAGAAAGTACTTGCCTTGGAATCCTTAACTCAGTCTGTTTGCAGGGTACAGGTAGAAGAAACAAGACACTGACTGCAGTTTCATGCATGCCTATTTATAACTAGTAAAATGTTTTGATGACAACAACAAAGCAGTACTACATATGGCTAAGTTAAATGGGTTGTGTAAAAGGTACACCATAATTTGGCATTATTTAAAAATTGCTTTTGAGGCAAAAAGGGCTTCCCTGATAGCTCAGTTGGTAAAGAATCTGCCTGCCGTTCAATTCCTGGTTCAGGAAGATCTGCTGGAGAAGGGATTGGCTACGCACTCCAGTATTCTTGGGCTTCCCTTGTGGCTCAGCTGGTAAGAATCCACCTGCAATGAGGGAGACCTGGGTTCAATCCCTGGGTTGGGAAGATGCCTTGGAGACGGGAAAGGCTACCCACTCTAGTATCCTGGCCTGGAGAATTCCACGGACTGTAGAGTCCATGGGGTTGCAAAGAGTCAGACACAACTGAGCAACTTTCACTTTCACTTTGTGGCATAAAACAACTAAATTTATTAATCCTATTCATAAATCTTTATGTTAGAATAATACTTGTTTTTTGAAATAATTTTAAAATACAATCCTTAATCCAAAGCATGGATTTTTTTTAAATCCAAGTTTATTGCTTAGCCTTTGGAATATTTAACATTTTTATTTTAGAAATTCCCAAAAGTATTTTTAAAAAAATCCTTTAGCACTGAGCCTGGAAATGGTTGTTTTTTGAATCTATTAATTTAGCCTCTAAAAAAGTATCTGTTCAAAATAATCTGAGTAGGTCCTATTAAATATGCTTTAAGGTTTATCTCCCTTTTCCTGCCCTCTTGAGTAAGACAGATTTCATTAAATACAGTATTTTTCCATTTTGGAGCAAAGTTGTTTTCACTCAAATTAACTGCAGTGTCTTGACATTTGTTACTATTGGAAAATAAGAGCAGGACACAAGGGGGAGGGAAGAAGAGGATATTTTCCCCATGCCGGAATAGAAACTATCTCCAGTCCCAGCAATCATCCTATATATACACAAACGTCACCAGAGTAGTGGCAATAGTACTCTCAGGAGAAAGGAGAAAGCAGACTTCTGTGTGTTACTATGATCAAGAACAATTCCTGTGGGTTCAGCATGGGAATATTAGAGAATCTTTTATAACACAGCTCACACCTCTTTTCCAAGTATCCTACTATTTCAGAGGCATCTGTCTTTAAGTGCCCATGACATTCACAGATAAGTCCTCCATGCAATACAGATGATATAGAGAGATACTCATATATAGATATAGATATCACCAAGTTCTGTGTACTAATGTCACTTCCCAGAGATCCGGGGTCAACTATGAAATCTCTATCACAGCTCTTGCAGGACCCATTGCAAGGAAGAAACTATAAAATGCACTCAAACATATCCTGAGTGGATTTTTACTTCAAGCCTTTTTAGTCACAATAGTTTAAAATTAGACTTTGTGTTAGATTTCCAGCTCAAGATGGCAGAGTAGAAGGATGTGTGCTCATCTCCTGCTGCAAAAGCACCAAATTTGCAACTAGCTGTTGAACAACCATTGACAGGAGGACACTGGAACCCACCAAAAAGAGATACATCCAAAGATAAATTAGAAGCTGCAACAAGACAATTAGGAGGGGCATAATCATGATAAAATCAAATCCCATATCTGCTGGGTGGGTAACCCACAAACTAGAGAACAATAATGCCAAAGAAGTTCTCCCACTGCTGTGAACATTCTAAGCCCCACATCTGGCTTCTCAGCCTGGGGACAACAAAGGGAAGGGGGATCCCCAGGGAATCTGAAGGCTAGCAGGATTCGATTACAGGACTTCCACAGGACTAGGGGAAACAGAGATTCCACTCTCGGAAGGCACAAACAAAATCTTACATGCACCAAGACCCAGGGGAGTGGAGCAGTGACCCCACAGGAGACTGAACCAGACCTACCTGCTAGTTAGTGCTGGAGGGTCTCCTGTGGAGGCATCAGTCAGCAGTGGCTCACCGTGGGAATAGGCTCACTGGCAGCAGCAGTCCTGGAAGGGGCCCCTTGGCATAAGTCCTCTTGGAGGTGCCTACTAACCCTACCATAGAGCCCTACCCCAGGGCTGGGTTGCCTCAGGCCAAACAACTAACAGAGAGGGAGCACAACCCCACCCATCAGCAGACAACTGGATTAAAGTTTTACCAGAGCAAGACCCAGTTTTTCCATCTGCCAGTCCCTCCCATCAGGGAGCTGATACAACCCTCTTAGCCTCCTCCATCAGAGGGCAGACAGAAGAAGCAAGAAGAACCACAATCCCACAGCTAGAACAAAAACCACATTACAGAAACTTAAGCAGGATGAAAAAGCAAAAAGTTATGTGTCAGATGAAGGGACACAATAAAACCCCAGAAAAACAACTAAATGTAGTGGAGATAGGTAACCTTCCAGAAAAAGAACTTAGAATAATGATAGTGAAGATGATTCAGGACCTTGGGAAAACAATGGAGAAGGTGCAAGAAATGTTTACCAAAGACCTAGAAGAACTAAAGAACAAACAAACAGATGAATAATACACTAGAAGAAATCAACAGCAGAATAATTGAGGCAGAAGCACAAATAAATGACCTGGAGGACAGAATGGTCAAAATCACTGCTGCAGAACAGAATATAGAAAAAAGAATGAAAAAAATGAAGACAGCCTAAGAGACATCTGGGACAACATTAAATATACCAACATTCACATTACAGGGGCCTAAGAAGGAGAAGAGAAAGAAAAAGGACCTGAGAAGATATTGAAAAGATAGCAGCTGAAAACTTCCCGAACATGGGAAAGGAAATAATCAAGTCCAGGAAGCACAGAGAGTTCCAGGCAGGATAAACCCAAGGAGGAACACCCCAAGACAAACTGACAAATCAAATGGACAAAAATTAAAGGCAGATAAAATATTAAAAACAACAAGGGAAAAACGACAAATAACATACAAGGGAACTCCCATAAGGTTATCGACTGATACCTCAACAGAAACTCTACAAACTAGAAGGGAATGACATGATATATTTAAAGTGATGAAAGAGAAGAACTTACAACCAAGAATATTCTACTCAGCAAGACTCTTGTTCAGATCTGATGGAGAAATCAAAAGCTTTACAGACAAGCAAAAGTTAACTGAATTCAGCACCGCAAACCCAGCTTTACAACAAATACTAAAGGAACTTCTCTAGGCAGGAAATACAAGACAAGGAAAAGACCTACACAAAATAAGTCCAAAACAATTTAAAAAAATGGTAATAGGATAATACAGACTGATAATTACCTTATAAGACATAGACTGGGTGGGCAGATGAAAATACCTGCATGTATGCACTTCCACTTACCACATCACTCTACTTAATCCTCCAAACTGTATGTGATTATTTTATACTACTAGGTTAATCATGTTTCCATTATGGCTTGCAATTATAATGATCTTATAAGATCATTATTGCAACTATAATGATTTTATTTTTTGTGAAGCTATTGATTGTGAAAACTGATAAATGTCTTCTACTATTGTGATTTTTGCTTAATGCAATAACTATCATGATTGGTCAATAGAAAAATAATAGAATTCTGTATCACAAAAACTATCATTTAATAGAAAAACCTGTAATTACTTTTTAAAATCCAGATGCAAATCAGACTTATCTTGGAACTTTTTGAAAAATACAAATGCCCCGGTACTGTTTTTCTTCAAAGCTCCAGATGTGTTTCTAAGAAGCAGCCATGTTTAAAAACACCCGGACTATAGGATGATCTTTTATCTAGTTAGTTTCATTTTTTCTACTTCATATTCAGTACTCCCATTTCATTTAGTTTACGTTTTCCAATCTGTCTGTTTCTCTTTTTTTTAGTGTTCTTTATGTATGTAAATATATAAAATATGTATATATTTTTTAAAACGTATGAATTCTTGCTAGCTAAAAAGTTTATTATATTTTGATTCCACTTATTTGACTCAGTGTAAATAGAATGCTATATTTAAAATTTATATTCACTCAAAATTTTTATATACTTCCATGTATTTTAGCATCTACTATTGCTGCTAAAAGTCTAGCAAGTTTTCTGTCTTAGTGATTAAAAAAAAAATTAAATGACCCTTGAAACTTCTAATCCAATTCTGAGAATATAAAGAAATATTATGCTGTAAAAAAAAAAAACAAACAGAAAATTAATATGTAATACAGCATTATTAACTAAAGTACAGATTTTGCTCAAATCTCACAAAATTTTATGCCAGTGTACATTATTTGTTTTCATACATTACTCAAGACTCCACATTGTATTTAATTACATTGATCAGCTTCAGCTGCATGCAACAAATTCTGGTAAATTCTCTTTTCATTTTTATTCTATTACAAACATTTTCCAATTTTCCTTGTTACAGCTTCTTAGATATACCCCTCATTTTAAAATCAGACATTTAATTTCCAAATACATGGGAGTTTTAAAAATATCTTTGATATTAACTTTTCATTTTTGATACTAATTTCTCATTTAAATGCTCTCTTCTCTGCAATCACTTTCTGTGTTTTTGCAGTCTTCTAACTTTATTGAGACTTTCAATGGCTAAGCCATAGATCTCTTCTGGTAAATGTCACACTGCACTTGAAAATATGAGGGTCATTTTCATATTTTTTGATTCATCTTTTGATATTGATCTCTAACATAATTCCACAGTAATAAGAAAACACTGTATAATTTCAATACCTTTAGAGCATGAAATTTCTGCACCTGGTTTTATGTCTTTGGATATGTTCCAGTGTCTCCTAGCTTATATGGGAATTTGAATTGAATTTGCATCCTACTATTGTGTGAAAATTGTATAAATCTTAATTAAGTCGAATTAGTTCATAATGCCTTTCAGGTCTACTATATTCTTCTACTTCTCTTGTACATTCATTCTATTCATTTCTCAGAGTTTGATATTGAAACTCCAATTAAAAATCTTAATTTATCTACTAAAACAAATAATTATAATGTACAGTGGAACTATATGTAACTTTGTTCTGTATTTTCCAAGTTTCCAAGTTGCCTGTAAATGTGTTATCTTATTATCATAATTTAAAAAATAAAATAGAAAGATAAGAAAAATACAACAGAGAAAAAAAAACCCAGTAGTTTCAAATTAGAATATAATAACATCCCAACCTCAGTTGTGTTTGCTAGCTAAATTCTAAGCTTTTTTGAGTTTATTGTCAAAAAGGAAATAAATGCATGTTAAGATGTTTGTTTCACTTGGTGCTTCCAAAAAGCTAATGACAATAGTACAATATAAATTCTAAGAGCAGTTGAGAACAGCTCCCAAAATGTAAAATCATAATGTTAATTCTGTTACACATTTGAATCAAAGCAATTCTTCCCCAGCACCTATAAAAGAACGTGAAAATCAGAATGCTTTTCAGTTTAAGTCACACACCAAATCTAGTTCTTAAAATATTTAGCCATCTTCATCTTTAGTGCCTCTAATTTAAGAAGTAATACTCAACTTAAAAGGTGCTCTGTAATTACCTCCTTTACCAATAAATAAGATATTCTTAAAAATAAAACAAAGTATCTCATTTTAAATTATGTCCTATGTGACACTTTGACATTCAAATTAGAGATACATAATTAATTGGAATCTAGAACTTTCACTTTAGTTTTAGTAGATATAGTTTTCAGTATATTGTTAACCACATGCATATATTCATATTATATATATAAATATAATGACTAGTTATATACCAAAATGAAGCTTTTTCTCGTTTCTTTTAAAGGTTAAAAACACGCATGAGAAAGACACCATAAGACAGATCATTTTCACCACATATTGAAAAAAATAATTCACTTTGTGTGTAGGAATTATCAAGTGACATTTCCATCACAAGTTTCTATAAAACTCATGCTGTTTAAATCTAAAGAGCAAAATTACTTAATGATGACTTATTCCTTCACTGCCTGTCTTCATTGAGATAATGACTTGAGTATATTCCTTTCTCAATCTTTTAGTGCTAACAAGCATGTTGTTAATAAACCTTCACATCCCCTCCTCCCTTCCTCAGTAATACTTGGCCCAGTGCCTTGTTCAAAGCAGTTGCTCAATAAATATTGGTTGAATAAATTCCATAGCACAACTTATACGAATACAAATGAGGATAAATGAGCAAAATGCAGAGAATGATTCAGCTGAGATGGTCCTAAAATAAAGGACTTTGCAGAACTCATAATCTGTAATGATATTATAGCATTATGGATTGGATATAAAAAGATCAATATCATAAATTGCATAGCAGTGCCAAGAAAGTACTTTTAGTTTCAAATTAGAACTTGAAGGAACAACAAATATCATCAGCATCAGGAACAAGATGTTTTTCTTTTGTGCAAAGTACATTGTCAACCAAATTTTAATGGTATAAAAGTAAACTATCTGAGAAATGAAATAAATATGTGATACTATGCAATTAGAACAAATTTACCCTGCCTAACTTGTTCAGCGTTTCAGACTGAAAGACAATTGGACCAAATTTTTGAACTGACTGGTGAATAAAGAACTCTAACAGAACTGCTCCTCTAGAATATGAATGATACTAAGAAAGGAGCTGAATAAAAGATGAAGAGAATAAAGTCAGAAAATGTTTAACTTTATGGGCCATTCAGATTTGTTCTTTTAGTAAATAACTGTAGTTGAAAATCAAAAAGAATCAGAATATTTTTAAAAAATAGGATATAAAAGAACTCCCCTGTTCCCAAAGTTCAAGTTGGCATTTCATGAGATTTCCCTCTTATCAAACACTGTAAGATATATGCCTGGCCTCTAAGCAAAGAAATGCCAAGAAATAACTAACCTGCGGTGGGGCGGGGTGGGGATCAAGAACAGCTGTTACAATAGCTCATTCTAAGTATCCTTTCAGCAAATGCCTACAAAAGTGAGATTCATTTTAAACAAAAATTTAGTATTACCAAAAACATCTACCATCTAAAACACAGCATTCATAATTAACCCAACAAAATATCACAGAGACTACTTCCAGCATTACCTGTAACAGAAACCAACAGAACTTTTCATATAAAGACAGATTTCAACTTAAGTTGTAAACATACAAAAGATACTTTACAGTTAAAAAAAAAACTAAAACTGCTACCTAAGACTAAAATTAAAACAAGCAAACAGGAAGGGACGGAACCAAGAGTCACAACTAACAGGTTAAATCTACAGTTTTAAAATCATCAAAGAACTGCAAAGTATAGTCAATGATCTGAATACCTTTGTTGGAGCAGAATCCATGAAAAGCTATAGAAAAAAAGAGAGAGAGAGAGAGAGAAGGGCTTAAAACTTTCAAATAAACTTGAGAATCGAGATGAGATGTACACATTCCAGTTAAATAACCTTGTATTTCAGAAGTTAAAATCAACTTCACTTTGGAAACTGTTTTCTAAGTTAATCCCTGGCTAATATGGTCAGCACTTCGAGAAATTAAATAAATTAGACTAAACAACCTTGGAAGCTAAAAATCAAAAAATGTAAAGAAATAGTATTTGAAAATTGGTTATCTCCTGCTGCACCACTTTCTTTGTCTTCAGTAAAATCTCTCCACTTTTCACCCTCAGCAACCCCTGCACCTACTTACCTCACTCATAAGGGTGTCTGACCTAAGTGAGGACCAGCTCTGACATAGAGATAAACCAATCTACCCAAGTTTTCCTTTCTATTTAAAGACAATTATAAAAGTAATTTTAATGTGAAGGCCTTAAAGGACTTACTAAGATCAAAAATATTCTGTAGCTAGCATGGGAAGAAAAACAAAATACTGGCTACTAAAATTATTTTTTCCCAGTGTAGTAAAAAAAAAAAAAGTAGATTTAAAGCTATCATTTCCTATCTTATTTATATTATTTTCTGACTCCCACCCCTTCCAAATAAATTTGGTTTCTGTGCCACACATTAAACATTAGAAAGGCCTCTTGAAAGGTAATTTGTTTTACCCAAAACAAACACCCTGTCTGCCAAGAGCACCACCAGTATCAACGCTTTTGGATCTGTGAAATACTCTTTAAAATGAAGGTACTAGAGCACAGTCAAGATTTAAGTTAGCCACTGTGAAAAATTTGTACTTCATCAGTAAATAATTAACTTTAAATAACCTTCTACTTGAGGCTCTCCCATGAGGTCTTTGCATTTTTTATGAAGAACTCCCCCACCCCCACCCCCCGTAAACTTGGTTGCGATTTAATAGTAAGCAATATATGAACTCTTTAGTATAATAAAAATACATAACAATAGCCTCAGAAGAGTTTTGTTTTATTCTTCCTCTTACAAGAAATCTTTGACGAGAAACCGTTAATGTTTTTCCCAAGGCAGAGAAGATTATCAGCTCGGCGCCAAACCTCCTCCGCGGCTCTGACAAATACTGAGCCAGCCTCATCTGGAGCGTTTCTGCCCTGAAGATCACATTCAGAAGCAGGGGGAGGGACAGACTGCATTTTCACTGTTGTGAGTCACCGAACCTTTTGTGCAAGCACACATATGAGGGAAATGTTTGATTCTGAGCCTGAAACCCTCCCAACCATGACTGACTGCCTCAGCATGCCCGCTGTACCCCCTGCCTTGCCCACTGTTAGCACACTTGGTATACCAGAGACCATTTTAGGAGCCCTGGTTGTCATGGAGGCACCAGGCCAGGCACTTAACATGCGTCCCTTTCATTTCATTCTCCCAACAACTCTGCAGACTTTTTAAACAGAGGAGAGAATCCAGGCTCCAAAAGGTTATTGACAATCTAGCTGTGTTCAGTCCTTGAGTGGGGAGACACCAGCTTTCCCTGGTGTCCTTGAGCCTAACTACTAGAATAACTCTTTAAAAACTCTACCATCAGTTTTTCTTCCCCAAAGATTTCAACCATACTATGGTTCCCCTACAGGCTAGTTCTCATTCAAACCCTCCAAGTTCTATTTTTTCAAATAAGGCAGAAAACATCACCTCCATGAGAGCAGGGACTATCTCTAGCAGTAACTTATTTTAAGCACTTAAGAGGGGGTGGGCAGGGGGCGGGTAGGGATGAGGGAAGCCTGCCAGAGTAGGTATTCATTACATGTTGAAGGAATGAAATATCTGGAAAATTAGGGCTATAATGATGGCAAACTTGCAAAGTATTAGGTTGGTGAAAAAGTAATTGTAGTTTCAGACCGTGAATTTTAAATCACTACAAATAGGCTCAAACACATCTTTGTTAAACAAAATAGGAACCGTGACAATCAATACGTTTTTGCCAACGAGAAATACGTTGGTTCATTCCTGTAGCGTAAACAATCCGTGCTTCGGGATTTGACGAACTCTCGGAAAGCATATTCTGCCTCCTGCTGGTTGTGGAAGTATTTTCCCTGCAAAAAGTTGTCAGGATGCTTGAAGATGTGGCAGTTGATTGGCAAGAGGCTGAGTAGGGCAGATGAGGCAAAACTTCATAGTCCAATTTGTTCAACTTTTGAAGCGCGGGTTGTACAGTGCGTGGTCAGGCGCTGTTGTGGAAAATTGGACCCTTTCTTGTGACCAACGTCGGCCGCGGGTGTCGCAGTTTTTATCCAGCACATCTCAACAATTTGCTGAGCACACTTCTCAGATGTAATGGTTTCAGACAGCTACAGTGGATCAGACAGGCAGCAAACCACCAAACGGTGTCCATGACCTTTCTCAGTGCAAGTCTGGCTTTGGGAAGTGCTTTGGAGCTTCTTCTTGGTCCAACTACTAAGCTGGTTGTTGCCAGTTGTCTATGAAATCCACTTTTTGTCACACGTCACAAGCCAATCAAGAAATGGTTTGCTGTTGTTGCATAAAATAGGAGAAGACAACACTTCAAAATGACAATTTTTTTGATTTCCAGTCAGCTCGTGAGGCACCCACTTATTGAGCTTTATCACCTTTCCAATTTGCTTCAAATGCCCAAAGACCACAGAATGGCTTGAGTTCTTCGGCAACTTCTCATGTAGTTGTAAAAGGATCAATTTTGATGATCCTCTCAGTAGGTCGTTGTCAACTTCCAATGGCCAGCCACCACGCGTCTCATCTTCAAGGCTTTGTCTCCTTGGCAAAACTTCTTGAACCACCCGTGCACTGTACGTTCATTAGCAGTTCCTGGGCCAAAGGCGTTGTTCATGTTGTGAGTTGTTTCCACTGCTTTATGATCCATTTTGAACTCAAATAAGAAAATCACTTAAATTTGCTTTTTGATTTCCATAGTATAAAATAAACAGCAAGTAATGTCATTAGCCAAAAAAAAAGCAAGAAATACACATTAAAACGATGTATAACATAACCACATGTAAGAATATATCCCAATATCAAGCAGGAAAGTTCAACAGTGTAAAATCACAATTACTTTCGTACCAACCTAATAGCATGAGCTCAGAAGGACCTGAATTGTGTACTTAGTTTGCTTATTTTTCCAAGTTTACTAGATAATTATTCATCTAAATTCAACTTTATAAATACTATTTGTCTTGCATCGTCTACAAAGTAGCAGAGGAATAACTAGATGTTCAATAAATCATTTATATATAACTGTGAAGCAGCTTTATCTGTCAGAAAGAATAAAAAGCAGGTAATCAAGACTTTCCCAAAAAGAAGTTGCATCAATTTTGCCAAAATTACATCTTGAATTCCTCAGAGGGAAAAATGGACAACTGTGAAATTTCTAGATAATCTCTTAAAAATCTTCCAGAAAACACCAGTCCAGTCAATTCAGAGTTCCCCTGAGACTATGTCAGAAATGTCCAAGAAATGTCACTGGTATGCACCAGTGCCTTCCTTCCATCCTAAAAATCCACAAAGTGGTTTCCTTCTAGCTCTCTCCAACCCTAAAGAAATCTGGGGAAATCCATTCTCATTCTAAGGCACAGAGCAGTCAATCTGTGTCGACTGTCGACTCCTAGCATTAATACCATCTCTGTACCCAGTTATTCTACTTTCCCTTCATCTTTGTGCCCAAACACTCTGTGTGGCAGCAACACTGAAACTGTGTTAAGTGTCCGCCTTTTAATTGTTGCCTAAGAATTAGACTCAAAGCAGACGACTAACACGATACCATCAGAAATAAAGATGCTGAAGAAATAAGCAAGTACACAAATCAAGAAAATAAATTCACACTATACACAGAGTAAGTATACACATGTTATGAATAAGAAGAAAAATGAACATTACAGACTTTGATGAGTTTCAGTTACTAAAACTCAGTAGCCTAGTACATGAAACTCTTGAAGAAAAATAATTTCCTCTTTAATCAGTGCCCCAGGTTAACAGCATTCCTTTTCTATTAAGAAAACTATGCTTCTATCACTGCAAACAATGAATATGCATGATTATTTTACACAGTAAGCATTCAATAAATTCTTGAACTAATGAATAAATTTTCCCTGTCTAATGATATCTAGCATGATTTTTAAAATCCTAAAAAGAAGGGGGGAGGAGCAATGCTGTATCTGTTCATTTTTATTTGATGAATATCCAATACACCATGAATTAATGCTTTTAAATAATAACTCTGACCTCAATTAGAGCTTCTCCAATAAAATTATTTACTGTTACAATATACTCTTTAAACAGTAGAATATAATGGCAGACACTGAAAAAGAGTTTTTCTTCAATTTAAGACAAACCACCAAGAATATCTTTTAAGGCAGTAATTACTGTCAATTTTCTCTACTAGTCTGGAAAAAATTTTTAAAGTAAAATAAATTGAAGATGTGTACCAACTATTAAATCCTATAAATTATCAAACAGATTATGCAGTAATGTATAGTCTTTAAATTTTGTTTCTATATTAATAAAGAGGAAAGGAAATGTGCTATGTCATTTATGGAGGGCTCTATTTAAGGGACAAGAATATATAGCAATCAAAAAGATTCAGATTTCTGGCCTCAAGGAGGTTCACAGGAAAATAAAAAACCTGACTGTGGGGAATTTCCTGGTGATCCAGGAAATTCAAGTAGGGGAACTAAGATCCCACAAGCCTTGTGGCCAAAAAAAAAAAAAAGAGCCTGACTGTGTCCAGCACTTTTTCCCTGGGTATTTCTCTCATCTAGATACCTAGCTCCAAATTCAACTAAAAGCCCTTCTCACTTCCCTTCTTCCTCCTGCTTCCTATCTGATAACTCATTAGGATCTTATCTTTACTTCGGTTTCTCTTTAGCATTAATGCATATCGTTTCTTTCACATGATTCACTGAAACTGCAGCAGGAAAACAGGTAAAATTCAAGCCACTGCATAAGGCAAGAACTGAGTGAATGGCTAATGAGAGGTTGATGGGGTCTGCTTAGGAATAAAACCTGGGTCAATCTGCTCCTCCTAAGAGTAGTGCCCAGTTTATCAAGGAGGTGGGCCAGACAAATAGTGACCACATAACAAAGGACAGCGGAGAAGGCAATGGCACCCCACTCCAGTACTCTTGCCTGGAAAATCCCATGGACGGAGGAGCCTGGTGGGCTGCAGTCCATGGGGTCGCTAAGAGTCTGACACGACTGAGCAACTTCGCTTTCACTTTTCACTTTCATGCATTGGAGAAGGAAATGGCAACCCACTCCAGTATTCTTGCCTGGAGAATCCCAGGGACGGGGGAGCCTGGTGGGCTGCCGTCTATGGGGTCGCACAGAGTTGGACATGACTGAAGCGACTTAGCAGCAGCAGCAGCAACAAAGGACAGAGGAGCAAAAATAAGAATTAAACATTCCATGTTAAATGTACACACATGAAATACCCTGGGATCTATGGGAATTCAACTTACAGATAAAATAGATTGTAACAGAAATGTAAAGGGACCAAAGTTTTAAAAAAATTAAAAGTAATGTATTTAAAGGCAGAGTGGGCAGAATAATGTATATTAATGTTTACAAACCAACCCCACTGGGAAAGAATCTTCACAATCCTATAACAAGTATTGGTGAAGATGTGGAATAATTGATAATTGCTAGTGAGAATGCTGGTGGTACAGCTGCTTTGGAAAAAAGTCTGGCAGTTCATGGAGTTACCATGTGATCCAGAAATTCTACTCCTAGGTATATATCCAAAGGAATTCAAAACAAATGTCCACACAGAAACTTAAACGTGAATGTTCATAGCAGCATTATTCATAATTGCCCTAAAAGTTCACTCACAAATGGATAAAACTGTATAAATCTGGCCTGGCCACTTCATGTTTACAGACACAGTCACACATGTAGGTAGATAAGCACACTGATGCTATCTGTGTGCAGTAAGGACTGGAAAACCTCCAAATAGCCATTTATTTATTAGCATTAAATAAATGACAATTAAGCCATACAATGCAACAATTTGTTGTTTAGCCGCCGAGTCGTGTCTAACTCTTCTATGATCCCGTGAACTATAGCCCACCAGGCTCCTCTGTCCATGGGATTTCCCAAGCAAGAATACTGGAGTGGATTGCCATTTCCTTCTCCAGGAGATCTTCCCAACCCAAGGGTCAAACTAAAATCTCCTCCTGCATTAGTAGGTGGATTCTTTACTACTGAGCCACCAGGGAAGCCCTACAATGGAACAATATGCAACCATTAAAGAGACCACTCTTGTGGGGAGGGGAGCGCAAAAAAAAAAAAAAAAAAAAGCAAAGAAAAGAGAGAGAGGGAGAACCACTCTTGCTGGTATAGCACAATTTGCAGAAACTTAAATATGAGTAGAAAACTGAAGGGAAATAAGATGTTACCAGAAAGGGAGACTAATTATATTTATATATCTGTTTTGACTTTAAAAATGTGCATACACTATTTTCAGAAAAACTGAGGGAAAAACAAATTGAGAAGGATGGTACCAGGTTGCCATTTGCTGAGGATGAGGTCTCAAGCCTTCCCTACAAGCCCAATAAAAAGAAATCCCCACTTTGCATCCTAAGTTACTTTACTTATCACACCCAAACAAACTGATTTAGTATCATTTTTCCCAGGAAGACAAGACTGTCACTAAGGGACACACAGAGCAATTCTAGGTGAAGTATATTTCCTTAACCCCCTGGGTTAATCTTACTGAGATTAGACCCTTCCGTTATCTGGGCTTGTAATATAAATAAGAGTATTGTGATTATATATGGTGCACCAATTCTTGCCTCAATATTCTGCTTGGTGATATTTTCTGACATTAATTCATTGATCACTACCTCAGTAGAGCAAGCCACACTGCATTTTTTTCTCCATAAAGAAGGAAAATTTACTCCAATGACTTTGCTGACAGAAACTTCCTTTTAAACATAGACATTTAAAAGTATATATGTATACATTTAAATCCACATATCCTACTTTATGGTATTATATTTCATATCTATTTTGGTCTAAGCAGTAATTAAAACCAAATGAGGCAGTTCTACACGTACTAATACAAAACAATCTTTTTGCTAAGAAACACTGAAAACAATGTCCAAAACAATGCTGCGGTGCTTGGGTAAGGTAGAGAATGTATACATGTAAACATGCCAGTCTATTTCTAGAAGGATTCACGAAAGACTAGCAGTGTAAGCTGCCTCCAGGTTTCGACACCCGGTTGCTGAAACCAACTTTTCTCTATATATAGTACTCCTGTTTACCTTTGGAATTAAGAATTCTGTACCAAGTAAGTGTTACTTGTCCTAAAATCAAATGCTATTCAACAAGGTCCTTCGAAGAGGTGTACATAACAAGACATAAGGACTGCGTGTGTCCTTCACCTGGGCCATCTTCTCGGCAGTGCACACCAGTGGGACCTGGGCGCAGCCTAAGCAAGAGGGCTTCACCTCCTACAGCGCCAGGCGCTAAGGTGGAGCTGGGCAGGTGCCAGTGAAGACACGGACTTACCGCAACCCCTTCCTCTTCCCGCCTCCTCCAGTCCCCAGGGGCCTCTCATTCACTGTAGAAACCTTCTGCTCTACACTCTACTTTCTGCGAAATGCACCTTAGTTTCCAACTGCCCATCAATCTAAAAAAACATTTCTAATAAATTTCTGTGTTTGAACATTTTCTAAATTAATGTTCTGACCACTCCAGCTCACCTGGTTTATCAAAGGCTATGAGCGGGAAACAGTTTACATCAATAAAAGCCCTACACACCGAGGTTTACAAACTCCACGCCACAAATAACAGACTGAAAATTCCCTCAAAATGTAGACTAAGCTGGGCTGTTAACAAAGCGTTTCCACATACATCATCACATTTAACGCCTTCCACAAGCTTCAGGGTCAATCCTGGCAAACCCTACGGCTCCCGAATTGGATTTATAAAGTCTTCAAGACTTGTAGAAGAGGCACTAATAATAAAGCAGCTATCAAACGGCTGCTTTTCTACCTGCAATTTCTCAGAAGTGACAACTCTGGGCATTCATCACACTGAACGGTTCAAGGGCCATCAACGTGACATTCCTTCCAGAAGCAAGACAGGGGAATTATCCCGAGGTCTGGGGTGTGCTAGTGCGCGCGCTGGGGACAGGACGAGTGCAATGAGGGCCAGGGCGAGGATCTGGCTTCCGCGCCCGGCCAAGGAACGCCGCCCCAGACGGGATTTCCCACAGATCAGCGGAGGTTTGGCAAACGCCAAATAAACACTGCAGCTCCGGCGCCGGAGCGTTCAGCGCGCTCGGGGAATCCTTTGGAGTGATTCGGAGGTTCAGACTCCTTAAGGGCCAACCGAGCTTGCAACCCAAGAGGCGGTTATCAACTCGAATTTAGGAAAATCCCGAGGCGCCGAACAGACGCCAGCAATTTAGAAAGGTGACCCTCGGGCCATCCTGCTGGGGTAGGAGGATGCAAAACAGATGAAGTTACAGCTCTCAACAAACGCAGATGGAAACTCGGGGTAGGGGGGCGCTCCCAGAGCCAGGCTCCTGAAGGGGGTGTGGCCACCCCCTGAAGGGGGCTTTTAGGGGGTGGCGTGGAGGCGTGTCAGTCGGCCCTGGGAGACGCCTCTGCTGCCCTGGGTGGGTGGGCTGGGACCCCCGCCCCGAGCCGGGTGCCGCGTGTTCCAGGCGCCCCGCCATGCTCTCTCTTGCCGGCTCACCGGTGATATCCAGGTACAGATCGTCCTGCTGGTCCAGGTGGTGCAGTTCCTGCGACGTGGAGCTGCGGCTCTTCTTCACTCCCGGAGAGGACAACGAGCACCGCCGCGAGCAGGGGGGCGCGGCGGCCCAGTTCGGCCGCCGCTCGCTCTTCCGCTTCATGGAGGCGGCCGCGGCCCGTCAGGGGACCACGACCATGGCCTCGCGCGCCCACTAGCCCGCCGAAGCCCCCGCCAACCCCGCGCGCGGGCGCTCGGGGCGGCGGGCGCGGAGCGGCGCTGCGGCGACGGCAGGCGCTGGCGGAGCCCGGCGGGAGGTGGCCGCGCGAGAGCCGGAGGAGGGGCCTGGCCCACCGCGCCTGCCCCGCTCCCTCCTGCGGCCGCCGCGGGACCCGCGCAGTAGCCCTCGCTACAGCGCCTCCTGCCGCTGCCGGCGCCCCCCAGCCCGCCCCCAGGTGCCCGCAGCCCGCTGGCGCGGCCGAGCCGAAGGTGCTGCCGCCAGCGGCTGGAGCTGCCCGGGATAACCGCGCGCGCCCACCGCAGCCACTGACGCTGCAGCAGAGGCGCCGGAGCACAGCGGGCCGCGGCTCCTGGGGACCCCAGGAGGGCTGTTCCGTGGAGCTTCATTCACAAAAAAGGGCCCACAAACCTCCTCGGGGCCCGCAGACTGAGGCCTTTCATTGGTCAGCGGGGCGTGACGTCACGTAGACGGGGCTTTTCTACCGGCAGGTAGTTGGTGACGCCATAAAGAAAAGTCTGAGTGGTTCCGCCAATCAAAGATAAAAGTGTGCTCGTGACCCTTGGCAACCTCCCCTACTTTTCTGCTTTTTATGTATCACCGGAGTGCCTAGACCCCAGTTCCTAACTTCCTTTAGAGAGTCACCGAAGCTTTACACAGGTTAACAACTTAACTCCAGCTCTTTGGCATGTATATATATTTTAAGTATTTCTTCGTTTTCCCTGCAATTTTGCCGAGTGAAAGGGGCTCTTGCCATGGCTACTGGCTTGGAAGAGTATGAACTTCTTAAACGGTCTGCTGTTATTATAGACTTAAGGTAGAGTTGATTTCAGAACTTAGTAACTATTAAATCAGCTACGCTCTTTATTTCATTCTGACCTATGCCCACAATTCAAATAGACCAGGCAAAGGGCTACTTAAGAGGCCAAAAAAATCTACCGTGGAAACAACGATTTGCCATAATGGTTTGCACCTCGAAGTCCTTCATCTCGGAATCCTGCATCCAAATTGCATGCCAGGTGCTAAGTTTTGTTTTTGTTTTTTTAACCTAAGGTATCAACAGGTCCTTAGGTAAAATACTATATTGAATGTTGAAGTAAAATCAGTATTGAAGTATTGAAGCAAATGACGAATTTAATCCATTACCTTTTATCAGGCAAACTGTAAAGTTATATTCCTTTTTTTTTTCTACTGGGTTAAAATAATGCCTGGTCTTTCTAGAACTTAACCAAAACTGTCATTTTGGAAGGGCTTTAAATTTCCATGATGGCATGGAAAAGGTTGACAAGACTGGAGGGCAGTATTTAGATTTCATATCCCCAAATTCTACATCTTGAAAGGTATTCCTAAATTTTCACCAGTATTTTAACGTTTTACACTGCAATTGCTGGCAGCCTCTAGAAGAAAAAAGATGAATTTGAGTCAGTTCCCCAGGAAGCCTCTCAGAAATGCAAATTTCCAGGAAGTACCTCCCAGAGGGGCATTGACTTCTACAGTTGAAGGCCTTTGCAGAAAGCACTACTAATTAAGGAGAAATGGGGATTGGGGAAAGCTGTGTCTGTGTGACTGTGGCTTTTGAACAGTCTGGAACTAGAGGTCTGCCACTTAGACCTGAAACTTAGTAATCATGTTCATTCTCCCCTTTCCCCATAAGGAAATCAGTCAGGGAAGGCCTTAAATTTAAAATGGGCTACATGTTGTCTGTAAGGGTAGCAAAGAAGCAAGAGAGTTGGGAGGCTGTGAAGTACTGGTGCAAACAGAGCCTATACAAGCAGAAACTTACCCTCCTGTTGCAAGAAGGCGGACCCCTTCCAGGGCCCGAAACTGGGCTCTTGTCTAACACTCAGAAATGAATTGTCCAAGGAGACACATGTGCTGACAAAACAAGAGATTTTATTGGGAAAGGGCACCCGGGTGGAGAGCAGTAGGGTAAGGGATCCTAGGAGAACTGCTCTGCCTCGTGGGTCGCAGTCTCCGGTTTTATGGTAATGGGATTAGTTTCCGGGTGGTCTTTGGCCAATTATTCTAATTCAGAGTCTTTCCTGGTGGCGCACGGCATCACTCAGCCAAGATGGATGCTAGCGAGAGGGATTCTGGGAAGTGAACGGACACGCGGTGTCTCCTTTCGACCTTTCCCAAACTCTTCTGGTTGGTGGTGGCTTATTGGTGGTGGCTTATTAGTTCCATATTCCTTTTCAGGATCTCCTGTCATAAGACAACTCATGCAAATGGTTACTATGGTGCCTGGCCAGGGTGGGCAGTTTCAATCAGTGTGCTTCCCCTAACAATCCCACTTCCTCTGTTTTGACTGAGAAGAGAAGGCCTTTCACACTGAACTCAGGCTCAGTGATAGAAAGGCTGCCGTTTTTCAGACTACCTGTCATTTTACAAGAGTAGGTCTTGGTTTTTGTTTTATTGTCTTGATGCCGAGCAGAGCCCTGTGGGACTCCTGGGCATGAAGGCCTTTTTGTACCCCATTTCTTATAGGCAAGACTCCAGCCTCCATGACTTTCTCTCAGTTCCAAATGGCAGAACAGTTGCTAAAGAAAAGAGGAACAGCAAGGAAACCACCTGAAGCAAGATTAAAGAACCAGAGAGGCTTATCATTTCATGGCAAATCAATGGGGAAACACTGGAAACAGTGACAGACTTTATTTTAGGAGGTTCCAAAATCACTGCAGATGGTGACTGCAGCCATGAAATTAGAAAGACGCTTACTCCTTGGAAGAAAAGTTATGACCAACCTAGACAGCATATTAAAAAGCAGAGACATTACTTTGCCAACAAAGGTCCATCTAGTCAAGGCTATGGTTTTTCCTGTGGTCATGTATGGATGTGAGAGTTGGACTATAAAGAAAGCTGAGTGCTGAAGAATTGATGCTTTTGAACTGTGGTGTTGGGAGAAGACTCTTGAGAGTTCCTTGGACAGCAGGAGATCCAACCAGTCCATCCTAAAGCAGATCAGTCCTGGGTGTTCATTGGAAGGACTGATGCTGAAGCTGAAACTCCAGTACTTTGGCCACCTGATGCAAAGAACTGACTCATTGGAAAAGACCCTTGTGCTGGGAAAGATTGAAGGCAGGAGGAGAAGGGGCCGACAGAGGATGAGATGGTTGGATGGCATCACTGACTCAATGGACATGAGTTTGAGTAAACTCTGGAAGTTGTTGATGGACAGAGAGGCCTGGCGTGCTGCAGTCCATGGGGTCACAAAGAGTCGGACACGACTGAGTGACTGAACTGAACTGAGGCTTATCAAGATCAGGAAACTGGACCACCTAAGACCCTGAACACATGGTAATCTTGTCAGCAGCCACACCCTCTTGAAACTTTTCAGAAGAAAGAATACAAGACTGTTACTGCCTTGATCTTTATCGAATACTCCTTCTGACTATATAACCTTTCTCTGCTCACCAGGGAGCGGGGCACAGTTCTTGTGCTAGCCTACTGTGTTCCCCCTTTGCCTGGCAAAGTAATAAAGCCATTCTTTCTCCTCCGTAACTCTGTCTCCGTATTTCCCTTTGGCACTGGTGCACAGAGAGCCAAGATTTTGGCAACAGTATTGAGGTATAATTGACATATAACATTATATTAGTTTCAGTTGTACAAATAGTAATTTGAGCAAAATATCACAGTAAATCTGGTTAACATTGAGTAGGTCTTATTTTGAATAGAGGATACATGGGAGTTGTCCAGTTGGCTCCTTAGATTAAAGAAATTCAAGTACTCTTTGACATTCTGTTTATTTGAGAGCGACTTATCTAAATGTCAGGCTAAGGTTAAGATGTCAAGAAGTTCACTTATATCAATTTGTTTTCTCTCACCTTCAAATGCAATGTTCAGGCTAGAAACTCTAATAAGATACATATGATTTCAGTAAAAGAAAAAGTTAAAAATATCAATAACTATACTGTTAGCATTTTCACATTTTACAAACATTAAAATTATATGGTTTTGTTAAGTATAACAGTTATATGATGACACTTTGAAATTATGTAGAAATATCTTCCATTTTGGGGAATAGGTAGTCCATATGTGAAGCATAGTCTTCCCTGATAGCTCGGCTGGTAAAGAATCCTCCTACAATGCTGGAGACCCCAGTTCAATTCCTGGGTCCGGAAGATTCTCTGGAGAAAGGATAGGCTACCCCCTCCAGTATTCTTGGGCTTCCCTGGTGGCTCAGTTGGTAAAGAAGCTGCCTGTAATGCCGGAGACCTGGGTTTGATCCCTGGGTTGGGAAGATCCCCTGGACGGGGAGGGCATGGAAACCCACTCCACTGTTCTTGCCTGGAGAATGCCTATGGACAGAGGAGCCTGACGGGCTGCGGTCCATAGGGTCACAAAGCGTTCGACACAACTGAATAAGCACACCATAGCATGTGAAGTATACACATCAAAAGTTATATTTTGTTTTTAGGTTGTGTTTAGACAGTTGCAGAAAAGTGCTATTACTCATTGATACTTGTTTTGAGTGTAACACATCTCTTGAACAAATTAACTGTTTCCACTGTTCAATAAGCTGAACTCTGGGCTCTTGAGAATTTGGCCACAGGAAATGTAGTTTAGCTTGCTTTTTTGGTTGGCTAATTTGTTTTTCAGATTGACCATTGATCATAGAATTTTAGAGCCTGAAAGCACCTTAGACAAGATTTGGTGCAAGGCTGTCCTTTCACAGTGAGGACATAGGGACCCACATAAGTTGCAGTGGCAGCGCTTGGGGCCAGAATCCAGACATTTCCCAGGGTTCTGATTGTCTTCCCTTGAACTGGCAGAGCTTAGAGAACAAGTGCAAGTGCATCTGGTTGTGATCTCAACATCATGGGTAGCACAGTATAAAGTTAAAAAGGGAATGGAGGGGTTCTCTAAAATAGTCCTTTCTACTAGGCAAATTGACACTGAAAGGAAAACAAATATGGAACATTTTCTTATATATTTTAGGTGACTCAAATTATGAAAATTTAAAAATCTTACCCTAAAATTAATAAAAACTAGTGGGTATATATGTAATGCTAAAGTCTCAGATGATAATATAGATTTCAGAATCAGTGAATTACAGCTTTAACTATGTGAAGATAATTTAAGATCAAATTGTCATAAAGACTTAGAGGGTTTAGATAGGGTTTAGATAGTTTTGAATTTCCTAAATATATTAGGAAATCTTCACTAGCTCAAATCTTCACTAGTTCAAATCTTCGCTAGCATATTTAAGGAGAATTGGTTTTATTCATTGGTTCTTCTGATAATCTCAGTGTTAATCTGAAATCCCCCATGTTCTTGACCCTGAGACTGAAATTCTCTTAGAATTCCTAGAAAGAAGAAAAAGATATATAATTATATATATGATATTTGTGTGTGTGTGTGTGTGTGTGTATATATATATATATATATATATATATATATATATATAGAGAGAGAGAGAGAGAGAGAGAGAGAGTTTTTGTTTTTTTAGCTACCATCACATGCTGGACACAGTACTAAGGGCTTCACACAAATGCCCTGTTTGATGCTATGGTTCTTGTTTTCTAGATGAGCACTTCCTCATTTGGACAGGTCAAGGCAGTTACCTCACCCACCTTCTGCAATGAATTTGGTTTGAAAACGCATGTCTCTTTCTTGGGGCCAGCACAATTCATCACAGGTTGAGAACAGAGTCTGAAGAAATCTTTCCTTGTAGGTGGGTTTCTGAAATTGAATAACCTCTGTGTGTGCTTAGTCGCTCAGTCATGTCCAACTCTGCAACCCCATGGACTGTAGCCTGCCAGACTTTTCTTTCCATGGGGAATTCTCCAGGCAAGAATACTGGAGTGGGTTGCCATTCCCTTCTCCAGGGGATCTTCCCAACCCAGGGATCAAACCCAGGTCTCCCGCATTGCAGGGGGATTCTTTACCATCTGAGCCACCAGGGAAGCACTATAGTTGTGTAAATGTAAATTTTGATTGATTTTTTTGGACCTCAGATCAGACCCTAGTGTTGTAGATTTTAAAAACAATAATCCCGAAGGTAACTTGGGTATTTTGGTTATGTTCATTTCTTCCCACCAAACAGTAATAATAGTAATAATAATGGGATAATGGAATGTTGGAGTGAAGGTGGGATAGAGAAGAGAATTCTGGTTGAGGCATATGATCAAGTGTGACTAAGGATGCTTTCACCCCAAAGCCAAAGAGGCTTGTGCTTAAGGAACTGAGTGAGAAATGCCAAACTCTTTCACATTACCTTTACCTTGTAAAACATGCTTAAATGCCTTTCACGTACTCTCAGATATTCAATATGTCAATAGAGTAGAAGTTAGTAATTTGAAAAAAAATGGAAAATTATTCTTAAAGATCAGTACATTCATGAGCTCCTTGGCTAAATGCTTCTACCAAGGGTGAATGAAAGTACATGCTCATTATTAGCTTTTTAAATCTAGGTTTTATTTTGTGATAGTGGCTTGTCACTTCCAAGAATTTTTAGTAAGGAATTCTTTTTCTTTTGTTTTATTGCATATGACCTGAACTTCCCAGGTGGCTCAGTGGGTAAAGAATGCGCCTGCACTGTTGATACAAAAGAGACACAGGTTCCATCCCTGGGTCAGGAAGACCCCCTGAAGGAGAGGGATGCTGAAGCAGAAACTCCAATACCTTGGCCACCTGATGCAAAGACCTGACTCATTGGAAAAGACCCTGATGCTGGGAAAGATTGAGGGCAGAAGGAGAAGGGCACCACAGAGAACGAGATGGTTGGATGGCATCACCAACTTGGACACGAGTTTGAGCAAGCTCCGGGAGTTGGTGAAGGACATGGAAGCCTGGCATGCTGCAGTCCATGTGGTTGCAGACATGGCTAAGTGACTGAACAACAACACCAACATACTCTCCAGCAAGAAATGACATGTTTAGGACAACTGGAGATATTTGTATATGGACTGGGCAGTATGTGATATTAGGGAAATACTGTTATATGTTTGGGATATGATAATAATATGGCTATGTAGGATAATGATCTTATTCTGGTGGTACAGACTGAATTGTATCTCCCAAAAATTCGTATTTTGAACAACGTGATGGTATTAGGAGATGCGGCCTTTGGGAGGTTATTATATTTAGATGAAGTCAAGAGGGTATGGCCTGCATGTTGTGATTAGCACTCTAATAAGAAGAGGAAAAGAGTGAGGACACATCTAGAAGATAGTTGTCAACAAACCAGGAAGGGAGTCATCGTCAGCAATCGACTCCAGCAGCACCTTGGACCTCCAGGAGGTAGCAGTGAGCTGTGGCTTGAAGCAAGATCTTAGTTCCCTGCCCAAGAATTGAACCTGAGTTCAGTTCAGTCACTCAGTTGTGTCCGACTCTGCAACCTCATGGACTACAGCACGCTAGGCTTTCCTGTCCATCACCAACTCCTGAAGCTTGCTCAAACTCATGTCCATCAAGTCGGTGATGGCATCCCACCTCTGTCATTCCCTTCTCCTGCCTTCAATCTTTCCCAGCATCAGGCTCTTTTCCAATGAGTCGGTTCTTTGCATCAGGTGAATCCCATCCATAAGTCAGTTCTTTGCATCAGAACCTTAGTAGCCTGGGTGAAAACCAGGAATCCTAGCCTCTAGCCCTCCAGGGGCTAGAGGCTAGAAGATAAGTTGTCCTCACTCTTGCCCTCATTGAAAACTGAATTTATCAAGGAGGCAAAACCTGTACAAACAGGTACAAAGTTTATTACTAGAGACACAGCACAATAAGTGGATAGCACCTAGAGAAACTATTTATTTAAGACAGAAGGGAGTGGAGACAGACACTCCGAGAAGAAAGTTTGTGGGAGTCCTCCCTAATGAGGAGGAGTACACCAGAGAGGTGATCCAAGTGACTTATACAGGGCAATTCTTCCTGATCTTTGTTTACCTTTGGTCAATTATCTCATTTCTTTTCCATATCTGACCTGTCCTAGGGTTCTCCCCAACATGCATGTGCATCTTTTTGCCAACATGGATTCCAGTAGAGAAGCCTTGGGGAGGTTGATGTCACCTATTATGGGGAGGCACCCTCCGCATCTCTGAAAACTCCCCCAAGGAGTTTTTCTGCATATATGTAGTCAGGGAGATCTCCTTGTCCTCAAGACTGAGAAATATGTGGTCTCTTTATCTTTTGTCCATGCAGGATTCAGCTCCTCCTTGCTCCTGCCATTCTTTGCCTTGAGTATCTGTCCACAAGGGACAGATTCCAGCTGCTCAGCCTGGGGTCTATCTATCTCCTGCCTCACCTTGATCTTGGACTTCTCAGGTTCTGGAAATAATAGAAATAATTGTCTGTTGTATAAACCACTCAGACTGTGGTATTTTTGTTATAGCAGTCCAAGCCAGCTAATACATCCAGTAAGATACATACTGAAGAACTTATGGATAAAGTGTCAGAGTGTAACCATTTAAATGGTTCTGTAATTGTGTACCCTATATCACCTTCTGGGAGAAGGCAGTGGCACCCCACTCCAGTACTCTTGCCTAGAGAATCCCATGGACGGAGGAGCCTGGTAGGCTGCAGTCCATGGGGTCGCGAAGAGTTGGACACGACTGAGTGACTTCACTTTCACTTTTCACTTTCATGCATTGGAGGAGGAAAGGGCAACCCACTCCAGTGTTCTTGCCTGGAGAATCCCATGGACCAGGGAGCCTGGTGGGCTGCCATCTCTGGGGTCGCACAGAGTCAGACACAACTGAAGTGACTTAGCATAGCATAGCATATCACCTTCTATCTGCCTGTCCTTCTATCTATGCAGCAACTATGGCAAAGTAATAAAAATTGTTAAATCCAGGTAATGGTTACTTGTTTTTTCATTGTCTTTCTACTTTTTTCTGTTTGAAATTTTTATAATCAAAGTCAATTTTTCTTTATATTCCTATATACTTTTTAATTCTTACTATGATTTTTCCTGGAATAGCATTCAGTTGCTAGACTAGTTTGAGGAAAATGTATATATTCACAGCATTGAATTTCTTTAATTAATGGTAAAGGTATAATTTTCAATTTATTTATGTCTTTTTATGCCCTTCAGTAAGTAAACCATCATAGGTTTACTAGGAGGCATTGCATGATTTTGCTGCAATTGTGAAAGGGCCTTTTTTACTTTTACATAATTTCTGCTTGGTCTTTGCTGATGGATAGGGAAGCTTACTGACTTTATGTATTGGTCTTGTGGGCTTCCCAGGTGGCACTAATGGTAAAGAACCCACCTACCAATGCAGAAGACATAAGAGATGAGGTTTTGATTCCTGGGTTGGGAAGATTCCGTGGAGGAGGGCATGACAACCCATTTCAGTATGCTTCCCTGGAGAATCCCATGGACAGAGGAGCCTGGCAAGCTACAGTCCATAGTGTCACAAACAGTTGGACACAACTGAAGTGACTTAGCACACAGCACATTGTTCTTTTATCCTATGATTGGTACTAAAAGGTATAGCCTATATTTATACTAAGAAATACAAATTTTTTCTCATTAAATATATACATCTCAAGCTTCTTTTGTTCACCAGGGAGACAGCATTTTAAATTATTTTCCAGACTAATTTTAGTTCCTTCTCCTGGCTTCTCACAAGGCCCAGAGGTCTACTGGTGCAAAAGAAATTACACCTATTACAATCTGACCAAAAAGGAAAACCAACTATATCTGGGAGACTCTTGTTTATACCAAGGCCAAACAACTCTATTTTAGCCCCATCTTTGGGCAATGCAGTCTCTCATCATCTCATTTTTGTAATTGTAAAGGAGGCTTTCTGAGGATTTATTAATCTTATGTTGAGAGTAAACTCTGGGGGTATGGTCGGTAAAATTGTGATTTCAGCTACAGAAATTTCCTGCTGTATTTATTTCAGATAGGCTTTTAAAAGGAGAAGGCAATGGCACCCCCACTCCAGTATTCTTGCCTGGAAAATCCCATGGACAGAGGAGCCTCGTAAGCTGCAGTCCATGGAGTTGCAAAGAATTGGACACGACTGAGCGACTTCACTTTCACTTTTCACTTTCATGCATTGGAGAAGGAAATGGCAACCCACTCCAGTGTTCTTGCCTGGAGAATCCCAGGGACAACGGAGCCTGGTGGGCTGCCCTCTATGGGGTCGCACAGAGTCGGACACAACAAGTGACTTAGCAGCAGCAGCAGGCTTTAAAAATAAAAAATCAAGGTGTAATTCAGTTCAGTCGCTCAGTTGTGTCCGACTCTTTGCGACCCAGTGAATCGCAGCACGCCAGGCCTCCCTGTCCATCACCAACTCCCGGAGTTCACCCAAAACCATGTCCATCGAGTCGGTGATGCCATCCAGCCATCTCATCCTCTGTCGTTCCCTTGTCCTCCTGCCCCAATCCTTCCCAGCATTAGGGTCTTTTCCAATGAGTCAACTCTTTGCATGAGGTGGCCAAAGTATTGGAGTTTCAGCTTCAATATCAACATACAATAAAAGCAAAGATTTTAGGTATTAGTTCAGTCAGTTTTAAAATTATATACACCTGTGTAACTGAGGCAAGAGGTAGTACCCCTGATCTCACCCTTGTCCAGTGTAGATACTCCAAGAGGAAAATAGCCAGGACAATTGAGGGAGGAGGCTGAGCCTTGCCCAGGTAGAAGATATAAGACCACATATTTCTCATTCTTGAAGTCAGGAGACCTCCTCGACCACACATGTGCAGAAAGGCTGTGCTATGCTTAGTCACTCAGTCGTGTCCGACTTTGTGACCCCATGGACTGCAGCTACCTGGAGGTCAAAGGAGAGTGATGTCAAGAGATGCTCTGCCCATATGCCTCTTAGGTAGAATTCGTCTTGGCTAAGAGATGTGTGTGCACACATGGGAGGATGCTGAGATATACCAAATATGGACTCTGAACCAGGCAAGTCAAAATGACTGGCCAAAGGAAACCCAGAAGAAACACCCCATAAAAGTAATTTAAGCTACCACGAGGGCGCCACTCTCTCTGAGCCCACCGGTGTGTCTATCCACTACATGTATCTCTTTTTCCTCCTAATAAATCCTTTACTTGTTTTACTACTTTCCATCTTTTGTGGGAATACTTTTTCTGGAAAACCAACAAGCCAGGGCCTTGTCATTGACCACTGTCTAGTGGCTAGGATTTGGTGCTCTCACTGCCGTGACCTGACCTCAATCTCTGACAAGGAACAAAAGCCGCCTTCAAGCCACTGCAGGCTGAGGTCACCTTAGGTCATAACAATCACCCAAAACAAGATACAGAATCATGGGCCCTTTAAAAATACCATTCATGCAAAGACGAGCATTGTACCTGGTGTCAGGCCTTTATCTTGACCATCCCCTTGCCATTCCAATTCATCCCCCACTCTTCCATTGTCCCTGCTTGCTGCTCTCCATCGTCTCTGACACTCTTGGTGCCATGCCTCAGTTTCTGAAACTTTCCTCCTGTTCTCTCACCCTGACTGAGCTGGATGGTCTCTGCTTCCTGGAGTTTTGGTACTTTTCCTCACTGTAGGACTTGGCTGTTCTCTGCTGGACTCTGCAAAATTTGCTGCAGAGCCAAGTTGTCCCTGCCTTTGGCCCCAGCTGCTGGGCCAAGCCCACCAGGCTTCCTCCCACTGAGGCTTGGTGGTGGTAGGACAGAGCTTGTGTGGTTAGTAATCAGGAGAGATAATCAGGTAATCTGAAGTAGCTAATAGCTTCCTTCACCTTACAACAAATATTTTTCTTTCCAATTGTTGCAGGATAAGAAAGGCATCCTTGTCTGACTCTGCCCTTATCCACACAGTTAGAAGTAAATTAAAGGCATCAATTTCAAGTCACTTCTTTAGTTGTAGGAGGATAAAAGCAAATTATTCTTTATCTCATGTTGTGGCTAAGAGGAAATTCCCTACAAAGATTTTTTCAGTTTTCAAAGAAAACTAGCTACCAATTCCAATACACTGGATTTTCTGTCTTTTTGTTACAAATTTTCCCATCTATGAGGAAATCCTAGCTCAATCTTGGTTCTCCACTTGCACCTACTATTTCCTAGAGGAGTAGGAAAGGCAGGAAAGAGTAAATTGCACAGATCTAGAGTTTTAAATTTTTACATGGTGGAAGGTTTTCACTACTCATGATTTTTTTCTTCCTCAGTGATACCAGAGCACAAATAAATGGGCAGATTAAGTTGGATTCTCCATTAATTTCCTTTCCATTTAAAGATATTCAAGTGAGTAGTGAATCATTTTATCCAAAGGTAGGGGCTATGCCAAAGACAAAAACAGAAGCCTGAAATGATCCATATCCAAATAAAGGCAGTTTCTAGAAATTGTTTGCTAAGGTGTATTTTCATTTAACAATATTTATTGAAAGAAAAGCAATTATGTTTTCACATTTAATATATTAATTCTTTCAGTTTATGTATTACTAAAAATTATATTTAAACTAATGCTTCTGACTGAAATATAACTGCAAAAATAACACTAAAATGTATTTATAGATTCCAAGTGATGAGTTTGGGGATCAGACATGTCCTGGACTATGTTGCACCCTGTTCCCCTGCTGCTGCTAAGTCACTTCAGTCGTGTCCGACTCTGTGCAACCCCATAGACGGCAGCCCACCAAACTCCTCCATCCATGGGATTTTCCAGGCAAAAGTATTGGAGTGGGGTGCCATTGCCTTCTCCTAGTAAACTTTTAAAATGGCAAATCTAATCATAATTTACTATCAGTAAAAATATTCTAACAGCTCGTAGCCCAATGTAGGGAAAGCCTTCCTGAGTTTATTTTCTGAACTGTTCTGTACATTTCCATGATAGTCATCTTTAATTTTTGTCTTTTTTCTTCAAGCTTTATTTAGATATAATTGACATATAGCACAGTATAAGTTTAAGGTGTACAATATAAGGATTTGGGTTTTTAAAAATTTTTTGTTTGTTTCGAAAGTTTTAAACCTATGGAAAAGTTAGTTTAGGGACAATGATATCTGAACTATCTGAGAATAAGTTACAGACATCATGATTGTATCTCCCAAGAACAGGGACATTTTCTTACACAAACATATTATCAAATATTATCAAAAATTTAGTCCTTCGTCAAACTTCAGCAATTGTCCTAATACTGTCTTTTATAGCATTTTCCCCCCCGACCCAGGAAAAAATCCTTTTCCTAAAGATTAACTTCATGATGCACATTTTTGCAGGAGTTCTCTGATGTGATGGTACATCCTTGATATATCAGATTAGGAAATCCAGAATGTTCATTTCCCCCATTCCGTGAATGCTCAGTTGTTCAGTCATCTCCAGCTCTTTGTCACTCCATGGCCTGTAGCCTGCCAGGGTCCTCTGTCCATGGGATTTCCCAGCAAGAATACTGGAGTGGGTTGCCACTTCCCTCTCCAGGGGATCTTACCCAAGGATCAAACCTGCGTCTCCTGTATCTTCTGCATTGGCAGGTGGATTCTTAGTCACTGCGCCACCAGGGAAGGCCTCCCCCATTCCAGGTAATCCATGAAAACGTTCATTCATTAAGCAGTTGTCTGTCAGATTTTCCACTGTAAAGATGTCATTTTTCTGTTTGTATCTAATAAATGATTTGTGAAGAGATACTTTATAAACTTCCACCCAGTGATTCAGTACAGAGTGAAGACTCCAAATGAGTTGCTACTATACTGTACTATACTATACAGTGCAGACTGGTGATTTTCTAATTGTCTTCTACATTCATAAATTGACATTCTAGACCTTTCTCCAAATTACAGAAATTTCTCCAAATTCTAGATGTTTCTCCAAAGAAGACATACAGATGGCCAATCAGCACATGAAAAGATACTCATCATTGCTAATTATTAGAGAAATGCAAATCAAAGCTGCAGTGAGGTACCATCTCACACCAGTCAGAATGGCCATCATTAAAAAATCTACAAATAATTTGGGATTTCCCTAGTGGTCCAGTGGTTAAGACTCCCTGCTCCCACTGCAGGAAAGATGGGTTTCATCCCTGACCAGGGAACCAAGACCCCACATGCCACATAGTGTGGCCAAAAGAATTTTTTTTTAATCTCTACAAATAATACATGTTGGACAGGGTGTGGAGAAAAGGGAACCCTCCTACACTTTTGGTGGGAATGTAAATTAGTGCAGCCATTTTATGGAACTCAGTGTGGAGGTTCCTCAAAAAACTACAACTTGAATTGTCATGTGATCGAGCAATCCTATGGGCATATACCCAGGCAAAATTATAATTTGAAAAGATTCACGTACCCTAGTGTTTCTTTTGTTTGTTTGGGGTTTTTCTGGCCATACGATGTGGCATACAGGATCCTATTTCCCCAACCAGGGATCAGACTTGTGCCCCTTGCAGTAGAGTTGCTGTCTTAACCACTGGACCACCAGGGAAGTCCCACACCCCAATGTTTATTGCAGCATTACTTACAATAGCCAAGATATGGAAACAACCAAAATGTCCATCAACAGATGAATGGATAAAGAAGATATGGTATACACATACAATGGAATGCTACTCAGCCACAAAAAAGAATGAAATAATGTCATTTGTAGCGACATGGATGGACCTAGAGATTATCATACTAAGTGACAGAAAGACAGAATGTATTAGTATTAGTATGTCTTATCATACTAAGACAGAAAGAAAAAGAAAAACACTGTATGATATCACTTACATGTGGAATCTAAAATATAACACAAATGAACATATCTATGAAACAGAAAGACAGATACAGAGAACAGACTTGTGGTTTCCAAGTGGGGGTGGGGAGGAGGGAAGGATGGGAGCTGGGATTAGCAGATGCAAACTAGTATATATAGAATGTTAAATGACAACAAATATAGCACAGGGAACTATATTCAGTATCCTGTAATAAAGCAGAATGGAAAAGAATATGAAAAAGAATATATATATATACACATATATATATGTGTATAACTAAGCACTTATAACTGAGTACAGCAGAAATTAACACATTGTAAATCAACTATACTTCAATAAATTTTAAAAAATCAGCATTTTATAGAAAAACAAAGTTTTCTTTTCTCTCCCTTTTATGGATGTATGAACATATGTATGTATGCATGTAGGTGGATAGCTGGATGGATCGTGGACTATTACTTGTTTTCAACAATGGGCTAACCCAGGAATTAAACCAGGGTCTTCTGCATTGCGCTTCTCTTGTGGCAAAAAGTTGGCTTAAAACTCAATATTCAGAAAACTAAGATCATGGCATTTGGTCCCATCACTTCATGACAAATAGATGGGGAAACAATTGAAACAGTGACAGACTTTATTTTTTGGGGCTCCAAAATCACTGCAGATGGTGACTGCAGCCATGAAATTAAAAGACACTTGCTCCTTGGAAGAAAAGTTATGACCAACCTAGACAGCATATTAAAAAGCAGAGACATTACTTTGTCAACAAAGGTCCATCTAGTCAAGGCTATGGTTTTTCCAATAGTTATGTATGGATGTGAGAGTTGGACTATAAAGAAAGCTGAGTGCCGAAGAATTGATGCTTTTGAACTGTGGTGTTGGAGAAGATGTTTGAGAGTCCCTTGGACTGCAAGGAGATCCAACCAGTCCATCCTAAAGGAAATCAGTCCTGAATATTCATTGGAAGGACTGATGCTGAAGCTGAAACTCCAATACTTTGGCCACCTGATGTGAAGAGCTGACTCATTTGAAAAGACCCTGATGCTGGGAAAGATTGAAGGCAGGAGAAGAAGGGGCTGACAGAGGATGAGATCATTGGATGGCATCACCAACTTGATGGACACGAGTTTGACCAAGCTCGAGGAGCTGGTGATGTACAGGGAAGCCTGGTGTGCTGCAGTCCATAGGGTCGCAAAGAGTCAGACATGACTGAGCGACTGAACTAAACTGTGTAACAATACATAGTTTCAAAGTTTTTTCCTTTGATGAGAACTTTCAAGATTCATATTTGAAAAACTATATTCAAATATGCAATGTTGTTGTTATTCAGTCACCCGGTCATGTCCAACTCTTTTCGACCCCATGGGCTGCGGCACCCCAAGCTTCCCTGTCCCTCACCAACTCCTGAAGTTTTTCCAAGTTCATGTCCATTGCATTGGTGATGCCATCCAATCATCTTATCCTCTGATACCTTCTTCTCCTTCTGCCTTCAATCTTTCCCAGCATCAGGGACTTCTCCAGCGAGTGGGCTATTCACATCAGGTGACCAAAATACTGGAGCTTCAGCTTCAGAATCAGTCTTTCCAACGAGCATCTAGGGATGATTTCCTTTAAGACTGACTGGTTTGATCTCCTTACTGTCCAAGGGACTCTCAGGAGTCTTCTCCAGCACCACAGTTTGAGGGCATCAATTCTGTGGGTGCTCTGCCTTCTTTACGGTCCAACTCTCACAACCGTACATGTCCACTGGGAAGACCATACCCTTGGCTATATGGACCTTTGTCGGCAGTGATATCTTTGCTTCTCAACACACTGCCATAGGTTTGTCATAGCTTTCCTACCAAGAAGCAATTGTCTTCTGATTTCATGGCTACAGTCACCATCCATAGTGATTGTAGAGCCCAAGAAGAAGAAATCTGTCACTGCTTCCATCTTTTCACTTTCTATTTGCCATGAAGTAATGGGGCCATATACCATGATCTTAGTTTTTTTTCATATTTAGTTTCAAGCCGGCTCTTTCACTCTCCTCCTTCACTCTCATCAAGAGGCTCTTTAGTTCCTCTTTGCTTTCTGCCATTGCAGTGATATCATCCGCATATCTGAGGTTATTGATGTTTCTCCTGCCTATCTTAATTCCAGCCTGGGCTTTCTCATGATGTGCTTAGCATATAAGTTAAATAACCAGGTGACAACAGACAACCCTGTCATACTCCTTTCTCAATCCTGAACCAATCAGTCATTCCATATAGAGTTCTAACTGTTGTTTCTTGACCCACATACAGGTTTCTCAGGAGATAGGTAAGATGGTCTGGTATTCCTATCTTTTTAAGAGCTTTGACTGTGGAAGGCTTTAGTATAGTTGATGAAACAGAGGTAGATGTTTTTCTGGAATTCCCTTGCTTTTTCTATGATCCAGCAAATGTTGGCAATTTGATCTCTGGTTCCTCTGCCTTTTCTAAACCCAGCTTGGACATCTGGAAGCTCTTGGTTTGCGTCATGCTGAAGCCTAGCATGCAAGATTTTAAGCATGCCCTTACTAGCATGGAAAATGAGTGCAATTGTCCGATGGTTTTTGAACACTCTTTAGTATTGCCCTTCTTTGCAACTGGGATGAGGATTGACTTTTTCCAGTCCTGTAGCCACTGCTGGATCTTCCAGATTTGCTGACATATTGAGTGCAACACTTTAATAGCATCATCTTTTAGGGTTTTGAATAGCTCTGCTGGAATTCCATTACATCCGCTAGCTTTATTGGCAGCAGGGTTTCCTAAGGTCTAGACTTCATGCTCCAGAATGTCTGGATCTCGATGACTGATCACACCATTGTGGTTATCTGGTTCATTAGGATCTTTTTTGTATAGTTCTTCTGTGTATTCGTTCCACCTCTTCTTGATTTCTTCTGCTTCTACTAGATCTCTACTGTTTCTGTCCTTTATTGTGCCCATTTTGGGGCAAAATGTTCCCTTGATATTTTCAATTTTCCTGAAGAGATCTCTAGTCTTTCCCCTTCTGTTTTTTTCCTCTGTTTTTATGCATTGTTCATTGGAGAGGGCCTTCTTCTTGTCTCTCCTTGCTAGTCTTTGGAACTCTGTGTTTAATTGGGTGTACCTTTCCCTTTCTCCTTTGCTTTTCACTTCTCTTCTTTCTTCAGCTATTTTTAAAGCCTCTTCAGATAAGCACTTTGCCTCCTTCCTTTTCTTTTTCTTTGGGATGGTTTTGTTCGCTGCCTCCTGTACAATATTATGGACCTCCATCCATAGTTCTTCAGGCACACTGTTTACTATATCAATTGCTTAAATCTATTCCTCACCTCCACTGCATATTCATAGGAGATTTGATTTAAATCATACCTGGCTGACCTAGTGGTTTCCCCCACTTTCTTTAGTTTAAGTCTGAATTTTGCCATGAGAAGCTGATGATCTGAGCCACACTTGGCTCCAGGTCTTGTTTTTGCTGACTGTATACAGCTTCTCCATCTTTGGCTACAAAGAATGTAATCAATTTGATTTTGGTATTGACAATTTGGTGATGTCCATGTGTAAAGTTGTCTCTTGTGTTGATGAAAAGGGTGTCTGCTATGACCAGTGCATTCTCTTGGCAGAATTCTGTTAGCCTTTTCCCTGCTTCATTTTGTTCTCCAAGGCCAAACTTGCTTGTTATTCCAGGTATCTCTTGACTTCTTACTTTTGCATTCCCATCCCCTATATGAAGACAATATATTGTTTTTGGTATTAGTTCTAGGAGGTCTTCATAAAACTGATCAGCTTCAGCTTCTTCAGCATTGGTGGTAGGCGCAACTGTGATGTTGAATGGTCTGCCTTTGAAATGAACCGAGATCATTCCGTCGTTTTTGAGATTGCAACGAAGTATTGCATTTCAGACTCTTGTATGGGATTCTTGCCCACAGTAGTAGATATGATGGTCATCTGGATTAAATCTGCCTATTCCTGTCCATTTTAGTTCACTGTTTCCTAAGACATTACTTTGCCAACAAAGGTCCATCTAGTCAAGGCTATGGTTTTTCCAGTGATCATGTATGGATGTGAGAGTTGGACTGTGAAGAAGGCTGAACGCTGAAGAATTGATGCTTTTGAACTGTGGTGTTGGAGAAGACTCTTGAGAGTCCCTTGGACTGCAAGGAGATCCAACCAGTCCATTCTGAAGGAGATCAGCCCTGGGATTTCTTTGGAAGGAATGATGCTAAAGCTGAAACTCCAGTACTTTGTCCACCTCATGCGAAGAGTTGACTCATTGGAAAAGACTCTGATGCTGGGAGGCATTGGGGGCAGGAGGAGAAGGGGATGACAGAGGATGAGATGACTGGATGGCATCACTGACTTGATGGACGTGAGTCTGAGTGAACTCCGGGAGTTGTTGATGCACAGGGAAGCCTGGGGTGCTGCAATTCATGGGGTTGCAAAGAGTCAGATACGACTGAGCGACTGAACTGAACTGAAGATGTCAATGTTTATTCTTACCACCTCCAATTTACTCTTGCTTGACCATGTCCAATATGCAATACAGTTACTATTAACTGTAGTCACCACTTTGCACATTACACCCCCATGATTTTTTATTTGTAACTGGGAATTTGTACTTTTTGAATTCATTCATTTTTCTGGATTTTATGGTAGTTCTATTTTTAATTTTTTGAGGAATCAGTATAGTGTTGTTCACAGTGGTTGTACCAATTTACCTTCCCTCTACCAGTGCACAAGGATTCTCTTTTTTCCACATCCTCACCAACATTTGTTCTTTCTTGTCTTTTTATTATTAGCTATTCTAACAGGTGTGAGGTGATATTTCACTGTAGTTTTGGTTTGCTTTTCCCTGATGATTAATGATGTTGACCATCTTTTCATGTACTTATCTGTATGTTTTCTTGGAAAAATACCTCTGATACATTTTTTGTTTTGTTCTGGTTTTCATGTTTGTCATTTTTTGTTGTTGTTTGTTTGGGTTTCTTGGCCGATGCATGCAGCTTGCAGGATCCTACTTCCCCCACCAGGGATTGAACCTGTGCCCTCAGCAGTGAAAGTGCAGAGTTCTAACCACTGGACCAGCAGGGAATTCCCTCCAATTTTTTTTTTTTTTTTTTTGCTGCCCCAGTGTTAGTTGCAGCATGCAGGATCTTCACTGTCGGGTGCAGGATCTTCATCATAGCATGTGGGATTTTTAGTTGCAACATGCAGGATCTAGTTCTCCCATCATGGATCAAACTTGGGCCCTTCTGCCCTGGGAGCATGGAGTCTTAACCACTGGGCCACCAGGGAAGTCTCTACTGCATTTTTTAAAGTATTTTTTTATTAGTCCCCTTTCCTCTTGTTTGGCAAACAATTAATTCACAGGAGGCCCTTATCCTTGCCAATATAGAAATAAGTAACACAGTACATCAAAATTGAGCTTCAGTTTTATAAAATGGAGAGGAAAGCACACAGGTTTAGGCAGCAAGAAAGATGAATGTTATAAAAGAGGTAGGCACGTTGCTTGGAAATATAAGCTATTTTTTGTTTACATCAAATCAGTAAATACATTCACATATGGCATTTTAAGTCCTTGGGAGTCAAAGTCTGGAAATGTCAGTGATTACAGGCTGCTCTCGGAGTGAAGTTAAATAACAGAGCTGGAATTATTTCTAAAGAAATCTTTAAAATATTCTGAGTGCAACCTATTTTTAAAAATGGCATTATAAGAAGAGTGGCATAATATTTGAAATAATTTTCTAGAAACAAGCTTTACTTCCAAAAGAGCTTTGATCAAACACTTCATGATGAATAAGACTAATTACACTTATACGGTCCTTGTGAGCTGTTTTTAAAAATTCATGTGCAAACCTTCTTCAAGCACTTTAATCTCCTGCATTCCACTGCAAAACCCTCTTCAAAATGCTAAATGGTTTACTGCCCCTGCACAGTAACTATTTATTTTAGTACTCCTCTGGCTTCCCTTGTAGCTCAGATGGTAAAGAATATGCTTGCAATGCCAAAGACCAGGGTTTGATCCCTGGGTCAGGAGGACTCCTGGAGAAGAGAATGGCAACCCACTCCAATATTCTTGCCTGGGAAACCCCATAGACACAGGAGCCTGGTGGGCTACAGTCCACAGGGTCACAAAGAGTTGGACACGACTACCTCAAATTATCCTATTTTTTTGGGTTACCTTGATATTCTCCCTGCTCTACCTAGATATATTCTGAATGCTTAAAGGCAGAAATTCTGCTTTATCTGTCCCTTAAGTCTCTCATAATACCTAACACATAATAAGAACTCAAAAACATCTTTTCCTTGATTATCAGTCTACATCACTGACAAGGCAGAAATGCAGCATAGATCCCAAATAAGAAAGACACCTCTGTGTTATAAGTAAGAACTGAAAGTAGAGCTATATGTTCTAAAGGTGTACAAATTATTTTTCTACTTTCCATGTATAAATATAAAATTGATGACTGACATCTCTTTCAATGCATAAAGTGTAAAGGCAGTTATTGGGTAATAATGTAAGGCACAAAGCAATGAATACATCTACATAATAGGCTATGGTGTATATATATATATATGAATATGTATATTCATATATATATATATATAAGGCTGGGCTTCCCTGGTGGCTCAGATGGTAAAGAATCTGCCTGCAATGCAGGAGACCCCTGAGCGCCAAAGAATTGATGCTTTTGAATTGTGGTCCTGGGGAAGACTCTTGAGAGTCCCTTGGCCTGCAAGGAGATCATACCAGTCAATCCTAAAGGAAATCAATCCTTAATATTCATTGGAAGGACTGATGCTGAAGCTGAAACTCCAATACTTTAGCCACCTAAAGTTGGCAAAGAGCCAACTCATTGGAAAAGCCCCTGGTGCTGGGAAAGATTGAGGACAGGAGGAAAAGGGGGCAACAGAGGATGAGACGGTTGGATGGCGTCACTGACTCAAGAGACATGAGTTTGAGCAAACTCTGGGAGATTGTGAAGGACAGGGAAGCCTGGTGTGTTGCAGTCCATGAGGGCTGAAAAGAGTCGGACCCGACTTTTCAGCTGAACAACAACAATGATATATATATGTATCTGTGTGTACACCTATACATTTAATTTTCAAAAGTACTACACACCATTTAAGAATACAAAAGGTATTAAGAATGACATGACAGATACCCATGTACCTACTACACCACTTAAGAATGAAATGTTTCCAACTCAGCCATAGCCCCTCATAGCCACTCTAATCACCTCCACCTTCATCTCCTAAAATATTTTCATTATTCTTACTATTTATCATTGTTTTACATTTCTTTAAAACTGGAATACATTTGGCATTCTTAGGTAATATATACTATTTAAAACCTGTGTGTGTGTGTGTTAGTTGCTCAGTTGTGTCTGACACTTAGAGACCCCATGGACGGTAGCCCACCAGGCTCCTGTGTCCATGGAATTCTCCAGGCAAGAATACTGGAGTGGGTAGCCATTCCCTTCTCCAGGGTGTCTTTCTGACCCAGGGACTGAACCTGGGTCTTCTGCATTGCAGGTGGATTCTTTACCATCTGAGCCACCAGGGAAGCCCTATACAATTCATCTGTTTTCCTGGTGATGGACATTAGGATGTCCCCAGCTTGTGAAAGTGAAGTCACTCAGTTGTGTCAGACTCTTTGTGACTCCATGGACTGTAGCCTACCAGGCTACTCTATCTATGGGATTTTCCAGGCAAGAGTACTGGAGTGGGTTGCCATTTCCTTTCCCAGGGGATCTTACCAACCTAGGGATTGAACCTGGGTCTCCTGAATTGCAGGCAGATTCTTTACTGACTGAGCCACCAAGGAAGCTCCAGCTTATAGCTATGAACAAAGAATGTTGCTGTAGACATTCTTGTGCATTTCATCTAGTTTATATAAGACTGACTCTAGAGCTGTTTATATATATACATATATTTTATGACTAGGTATTGCCAAATTGTCCTACAAATTGTTTCTCCAATGTATGCTTTTACTGTCAGTGTATGAGAGTACTCATGAACCTATATTCCCAACACCTGTATTGTCATACTTTTTATTTTTTACCAAATTCCAGAGTATAAAACAGTATATCATTGTATTTTTAATCTGCAAGTCTTTAGTTACTAGTGAGGTTCAACATACTTTCACATGTTTATTAGCCTTTTATGAGATTTTTTTCTCCTATGAATTTGTGGTTACATAGTAAAGAACCTGGTCTTTCCCCGAAAGAGGTCTGGCCTTTGCTCCCAGTTTCTTAGAGATAATCTCTAAGCCCTTGGAATGTCTGACAGGAGTGTTTTTGTTTGTCAGGGCTTAGGTCATACCAGATAGACTAATGATATGATTAACAATTGTCCAATTACTATGGAAAACAAAAAATTGAGACTAGATCTACCATGCAATCCAGAAATTCCATTTCTGGGTATATACTCAAAGAAACTGAAATCAGGATTTTGAAGACATATATGCAGCATTATTCACAATAGCCAAGATAAGAAAGCAACTTAAGTGCCCCAAAACAGATGAATAGATAAAAAAATGTGAAATACACACACAGGCATATACACACAATGGAATATTACTGAGCTACAAGAAGGGGGCTTGTCCTGCCATCTGTGACAACGTTAATGAACCTTAAGTATATTGTGTTAAGTGAGATAAGTCAGACAGACAAGAAAAAGTACTGTATGATATCACTTATAGGTGGAATCTAAAATAGACTGACTGAGGGGGAAACTGGGTCTTGTTCTGTGGGGCAGAAGAGTCTGAAATGCAGTACTTGGATGCATCTCAAAAATGACAGAATGATCTCTGTTTGTTTCCAGGCAAACCTTCAATATCACAGTAATCCGTCTATGCCCCAAACAGTAATGCTGAAGAAGCTGAAGTTGAATGGTTCTATGAAGACCCACAAGACCTTCTAGAACTAACACCCCCAAAAGTTGTCCTTTTCATCATCAGATCAGATCAGTCACTCAGTCGTGTCCGACTCTTTGCAACCCCATGAATCGCAGCACGCCAGGCCTCCCTGTCCATCACCAACTCCCGGAGTTCACTCAGACTCACGTCCATCAAGTCAGTGATGCCATCCAGCCATCTCATCCTCTGTCGTCCCCTTCTTCTCCTGCCCCCAATGCCTCCCAGCATCAGAGTCTTTTCCAATGAGTCAACTCTTCACATGAGGTGGCCAAAGTACTGGAGTTTCAGCTTTAGCGTCATTCCTTCCAAAGAAATCCCAGGGCTGATCTCCTTCAGAATGGACTGGTTGGATCTCCTTGCAGTCCAAGGGACTCTCAAGAGTCTTCTCCAACACCACAGTTCAAAAGCATCAATTCTTTGGCGCTCAGCCTTCTTCACAATCCAACTCTCACATCCATACATGACCACTGGAAAAACCATAGCCTTGACTAGACGAACCTTTGTTGGCAAAGTAATGTCTCTGCTTTTGAATATGCTATCTAGGTTGGTCATAACTTTCCTTCCAAGGAGTAAGTGTCTTTCAATTTCATGGCTGCAGTCACTATCTGTAGTGATTTTGGAGCCCAGAAAAATAAAGTCTGACACTGTTTCCACTGTTTCCCCATCTATTTCCCATGAAGTGGTGGAACCGGATGCCATGATCTTAGTTTTCTGAATGTTGAGCTTTAAGCCAACTTTTTCACTCTCCTCTTTCACTTTCATCAAGAGGTTTTTGAGTTCCTCTTCACTTTCTGCCATAAGGGTGGTGTCATCTGCATATCTGAGGTTATTGATATTTCTCCCGGCAATCTTCATTCCAGCTTGTGTTTCTTCCAGTCCAGTGTTTCTCATGATGTACTCTGCATATAAGTTAAATAAGCAGGGTGACAATATACAGCCTTGACGAACTCCTTTTCCTATTTGGAACCCGTCTGTTGTTCCATGTCCAGTTCTAACTGTTGCTTCCTGACCTGCATACAAATTTCTCAAGAGGCAGATCAGGTGGTCTTGTATTCCCATCTCTTTCAGAATTTTCCACAGTTTATTGTGATCTACATAGTCAAAGGCTTTGGCATAGTCAATAAATCAGAAATAGATGTTTTTCTGGAACTGTCTTGCTTTTTAATCATACGGGACTGGCATGCAAAAGTAGGAAGTCAAGAAACACCTGGAGTAACAGGCAAATTTGGCCTTGGAGTACAGAATGAAGCAGGGCAAAGTCTAATAGAGTTTTGCCAAGAGAATGCACTGGTCATAGCAAACACCCTCTTCCAGCAACACAAGAGAAGACTCTACACATGGACATCAACAGATGGTCAATACTGAAATCAGATTGATTATATTCTTTGCAGCCAAAGATGGAAAAGCTCTATACAGTCAGCAAAAACAAGACCAGGAGCTGACTGTGGCTCAGATCATGAACTCCTTATTGCCAAATTCAGACTGAAATTGAAGAAAGTAGGGAAAACCACTAGACCATTCAGGTATGACCTAAATCAAATCCCTTATGATTATCCAGTGGAAGTGAGAAATAGATTGAAGGGACTAGATCTGATAGACAGAGTGCCTGATGAACTATGGACAGAAGTTTGTGACATTGTACAGGAGACAGGAATCAAGACCATCCCCAGGAAAAAGAAATGCAACAAAGCAAAATGGCTGTCTGAGGAGGCCTTACAAATAGCTGTGAAAAGAAGAGAAGCAAAAAGCAAAGGAGAAGAGGAAAGATGTACCCATTTGAATGCAGAGTGCCAAAGAATAACAAGGAGAGATAAGAAAGCCTTCCTAAGTGATCAGTGCAAAGAAATAGAGGAAAACAATAGAATGGTAAAGACTAGAGATCTCTTCAAGAAAATTAGAGATACTAAGGGAATGTTTCATGCAAAGATGGGTTCAATAAAGGACAGAAATGGTATGGACCTAACAGAAGCAGAGGATATTAAGAAGAGGTGGCAAGAATACACAGAAGAACTGTACTAAAAAGATCTTCATGACCCAGATAACCACGATGGTGTGATCACTCACCTAGACCCAGACATCCTGGAATGTAAAGTCAAGTGGGCCTTAGAAGGCATCACAACAAACAAAGCTACTGGAGGTAACGGAATTCCACTTGAGCTATTTCAAATCCTAAAAGCACCGTGAAAGTGCTGCACTCAATATGCCAGCAAATTTGGAAAACTCAGCAGTGGCCACAGGACTGGAAAAGGTGAGTTTTCATTCCAATCCCAAAGAAAGGCAATGCTCAAGAATGCTCAAACAACTGCACAATTGCACTAATCTCACACGCTAGCAAAGTAATGCTCAAATTCTCCAAGCCAGGCTTCAACAGTACGTGAACCATAAAATTCCAGATGTTCAAGCTGATTTTAGAAAAGACAGAGGAACCAGAGATCAAATTGCCAACATCTGCTGGATCATCAAAAAAGCAAGAGAGTTCCAGAAAAACATCTATTTCTGCTTTATTGACTATGTCAAAGCCTTTGACTGTGGATCACAATAAACTGGAAAATTTTGAAGGAGATGGGAATACCAGACCACCTGACCTGCCTCCTGAGAAATCTGTATACAGGTCTGGAAACAACAGTTAGAACTGGACATGGAACAACAGACTGGTTCCAAATTGGGAAAGGAGTATGTCAAGGTTGTATATTGTCACCCTGCTTATTTAACTTATATGCAGAGTACATCATGAGAAACACTGGACTGGATGAAGCACAAGCTGGAGTCAAGATTTCCAGGGGAAATATCAATAATCTCAGATATGCAGATGACACCACCCTTGTGGCAGAAAGTGAAGAAGAACTAAAAAGCCTCTTGATGAAAGTGGAAGAGGAGAGTGAAAAAGTTGGCTTAAAGCTCAACATTCAGAAAACTAAGATCATGGCATCTGGTCCTATCACTTCATGGCAAATAGATGGAGAAACAGTGGAAACAGTGCGAGACTTTACTTTTTTGGGCTCCAAAGTCACTGCAGATGGTGACTGCAGCCATGAAATTAAAAGACATTTACTCCTTGGGAGAAAAATTATGACCAACCTAGATAGCATATTCAAAAGCAGAGACATTACTTTGCCAACAAAGTTCCATCTAGTCAAGGCTATGGTTTTTCCAGTAGTCATGTATGGATGTGAGGGTTGGAATAAAAAGAAAGCTGAGCACTGAAGAATTCATGCTTTTGAACTGTGGTGTTGGAGAAGACTCTTAAGAGTCCTTTGGACTGCAAGGAGATCCAACCAGTCCATCCTAAAGGAGATCAGTCCTGAATATTCATCGGAAGGACTGATGTTGAGGCTGAAACTCCAGTGCTTTAGCCACCTGATGGAAGACCTGACTCACTGGAAAAGACTCTGATGCTGGGAAAAATTGAAGGTGGGAGGAGAAAGGGAGGACAGAGGATGAGATGTTAGGATGGCATTACCAACTCAATGCACATGAGTTTGAGTAAACTCTGGGAGTTGATGATGGACAGGGAGGCCTGGTGTGCAGCAGTCCATGAGGTCGCGAAGAGTCGGACACGACTGAGCCACTGAACTGAAAATAGTCAAACTCATTAAAAAATAAACATACAGCAAAATGGTAGTTACCAGGGCATGAGAGGTGAGGGGATAAGATTAATGTTTAAATGTACAAACTGCCAGCAAGTAGTAAAGAAGCCATAGTAAATAATTCATATACTATAATACCTAGTATATGAATATAAATAACAGTGTTGCAGTGACTCAACTGGTAAAGAATCCACCTGCAATGCAGGAGACTCCAGTTCGATTTCAGGTTGGGCAGATCCCCTGGAGAAGGGACAGGCTACCCACTCCAGTATTCATGGGCTTCCCTGGTGACTCAGACAGTAAGGAATCTGCCTGGGTTTGATTCCTGTGTTGGGAAGATCCCCTGGAGGAGGGCATGGCAACCTACTCCAGTATTCTTGTCTGGAGAATGCCCATGGACAGGGGAGTCTGCTGGACTACAACCCCCCTGACCAGGGATTAAATCCAGGCCCTCTGTATTGGGAATGTGGAGTCTTAGCCACTGGACCACAAGGGAAGTCCCTTAATGTATTCTTGATATTCTTAATGCATTCTTGATATAAGAGTCAGACACAACTGAGCAACAAAGCACACACATGTTGTACTATAATAATGGAATGTGATAGATTTCATTACAACTGCAATCATATTATATATATGTATAAAAGTAACACATTGCACAGCTTTAAACAGTGTTATAAGGAATATTTGTTCAATTTTAAAAATACAATTTATGGTAGAAGTTTTTAGTCATGTGGTATCAGCTTAACTTCTGGAGACCGAGGTCAGCTTTCTGGGGTGTTAACCATGAAGCTCCAGTAAACACTCTGGATACTGGCTTGGATGAGCTTCCCTGATTGGCAGTACCCTATGCCTTTGATCACCATCGATGTCTGGAAAGAAACAGTGCCAATGGGGAGAGGGCAACTAGAAGCTCTACATTTGGTACTTTCCTGGACTTGGCCCTATGTGCTTTTTTCCCTTGGCTCATTTAAATCTTTTAAAGATGTTTAAGGTCTAATGATTTTAGTCCTTTCCCTGTGATAAACTGTAATTGTGAGTATAACAACTTTCAGTGAATTCTGTGAGTCCTTTTTATCTTTAATTGTGAGTATAATTGCTTTGCTGCTAAGTCGCTTCAGTCGTGTCTGAGTCTGTGCAACCCCATAGACTGCAGCCCACCAGGCTCCCCTGTCCATGGGATTCTCCAGGCAAGAACACTGGAGTGGGTTGCCATTTCCTTCTCCAATGCATGAAAGTGAAGAGTGAAAGTGAAGTCGCTCAGTCGTGTCCGACTCTTCGCGACCCCATAGACTGCAGCCTACCAGGCTCCTCCGTCCCTGGGATTTGCCAGGCAAGAGTACTGGAGTGGGGTGCCATTGCCTTCTCTGATAATTGCTTTATAATGTGTTAACTTCTGCTGTACAACACATGAATCAGCTATATGTATACATATATCCCCTCTTTCTTGAGCCTCTCTCCCACTCCCACCCCCAACCCCACAGTGAGTCTTTTAACAAATTATCCAACCTGAATATATGGTTTTGGGACCCCCTTGAAATGGCAGCTGGTGTCAGAAGGGAGAGTAATCTTGTGCACTATGCCTTCTAACTTTGAAGTGATTGATTTCTTTTGCCCATTTATCCTATTATATGGTTTAACTTAAAAAAAAAACTGATTTGTAGAAGTTCTGTTATATATTTTAAAAATTTATTTGGCTGCACCAGATCTTAATTGTGGCACACAGGACCTTTTTTAGTTGTTGCATGTGAGATCTTTTTCAGTTGCAGCCTGTGTACTCTCTGTTGAGGCATGTAGGATCTAGTTCCCTGACCAGGGATTAAATCCGGGCCCCCTGTATTGGGAGTGTGGGGTCTTAGCCACTGGACCACAAGGGAAGTCCCTTAATGTATTCTTGATATTAATCATTTTTTGTTGCTACATGCATTGTGTATATCTTTTCCCAATTTATTTTTTCCTTCTTTGCTACTCATTGACTAGATGTTGATTTGATTGATGTCTCAATTTTTCATTTATGATTTTTGTTTTCTTTAAAATCTTATTTAAGAATTTCCTTCTTTAATTTCAAAAAGACATTCCTCTATAGGAAGTAAAAATATTTTGGTTTTCTCATTTAAGTCTTTAATTCCTGTGAAGCTTGTGTGTTTGGTGTGAGTTAGGAATCCATTAAAGAGAATTAGATTTGGTTGAAAATAATAGTGATTTGAAAAATCAATCCCTGATGACTCAGTGTATAAAGAATCTACCTGCAATGCAGGAGATACAGGTTTGAGCCCTGGGTCGGGAATATCCCCTGGAGGCGGAAATCGCAACCCACTCCAATATTCTTTCCTGGAAAACCCCATCGACAGAGGAGCCTGGAGTCCATAGGGTCACAAAGAGTTGGACACGACTGGGTGACTAAGCACACACAAAAATATGGTGCTAATGTATTAATCTTATCCTGTGGAATCAAATATCCCAGCACCATTTATTTATTAATTCTCTATCCTTTCTCCAGTTATTAGCAGCAAGACTTGGTCATGTGTCAAGCGTCTGTGAACATACATAAGTTTTCTAATCTATTCCATATGTGTATATGCATCTTGCCAATTTCACACCATCTTAAACTGTTATGGCTATATTCTGAATTTTTATATCTTCTAGAATAACACAGTTCTTGCCTGTTTGTTCTTCAGAAATGACTTAGCTTTTCTTTTTGCTCTCTATGTAAATTTTGGAACCAGCATATCAAGTTCCATGAAAAACTCTGCAAGGATTGGTAGACATTTAAGCATGGACGGAGGAGCCTGGTGGGCTGCAGTCCATGGGGTCGCTAAGAGTCGGACACGACTGAGCGACTTCACTTTCACTTTCATGCATTGGAGAAGGAAATGGCAACCCACTCCAGTGTTCTTGCCTGGAGAATCCCAGGGATGGGGGAGCCTGGTGAGCTGCCATCTATGGGGTCTTACAGAGTCGGACACGACTGAAGTGACTTAGCAGCAGCAGCAACATTTAAGCAGAGACATTACTTTGCCAACAAAGGTCCATCTAGTCAAGGCTATGGTTTTCCCTGTGGTCATGTATGGATGTGAGAGTTGGACTGTGAAGAAAGCTGAGCCCCGAAGAATTGATGCTTGTGAACTGTGGTGTTGGAGAAGACTCTTGAGAGTCCCTTGGACTGCAAGGAGATCCAACCAGTCCACTCTGAAGGAGATCAGTCCTGGGATTTCTTTGGAAGGAATGATGCTAAAGCTGAAACTCCAGTACTTTGGCCACCTCATGCGAAGAGTTGACTCATTGGAAAAGACTCTGATGCTGGGAGGCATTGGGGGCAGGAGGAGAAGGGGACGACAGAGGATGAGATGGCTGGATGGCATCACTGACTTGATGGACACGAGTCTGAGTGAACTCCGGGAGTTGGTGTTGGACAGGGAGGCCTCGTGTGCTGCGATTCATGGGGTTGCAAAGAGTCGGACACGACTGAGTGACTGAACTGAACTGAACATTTTTAGGATAAAAATTCTTCTTTGTGAATATGTTATATCTTTATACTTATCAGGTCCTTAAAATATTTCTTTAATAAAGTAATATAGTTTTCTCAGGTTTAACATGTTGGATTTATTCCTGGGTCCCTTTTAAGTTTTATTGCCCTTATAAATTATTTTTATATGTTTATTTATACATTTATTTTTTTGGCTGCACTGCACAGCTTGCAGGATCTTAGTTCTCTGACCAGTATTTGAACCCAGGCCCTTGGCAGCAAAACCACAGTGTCCTAACCACTGGACTGTAAGGGAATTCCCATAAATGATTATAAAATTAGGTTTCTTCTTATTAAGGGTATGTAGAAATGCATCTAAATTTGGAACATTGACGTCTATTCAGCAACGTATCTTACCATTTCTAAGAATTTGTCTCTAGGGTCTTTCTGGTTTTCTATGTAGACAATTACGGCACATGTGACAAGTGAGAGTTTTTCTTCTTTTCTAATTCTTGTACATTTTGCTAGTTTCGTTATGGTTTTGAAGTAGCTGGAAATTTGGTATAATGTCAGATGTCAGCAGTAAAAATGAGCAGTGTCATCATATTCCTTTGTTTAAGGGGAAGAGTTATGGCTTTATTTGTCATAGGTTTTTGACAAACAGATTTTATAAAATTAAGGAAATTCCCTTTTATTCCTAGATTTCTTAAGGTTTTCTTTTCTAATATGAACAGATGCTAAATTTTATCATGTGCTTTTTTTTTTTCTTTGAAATAGCTATATATATATTTTTTCTTCTTTAAACGTGATAATGTGATGGAGTTATTAATTGCTACTGTGAAACCAAATTTGCATTTCTGGAATAAACTCTATTGTAGTAATTAAATATTTTATATATTGCTTGATTCTGCTTGCCAATATTCATTTTAGGAATTTTGCAATTGTTCATGGAAGAGTCCAAACTATAATTTTCCTATCTTTTATTGTCCTAGTCTGATTGAAATGCATGCATGCTCAGTTGCTCAGTCTTGTCTGACTCTTTGCGACCCCATGGACTGTAGCCTGCCACACTCCTCTGTTCATGGAATTCTCCAAGCAGGAATACTGGAATGGGTTGCCATTTCTTACTCCAGGGGCTCTTTGCAACCCAGGGATTGAACCTGTACTGGCAGGCAGATTCTTTACTACTGTGCCACCTAGGAGCCAAGGTAAAATTAGTCACATTTTTCTATTCTCAGAAAGTTTCTATAAGATTGGAAATATCTGTAACTGAGTCGCTTTGTTGTACAGAAGTAATTAACACAACATCACAAGATTGTGCTTCAACTATGCTTCAATAAAAAGAAGATATGAAGTATCTTTTTCTCGAAAATTTGGTAGAATTTACTTCTTGATCTGGTGTTTTACTTGTAAGAGGAAACTGTTAGTTCAATTTTTAAATGGTTATAAGGCTACACAGGTGTTCTATTTCTTCTAAGACTTTTGAAAAGCTACTTTTTAGGTAAAATATATTCATTTCTTTAAACTTTTCCAATTTATTGGCATAAAGTTATTCAGAGTGTTTTTATATTTTAATCTCTGCTATGTGTGTAGTTAGGACCCTTTTTTTGCTAACTAATATTTGTACTTACTCTTTTTTCAGTTTTGCCACAGATTTGTCTACCTAATACCAGATTTTAGCCTGTTGTATCTCCCTATTATTTCTTTGTCTCTATTTACATAATCAAAGGCCAATCTAACTTTTCTTATGTCCTTTCTTTTATTATTTGGGTTTAGTTTGCTGCCTTTTTATGATTGCTTTGTTTTTTGGTTTTTGGCCTCGCCATGCAGCTTATCGGCTCTTAGTTCCCAGTCGAGGATTGTACTTGCACCCTTGGCAGTGAAAGCATGTAGTCCTAGCCACTGGACCACCAGGGAATACCCTAATTTGCCACTTTTGTAACTTAAAGTTGAACCCTTAGTCCATTCATTTTCAGCCCTTTTATCTTTCCTGATATGAGTATAATATGGGTATAAATTTACAATAGAGTATTTTTGAAGAATTCTGTGAGTATTGTTATTATTTAGAATATTGTTTCTACCTAGAAACTGGTTCTGTGTTGAATATATAGTTAAAACTAAAAAAAATAATTGAGACTGAATAGAATATTGTTATTATTCAGAGTATTGTTATTACTCTTAACATCCTTCACAATTTCTATTTTGTTCCACAAATCAGTGTTTTTTAAACTTAAAAAACGTCTATGGAGGATTTGTTGTTGTCGTCGTCGTTGATTTCTAACTTAGTTGCAGTGTGGTAACAAAGCATGGTCAATATGAAACTGAGTCTTTTAAATTTATTGAGATTTACTTTAAGGGATAATATATCGTCAATGTTTTATGTGTTCTTGAGAATGATGGTGTTTTGTTATTTTGATTGGAGGATAATTGCTTTATAATGTGTTGATTTCTGCCATACAATAACATGAATCAGCCATAAGTATACATATGTCCCCTTCTTCTTGAGCCTTTCTCCCACCCCATCCCATACCTCTAGATTGTCACAGAGATCTGGTTTGATTTCCCTGAGTCATACAGCAAATTCCCACTGGATATCTATTTTACATATGTTAGTGTATATATTTCCATGTTACTCTCTCCTTTCATCCCACCTTCTCCTGCCTACCTACCCCATGTCCATAAGTCTGCTCTCTATGTCTATGAATCCATTGCTGCCCTGCAAATAGGTTCATCAGTACCATTTTTATAGATTCCACACACACAAGTTATTGTACAGTATTTGTTTTTCTCTTTCTGACTTATGTCACTCTGTATAACAGGCTCTAGGCTCATCCATCTCACTAGAACTGACTAAAATTCATTCCTATCTGTGGTTGAGTAATATTCCACAACTTCTTTATCCATTCTTCTGTTAATGGACATCTAGATGGGTGTTTTTAATTCTTATCTGTTAATTAAATCAAGCTTATTATGTCTATTGTTCAACTATTCTTTATTCTTTTTAAAAAAAAATTTTGGCTGCACTGTGTTGCATGTGGGACCCTCGTTCCCAGACCAGGGACTAAATCCTCACCCCCTGCATTGGAATTGTGGCATCTTAACCCCTGCATTGCCAGGGAAGTGCCAACTATTCTTACTCTTCATTACTGCTATAATAATAAGTGATACTTTATTCTTATCGTTTTATTAATTTTATTGCTTCATCCATCAACGATGATGAATACAGTGACCATGTAACTAACTTATAGTGCAAACTCAAACATTTGAGAGTGAAAAAAATCCACAAAAATAATTAAGATTATATAATTTCTTGAAATATTGACAATTGTTTCAATGTGAAGGGACCTATAATAGTCTACTCAAAAACTATTAAATTTTTTTCTAAACATTTAAAACCTTTTTATATTGACTAACAGAACTTTAAAAAGGGAATTTCTTGGTTGTCCAGTGATTAGTATGCTGTGCTTTTGCAACCAAGGGCCTGCCTGGGTTCAATCCCTGTTCAGGAGGCTAAGATCTCACTAGCCACATGGCCAAAAAAAAAAAGGGGGCGGGGGGAAATAAGTAGAATAATTATGCCTAGCCCATATTTATGTACTTTAGTCCATTTGTAAGCTGAATCTGTCTCTAATACCATGTCATTGATATATTGCTGTAAACTACTTTTAATATGGTTTTATTATTTTTCATTCTTACATAAAATTCCTTGAAACCTTATCTAAAGTTGAATTTTGTAGTGAAATGACTTAGAATTGTAGACCTCTTCATCTGATTCGTCTCTGTAGTCCACATTCCAATCTGAGGATATTCTATCTTTACAGGTACTGAGGTACCTGGTAAGCTCAGGACAAATTTTTCTGAATTAAGGTATTTTCAAGTCAATTTTTTCATATTAAAAACAAATATTTTGGGGGCAGGGATAAATTGGGAGATTGAGATGGACATATACACAATACTATACATAAAATGGGGCTTGTCAAGTGGCACTGGAGTAAAGAACCCATCTGCCAATGCAGGAGATGTAAGACACAGGTTTGATCCCTGAGGAAGATCCCCTGGAGGAAGAAGAGGTAACCCACACTAGTATTCTTACCTGGAGAATCCCATGGTCAGAGAAGCCTGGTGGGATACAGTCCATGGGGTCGCAAAGAGTTGGACACGACTGAGTGACTGATCTGATCTGATCTGATCTGATATAGCACTTTGGGATGGTTTTGGTTACTGCTTCCATACAGTGTTATGAACCTCTGTCCATAGTTCTTCAGGCACTCAGTCTACCAGATCTAATCCCTTGAATCTACTCATCACCTCCATTGTATAATCATAAAGGGTTTGATTTGGGTCATACCTGAAGGGCCTAGTGGTTTTCCCTACTTTTCTTCAATTTAAGTTTGAATTTTGGAATAAGAAGTTCATGATCTGAGCCACAGTCAGCTCTAGATCTTGTTTTTGCTGACTGTATAGAGCTTCTCCATCTTTGGCCACAAAGAATATAATCAATCTGATTTCAGTATTGACCATATGGTGTTGTCCATGTACAGAGTTGTCTTTTATGTTATTGGAAGAGGGTATATGCTATGACCAGTGTATTTTCTTGGCAAAACTCTATTAGCCTTTGCCCTGTTTCATTTTGTACTCTAAGGCCAAACTTGCCTGTTACTCCGGGTATCTCTTGACTTCCTACTTTTGCATGCCAATCCCCTATAATGAAGAGGACATCTTTTTTTGGTGTTAGTTCTAGAAGATCTTGTAGGTCTTCATAGAACCATTCAACTCCAGCTTCTTCAGCATTAGTGGTTGGGGCCTAGACTTAAGATTACTGTGATGTTGAATGGTTTGCTTTGGAAATGAAACAAGGTCATTCTGTCATTTTTGAGATTGCACTCAGGTACTGCATTTTGGACTCTTGTTGACAATGAGGGCTACTCCATTTCTTTAAGGGATTCTTGCCTACAGTAGTAGACAATGATTATCTGAATTAAATTCACCCATTCCCGTCCATTATACTTCACTAATTCCTAAAATGTCACTGTTCACTCTTGCCATCTCCTGCTTGACCATATCCAATTTACCTTGATTAATGGGCCTGACATTCCAGGTTCCTATGCAATATTGTTCTTTATAACATCAGACTTTACTCTCACCACCAGACTCATTCACACCTGAACATCGTTTCTGCTTTGGTCCATGCTTTCTGGAACTATTTCTCTGCTCTTCCCCAGTAGCAAATTGGACATCTACCAACCTGAAGCACTCATTTTCTGGTGTCCTTTTTACCTTTTCATACTGTTTATGGAGTTCTCAGGCAAGAATATTTGAGTGATTTGCCATTCCCTTCTCCAGTGGGCCATATTTTGTTAGAACTCTTCATCATGACCCATCTGTCTTGGGTGGCCCTACATGGCATGGCTTATAGCTTCACTGAGTTAGACGAGGCTGTGATCAATATGATCATTTTGGTTAACTTTCTGTGATTGTGGTTTTGTTCTGGAAGTTGTGGGATTGTAGTTTTAAAGTAGCTGTCTGAGGAGGCATTACATATATCTGAGTAAAGAAGAGAAGTGAAAGGCAAAGGAGAAAAAGAAATATATACCCAACTGAATGCAGAATTCCAGAGAATAGCAAGGAGAGATAAGAAAGCCTTCTTAACTGAACAATGCAAAGAAATAAAACTAGAGATCTCTTCAAGAAAATTGGAGATACCAGGGGAACATTTCATGCAAAGATGGGTACAAAAAAGGACAGAATGGTATAGATCTGATGGAAGCAGAAGATAGTAAGAAGAGGTAGCAAGAATACACAGAAGAACTGTACAAAAAAGGCCTTAATGACCCAGACAGATGGTGTGATCACTCACCTAGAGCCAGACATCCTGGAGTATGAAGTCAAATGGGCCTTAGGAAACATTACTACAAACAAAGCTAGTGAAAGTGATGGAATTCTAGCTGAGATATTTCAAATTCTAAAAGATGATGCTGTTAAAGTGTTGCAGTCAATATGTCAGCAAATTTGGAAAACTCAGCAGTGGACACAGGACTACAAACTGTCGGTTTTAATTCCAATCCCAAATAAAAGTAATGCCAAAGAATGTTCAAACTACCATACAATCTTGCTCATTTCACATACTAGCAAGATAATGCTCAAAATCCTTCAAGCTAGGCTTCAGCAGTATGTGAACTAAGAACTTATAGATGTACAAGCTGGATTTAGATAAGGCAGTTGGATCATAAAAAAGGGGAATTTCAGAAAAACATCTATTTCTGCTTAATTGATTTTACTAAAGCCTTGGCTGTGTGGATCACAACAAACCGTGGAAAATTCTTAAAAGAGACGGGGATACCAGATCAACTTACCTGCAGATCAAGAAGCAACAGTTAGAACCAGACGTGGAACAACAGACTAGTTCAAAATTGGGAAAGGAGTACTTCAAGGCTTATTTAATTATATGCAGAGAAATTATATACAACCATGAGAAATGCCTGGCTGGATGAATCACAAGCTAGAATCAAGATTGTTTGGAGGGGTACACTCCGTCCCCTTTCTGATGTCTATGTCAGAAGCTTTCTCTGTCCCTTTTTCACTTTAATACAACTCTGCTACATAAAAGCTCTTGAGTGATCAAGCCTGGTCCCTGGTCCCGAAGCTAAATCTTCTTCGGAGATGAAGAATCAGATACCGTTCATGGTAAGCTATCATCTTGAGGGCTCGTCCAGGATCTTCAAGACAAGGTAAGAACACTCAGAGCTCTAGCCTCTCTGCTTTCTCAGTACTCAGGTTTTCTGCTTTACTTTACTAGCTCTATGGTGTGCTTGTGTGAATGAATGACACACCCTGCGCGAAGTGAGCATTGAGCCCTGCTCTGCGGTTTCGCAGAGCCTAGTAATGACTGAAGGCAGCCTCCAAAAGGGGAGCCTTATTGGGGTTTTTAACCAACCTGTCAATGTCAAGAGACACCCAACATCCCTGCAAGGGGAGCAGCCAGAAATGGGCGAAGCATGTGGACCGAACTTTCCTTTCTCAGTCAGCTTTTCCTGGTCTCTTTGACCACTTCATAATTGCGTGGGGAGTCAAAACTACTAACCTAATCTGTTAGATCATAGACTTTCAAAGGACTTGTGATCCAGGCTGTTATTGTGTATTTTTACTTAGACCCCATGTATGGAGGTTTGTGATATTGTACAGGAGACAGGAATCAAGACCATCCCCAAGAAAAAGAAATGCAACAAAGCAAAATGACGGTCTGAGGAGGCCTTTCAAATAGCTGTGAAAAGAAGAGAAGTGAAAAGCAAATGAGAAAAGAAAAGATGTACCCATTTGAATGCAGAGTTCCAAAGAATAACAAGGAGAGATAAGAAAGCCTTCCTCCCTCAGCGATCAATGAAAAGAAATAGAGGAAAACAATAGAATGGGAAAGACTAGAGATCTCTTCAAGAAAATTAGAGATACTAAGGGAATATTTCATGCAAAGATGGGCTCAATAAAGGACAGAAATGGTATGGACCTAACAGAAGCAGAAGATATTAAGAAGAGGTGGCAACAGTACACAGAACTGTACAAAAAAACCTTCACGACCCAGATAACCACGATGGTGTGATCACTCACCTAGAGCCAGGCATCCTGGAATGTGAAGTCAAGTGGGCCTTAGGAAACATCACCATGAACAAAGCTAGTGGAGGTGATGGAATTCCAGTTGAGCTCTTTCAAATCCTAAAAGATGATGCTGTGTAAGTGCTGCACTCAATATGCCAGCAAATTTGGAAAACTCAACAGTGGCCACAGGACTGGAAATG